>NW_028080496.1:730270-1460540 GCF_014824575.4 Sturnira hondurensis | reverse complement strand
GTGACAAGAGCTACTTCACATTCTCAGTTCTGCCATGGTGTGCACACCAAGCCTGTGCCACCCCACACTATTTGATTAAAATGCTATTTTAATCAAATTTAAGGACAGCATCCTGGGCACAGTGAGTCACACAGACTGTATCACCGAGACTAGTTTCACCTGTGTTCCCTTTCTCGCGTGGCTATGAGAACCTTTAAGACCACAAGTGTGGCTTCCATTCCAGTCTTGGAGGAGAGCGCTGGTGAGGCGGCCCACACGCCACAGAAGGACCCACCCCACCCTCAGTAAGGGGGCCACTGTGACCCCCATTTTCCAGGTGAGGAGACCAGAGCTCCCAGAGTCTGGGCACCTGGCCCACCTGGTCACACTGAGCAAGAGGCGGAGCCCGACCTGGATCCACGCATCGGACCTCCCAGCACTCTCTCGTCAGTACGCTGCTACAGAGTGTTTCCACTCTGAGTTTTTTGAAAATTCCAGCCCTGGCTGGTGGCTCATCCGGCCGGAGCGTCATCCTGTCACCAAAAGGTTGTGGGTTTGATCCCCAGCCCTGGCTGGTGGCTCATCCGGCCGGAGCGTCATCCTGTCACCAAAAGGTTGTGGGTTTGATCCCGAGTCAGGACACGCACAGGAGGCAACTGGTGGGTGTTTCTCAGGTCCCCTCCCTCCCTCCCTTCTCACTCTGGAATCAGCAAATACATCCTCAGGTGCGGGCTGAAAATGAAACTACTGGGTGGGCAGGAGGAGTGGAGAGAATGAAGGAAGGCGACCGGCGGGGCCTGCGCCTCCCTGGCCCGGCACAGAGTCCGGCACGCAGCAGGCGCTCCCCTGAGGCTGGCCACGCGCGGAGGGACCACAGACCCCGGGCAGGCGTGCCCTGGCGCCCCCACCTGTGCGTAGCGCCCGCTGCAGATGGCCCCTCTCCAGTCGGGGACGTCGATGCAGTCTGGGTGCCGGACCAGCCAGTTGTCGGCCTTGGTGAGGTAGGAGCCGGGGTACTCGGACACGGAGCCGTCCATGTCGTGGAACACTGACGTCTTGTCCCCGTCCATGTCCAGCCGGTTGAACCAGGGCCCGGGCTCCCCGAAGAACACTCTGGAAGTGATCTAAACAGAGCCCAGGCAAGTCAGGGGGGCCTCGACGAGAAGGGAAACTACAAGCGTCACCAGTCCCGGGCGGAGTTTCCCATTTCCGCTGACACGACATGCCAAACCAAAGATGCTCTTGGGCACTGGGGGGACCAGAGGGCTGACCTCTCTGATGGGGACGGAAGGCAGCTACAGCCTCGGCTCCCACACCCAGCCTCTGCTTGGGGGTGGGCTGGCCGCCGAGGGTGACCTGCAGATTGCTCTGGGCCCCGGGGGACCCAGGAGTGTGTGTGTGTTTGCCTGCGTGAACGAGAGTGAGGTGACGGGAAATGTCTGTGTGAGGAAGTGGACACACACACGCGGGGGCGTGTGTGAGCGTGTGCTGAGTTTCAGGCAGACAGTCTTTCACAGTCTCTCAACACGAGCCCCTGGAGGTTTCCCTGACAGGCCTTGTTCAGGCCCTGGTGGTAAAGAAATTAGGTAACTGAACTTCCTCGTCTTTTCTCTCAGCCTGCGCAACTGGGCAGGCAGGCCGAGGGCAGGGGCAGGGGGAGGGGGAGGAGCAAGGGCCCGGGAAGTCTGCAACCCACAGGAAACCCCCCAGGAGGTCTGGGCCCGCCCAGTCCCCAAGGGCAGCCTGCTGTCCACTGAGTCACCCCAGCTGCACACCCGTCATCAGCCGTCTGTGGCTGGAAGGCCCCTGTGCACGGTCTGCTCTCAGGAAGAGACTGGGCACAGCACCCTCGGCACAGACTCCCTTAGGAACTGTAGGTTTCTGAGCTGATTGTGCCGACACAGGGGGCCCGGCACAAGGCCCAGGTCGAAAGCAAGACGTGTGGAGGGGCAGCCTCAGAAGCCCGAGCCCAGTGTGGCAGCCCCTGCTCCGGCCGGGCAGGCTTTGAGCAGCGGCGGGCAAGCAGGCGTCGCCCCGTCCTGACCTGTGCGGCACCCCGCACTTGTACTTTTCCAGTCTGGACGCAGATGGCCCTGGGACGTGGCCCAGTGTGCAGAGGCGGCCGTGGGAGCCCTGAGCTGGCAGCGGCAGCTCAGCGCCAGCCCCCGGGGACGCCTGACTCAGCGCCCAAGGCGGGCGGGCCGGGCGCGCACTCACCGGGACGTCCTCAAAGACGATGCCGCTCACGTTGTTGTGGGGGCAGCTCTGCCAGGCGTTGTTCAGGCGGAAGGCCAGGGCGCTGGTGTGCCGGCCCTCCAGGGCCGCGAACTTGCGGAAGGTGCAGTTCTGGATGTTGATGGGGCCGTCGTAGAACTGGACTCCTCGGATCGGAAAATTCCTGTGCGGTTCGGGAAGGCCGGGGTCAGGCGGGACGCCACACCGGCACCCTGGGGGGGTGGGCAACGGGGGCCTGCGTAAACGAGCCCTGCCCCCACCTCGGCAGCTGCCCCTGCAGAGAACACTGCTGCGCGTTCACTAATTCACTGGGAAAGCATTCAGGTATCTAGTGACTGCCAACAAATGATGGGGAGGTGAATGGAGGGAGGGATGATGGAGGGGTGGATGACGGACGCATAGATGAATGGACGTATTGGGGTGAGGGGGAGACGAACGTCTGTGTAGTTGCTCGCTTGGGCTCTGGGGATCACCCTCCATTGCAAACCAACTGTTCCACCCGTGAAGAGTCACTGGGTAAACACTGTCACACCGGGGGAGAGCGCCCGTGCTGGGTCCCTCGGGAAGGGAGAGCCCTTACTCGTTACTGTCTTATTCTTAGTTGCTGTAACAGTTCAGTCAGGTTAGGACTCGGATGAGTTTCCCGTCCGGGAGCAAGCCTTTCGACCGGGAGCTGGACGTGGGGAACTGAGTGAAGCGGGCAGGACAGGGGGGCTGCCAGAGGACCCCCACTCAGCCCAGACACCCAGGAGGAGGAGGGGCGAGGGCACAGGCCTGGCAATGCAGGTCGGGGCTGGGATGGGGCTGTGGCCTGGAGGTCCTGCCCGGCCCGGCGAGGGCGGGTGCCCAGAGACCTGCTCTGTCTGCCTTGGGCTCCGGACTCGGTGGGCAGGCAAGGGCCTCCAAGGGGCGGCTGGGCTGCCTGGGGGCCTTTCTGGTCCTGGCCCCACACGCAGGCTCACTCCTCCAAGCTCCGTTTCTCTGCTCTTACTGGTATCTCTAGCTCTGGGCCCGGGCCCTCTCCTTCCACAGTGACCATCAGAAAGGGCAGAAAGATGAACAAGAACGCAGGAATGAATCTGTCTTCCGTGGGGAGAGGCGACGCCTCATGGCCACACGGGGCCCTCCTGCAGGCGCCGGGCCCCAAGGAGGCCCTCATCATGCCGTCCTGGCCACGTGCCTCCAGGGGACACCAGCCCCTCCCACATTTCTGTATTATTAGTAACTGACCGCCGTCACAGCCTCGCACCCTGACTCTCACAGCTGGCTCCTGCATTTTTCCACTTGAGGCACTTTCAGGACAGCCCATGCTCCCAGGCCCTATGCTTAAACTTCAAACCCTGACCCAGGGGCACATGAGACGAATCCCAAAGAGGGCTGCGTGGTCCTGGGCTCCTGCTCACGAGTCAGCTGGGCCCTGCCCGAGTCCGACAGGAGTGTCAGGCCACTGCAGACGTCCGCACCTCTGGGAACTGTTGCAGTGCTCTGGGCCTGGGAGGCAGGTGACCCTCAGCAAAGAGGCACCTGCAATGCACACCCAGACAGGCTCACCGTCTGAAGGAACGGCTACCTCACTGAGGTGGGCAAGAACAACGGCTCTCATCTTGACACTGGCACCAAGAGACTGTGGTTCTGTCTGCAAAATCTTTCCAAACTTGCACATCCTTCACTGTGATCGTTCTGACCCGTGTCCTGCCTGCCGAGGCAGGAACGATGCTTCTCTACAGTAGGAGTCGAAAGCTCAGGGGCCGGAGGGGCTGGGCCTAGCTCCTGAAGGACGGGGCCGCGTCTCAGCAGCAGTGCTCCCAGGAGGGAGCAAGCCCTTACCTCCGGCCTGGAAGCAGCGTTCCAGGGAACGGCTGAGTCCCTGTGCCCTGCTGGCCTGTCAGCTGTGCTGGTCCCCACCCCTGCTAGCCACCGTGGGCCACCCAGTGTCTGCTGGAGCCCTGTAGCACGGCACCCGGCTCCAGATGGCCCAGAGCACGCGTCCCAGCACTGCACCCACCCCGACCCTTCGGGCCATACAGAGTGAGCAGCAGCCCCGAGTGCACCTCCCTGAGCGGGGCTCCTGCCCACTGGTTGCAAACCCCGACCTGCTGTGACACGGCCTAGGTTGGGTCACCCTCCTGGCTGTTCCCCCTCGTGTGCGCTGCGGCCTGAGTCGCTCTCTTGCCCTCGGAAGAGCGAGAAGCGCTGCCCATGGGCAAGTCTCAGAGCACACAGGACCCGCTCACTGGTCCTGAGCTGAGATTCCCATCGGCATAGCCTGCAGACACTCGACGCCGCTGGCAGCCAGGTGGCCCTGATGGCTCACTGTCACGTGGCGTGACCTCCCAGGCGTGCCCCCCCGCCAGAGTCCCTCCCGGCTGGCCAGCCCCAGCGCTGCAGTGGTTTCTCTGACCACAGGTGTGAGGAACCGTGAACCAGCGTCTTCCCTTCCCTTGCCAGTGCTCAGGTTAAGCCGCAAACCTACTGGCCTATGGGGAGGGTCCTTCCACTGTGGTCCAAGCCGCCTGGGCCCCAGATCCTGTTGTCCATCATCTCAGTCCCCACGTTGCCACTCTCGCCAACAAACAGGCTGTTCTTTATTTCCTGCTTGGAGCCGTCGTCGTACGGGAAGGTCCCGCCGCTGCGGGGAGCAGGGGTGTGGGGTGAGGTGCTGGCCCAGAGGCGGCGTCCCACCGAGGGCCCAGCCCAAGGACCTGCGTGCTCACCTGGCCAGGGTCAGGCCGATGCCGTTGTCGGCAAACCTGGGGACAGAGCAGGTGATCAGATTGCGTGCTCACTGGGGGCGGGCAGGAAGGCTCCTGTGCCCTGGAGTCGCACTGTGGCTGCTGTGTGTGTGTGGAGGGGGGGGCTCTGCCTCTGCACGGGGTCTTCTGGGTGCCTGGGCACTTCTGAGGCCCCCCCACTCCACACTCTGAAAGGGAAAGGGTGACTGGGCGGCTCTCGGTGTCATCATCGCACAGCAGTGTGCAGGCTGGGCCTCCGTCTCCAGCCCCCGTCTCCAGCCGCCCTCGCCGCGATTCTAGGGCTCGGGGGACCCCAGGCCAGGGCCATGGGCAGGGCCGTGCTCTGGGAAGACGTGTGAGCCCTGCCGTCCCCAGGGCTCTGCCTGAGGTCCTCTCTTCCTCCACTGGGTCCTTGGGGACCTCGCAGGGATTCGTGGCTTCCATCCCCACTGTCTGCTGCTGAATGTAAAATAAGCCACTCTTCCTTCCTGGTTTGCCCAGATCTGGGCATTTCCACGAAATACCTCACAAGCATCTCAAGCTCAAAGTCCTCAAAGGGACCCCCACGTTCTGTGAGCCCCGACTGTGAGGACCCTTACCCCACCCTGCCACGCTCTGCTCTCCCCCTGCCCAGAGCACCGCCCCACCCCACTCCATGCAACGCCACATGACTCCGACTCACTGGCAGCTGTCCAGCCACACGTCCCCGCCACGCAGCCAGGCCCCGTGGTCCTGGTTCTTGTAGGCGGTGAAGTGCCTGATGATGGCTGGCTCCCGGGGCTTCAGCAGGTCGGCGTCCTGGTGAGGGCTGTACCTGTGACATGGTACGGGGTGGGCCCAGGGGTCAATGAGAGGGTCCCGAGTGGAGCCCCTTCTGGGTTGTGAGTGTCCCTCCGCTCACGGTGCCCACAAGACTCTGCCAAAACACTACCCCGCCCCTTACTGGGGTGCAGGAGTGAACTCCCTGAGCTCGAAGCAGAAGCAGCAGGTCTTCTTCTCCAGGGCCCAGTCCCTGGCCCCTGACAGGACACGTCACTTGTTCTCGGCAGCCTCGAGGAGCACTCCCCACTCCAGGCTGGCCGAAGCTCGGAGGGAAGTGCCTCTGAGGGCCCCACGCCCAGCACGCCACGCAGCCACCAGGCGGGGAAGAAGGTGCCAGCTCCCCAGCAACTGGGGGTGACCATGACCCAGAGCCTTTTCCAGGCCTCAGCTTCCTGGGCAGAGAACAAAGCCTGGAGCCCCAAGGCTCACTCCACTCCAGCAAACGTCTCCTGAGGACGTGAGGACGTCACTAGTGTCACTTTAGATGGAGACCAAGCAACCTGGTCTTTTTAAAGGGCTGAGTTTCCCTGACTCCCTGGAGGTTTATAAGTAGCCCCTGGCCTCCAGCGGCGCCCCGGATGTACCCTCAGCTGCAACCAGCCCGTTCCTTCTCTTTACATCCACGCTGAGATTCTTCCCCTTTTCTCTCCACGTTTTGATCCCAGCCCAACCTGCTGTGGCCCAGGCCAATCCTGTCGAGTGACCAGGTATTGGCTCCTGCTGAAACCCTCATCAACCCCAGTGCTGAAATGCAGACTTTGTACTGTCCAGACTGTTACCACCGTCCCCACAGCAACTGACTCAGTGTGCAGGAAAACAGCTAACCAACGGAGGAATGCATGCACGCATGCATGAATGAATGGAGGAAGGAATGCATGAATGCATGCATGCATGAGTGAATGAAGGAGTGCATGAAGGAATGAATGCATGTACGCATGAATAAATAAAGAAATGCATGCACACGCACATGAATGAATGAAGGAAGGAGTGCATGAATAAATGGAGGAAGGAATGCATGAGTGAATGAAGGCGTGCGTGAAGGAATGGGGCTCGCTCACTCCCGGGTCCCCAAGCCTTGATCACCTGGCAGAGATGATAGAGAGGAAGGGCCGCTTGTCCTTGGCAGAGGCCTCGGTCGTTTTGACGCCGTTGTCTATGATCATGCCAGCCTGAGGAGGGACACATTCGGGGTCACGCTGGCTTCCCCTGCAGGCCAGGCGTCTTCTCACCCCCCGCCTCACTGCACTGTCCTGAATGCCCCAGGAAAACCAGCCTTGCTCTGTCCTCTTGGAGGTGCAGAGGAGAAAGCTGGCAAAAGCTGAGGTCTACAGGGGTTAAGGACCTTGCCCAAGGCCACTCGGCTAAGGCCCTGCACCCAGCGCACACACCCCTTCAGGACCCAGGTCAGGTAGGAGGAAGCTACTTTCCTGGGCAGTGTGTCTGCAGCAATTTAAAGGAAATGCCGAACTCAGGTCTCATCTTTACCTTGGGGCAGTTGTCTGCAGCCTTCCCGGCCTTACCTTAGATGCTACCTGACTGGAGGAAAGAGCCTCACTTTCTCATGTGGCTCCAAGGTGCCCATGTGTCAGGCATGGCGAGGGGAGCCAGGGCAGCTGGGGGCTCTGCCCAGGGAGGCATGTCCCTTCCTTCCCAGATTCCCCTGGCCTTTCAGGAATGCCCAAACTCAGGGTTCTCTCATTTGGATCACTGGCGGTCACTCCAGCTACCGAGTCTGCCAACTGACCTCTGGCGAAGCCCCTGTGACCCGAGTTAGGTGCAAAGCCGGACTCCTGGCTCCTCTCTCCTGAGCTAGGATGTTCAGTCCCCTCACCTCTGAGGCCTCAGCTGTTGCCTCTGGGAGACGGGCAGTGAGTACCCACACGACAGCCCAGGTGAAGAGCCCTGGATGGGACCCGCACGTGCAGGCAGTGGGGATCCCCGGGCGTGAGCGCCAAGCACAGGGTCTCCTTGGCTCAGACATCCAGTCCCTCCAGCTTGAGCCTCCTCTTCCCTCCTGTCCCACTTGCCACCTTCCTCAAGGCCCCTTCACCTGTGCCTAGGACCCTGGCCTACGTCCTGTGGGAAACCACTCTCCCCACATACCCTCACCGGTTCCAACCTTTGCAAATACCCAGGTCCAACAGAGCCACCAACCCCTCCTGGGAAGGTCCCCAAGGGGTCTGACGACCAGCCAATACCATTTCTCCCCGCCCCTCCCCCACAGCTGTATGATCTGTTCTGCATGGACCTGTTCAGCCCCCCGTGACCCAGGACAGCCTCGGAAATGTCCCTCTGAGGCCTGGCTAATGCTCTCTGTCGGGAGGCACCATGGCCCTCCTCACCTCTGCCCTTTGCCCCATGAACTGTCTTCTTTCTTAGCTTCTGGAATGTGACCCTGCCTGGGGTCCTCGGTCGGCCCACCCTGCCCAGCCCTCCTCCCGGCCGCCCCCCAGGTGCAAGCACAGGTCACTCTGAGAATAGGTCTGAGAATAGGTCTCTCCCCTCTGGTCTACTCCCTGCTGGTTCTCGACCCTGAATGTGCACACCCTCCTCCGGGGGCCTCAGCTTACTCATCTGCACAGTCCGGGATTAGAACAGAGGACCAGCCCTGCCGCCTGGGGCTCCGTGTGCGTGGCCCCCGAGGCCCCAGGCCACCCCTGCCCCAGTCCTCACGCCGCAGCCATGGCCTTGGTCCCGGCACTGCCCGGACGGGGGCCCAGAAACACTCACCCGGTAGTTGGAGTGCGCTCGGTTGTTGAGGAACTTGCCCAGGGGCACGTGCTCCGAGTGGCCTGGGGAGTACATCCCCGCCGAGGGGCCCGTCGGCACGTGGTGGAAAATGAACCAGAACCCCGTCTCCTGGCGGGGGGGGGGGGGAGGAAAAGCCACAGGACTCAGGACCAGCCAGGCTCTCATGAGGGGGCCCAAGTGGCCCCAAATTTCCCCCGTTGGGTCCCACCGCCCACCCTAAAATGCACGCCCGGGAAGCAGAGAGAAGTCTGAAGCTGATGCACTTTGTGGGGGCCACCCTGGCTGTGAAGACCCCCCGTTGGGGCTGGCTCCATGCGGCTGGATGTCTGCGCCACCTCCTCCTGGCACATCACGGGAGCTTCTCCCTTTCACTCTACAGGCCTGGGAGCCGAGGCCCAGGGACTGGAGGTGGGGCGGGCAAGAGCAGGCCCTGTGCGTCCTGTGAGCACCCGCCCTGAGTCCTCACCCACCCCTCGGTGGGTGACAGCAGCCGCCTCACTCGGTCAGTGTAAGAGTTACATGACTTCAGAACGCTGACACGCCAGGCACGGTTCTAAGCGACAGCGATTTCAATCTACTGATGGGTCATCGCACATAAAATGCCTTGCTCTCGGCAGTGAAGGCACGACCACCACTGAAAGCCAGTCCTTCTCACTCCAAGCTGGGGTTCGGAATTCACAGACTTCGGGGTTGGCCCTGGCCCCCCCAAACCTCCGGCTTCCACCCCCTTTTCCTCCAAAGAAGAGAGTCCTGCTCACCTCAGACCCTGCAGCAGCGCAGTTCACGAGGTTGTTGTTGGGGTTGGCCATCCAAAAGGTGGACACACCGCTGCAGGGGGAAGGACGGCATCAGACCGCAGCCCAGCCCCGCGTGGCCACGGGGGCCACGTCAGGCTCTCCGGCAAAGGCCTCCAGAGGCTGCGCACTCACGGATGGTTTGGGTCTGAAACCCAGTGTTCTCATGGGAGCAGGGTACACTAAAGCACCGGAAGTGCTCAGAATTTGACACGGCGTGGCTCTTTGAGGTAGACGCCGTGTGTAGGTAAAGCCTGAGATGGGCTATAAATAAATCCAAGTCGGGAGAACCAGGAAGGGGGTGTTTCTCAGGGAGAGCCCAGGACTCAAGGCTGGCCCCACGAGGAGCTCTGTCTCTCCCACGTCTACAGGTGACCAGGGTGGCTGGCGCCGACGTGCACTTGAGGGGAGCCGGGCAGCGTGCTCGCCACGGAGAGCACACTGCCTGGCATCAGGAGAAGCTACAGGGCAAGAACCATAGTTCTCTTTGGACAAAGGATGCCCACGGGGCACCTGAGAAGGGAAATGCCCCTCCCCTCTGTGCAGCAGGTGGTTTGGGGCTGGCAGTACCCGCTGCTCAGAGCCAAGGTGTGGTAGTCAGCCCTGGGCCGGAAGTCTGGGGTCCTGGCGCGGGCACGGGGTGGGGGCGCTCACTTGCAGTCCTGCCTGGGCTTGGGGATGTAGCCCGGGTACGAGTCCTCCGTGATTGTCTTGCACATCCTGCTGTCACGGTCAGAGGGCAGGAGGGTCCCAGACTTGACCAGGAGGCCGAGGCAGTGGTCAAAGGTGTTGCGTTCCTCCGGCCCGTCCTCCGTGAAGAAGCAGTGGCCCAAAGAGTTGTAGCCCACCACGTCCTTGACCTGTAGGGGTCCAGAGAGGGGATGTTACACCCCCGTCCAATCATTCACGGACTCGTTGGTTCATCCAACACGCATTGAACCGCATCAGCTGCATCCAGGCCCTGTGAGGGGCCTGGGGGTTTGGACACGGACCAGACACAGCTGTGGACCCTGGGAGGTGCAGGCAGAGGCGACTTCAAAGTCCCTTCTAGCTGGAGGTGTTGTGGCTGAGGCTCCATGGGGCGGGACAAGGACAAAATGTTAGAGGAAGGTCCAGTCGGGGGCAGTGGATGGGGTCACCTGAGCCTGTTCTGGTGAGGACGCAGCAACAATGCGGTGCACAGGCCCTAAGGTGGAGGGCTGCACGCAGGAGGCCCCACTGGGAAGGTGGGGAGGGGAGAGCCTCGCCGGGCAACCAGGTGGGCCTGTTCCCCAGACTGGTGTGGGCCCCCTCAGTAGGCCCTCACCCAACGAGGCCAGCCTGCTTCACAGCCCCCAGCGCGCCCCCAGCCCCCCGGCTGGGACCCGGAGAAGGCTGCCAACTCCTGCTCCTCACTGCTCTGGGAGCTCCCAGAACCGGGACTCTTCACATCCCAGCCCTGCACTGGGCTCGTGTACCTTTCACTGTGGCTTAAGTCCTGCCCCTTCCTGTAATAATTGTTTTGGAGATGAGAAAAATGGGGCTCAGAAAAGGTGAGTGATTTGCCCAAGGTTCATCCAGCCTGTGTGCCAGCCGGGGTGGGGACCACAGCCACCCCTGGGGGAGGACACCCAGCACACAGGGGATCCCTGGGCTGCAGACCACCCCCACCCCCTGCACTGTGATCTCCGGCACCAGCCCAGGGCTGGCGCTAGGCTCCTATTCGGTCCCCCACGAGCACTTCACAAAATACCAAGTACCCCATGAAGCTGCTTCCTTTCCTCCTAGTAAGCTGGGCAGGCTCACCATAGATTGCCCAGAGCGGCAAGCATGGGAGGAAGAGGTGAGGAAAACAGGGCTGCTCGAGCGGACAGGGACATCCAAGGGCAAGGTCAACGCCTTCCCTGTACTGGGAGGGGACGGGCAGTGTCCCACGGCACTCATCAGCCTCATGGGGTACGGCCCCCTACATACCCTGGCCTCCTGCCCCCTCGCCCAAAGCTCTTCCCCAATGCATCCTCTGCCGACTATTCTGGCCGCGCTTCGGGTGCCCTTCTTTGAACGCAAGCGACTAAAGGGTGAGGTGCATTCTCACTCTGCAGGCATCCCCTCCGAGACCCTGGAGACGTGCCGTGGAGAGACACCCTCACTTCATCTTTAGCACAACTACCACTCCCTCCCTGCAGACGGTGGGTCGAGTCATGGGCCTTGAGGGCACAGAACTGAGACGTGGTCCTCCACCTGTCAGACGCACGACTTGTCACTAATCCGTCCCAGCAGCACCTGGGGGAGAAACCACGCGCAACCCTGTCATTGGGAGTGGGGTCATTGGGGGTGGCACGCAGAGCCCAGAGAGACGCAGGAAAAGGCAGAAGCAGCCCCGGGTTGGGAGCGGAACACAGGCCCAAGTCCTGAGGTAGTCACACACTTGGCGTGTGACTCGCCTGAGTGTCCTTCTGCCACAGGCGGACTTCTGAAGTCCCTTCCAGCCCCAGCATTCTGCCACTGAGCAGGTTTCCCGTCTGTCAAAGTCCGAGGGCACAGCGTGACACAGAGAGACAGGTAAGGAGACGGAGAGAAAGGTGCACAGACAGGTACATAAGTGCGCAGGTAGACGGGTAAGTAGAGAGCCAGCTGGACAGGAGGGAGGAGCTGACCCACAGACAGGTGTGCACAGACACTCGGAAAGCACTGTGTCGGGGGCAGGCTGGCCCAAAGCCGCGTGCCAGCCCTCTGCCGTTCTCTCAAACGGACGGCATTTCCCCCTTTCTTCCGGTCGGCTTCCCTGCGGGGGCACGGCTGTCCCGAGGCAGACTCCAAAAACCCATTTGAGGCCTGCGCCTGCTGTCCATCCCCGCCGGAGACGGTGAGGGGAAACCCCTCGGCTCCCAGGGGCCCTCTCCAGCGGGGGTGCCGTGTGGTCGCTGTGTGCACCAGGACACCCCTGAGAGTGAAAACGGGCGCTCTTGGGAGTGCAGCCAGACAGGCCAAGAGGGGAGCCGCCCGTGCACGGCAAGACATGGGGCGCCCACCTAACAGCACCGCCGCTGGCCTGTCCACAGCGAGGAGAGGAAGGGCGGCCTCACACAGAGGCCCTGCACCTGCACCACACCTGTCCCTGCCCCCCGGGCAGGTGCAACCCGTGTCCCCAAGAAATCCGGCAGACGTGTGCACATGTGACAGCTGTGACGCCTGAGCCCTGCCCCTCCTCCTCCACTGTGTGCAGACCACAAGGACAAGGCCCTGCAGCGGCTGGTCACTTGTTCTTCAGGGTCTTGGGGAGGGTTTGAATGCTCAAACAGAAGCTGGGGAAGAAAGCAGAACCAAATCCCACTCTGCCTAACACGGAACTCTGGGGGCATTTGGGAGGCACCCCCAGGGGTGCAGGAGGGGCGGCAGGTGGCAGGGAGGCGGGGGTTTGGGGACCACTAGGAAGAGAGCCCGTTACTCCACTTCCAGCTGATTTCTGTGCCTCCTCCCGTCTCTTACCCCCATCTGCCCGTGGAAGCCCTGGCCGGTGAAACGTGTAGGGACACCAACGACAAGAGTCTGGTTCCTCACTCGAGCTTGTGGGAAGGAGACGTTGAGTGTGGCAGTATGAGTCGCAGGCACGGTGCTGGGTCGAGGGGAGCCCAGGGAGGACAGAAGCCTTGGCCACAGCTCCCAGGGCTCTGAGGCCGGGAGCCAGGGCACTGGCCCTCCTGCCCTGCGCTCAGGGAAGGGACAGGGGGCCGGCACATGGACACCACCCCGAGCTGAGATGCTCCCTCCCCGACTGGTGGCCACAGTCCCTCAGGGCCGGAGAGCAGGAGGGCCTTGCGCCCGGATGGCCAGGGTCTTCTGGTTCCAAGAGGCCGTCTAGGGCTCTGGCTGCACAGACGGGTCTCTGCTGGGGTCCCAATGGCCTGTCTGGCTGCTCCTCAGGGCCAGTGCCCGGTGGACCTGAGACCTCTCTCAGCTCCAACACCTGGCTTGCACCGCCTCTCCCCGCCTCCCCTAGCCCGCATCCCCGCTGAGACGCAGACCTGGGCCCCTGGCTCTGAGGCTGGTTTCCCATCACAGAGTCGGCCACAAACATCACGCAAAGGCGGCAGCTGCATTTCCCAAACACCACGTGCAAGGAAACTGCCTGAGCGAAGAGCTGCCCAAGGCCACAGGGCAAGCAGACCAGCTCTACGCCCACACTGAGAGCAGGCCTGCCCGAGGCCACACTGTGTGCCGGACTGCCCGAGGCCACACTGTGTGCCGGACTGCCCGAGGTCAGAGTGGCTACCACTAGGACCGACCCACGTCTGCAATCAGCTGGCGAGTTGTTTTAGTATCTTCCTCTTCAGTGAAGTTAGACAGGGGACTGGAAGCTAATTTAAGGACAAAACTTGGGAATAAATGCTTGGAACAAATGAAGCCCCTGAGTCAGGCGCTTCTTCAGCAAGTCCACGTGGCTCTTTCCCACCACACGCTCCGAGCTCTAGCCCCACCTGAGCGAGAACGTCTGTAGCTCCCTGCCTCGTGTCCTTCCCACAAAGTCCCAGACCGGGTGCCGCTCCCGGGCTGAGTGTGCCCGGCTCTGCACCCAGTTCTCACAACAAGCACACAGAACAGACACTCACAACAAGCACACAGGACAGGCAGGCACTCATGACAAGCACATGGGACAGGCACGGAAGAGGAGGCAGAGGCAACATGACGGCCCCTGCCCCACTGCTGGGGAGGGGCAGGGCCAGTGGGGCAGGGTCCCAGCCTGCACGGTGCCCCCCGCAGCCCCCGATGGTCTAGATGCACTGTGATTCCTGCTGCCCCCACGAGCCGGAAACAAGTCCCACGTCTTCTGGCCTCTGTTCCCACCCGAGTCCTCTCACCGCCCTCTGGGGAGAGCCGGCTGGTTCCTGGCCGACAGGTCCGGGTGAGCCCTCCCTGGTGCACGGCGCCTGCAGGGCCGGTGTGTTGGGCGCCCTTCCCTCACCTGACTTTGCCGGGAACTGAGGGTTGGAGAGCCGAAGCTGCGTGCCCGCGGTCCCACAGCCCACGCCCTGCGGACCGGCCCCGAAGCCCACGCTCTGTCGCTGTGCCCAGTGGGGTTCCTGGTCACAGAACGTAAAACACAGAGACGCGGGCACTCCTCTGTGACAGATGAGCACATCCAACAGAAGCAAAAGTGGCTTCCCCAGCGACATGCCGACAAGCCTCTTCATCTTCCCTTCATCGCATGCCTGGTGGGGACGTTCACTCTGCTTGGTTTAAAGCCAGAGTCACAGGCGCAAATGCCCTGGTGGCACTGGCCAGGGAGTTCCCTGAAAGGCACTAGGAAGTGGTGGGCACGGGGTCCGCGGGGAACACGGCCCAGTGCAGCGGGGCCGCCGCGACTCTGACCAGGCAGGAATGCGGGCCTGGTGCTGCCAACTCGGCTGACTTCTCAAGAAAAGCCAAAAATCCAGACGTCCGTGTGAAATCTCCCAATTTTTACATGATAGAAACGAATCTGAGTGTTTCTTTAAACAGTCTTGAAGCCAAGGAAAACACATCTGGTGGCTGGACTCAGCTCTCAGGGTGGTATTTTGCGACATCCGGTTTTAAAGTTCACAGAGGCTATAAGTTCAGTCCATTTAAAGGAAGTTCANCCAGAGTCACAGGCGCAAATGCCCTGGTGGCACCGGCCAGGGAGTTCCCTGAAAGGCACTAGGAAGTGGTGGGCACGGGGTCCGCGGGGAACACGGCCCAGTGCAGCGGGGCCACCGCGACTCTGACCAGGCAGGAATGCGGGCCTGGTGCTACCAACTCGGCTGACTTCTCAAGAAAAGCCAAAAATCCAGACGTCCGTGTGAAATCTCCCAATTTTTACATGATAGAAACGAATCTGAGTGTTTCTTTAAACAGTCTTGAAGCCAAGGAAAACACATCTGGTGGCTGGACTCAGCTCTCAGGGTGGTATTTTGCGACATCCGGTTTTAAAGTTCACAGAGGCTATAAGTTCAGTCCATTTAAAGGAAGTTCAATTTAGTGTAAAATTATCAGTTTAGCGTAAAAACGACCAAACGCTTCTCTAAACACCGTGTGGGCCAACTCAAACACAGGCTGCAGTCAGCCTGCGGGGTGCCATTTAGTAACGTCCCATTTGAGACGTTTACAGAAAACGCGGGTTCACTTAAGGAGGAATCAACTCGGCGTCAGAACTAACTACGGATCAAGACAAGCCTCTGACTCAGACACCAGTTTGCTGACGGGGACATTTCTCCCAGCAGCCCTTGCTCTGACGGACCCTCGGTTTACCAGAAGAAACAGACCCGCTGGTTTGCTCGGTGGGGCATGGCCCCCCGTGTGCGGTGAGCAGACCTGTCACGCCACACGGCCACGGAACGGCCCGCCCCTGGGCTCGGACTCCCAGTGCCCACCGCGCACTCTGCACCTGGTGCTCTTCCTCCCTCCTTCCCCTCTGGCTGGCAGCCCGCCGTGCGGGCAGATCACTCCAAGACCGGAGGGAAGGCTGGTTCTGCCGCTGGTGACCCCAGGCTACGTGATGGGATTCAAGCCCCCTTTGGTGGGCATTCACAGCCCCTGGGCCCAGCGGCGAGTGGACTGGCATGACGGGGGAGGGGGTGAGGACCCTGGAGGACCCTCCCTCCCGGGAAGGAGGGACTCACCAACAAGCCGTTGGAGCCGTGGACAGTGACACAGCGGGAGAAGGTGTGGTGGATGGACAGGTCCCGGATGTAGGTGGGCGGGTCGTAGCCGCCCTGCTGGTCCACATCGCCAGCCAGGTGGAAGTGAATCGGGTACTGGCCCAGCAGCTGCTGCCCCATGTGCTTCAGCTCCACGCCCTCCAGATGCACCGCCTTAAAGCCCAGTGCAAACTGGGGAAGCAGAGGCAAGAGTCGGGAGGAGCCTGCGAGGCGTTCCCCGGCCCCTCACTACTGCCCACGGCCTCACTACTGCCCCCGCTCCCTTCCCCTCCAAGGGCTCTGTTAATCCTGCCTCAGGTAAACCAAACACGGTCTCTGTGCCCGGGGCCTTCTTACCCCAGGGGAGATGAGGTGCTACCTGGCCGCGGGGATGTGGCCAGGCAGTGGCCTGGCACGGGACGGGGGCAGAGACGGGCTCACTCCTGCCCTCTTTCCCTGCCCCTGAGGCCACTGATGGTCGTGAGGAAGGGGAACTACGTAGAGGTGAGGTGGGTGGTGACAAAGCACTGAATGGGCGCAGACCAGGGACGTTGGACACCCCGTGATGCAGGCCCGCACAGCCAAACACCGTGTCCCCGACGTGCCAAGAGGGCCCGCGCTCTGTAAGTTTCACTCTGTGGTTCTTCTCGGTTATTTACCGAGACGTCTTATCCTTAAAGCACACATTTCAGCTTCCAGAGAACTGTCCTCCTCACAAAACCCCAGGACACTGTTATTCTGCACGCAGGGGCTGCACGCAGCCATGCCAAACAAATGGCTCCTGCAGCTTAGGGCCAGGAGAACATGAGCTCTGGTGCCGTCGCCATTCTCCTCTCTCTGCGGCGCTAACGTTGCTGGCTCTCTGCCGGACACTCACAGGTTAAGTCAGGGCTAGAGCTTCCGCCCCCCACTTATCACCGACCTGCACGTTAGTGGGTCTCTGGTGCACAGGCCTTTTTGGGGGTTTCATGCACTGACCCCTTCTGTCAGGAAAGGGGTCAGGATTAAATGATAAAGACAGAATGAGAGCCATGATTGGGGTTGGAAATTGGGAAGGTGGGGAGTGCAGGGTGACAGGGTGTGACCAGGGAGTAGAGAGCCACCCCCAGGTTGGCTCCACTGTCTCTCCTGTCCCCAAGCACTGATGGGAGGGACAGCAAGCCAGTGGGCAATACAGAAGCCTTCTCCAACTTCCACAGGTTCCCTTGGTCCCTGCTCCCGCCCCTCCACGCTCCTCCCTCCCACCCATGGGCATCACGGGGATTCTGGTGGGGCTTCTGGCCTCGGCCGGGCAGACCCTACCTTGATGTGGCCCCCAAAGGTATCGAAGTCAAAGAAGTCGCAGATGTGGTTGCTGTAGGGGTAGCACGCACTCTCCATCGCCCCCATGACCACGATGTTCCGGGTCAGGAGCCCCACCTCGGCCCGCATGTCCACGCCATCGATCTCCTCCCCGATGTGCAGGTACATCGGTTTCCCTGGGGCGGAAAGGGGGGGTGCGTAAATCGGAGGGACTGCATGGGCCCCAGGACCCTGCCAGCTGCCTCCACAGCTCCGGCGTAGGTCTCCCCGGGACCCGCGTGCATGCTGGTCCCACGGCCCTGGATCCCACTGCCCGGAAGAAGGATGCTCAGGGAGGCGAAGTTACTCGTGTGAGTGGAGAGGGGGATTCACGGCCACGCATGTGCAGATCTGAAGCCTATAGCAGAAATAGCTCTGTGGCCCCCAGTATCTGTCCCCTCTTCTGCTTGTGGCACTAGAATCTCCAGCATTTTAGGGCTACCCATGTTCCTGGGGAGGGCCACCTGTCCCAGGCCCCCTGTGGTGTCCACAGGATGGGCAGAAGTGATCTGTGCACCCTTGATGGGCTGCACTCTTGCCCTGACCCCTGGGCTGGAATGTGGGCATGTGGGGGTGGTCCAGGCTCCCCCAGGTGGTGAGGACCATGCCTGGGAGATGGCACAGCAACAAGAGAGAGGACACCTGGGCCCTGATGTCCCCACAGAGCTCACGCCCTGGACTGCCCGCCAGCTGGCACTGCAGCAACGCAGAGCCAAGCCAGGTCTAGGACAGTAAGCGGGTCTGTCCCAGACATGGCCCGTGTGACCGACCGCCTTCAGCCTCATGCCGAGTGTGCACCTACAACCAGGTTTTCTGGGAAGAGCCGGATCAGATGTCCGTGTCCAGCACTGTGGCCGGGTGCTGGGTGCCTGTATGTACTGTTTGGAACAGTGTAGGAGAGCTTTCCCCGAACTGGTGCTGACATCACTGTGACCCCCCCACTCCCACCCTCCTGGCCGTGAAGCAGACAAGGAGTTGTCCCTTGTACCACTGACCCTGAGCCTGACCCCAGGGCGACCAGCCAGAACTTTGGAAACACCTTTGATTTTCGGCCCCAAATTCTGCCTCCACAATGACCCCCTGACCTTCCGGAATAAAGAGATGTTAGCCAGCCAGGCTACGTGATGGGATTTGTGACCCTGTGTGCCTCGCTGGGACTGCTGCCCTGGCAGGCAGGCACTTTCCCTTCCAGCTGAGGATGGCGTTCTGAGGAGCAGCAATCTCTCAAGTGGGGCCGCAGCCTGAACCACACCACAGACACCACGTTGCCAGTGCTGCGACCTTGACTTGAGCCACAGAGCACTCACGTCACTCAGCCCCGTGACACAGTAACCACATGCAAAGCCCGTGGTCACCAGGAGCCCTGGGCAGTGCCCACCAGCAGCGACCCCACCCTGCTCTTTCAGCCAGAGAAGAGCCGGCCCCCTTCCCCCCCCTGCCCCCAGCACACGCCCTGTGCTGGGTCTGCAGTATTTCTGAGGATGTGGATTGTTCTGGAATTCTGCAGTCTCAGGGAGGTGGCGGTTTCTTTAAAGCATGTTAGTTCAAAGAAATGAACCCAGCTCATGGCTAAGCCAAGAAAACATCCCCTTTGGAGTCAGTATCAGCTTCCTAGGGCTGCTATAACAAGTCACCACAAACTTGTGGCTTAAAACAGCCGTTGTTTCTTTTCCTACAGCCGTGGAGGTCAGAGGTCTGAGGTCAGTCTCACTGGGTCAGCAGCCCCCCATTCTGGCTGTTCTCAGATTCACACACCTCCATGTGCCCCTCTCTCTGACACGAGTCGCTCTCATCCGCTATGTCCATGTGTCACTGCCCCCCTGACTCTGACCCTTCTGTGTCCCTTGTGACCCCCTTGGGCCCAGAGGATGACCCCACAGTCACCCTCTCACAGCCTTGACCTCTTCACACTGGCAAAGGCCCTTCTGCTGAGTCGGGTAACAGTCACGGGTCCTGAGGATCAGGATGTGGACGTCTTTGGGGCCACTGCTCAGCCGACTGGCAGAGTTCTCAAAAAGGGCTTAGGTATTTAAAAAACCAGCTTCACAAAGTCTGTTTACTGTAAGGTACCCTTTTCCCCGAGATCTGAGGCCCAGGCCCGTGCCCCTGGCTGAAGGCAGAGTCCGAAGTGGGCGCCACAGGCCTCAGGCCCTCGGTTTCACCCAGGGCTCACACCCTGAAATGAGTCTGAAAGGTGCCAGGCACATCTGAAGTGAGTCAGCCTTGCAGACTCCCGGGCCCTGCCTGTACCAGGGCACCCCCTCGCCTTCTGCTTTGGGTCACAGGGCCGCCAGTCCACACAGCGTTAAGGCCCAGCGGCAGCCCCCTCTGCACGGGGTGCAGTGAGCAGGCAGCCCCAGCGCAGGTGCCGGCCAGAGCAGAGCCGCCCTCCCCTGCACAAGCCTTGGCTGTTGTGTTTCTCTGCACGTCTCTCTGAGCCACTCCCCCCAACTGGGACGGCCTGCTCCACCGCGCCCGTGTGGCTGTCACCCGGGCCCCCAGCATCCGCCTGTGGGTGTCGTGTGCGGCCATGCTCAGCAGAGCCAGGGGACCAGGCCACACCACCCCCCATCCAGGCTTCCCACCAGGCCTCAGGGCGCACGCACTTCAGGCTCAGGGGGCTTCTCTCGATCTGTCAGTGTCCGCCCGAAAACCTGATGTCTGAGCAGGAGACTGACCCTCCCTCCTCGGGGACCGTGTCAAACATGACAGGAGAGACAGGATGATGGGGGTGCACGGCGACTCTGGGGCCGAGCTGCCTGTGTCAGAGCCACAGTCCGATTAGAGCCCCTGACGCTACTGAAGCTCCCTGGTCCTCAGGCTCTTCTCCTACACAATGGAAACAACACTAGCACGTCTCTCACAAGAGCTGTTTGCCGAGCCAACCCTCAGCAAGCGCTCAGGACAGCCCTGGCACGGGGCAGGGGCCGGTGCAGCAGAGGGGACATGCACAGCTGTCACTGGGACTGTCCTCAAGCGACGGCTGGGATGGGGGCTCCAAGCCCCAGCTGCACAGCTGCAGTGACCTCAGGTCAGACGTGCTCTCGGTTCCCTGGGGGAAACCGGCCAGGG
The DNA here is from genome assembly GCF_014824575.4 of Sturnira hondurensis. Taxonomy (NCBI): domain Eukaryota; kingdom Metazoa; phylum Chordata; class Mammalia; order Chiroptera; family Phyllostomidae; genus Sturnira; species Sturnira hondurensis. Next base: position 1,440,179 of record NW_028080496.1, on the reverse strand, counting down.
GGTGGGAGCGACTTCAGGTGGACAGGGGACTGTGTTTATCAGACTCCTGTGAGCAGGCAAGTAATGTGTACAGTACTGTACAGTAACACAGCACCCAGTCTACACATTACTGTACTGTTAGCACAGTACTGACAGTACAGTCGCATTACTGTACTGTCAGCGTATTTCTGCCACCCCTCCCCTGCCCCACGGCGGAGTCCCTATCAGGACCCACACAAAATCTCGCCACAGTTTGTCTGTCTTTCACTGCATTCCCAGACCACGCCCTGGCCGCTATCCCCAGGACACTGTGCCCCCGTTTCCCGGCCTCCACCCTGCCCTCCTCCTCGAAGCTCTGATACTGAAGGCCCAGCAGCAGCCACAGACGTGGCCAGGTTTGTCCCAAACAACCCAGAAGGGCCGCAAGCCTGGGCAGGGGCTGGGGTGCGGGGTGCAGGAGGCCGGGAGGCAGAGGGGCCTCAATCACCGACCTGCCTCCCTGGTGCTTGCCCTGCGCCCCCGGGGTCCACCGCCCAGCCCTCTCCACAGGGTGGGCACAGTGCTAGCTACGTGGGTCGAGGGGAGAACAAACATCGAGGTCCCTTCAGTGGGAGAAGCAGACACCTGTCCTGTGGCTCAGACCTGGCAGGGCCAGTGAGTCCGCAGAATGGGGTGAGGGGCTGCACCTCTCAGACCTCCAAGGATAAGCCAGAGGGTCTCGGCTGGCAGGTCCTAGGGAAGCAAATTTAAAGCCCAGAGTCCTGGTTTGCCCCCACAGGGCAGCCACCTTCCAGCAGGGATGCTGGGCTGGGCCTCCACGGAGGAAGGCCATGTAGGTCATGGGCCTTGGGGCGGGCAACTCTGGGTTCGAGTCCTGCTCACAGGAGCCCGTCGAGGAGGTGCACCCAGTCTACACCGGCCCCCTGCCATGACTCTGACGCGACAGTCATGCCATCCTGTGCCATCACAGGAAAGCCACTAGCCGCACGCGTGTGGCCACCACACACTTCAAATCCGGCCAGTATGACAGAGGAATGGGATTTCTCACTTTATTTAGCCCTAGTTATGTTGAAATAGCCCCTTGTGCCCGGTGGCTCCCGTGTTCGGAAGCAGGAGTCTGGGTCCTGAAGAAAGCAGCAGCCCCTGATGCCCCTCCCCCCCATGAGCTCCTCACCAGGCGGGAGCAGGATGGAGCGTACGAGTGCCCTGCACAGCACAGGAGCCACAGGCACGTCGGTGCCACCTGACAGGACGGTTATTCAAACACGGGGGAAGGGCGGCCACAAGCAAAGCGGAGCGCGGAGCCGGCGTGGAAAAGGGCAGAGGAATGAAGAGTTCTGTAACTGCCCTGTGGGGAGGTGTTGGGAATCACACTGTGGCTGGCGGAGCTCTGAAATACTTGGTTAGATGATTCACACGTTTTCACTGCGTTGGTCCCCTCATCTGTTTCCCATCAGAAACCCTGAAGATGCCTGTTTACTGGAACAGGGCAGAGTGAAGAAGGACCCAGAAAGCCTGTGTCCCTCTCTGCAGCCAGCTGGGGACGGCGAACCCTCGGAGGTAACGGGGCCCTTCTGCGAAAGGAGGAAGCAGGTGGAGTGCCTGTGCGCTGTCACGGGAAGATGGAGAGCCAGATGGAGGCGCCTCGGGCTGCACAGGAGAAATGGGAGCTTCCCCTGGGCACACATGTGCACGCACACACACCCCCCCTCCCTGCCTGGGGCTCTTCTGACACTGTCCACCAGGAGGTGCTGTTTTCATGTGAGCGCGAAGCTGTGAGCAGAGTCAAGTGGACCTTCCATCTGAACTTGGAGCGTGGGAGTCAGCGGGGAGTGGGGCTGGCGCAGTCACAGACCCAGCCTTGCCAACTAACCCGAGGGAGGGTGCAGGGTCCTGAGGGCCTCTCCACTCATCCTTGCCTGCCCGTCCACAGACCGAGAGCAGCCCTGAGGGGCAGCGAGAAGCAGCTCCCTGCACCCACCCAAACCACCCTGCTGAGGGGGCAGGGGCCCTGACATCACCTCGGGCACCCTTGGCACCCACAGGTGTCCCAGCAGGACCTGCTCAAAGTGTGACCTCCCTCCTGGACTCTCTGGGGCCCGTCCTCCACCTCCATGTAGGCAAGGGCTGCAGGACAGGCCTGTCACCCTCCTGGAAGCCACACTGCTGCCCAGACCATGGGTCCCCCTACGATGAGCAGTGGCATCAGCTCCACGGTCTGCATACGGTCCCGTGACTGGGGACGTGGGAAGACGTCCCTCGCCCAGGCCTATCTGACTCTGCCCGGCCCCTTTTCTATGCCCCGCCACACCCAGCCCTCCCCCAGAGAGGCTCTCACATTTGGGATTGTGTCTTCACTGGGATGGTTGTGTGCTGGGTCTCTCTTTTCACTGCCTGTGGCACTGCCGGCTCCTGGGGGGCAGAGCCATGTGTGCCCTGCACACGAGTCACCCCAAAGCCCAGGTCCGTACCTGCAGGCACGTGCCGGGCTCTGTTACGTGGTCCAGGAACAAATGTTTGGCCGTCTCAGCCGCTACCCACAAGCAACTGCCTCCTTCCCACTTTCTGCAGTCACACCCCCAAACTGCCATCTCCCAGAAACAAGGACAGCCTTCCTGTGCCGCTCTGTGTGCGGGGCCAGTGCCTGGGATCACCGAGCGGTGTCTGTGGACCCCCTGGGACACCTGCCCTCCCGCCATGAATGGAATGCAGGCACTGACCTACAGTGCTGTTTCTCACCTTTTTTTACCCTTTGCTCTCCCAAATTTCCCAGCACATCCCCACCAGCCAAAAAGACTGTGTTGTCACTTCCTGTCCCTTTACTCCCCAAATAATGGGCATTATGAATACAGTGGATTTGCTTTCTCAATCCACAGTCCTTTTCTGCCCTGAATTCTAACAGCTCTCCAGGGAGCAGAGGTTTCAAGCATCCTGAGTCATCTCCTTTCTACGCCCTGACCTTCCTCAGGAAGTGACGCTTTTCCCATGACAAGCGGTCTCAGAGGGGCCATCAGTGTAGGGGCCCTGTCCCCACCTGGCCAGAGGGTGAGTGCACAAGCCACCGACCTGTGCTCTCTCTGCAGGTGACTTTCAGCTTTGTCCTGGGGACAAAGCACAGTGCCCGCAGAGAGTGACGCCAGCAGGAGGCTGCCCACTGGCCCCTGCCACCCAGGTCCCCAAAGGAGCTCGGTGCCTTTGCACGGCCTGGCTGGTCAGCACCCACATCAGTGTTTTCTGGTGAGTAGCCCCGTGGGGAGCTGCATTTTGTGTAAGGTCCTCAAGTTGGGTCCTGTCCTTCACACCCAAAGGACCACAGTGGACCCGTAACACTGCCCGCGGAGAATGATTAGCCCAACCATCGTTGGGGCCTCTTTCCACCTCTGGCAACCTGATCCCAGGAACCTCCCCCACCACAACTGACAGGGAGCCAAAGTCCTGATGGAGGAGAAGAAAAAAGGAAAACCCAAGAGCTGCAGAAAGAAGAGATTAAAAAACCTGTGGCAGATCGCATTACTGTGACAGACGTTCACCCCTGGGTGGGAGAAATAGACGTGCCCGCCTTGCACATGGTGACCACAGTGGAATGTGGGTGGGAACGCGCCAAGCCCAGGCCTTCGGAGTTTGGGGGCACCCCTGCTTGCCATGATTTTTGTTACACGGCGTTATGATGGCCATAGCTGACCCATGCAGATCGTCTGTGATTCTGGCCGACTCTCAGACCAACCATCTCCAGGTTCTGCCAGCCCACTAGGGCGGGGCCCCTGGAAGCCCTACCTGCCACTCTGACCTGGGTGGAGGTGCAGGTTCTGCAGGGGAGAACCTGGAACTCTTCCGCCTGGTACATGGAGTAGTCGGTGCTGGCCACGACCACGGTGTCGCCGGGCCTCCACGACTGCACGTTGTCCTCCAGAGTCAGGATGGTGCTGTTGACGTTGGTGTCAACGGTGACGGTGAGTTTGGGCCTCACTGCAACCCAAAGCAGGAGGGACTGAGACAACCATGGCCCTTGGCCCCAGGAACACGTCTGACCACTCGCCTCTTCCCTTCCCTCCCCAAATAAGCAAGTGCCAGGTCTGCCTATCCAAACCCCCCATCGCCAGGCTCACTCCTTTTCAGGATCAGTGCAGGGTTTTGAAGTCAACAAAAGCCTCACCAGAAAAGAGCCATTCACCAGCTCTGGGCAGAGGAATTTTCCATTCAGCCCTCAGCTGGAGTTCAGTGCGGCTGCCTCACCACACCCACTTCGCTCAAGATGTAAAACAAATATAGTTCCTCTCCACTGTTATTCACAGTAGCTCTGAGCCCTTCCCCCAAAGACCTCCTGCCCCCTAATGACTGCCTTCTGGAGACAGCCAAGGGCCCCCCCGCGCACAAACCGGCCATTTCCAGCCCCTTCTAACGAGCATCTTGGGAACACGGGTTTAAAGTAACAGCACCCAGAGAGGTACGAGGCTGCACGTCTGTGCGGGGCGGGGGGCGCCAAGAGGCCAGCTCTGTCCTCTGCACCCTGGTTTTCTTGGGCCAGGCCCTTCCCCTTTCTGACAGACAAATGGGCAGGGTGGGGCCTGCTGGCTCCTGCCAACTCCGGGCACCCTCCCACTTCTCCTGTGTCATCTCAGCTCCGTGTCACTGAGACCCTAGGAGGCAGCAGCTCCAGCCACCCGAACTCACAATGCACGGCCATGGCCGCATTTCTGCGCCAGCGAGGCGCTGCTTACCGGGCCTCCCACACAGGAACCGCACTCGGTACCGCTGGCAGGCGTGGCCCCGGTGGTAGCACACGAACCTATAATCCTGGCCTCTCTTGTAGACAACCTCAGTGCTGAGGCTGGCCCCGTCCATGGTCGTGGCCTGCGAATGGCATGGAAATTATAGAGCAAAGTCATTCTTTTTTTGCAAGACAAGAAGGTGATGATTAATGTTATAAACATACACTCACAAGTCTAAAATTGTCCCTGAAGCAAAAAGCATATATGATGGTCCAAGGTTACTCCAACGAGGGCACCGTTTGGTCATGGAGTTGCAGGGTCCAGTGGTGCAGAGTCCAAACCAGGGATTCAATGGGCGTCGTTGGGTGAACGTTTTAAGGAGAGCCCACTACAAGCGGGTGCCCTCTTAGGAGCTGGGTTGGCTACCTACAGCCACTGCCAGTGCCGTGAACGGTGGCGCCGTGAAGACTCACCATGTTCAATCCACTGCTGACACCACATCACAAGGGGTCTCCTTACCAACGGCCCACGCCCAGGCTCCGTCCTGACCTGCGATCCGACTGTGTCCGGGTGTGGCCAGGCATCAGCTCTGTGTGCTCGGCCCTGGGGATTCCCAAGGGCACTGAAGTCTGAGGGCCCCACCGTGTAGCTGTGGAGCTACGTGCCTGAGTGTACTCTCTCACCCCAGCTTTATGGCCAAGCTGTGAGGTCTTTGCCGGCTTCACAGATTAGGAAACGGAGACTCGGAGAGGCTAAGGGCCTTGCCCGGGGCCAGCAAGCAGCCTAGCTGACCTTTGAACCCAGCCCTGTCCAACCACACAGCCTGTAGCTGCCCCACCTCCTGTGGCCCTCCCGGCTCCCAGCCTCGTGTCCTCCTTCAACATCTGCCTCCCTCCCTGACCGTGGGCTCTGGGGAGAGCAAGGAGCAGGCTTCTGCTGTCTCCCTGACCCCAGCATCCACCCCAGGGCTCAGCACAGAGGGGTCTCAGCAGACAGAGGCAGACAGAGGCTGGGGAGCAAGTGGCCTCGAGGCCAGGTAGGGAATGTAGGAAGCGCCTGCCTGTCAGCGGGACCATCCCGGGCTGGGTGTGTCCACCCAGCAAGACACGCCCAGCTCCCAGCAAGGGCTGCAGCTGCTCTCCTCCTGGGCATGGAGATCAAAGGCGCCAGGGCTGGGGAGGTGGGCGGCCAGAGGACGGGCAACCTGGAAAGGGGGTGCTTTTCAGGAACCACCGTTCTGTACCCAGCAGATGCCCGTTATCTGAGGCTTGAAAGGAGAGCACGGATACGTGGGTTCAGCATAAAGGCAGGGCAGCCTCTTCCTGTGAGCTCCACACCCATGCGCGCCGCCCTCTCGGGGCCCTGGGGCCACCGGGGGGGGGGGGGCTGCGGAGCGGCTGTCCAGGGGCATGTGGAGCCTCGGAGCAGGTTAGAGGCTCCAGGTCACTGGCCATGCCCAGCACCTCCTGTAGGGGACCCTGTCGTGCTGACACCGAGCTGGAAACACCAGCAAACGGAGCGGGACATGTTTCAGGAGACAAAATCCAGCCAACATTTCAAGGAAACAGCTACTCGATTCTGCTGCTTTTTCTTTCTCTTTCCTTTTTCGAACCTGAGGGAAGACCTCGGTTTCAGGTCACACAGTGAGCAGGGACAGAGCCCTGTTCGGTGGGACTGACCCTCGCTGTGGTCAGTTGTACTGTAACTCATGAGAATTAGTGATCATGAAGTAACCGCCATCGCCGTAACAAAAGAGTAACCTGAATGTAAACCACTGACGGGCACATGCTGTTGCACCAAAACCACACAACGACCCCACCGGGGACAGCCACTGTCCCCATTTTCCACGGGAGGACACCGAGACAGTTGGCCTCGTGATGGGGGACTGACCCCTCAGGCAGGACTGAGCGTGAGGGGCGGGGGCCGGGCCGCAGGCGGCCCTCGGTGTCAGGGGCCTCCAGGGGTCGCCTGCTGGTGACTCGTGAGGGCTGCGTGTTCACTCCGCACGCCCAGGGTGAGAGAGTCCAGGTCCCCTTTAGTCCTGAGCAAACACCATCTGTCTGTGACCGCTGGCTTCTCCTCAGGAGAACCGGCTGTGGGTGTGCTCTGTGTCCCCAACCCCGCTGGGTCCTGTGCACTCAAGGTCCCAAGGAGATGAGCTGAGAGGCGAGGCCAAGCCAGTGAAACCTGCCCCTGAGCTGGGCGTGCCTGCAGCAGCAGGAGAGGTGGAGGCAAGGCCCCTTAGGTAGGATCAGGAGAGAACCTGCCCCTGCAACTCCCCAGCCAGGGGCTGGAGCCGACCGTGAGCCTGTAAGCTGGGAATGGCAGTCTCTGGCCACCTATGTGCTACGAGGGCCACAGCAGCCACACCACTCAAATGACAAAAACGTCTGAGACCTAGTCTCCCCCCAAAAATCAGGCAACTGTCTCAAGTTGGTACCTGTATATCAAGTGGGCGGTTGCAGATTTTTCCTGGGTGAGCCGCCCGGAGGTCTGAGATTTTCTCCCCACCTTTCGTGTGTGACACTTTGTCATGGTCAATCCACTCCGTCCACTCCACATCTAGGCAGGAAGCAAAGAGGCGGTCAGACAGGGAGGCCTGTGGGGGGACAGGGCAGGCTCGGCACAGCAGATGGAGTGCCGTCCGTCTGGGCCCGCACCGGTCTGGAGAACAACTTGCCACCTCTTCCAACTTCTAATTAAACACACCTCTTAGTTTACAGAAGCAATAGATATTCTTCATTGTTGCAAAAAAGAGAAAGACGAATCCCTGTGTGAGCCCACTGGGCAGGGACTACAGCCGCCTGCACCCCAGGCCTGTGTGCGGGCTCCCTGCAGGCCGGGGGCCAGCAGCCCCACTTGCAGGCCCTGTCGGCACCACAGCCGGGCCCAGGAAGGGCGGCTTCACAGACTTCAGGTGCGACCAGAGCGGACCCTGCCACACCAGAGCGGCCTCACTGACGCCGGAGGAAAACGCTTGTCCTGCAAACCGTGCGGCCTGGCCTTCTGCCCCAACGTCAGGTTTCCCAGGCAGTCCCAGACGCCTCACCTTGAACCCACTCGCTGGATGAGGAGACGTTGAAGTATTCGCCATGCTCCGACCGGAACAGCTTGAACACCCGGGCAGCGACCGAGCCGCGGTGACCTGCTGGAGATCGGACACTCAGCAGCAGGCAGACGCCCGTGCCCAGAGCGGCGGGAGTCTAAGGCAGGGAAGGCCGCCCCCCACGGGGCTCTGGAGGCGCTTCTTTAAAGGGAAGCTCCAGGCCCATCTTCTCGCTTGGCAGCGGACGGCGGCCCCTCTCTTGCCCCGGGTTCGGAAGCGGGGCTGCACCGGCTCCGTCTGCAGCTGGGAGCCGGGCAGTGCTGCTGTGGGCCCCCCTCTGCAACGGGCCCCTGCCATGCCTCCCGCCTCTCTCCTGAGGACCCCTCGCTTTGTCTGCCTAAGGGGAACACAATTCATGCTTCTGCCCAAATTAATGGTTCCCCAACAGCTATTTTTATTGATCTCAAATAAACACAGGTGGCCTCTCACTCTGAAAGGCCTTCTACTTTCAGGTTAACAAAGTCAGTGATGAGTTCTCCGAAAATGTAAGTATTATCTTATTGATCAGCCTTCGACAGTGTTGGCTTGTGGCCCTTCGATGGAACAGGATCAGGCCGCAGGTGTGGGGAGCTGGGTCGGCACGCTCCGGGGGCGGGCCAGAGCGCCCCCGCCAGCCACTCGGGGGACCTGCCAGCCATGATTACCGTGGTACTCCATGTGGTCTTCCACGGAGGCGGCAGGGCTCCCCTTCACCGTCACGAAGCTCCACGGGTGTCTGAAACCAACAACAACGGGAATGACGTTCTTCACGTGTCCAAGCCCGGGCTGGGGGCGCAGCCCGCGGGTGTCTGGGGAAGTGAGTTCCCGGGCTGGGCTTCCCTTCTCCGCATGAACAGAAGCGCTTTTTTTGCCCCCGCAAGGCTTGCCCGGTGTTTGCGTGTTGCAAGCCTCCCTGTGTTCCTGGCCCAACACAGGGCATGACACAAACAAACAAGCCCAAGACCTGCCTCCACCTGGGGACAGGAGACAGGCTTTGGGAAGGAAAGAGGTGCCTCTTCCTAACAGGCACGAAGGAGAAAGAGGGCGTGCGAGTCTGAAAGCCGCCCAGTCCTCCGCCCTCCCCGGGGAACACGCGGCTGGGGGGCAGGAGGCCTTCTTCCCCAAACGCCCAACGCAGCCGCTCGCCTGCTGGGGGGCCCAACAGCTCTGGCCCTTCTAAGCTTCTGCAGTTTCAGTTCTGACCTCTGATCCCGAAAAGGGAGCCTCTGACCGAGGCAGGGAGTCTGACTGTGCTGCTCCCCGGCCCAGCCTCCCTGCGACTCCCCGGTGCCCGCTGGGTGCAAACCAAGCTCCCTGAGTCGGGGCGAGGGCCCTCCTCTGCCCACCTCCCAGCCTCACCCCTGCCTCCCTCCGCCACGTGATGCTGCTGCCTGTCCTTTGCGTCTCAGGAAAGCCACACACCCGCCCTGGGACCCTGAGTCCCCTGGTCCTCCTGGGCATCTGCCTGCCTCCATCCTCCCCTGCTGGTCTGACTAAAGCCCCCTCTGCCCCTGCCCCCTCTCTCATTCATGGATGTCTCCTCATCCTGCTCCTTCCTATCTGCCTTCCCACAACAGCTCGGGACGCTGAGTCGGAGCCTCATGCCCACAGCTGCTCGCTAACCACTTCTGGAACGAATGAGGAGATGACGGGGCAGGTCTCAGGCCTTGCAGACGTTGGATGTTTTGAGTTTGTCAGGGCAAGGCAGACGACGGCAAGGGCCGTCCTTCCTGCGGCCCTCGTTTCCAACATTCACTGACTCCGCCTTCTGTGCTCCTGCGGTCTGTCACCTGTGACCCCCCAGCGGTCCCTGGAGGTGGCTCCCACACCTCGCATTCCACAGGTGCAGGAGCCTCTTGAGGAGAGGTGAGTCACTTGCCTGCGGTCACACCTAACAGGAGGCACAGCCCAGACTCAAAATCCAGTCAAGGTAGATGCCAGGTCTTGTGCCTTGGTCACCACCTCCTTCTGCTGAGGCCCTAGGGAGCCGGGCCCATGTGCCTCAGCCTCTCGGGGTGAACGAACGCACTGGCCTTTGGCTTACAGAACCGTGCCGGCAGAGGGGCCCTGCGGCCCCACAGTGCCCCATCCTCTCCAGCTGGGGGCCCTCCGGAACCCCGAGGGCACCCTCTCACTCCCAGGAAGGCTGCGGCGCTCCGAGCCCGAAAAGGCTCTGGCCTGCCCCCACCGGGCCCGCGGCCTGCAGAAGGGAGTTGCTGCCCCCACGGCCGCCCTCAGCTTCCCTGGGAGCGGAGCCCCAATCCAGCCTGAGAGAGGAGTGGCTGCCGCGGGGCAAACGGCTTCCTCTCGGTGCCCACGAGTGGGCGTGTGCCAAAGTCGGCATAGGGCTCAGGCTGAAGCCGTCAGAGCTCAGAGAGGAAGACGCTGAAATGCCCTTCCTGGGGGCAGGGTGGGGGGCTGGGCAGGGACACCCTGTGTGGCCTCTAAGCAAGGTCTGCCCACCCCCAGGGCAGAGCGACCCCTCTGTCGAAGGAAGAGGAAGGAGCCGTGGGCTGTGTCCACAGGAGGCGTGGCTCTCACACACTGCGGACGTTCGGTTCCTACTTTGTTGAGTGGGTGACTGAATGAATGAATACAATACGACAGAGACCTTTTGCTTTGTCAGACTGAAACATGCTTGTAAGAAACGGCAGCTTCCCGTTAAGAACAAACCGCAGCGTGTCCTGTGCAGATGGAGAGTGAGCCCGTGCCGGTGTGTCCGGGAGCGGGAGGCCCCGTGGGGGCATCGGGAGGTACCTGAATCCGAGGTGCAGGAAATGCTTGCTGCCCAGTTTGGTCATTGCCTTCCGGGCTGAGTCGTCCAGGTTTCGAGACCCTTCATCGTTCACCGCGATGGACAGGATCATGCCGTTGGGCACCGCGTTCAGATACTGCACCAGACGTTCGCTCTCCTTCTTGAACGTGTAGGTGTCAAACCTGAGGAGGGCAGAGACAGCTCACCAGTCCCGGCAGCAGCCAGAAGCACCAGAGTGAGGCTGGTGTCTTTCTTGCAACAACCGACCTGCCACTCCAAGGCTGCAAGGGCTCTGATTTTTAGAGAGAACTGTTTATTACAGCAAAAATTGAGCATCTCCAACTGGATGTTGACAATCAACCCTCATGCACAGAAAGTGAAACACACATCTCAAAAAGTCTACACCACTGGGGATGGGAATTTACAAAGCAAAGACACAATTTTGTAACGATGCCAACTTGCCCCCACGTAGCTGTAAAGATTTTGTGCAGTTAAAATGGAAACTGCAAAGGAATTTGTCTTGGGACCTAACAGGCAAAATAGTTCTAAAGTGAAACTAGAAAAATAAAGCTGTGTGAAGAGTCAAGATTTTGGAAAAGAAAACAGTGGTCAGGGGGCGGTCAGCGGGACATGCTTCTGAGTCACTGCTGGAGGAGCCCCGCCCCCAGGCCCCTCCCGAGCAGCTGGCAGCAGCAGGCCACGGGCCGCCCGGCGCCCTGGACCACGCCACATGCCCACGCCTGCCTTCCCTCTCTCCTGCTCACCTTCTCGCTACCTAATCAGACGCTTCCTCCCTTTCAAGCACACACACCTATGTTATTATTCCTCCAGGTAACCTTCTCAGGCGACTGCGGTCTGCATTTATGTGTGTGTGTCTAGAGCTTATTATTATCTTCACTCAGACATAGATTCCTGAGGCCACTGACACATGAGTGAAGCAGCGTGGGAGGGAGCAGGCGCCTGTCTCTGGAGCCTCCACAGCCGCTGTCAGGAAAGCCACGTCCCCAGTTCGGTAATGAACTCATCACAGGCTGGCTTTCTTCGAGCAACGCTACCACACTGATTTAAGAAGCCGTGCCAAGAGGCCAGCACGGAGCTGGGGAGCTGGCCCCTCTCCTGTGAGGGGAGGACTGTCCGCCATGCTTGCCACCTGACCTGGTCCTCCTGGCTGCCCGTGCTCCTATGGGCCCAGGCAGGCAGCCCGGTGAGGAGGGCCTGGGCCAGTGTGGGTCTGAACCCCAGCTTCCCACATCCCCGCCTGGTGACTCTGGGTGAACGTGGGCCCCAAGCCTCAGCGTTCCGTCCGTATCACGTGGATCCTAACAGAAATGGGAACCCTCAGCACCAGTCACAACGGACGAGACACGGCAGCATCCTGAGTGCCCGTCCGCAAATAAGGGGATGACGATGGTGCACACTGGACTGTGACTCAGCCACACGGCAGGAGGCGATCAGCCGTTCGTGACATGGATGGGCCGAGAGGGTGCCCTGCTCAGTGGGCTAAGTCAGAGAAAGGCACATAACACGGTTTTGCTTACATGTGGAATCTAAAAAGCAAAACGAAGGAACGAACAAAACAGAAACAAACTCGTAGGCACAGAGAACAGCTGGGAGGGGGCTTGGGGCGGGTGAGAAAGGGGCAGGGGTGAAGAGCCCACACTGCTCCTTATGAAAACAGCCCCCCGGGCGGGCTGCAGGGCACAGGGAGCGTGCTCCGTAACGCTGCAGCAGCCGCGCGGAATGACCGGGCGACCGCTTTGTCAAGTGTGCAAATGTCCGACCACTGTGCTGTGCTCATGAGACTAATAAAATACTGTACACCACCTATAATTGAAGAAAAAAAAGGAGAAGAGAAGGCCTGGGCTTGAAGGGGCACACTGACCCAGAGGAAGGCAGTGGGGGCGGAGCCGGAGCCCAGGATAGCAGTGCCAGGCGGGCGAGCAGACACGGGGCCGGGGGAGAAGAGCCCAGGCTCCGCTGGGGCTGGATGCCATCCCGGCTCATTTCTGTTTGAGGACTGAGCCCACTGCAGCCCTAACCTGAGCTCCCCGTTCTCGGCCTCACCCCACTGTTGCCCGCAGGGCACCTCAGCCAGCGTAAGGGCCTCACAAACCCCCGTGACAGGGTCAAGGACAAACCTTAGAGACAGGGTCCATCACCACAAGGACCCAGCCCAACCCGCGAGGAGCCGCTAGACTCTCATTACTCATGAATTCCGGCCCTGGGTTCCCCACAGGGAGTCTGTCTCAGCGGGTAAATTCCTCACCAGGGCTCACATTGAACAAACGTCTCTCTTCAGGTCCACATGGCCTTCGGTCAAGAGACACCTCGTCCATGGCAGGTCCCACAGATTATCACGAGGCTACACCCTCCTACTGCATCTACAGCACAGCCACCGTGAAGCTGCAGCCACAGTGTGCACACCGGTGCCGGTGGCCGCAAACCCACTGCCTTGCCAGTTGCAGGAAAGCACAGCAGATGCAGTTACGACGATGACAGTGAGCCGCCACGTCGCAGGTCACTGAGCTCACCGTGCTGTGGCCTGTTGTCACGTTCGAGTGTGCTCTTCCTACCTAAAGCTGCTGCGAGCCAGCACCCCACGCTTCCCCGGCAGCACCTCACACACCTCGAGTCCCCTGATCGCACCACTTTCCCGGGCGCTGCTTTGTCAGGTCAGCGCTGCCTGAGCTCACTGCTCACCAAGTCTGCGGTCGGGGTGGTCAGGGTGGTCGGGTCCCGGGCCTCGCCGCCCCCCGCCACGCAGGACGCACCCAGACAGCTCCAGTCCCTCGCGCTCCGCTCACAGGACGCACCCTGTACACACTGAGCCCTTTCCTAAATCTCTTCTGCTGCACTTGCACACGCTGCCCCTTCTCCACGTTTAGATTCACAGATGCCTGACGCTGGGTTACCACGGCCCACGACGTGTGTGTATGGATGCTGCAGTGCTCGCCCAAGGACGGGACCGCCCCTCACCCCAGCCCCACGGTCAGGTGATGCAGGACCGACGACACAGCCTGCCCTGTGTGCTGTCAGCTTCTGCATCCCCACCTCTCTGCTGGCTCTCCCGGGCTGAGGACGCCACACCCTCTCCACCCCGGCCCTCTGGTGCCTGCCTGTGCACACTCTCTCCCCAGCTCGGCCTCACTGCGCAGCTTTCCACTTCAAAGGGCAAGGCAGCCCTTTCCCGACCTGGCTGCAACCTGTCTCCCCTGCCCTCCACGGCGCCCGTCCCCAGCCACAGGGCACCACCGCCTGGAACCGCGCCACGTGGCCATGTGTTTGTGTGTGCATGCTTGTCCCTGGTGCACGCCGACCCCTGGGCAAACGCCTTCGGAGGGGGAGCTGCCCCCCGAGGTCGGGGGTTCTGTCCTGCACGGGGAGCAGCGCCAGCCTGGGGCACAGGCCAGTGAATGCGCGTCGAACTGAACCAAGGAGTCTGTGTTTCAGTGAAGACAAACCTTACCGGTCACAGTGGATGACTGTCCCTGATTTGGGGTTGATGACATGAACAATGACCCCACGGTGACCCCAGCTCCTCTCAAAAAAATAGCCTCCGTCCTCTAGGCCACCTGGGCGAAGGGTCTTGTTCAGAAACGTCCAGGAGAGCTTTTTCTGGCCATGCAACTCCAGGGTGCCTCCCTGGCCGACTCCGATGTACTTCAGCCCGAAGTAGGGGTCCGGCTGAACACCTTCGTCAGCCCTGCAACAGAAGACAGCTCCGTGTGGCCGCCGACACCCCAATGTCCCTGACACTGCACCCGGGGGCTGTCACTCTTCTGGACCCCCCTGCGGCCACCACTCATGATGTCACCAGGTCGGGGAACTAGCCTCACAACCGCATCTTCCAAACCCAGACCACAAGGAGGCCAAAAGGCCAAGTGGAAGCATGCAGCCTCGGCTTACGTGGTGGCACACCTCAGTGCTGAGTGTTTGACCATGTGGTCCCTAACACACACGGACTCTCCTGGATGTGAGCTGCCCACCCTGCCTACTTGTGGCTGCTGCTTCTCACAGCTCTCAATTGCTTGAGGACGGGGCGCAGTCAGGGGCGAACACTGCAAAGCATCTTCTTTATTTCGTCTGTTATAAGCAGTTAAATAAACACAGCCCCCCCGAGCCATGACTCGCTTGGAGACAGCTGAAAGGCCGGCATGGACTCCTGCGACTTACGCACGGGGCGCTACAGGAAAAGACCCGATGCTCCTGTCCAGCCTGCCACCATCACCGATGTCTGCCCTGTCTGGGAGTACGGTCTGGCACCGTGCAGTAACTGCATCCTGCCGTGAACCCTGGCTGTCTTGCCCCCCTCTCTCTGTTAGAAAGCCTCCCTCCCATCAGATCCAAGAGTAGCATCTGACCCCTGCATGCCGTCTACCCACCTGCCATACAAAACGATGCTGAAATTGCCCTGGAAAGGGCAGAGGGCACTCCCAGCATGCAATTCTCCTCCATTGTCAATCAAGATGTGCCGGGCATGCAAAACAATGGTCTCCTTGTGGTCTTTAATGACTAGCTTTCCTGAGGGGACAGGAATGGGGTGAGGTTAAGAACACGGGCGGCAGGGGTGAGGTCAGAGGTGAGGCAACAGCAGGCGTCCCAAGCACCCACCCCACTGGAGCAGGCAAGAAGCACCTTGTTTACACCCCTCTGCCCTCGATTGCTTTTCTCTCCTCTCTGCCTTGCAACGTGCACACAATGGCTGCCAGACGTCCTGCCACCTCTGCGTGCACAGCACTCAGTGCACCAGCCTCTGAAGGCGAGATGAGCCTCACGCTCGGAGCTCCGGGAAGGACTTTGCTCCACGAAAGCTTCCTCCTCCATGTTCAGTCCTCAGACAAGGCCCCCCTAGGTGCTCAGAGCCAATGGCTACCTCAGAGAACCAGCTGCTCCGATATGAACCCAAAGCACGGACTGACCCGTCCACCTGAAGTGACGGTGCCTGCATCCAGCTGCGCGGCTCTGGGCAGCGCAGAAGAGAGCACCCAGGGAGGGGCTGGCTCACCTCCGTCAGAGATGTGGATGGAGTGGACGGTGGCGGACGAGGTCAGCAGGAGTGCGCTGCCCTGGCCAATGGACACACGGTGGTCCCGGTTGTGGCCCGGGCTCCAGGGCTGTAGCCCGGGGCTCTGGTCAGGGCACTCAGCCACCCCTGTGAAGGACGAGAAGACGTCAGAGCCCCTGTGCACCGACCTCCCCAAGCAAGACCTCCTCTCCGAGGCAACCAGCGCGCCACACGCCTGTGGCCTGGTCCCTCCCTGGAGCCCAGCCCCGCAGCGCCCGCCAGCCCCAACTCAGGCCCTGCATCTCCTTCACCAAGAAGGGAGCCCCACACTCAAGTTTTACTGAAGTGACTCTTCCAGCTGGTGCAAACCCGGGGGACAAGCGACAACCATGCAGAGGTCTGGCTGGTCAGCGAACTTTCCCTTCTCATGCAGGGCAGGGTGCCAGGAGGGGCAGGAGGCGTCCTCGTCACTCTGCAGCCTCATTCCACAGAGGCGCTTGGTGGGGACGGTGCCATCCCGGGTCTGCCCTCAGACGGCAAGTGCTGCAGGCCTTCAACAGAGGCACATCAGAGGACCCGGGCTGCCCTCCACCTCACCCTGGACCTGGGGAGTCCGTTCGCAAGACAGTGACTCCTCAGTTGTGCAGGAAACCCGAGGCCAACGGGTGGGCCCAGGGGTCCGGGCACAGAGCCACAAGCTGGCTGAAGAGAAAGCATCCCAAACCCACAGGGCACAGCCTCAGGTCTCAGCCCCCACGCCTCCTGGGACGGTGCCGACTGCCCCTCACTCCCCACCTGCGCGAGTGTGTCAGACTGTGCACCTGGTGTTGGGAGCGGCCAGTCCGGCCCTTCAGCCCGCAGCTCTGACCCCACAGTGAGAGCACAGCAGTCACAGGGCCGGCCTGGCATGGATGCACCTTCGCTGGACCCGGATGCTTAGCTCTCGGCGAAGGTTACTCTCAGTGGCTGGAAATGGCCAGTGCCCGCACTGAACAGTCACTACGGCAACCACCCTTCCCAGGAGGACTGTGGAAGTGGGAGGCAGGGACAGTGAGTAAAAGCCGGAACTACTTGGATCATGAGTGGCCTACATCCCTCTGACGTCAAAGGAAAGCAGGGACCAGAGGGAGCCATACTTTCCAAAGGGTCTGTCCTCAAACAGAATGGGGACTCAGGGTGCGGGACGGAACGCTCAGAGCAGGGCCAGGGAGACCTCCCCAAGGCCCGGCCGCGGGTCTCTAAAA
The DNA here is from genome assembly GCF_014824575.4 of Sturnira hondurensis. Lineage (NCBI taxonomy): Eukaryota > Metazoa > Chordata > Mammalia > Chiroptera > Phyllostomidae > Sturnira > Sturnira hondurensis. The sequence continues at coordinate 1,423,402 of NW_028080496.1, read as the reverse complement.
GACAGACCCCAACCAGCTCTGGGCCCAGGCCCAAGGCCCGCAAGGTGTGCCTTCGCTGAGTGAACGGCGGGAGGTAAGTGGCCCACTTGGGAGGGCACTGCCCACTGTTGCATCAAGATTTAAAGTGCCGGTGGCTTGCTCTGTCCCCTGTGCGTGCGTCAGAAAGATTCCGCAAGGAATCGCCTTGAAGGAATTTCACTAGTGATGTTTAGAGATTACTTCCTTCCCTCGGTGGGCTGAGAAAAACCAACACATAGCTCCTTTATTCTTATTGTAGAAAAGCATCCAGCTCAATCAATTAGAATAGGGCTTTTTAAAAAAGAGCAATTGGTGGTGATCGTGCAACCCCAAAACTCTAATCAAAATTTAAAACCTGTCCCCGGTCTCCACCTTCCCCCCACTTTGGTGTATTTGGTCACCGTTTCCTGTGCTGGCTGAACTGGCCTTGTGCTTCTGGGTGTTAATTCAGAATCACACGAAGAGAGGTTGCTCCTGAGTTCACAGAAACAGACTCAGGCTCCTGTAAGGCACACACACACTCCCTCGGGGCGCCCAGACCTCACGACGGGAAAGCAGGAAGGGGCCAAGGCGTCCTGTCCGTGACAGGAGGGCTCTCGGGCATGCAGTTTGGAAGATCTGACCTGGCCGCCAACATGTGACAGGAGGGAACTTTTACGTGAAGCTCTAGATTTCTGGCTGCTCTTAAAAATTCACAAGATCCTACAAGGGCCCCACCTCCACACAGGGGAGCAATGTGCCACAACCTAGAAGAGGCTGTCGCTTTACAGGGGCCCGAACATCCCCGTTCCAGGTGGCCACAGTCCCCACCTGGCTGGCTTCCCTGGCTTATGCCGTGTGCCTGGCTCCTGAGACAGAACCTGGGAGTTCAATCTTGCCAACTTGCTGAGCTTCCAGCCCCTGGGCCTAGTGCAGCCACTTCACTTTGTGCACGATGAGCCGGAAGCCCAGGATGAGGCTTGTCTGGCATCGAGAAGTTAGCAGGGCCCGTCAAGAGGCCCTGCCCCCCACGTGGCCCCCTCCCTGGCCCCTCCCCGGCCTGCTCCTGCGCCATCCCCACTCACCTGCGGTCCGGGCCCCACCGAAGACAGTGAGGAGGAGCAGGCTGACTGTCAGCATCACCTCGGAGGAGCAATCCTGCCTCCTGGCCAGTCCCATCCTGGCTGAGGTTTCCCTGAAACACAAGGAAGGCAGGTCAGCCCGGCATCCTCCCGGGCAGACGCACGCAGGCCAGGCCACGTGCTCGCCCTGAGGCAGCGCTGGGCAGCTCCCCCAGCCCCCGTGACTCAGCGTGGGCAGGTCGGGGCACGCACCCCCTGCCCCGCCACCACCCCGCCTCTGTCCTGCGGCTCAGAGACCCTGTGATAGGTGGGATTTCACCTTTGATGCTCCGGCTCCCTGCCTTTCATGATGAACCTTTCTCTTTTTTTCTTAAAACACAGCCCAAACCAAAAGTAGTAGTGGTAGCAGAAGTAGCAGCAGTAGTAGTAGTAGTCAGTAGTACTCCTACTGACAGAAACTGGGAGTTCAATCTTGCCAACTTACTGTGTGATCTCAGCTGCTTCCACGAACCTCTCTGGGCCTCAGTTTCCTAATCAGAAAAAGGAGGGTGTAAAGTGACTGATTTCCGAGCTCGACGCCACCCTTATCCATCTGTGTCTCTAAAATAGGACTCGGCAGTAACACCGATACCCTGAGTACGGGGCCTGTGTGTTCAAAACCCTCTGGGGACCACCCAAGAGAAAGGCGGGGGCAGAGAGAGCTAAATCCCCCAATGCCCACTTTCCTCCTTACTCAGCGAACAGCCCTGATGCGGACCCAGGCACAGGGCCACCGAGCACAAAGGCCCCCTTCTCCAGCCTCTCTCATGTCCGCTGTGGCCTTTGGAATTACGCTCTGGCCAGCAGGGCAGACGGAGAGTGTGTGAATTTAAGGCAGCATTCCTAAGGGAAAGCCTCCAGGAAGCCTTCCTTCCAGCCTTCCTGCTGGCTGGAAGTGAGATGTGATGGCTGGATCTTCAGCAGCTATCTCTGGCCATGCCGGGGAGCCAGGCATCGGTGACAGCAAAGCAAATGGGAAGAAGCCAGGCTCCAACCTCACCGAGGACCGAGCAGCCCTGGACGACAGACTCACTTGGGTGTGAGAGGGGTTTACTCAATTGCCGTTTCACTAGAGCCGCCCACTTTTCCCTTTTATTCATGCAGTAGGTGAGGAGGGTTCCATGTAGATAAACCTCAAGAAAGGAACTTATTTAAAGACGCCAGATTGTCCTTTCAGGATATAATGCCACTCAGAGGAAGGCCTTTGTCGTCAGGTCCCATGCGGCACGCAGACTGCGCGGACCAGGCTTCTGCCCGCGCCCCCAGCTCCTCCCCCGAGCCTCATTGTCGCTGTGCCCAGATTCAGACAGATACTCCACACATGGGAAGAAGCGGCTCAGACCCGTCTCACGCCTCCCTCTGGGCTAGCGGGGGACAGTCCGATCCCCCTGCCCCTCCACTGCGGGATGAGCCCTTTCCGCGCCTCCGTGAGCTGGGGCTGCGGGTGGGCCTGAAAGGGGGCAACTGGCCCTGAGCCGGGGTCTCCACACAGGTGTGCTGGGAGCCTGGGAGGGAGGGGACGGTCCTCCCAGAATCAATGCCCGTGGTGTCCTCGTAACGGGCTCCCTGCTGGGCCCAGGCCTGATGCACAGAGAACAACAGGGCCCATTCTAGTGCCTTAGCCCATGGCTAAAGTCAGGCATCGCGATCTGGGAACGGCGCCTTTCCCACGACTCCAGCAGAGAAGTGTCCGCTTTCATGGTCTTTGCAATGAAAAGGAGGGGACACTGGGGACAGGAGCGCTTTATGGTCCCCAGGGGAAAGCCCAAGCCCTGCTCTCGAGTCTTCATTGCTCAGAAAACCGGAGGTGGTTTGCCATCTGCTGCGGAGAAGCCCTGAGTTGTCAAGGGCACCTCTGAGGGGGCCTGGCCTCTGGGTCCAGGAACTGCTCCCTTCGCAGCGAGGCAGCGGGTGGCAGGGGGCAGTCCTATGACCCTCCGCATGGCGGTGCTGCCCTCCGGGCCTGCCCATCCTGGTGCAGAGAGCAGGCCGACTGCAGGCTCTGGAGCTGCGGCACCGTCTGGTCCATCACCGTCCATGGCAGGGACCAGACCGGTCACTTCCTGCGTGGATGTGCAGACGAGGCCCCTTGGAGGGACTGTGCGCAAACCTTTCCTCTCTGACGTCCGAGAGCTCCCCTGCTGCATCTCAGAGCCAGTCCTGCCTGGGCGGTGGACACCGTGTGGCTGGGGGGCTGGCCGTGTGCTCCCTTGCCCGTGATAAGCTTCCATCACCTGACTGTGTGCCGCAGCCCCCAGAAACAGTCTGATGAAGGGACCCCCAAACGGCTCTCAAATTCCACTTGGGGGTTCAGCGCCAAGGGTGGACAGCTTTCTCGGTTGGCCACCGCAAGCCCTCTGGCATTGCCATTGGGGTCGGCTTCTCCAGATGCCAGGGCATCGCTGGGAAATGAGTCCTAGGAAGGACCGGGACAGGCGCTGCCAGCAAACAGCATGAGAAGTCTCTGCAGGAGGCTGGTGGCCGAGACCAGATGGTCGCTGCCTGTGTTGGTCCCGATGGCCGGAGCTGTGCTGCCCCTCGGGGACAGAGAGCCTGCACCGGTCCGTGCGGGCCAGCATGCCAGGCCCTCACAGCCACAGGGGATGCTCTCCAGAGGCTCTGTCCCTGTTCACCAAACCAGGGACCCCGCCTGCCACAGCGTCTCAGCCTCTCCTGGCTGCCATCACCGCGGGCACCGGGTCTCCCTTCTCCCTGCAGAGGGCCATCCACAGCTGCCTGGGTCCAGGGCTTGTCACCTGCAGGGGGGAGAGAAGGGCAGCGTTACTCCAGCCTCCAAGGGGCCTCAGGTGGTTTTTTCTTAATTTTTTGTCGATTTCCTGCAACATATGGAGTGGCCCCCCCAGTAAGTCTAGTCCCTGCCCCGCACCAGGGACGGCTATCACAGTCCTGCTGACCACATTCCCGCGGCACTTCTCGTCCCTGTGACGGGCAACACGTGCTTCCTTTCCCTTCTGTCCCCAGCCCCCAGCCCCTCCCATCCCCGAGTCCCCGACCAGCAGCCCTCTGTCTCTTGCTCAGACCTCCCCACAGCAGCAGCCCAGCAGGCACACGCCTGCCTGTGACATCCCTGGCCTCGGGGGCGAGAGGTCTTCTTTCCGCAGAGACTGCGAAATCAGGACTCTCTTTGGGGATTATCAGAGGCTGAGGAAAAAGGCCAGGGAGAGGGTCTGTCTCTGTGGGGAGGCAGGGGGCAAGGTGGGACCTGCAGGGCGATCTGAGACAGCACAGGGACAGCCACCACCCCTACCCCACCCGCACACCCGGCACTGAGGCCGTTTCCATGTCACAGAGACTCAGACGAGCAGCACTGTGTGGAGACGAGAGCTGGGGCCCAGCCTCGGCAGGCCCAGCCACATGGCCTGCACCGGGAAAGCTGCTGGAGCGCCTGGCCTCGAGTGTCATGCTCAGAACTGGGGCGGCCCCTCCCGATTCCCATCTGTGAGGGTCAAGGAGGTGCTCCGCCTGAAGTGCCGCCAGCTCTGCGCCTGACACACCAGCAGTGCACGAGTCCTGGGAGCTCCTGGAATCCAGGACGAGCTGGACCCAGGCCACAGGACCCTGGGGCGTGGAACCTGAGAGCCTGGCCCCACAGACTCTGGCCCTGCAGCGCTCGGGTCAGGTTCTGCATGTCCAGCCAGATCTCTGGGGAGGCTGCTGCCCCTCCTGCTGGGGGTGGGCCACACTCTGAACAGCAGGCACCTAGTTCCAACCCCCACACCGCCCCCCCGCCCCCCGATCACTGCAGGGCTCACCGAGTCCCACGGAGCAAAAGGGAGTTGGCCAGGAGCAGCACAAGAAGTCTGAACCAACGTCTGACACAGGAGCTGCTGCCTGACCCCAAGATATGGGGCGTGTGTCACCCTCCCTGCCACCTATTTCAATGAGGAGTCACTTCTTGTGGCTGTCGGGAGAGTCGACAGGCCTCAGGGATGCTCTGTTTGCCCATAGCTCCTTAAAGGATCTGCCCTGGAGGGAGCACCTCCTTGGTCAGGGAATCCGGGCTTCGGGAGCCCCACAGAGCCCCAGGGCAGAGAGGAGCAGGGCAGCACCCCAAACACACTGGAGCCCACGCCAGTGGGCCCAAATCGCCATTGCACCCCAAGTTGGCTACCAGCCGGTGGCTCCCCAGCCTTTACCCCTGGAGCTCTGAAACCATGAACCCCCCCCCCCCCCCCGAGCACACGTGGCCCTGGTGTCCCGTGTGTCTCCCTGCACCACAGGGCTGGGGAGCAGGAGGTAAGGTTCTCACCCCGGCACTGCCCCATGCACCAGGCACCACCCGCGAAGCCACAGGCATGACCCACCAGCCCAGGTGATGCGGCCTAAGGAAGAGGCCACCCTCACTCGGGGTTAACCGCGAAGGTAAGTCACGCAGCCACAAGGAAGCATCCCACTCTGTCTGGAGTTTAAAAAGCTCTGCTGTCTGAGCCAGCAGCTGCCAGTCACAGGTGGCGTGCTGGGGGCATTGAGATTTCATTCGAGTCAGATAAAATTAGAAACCCGGCTGTGCACTCACAGCAGACACAGTTCCAGTGCTCGGGAGCCACTAGCGGCCAGCAGCCACCGGGCTGGGCCGCTGACACCTGGAATACCTCCGGGGCTGCAGAAGCTTGTGTGGGACACACAGCTGGGGGTCAGAGCCCCGGTGGGAGCCAGGGTGGGTCAGAAGGTCCACACTCGAGCTGCAGCCCAGCCCACAGCCGGGTTCTCTCGCTGGTCTGCCTGATCAGGAGCACGGCCCACTCCAGACCTGCCGGCCTGCTGGGTCAGGGGCTGGGGTCCAGCCTCCCGCGTCCCCAAGCCTGCAGGAGACGGCATTGTGCACCCAAGCGCGAGCACCTCCAGTTCAGCCGCCCACCAGGGAGGTGGCCTTTCTGCGCTCTCAGGTCTGCCACCTCAGGGCCTCGCGTGACCCCGGCCATCCACCGAGGAAGCGAAGCCTCCGCTTCCTCATCTGTGAAATGACTGTAGCTGCCTCGCAGAGCTGTTGGCGGGCATGTGTGGCACAGGGACAGCCCTCGGAGCCACGTGCCCCAGATGTCTGTGTGCCTCCTGCTCACTGCCCCGCGTAGCAAACAGGACTCCCGGCCTCTTCACTGATCAACTGGTAGAACCACGTCATCGGTGAGGAGGCACCGCTGAACAACAGACGCTTTCTCAGAGGCTTGACCTCGGGACTCTATGCAGGAACCCTGCCCCCACAGGGCAATCTGTTTACGGAGTGAAGAAAACACACAAGCGTGACGTCATGCAGCCCACACTGAGCTCTGGGCACAGGTCCTGCCTGGATTCTGGGAGCGTGGCAGAGAATGCCACTGCCTTCTCTTTGGAAAGAGCGTCCATGTCCGAGGGATGGGGTCTCCCAGCACCTCAGAGGGCAAGGAGGGGGGCGGGAAGGCTTTTCCCTTCCAGGAGGGCTTCCTTTGTCTCTACAGTCCAAGCAAAACAGAGCTCCCGTAAGAAGAAACGAGGGAGATGAAAAGATGGGCCTGTTTACAGAGCCTAGGGCTAAGTGACCACTTCCAGCTCTTGCACAGGAAGATCAGGCCCAGGCCCCCACTGCGCACCCTCTTCCTGCCGGCCCTCCGTGGACGGGCGGGGGCTGCTCCCTGCCTTCCGTGCTCCTTCTCTCCGCCTCCTGCCCCGCTCCAGTGGCCAGGGGTAGCCCCTGGAGACATGCGATGTAATGACGTTCCACTGACAGGTAACCCCAGGGTCCCAGTGTCCCCTCCCCTGGTGCCCAGGCATTAGATGCTTGACACCTGCAACCACTTATTCACATGGGAAGGCCACCCCACCCCAGGCGTGTCTGAGACTCCCCACAACTTCCAGGGCCCTGGACACCACAGCCACAGCCCCCATCACCCCAGTCTGCCGCCCAGGGCTTAGCAGACAGAGCTCCACCTCTGTGCCCCCGGGGGTGGGAAAGCTGCCACTGCTGGCACTCGGACAGCCCCACAGCGGGGGCCGAGTCCCGCCTCAGCGCGAGAGCGGCTGTCTCATCTGCAGGGATGGGGGGGCTGCACTGCCAGGGGGGTCCTGCGGGGCACACGGGTTGGGCCAGTGTACTGCAGCGGGACCTGGGGACTGCTACTTCAAGGACACGCTGACCCGGCTCCCTCCCACCCAGGCTTTACCAGGCATCACCTGCAGAAGACAGAGTCCCTCTGCAGGCGGGCCCTCCTCTCCCGGCACACAGAGGCCCAGCCGTCAAGGCCTGCGCCCCCACTGGAGTCCAGCGGCTGCAAAGGGAGGCCCCTCCCAGGACTGAGTCCGAGCCCAGGCCCACCCAGGTCTGACCTGGCTGGCCACCTGCCCAGGGGGCCATGCCCATGCTGTCTGCTGGGGTGGCGACTGTGGAAACGGACACACCAAAGACTGTGTTTTTTAACTGAAAATCCCAACCTTCGTGCCACGGCATTTGTCCTGGCCTGACGTTGACCTGCGTGAGCCCAGTCATCTCTGAGGATCCGGAAAGATGTCTGCAAAATGCCCCCCATCCCCTCTGCCCACCTCCCTCCAGGGCAAGACCTGCCTCACCCCCCTGGGATCCCGATGGCCCCTTGGGCCCACTCTCCACACTGAGGGGCTCCTGCCTCATGGGGGCGGGGCTCATGCCCACAAAGAGCTCTGTGTCACAGAGCACAAAACCCGTGCTAAACAACAGTGAGGGTGCCCGAGATGAGCAAGGTCCAGTCCCTGGAGCACCTGTGGGACGAAGGGGAGGAGTCTGGACTTCAGACTGGGAGCTCTGGGCACAAGCGGGGCTGGGGAACAAGGGGATGTGTACTTTTCAAAGATGCTGCTGGCAGGGATGGGGAGGGAGGAGCAGGCGCTGGGAGCTCAGCCTTGAGGCATTTTGGGGGTGGAATTAATCCTGCATACGTTTAGTGAGTGCCGAGGGCAGGAAGGATCCAGCTTCCAGTCTGGATCGGGTGGGTGGGAGTTGGGAAGAATAGGAACAAGTAATACCTCCCAGAAAGTGCCTGCAGGCTAGGAGAGCTGCAGGGAAGCTCAGCAGATCAGGGGGAGAAGCACCTATCTCCTGAGAGAGGGAGGGAGGGAGGGAGAGAGAGGGAGAGAGAGACAGTGACAGAAATGCTTCTCTGCAGAGCTTGATACGCATGCAGACCCCCACCCCCCACGCCCCCACCCCCAGGGGTTCTGATAAGGGGCCAGGCTGGGGTGGGGGCAGGACCCTGCACACTGTGTGGGTGTCTCTGACGGAGGCCCTGCCTGTCAGAGGCAGGAGCATTTTTGCATGCAGGAGGGCCCACCACCCACACGCACTCGTGAACCAGGGGCACCCTTCCCTCTGGGAGGGAGGACCTGGGACAAAGGCCCACTTCCCCTTGGGCAGCACGCCCTTGGGCCCTGGCCCGGAGTCTTCAGGAGAGGCAAAGGCCAGGTATGGTTTTTTGAGTTTTGCCATTGCCCTGGTTGGTGGGAGAGCGCGCTCCATGGAGGTGGAACAAGCCGGGAGTCCCGGGCGCTGCTGGGGAAGGGGGGGCTCTGCTAGCTGGCTCCCCGACCCTGCCTTCTGCACCTCGCCCTTCCTCTGATGGCCATCTCTCCCCCACGCCCACCCTTAGCTCTCCAGGTGGCCAAGGGACCCAGTAGGGCCAAGGACTTTGGTCCACCCCCTGGCTGTTGTCATTGGTTCTGCGATGGTCACAGGACCGGAGATAAGAAAAGGGGGCAGCGTGGAACCCTGGGGAGGCTGGTTCTCACCAGCCGGGGCTGGCAGGCCTGGGTCCCTGAGAGGGCCAGCCGGAATGGGGATGCGCACGGAGGGATGCCGAGCCCAGAGGCCGAGGGAGGCCGTGCACGAGCGCCCAGATCCAAGTCCGCCTGAAGCTAGTGCTGTGCCTGCTCGCTCCAGCTCGCTCCACAAGCCAGTACCGCTCCTTTTCGTTCCAGCCAATTTGAGCTGTGTTTTGATATTTACTATGGAAACAACCTGACTAAAGAGGCGCCCCCAGGGAAAGGCGAGATGAAGGTTACTTTTCTCACAAGTCTACTTGCTCTCAAAATGTCCATTTTAATCAGTGAGGCCTCACATCGCATCATTGGCCAAAGAAGCTGCCTGCCTCCAGTGGGAGCCCGTCCCCCGAGCACACATCTTTGGGAAAGGGGACATCGGGAGGAGTGCCACCAACACAGTCTAGTAAGACTCCTTCCTGTGAGATTCTGCAAGGACGGCCTCCCAGGCTGCTCCCCACCCCCTGTCCCTCAGACCAGCCAGCGTGGACCGCGCCGAGTTGGCTGGGAAGGCCCCCTGGCCCTGCGAGGCCTGGCTCCCTCTCCACCTCACATGCAGCCCTCTCTGTTCCTGCCATGGGGGCCTCTCTGCGGTTTCCATGACGATGCCACGCTCCCTTCTGCCCCAGGACCTTTCCACCTGATGTTCCTACTGCCCGGAAGGCTCCTGCCAGGGCACTAACCTTCAGGCCTCTACAGAGGCCCTGTTCTCAGAGGCTCTTCCAGAGGCCCCCTCCTGTTTGAGGAGGTCCCCATGCCAAGACCTTCCACATTGCCCTGGGGGCTTTCTCCACTGGCCACCATTTACTGACACTATGGGCAGGGGCGGTGCTGTGGCCACCAGCAGCGCCGCTCAGGGTGTGGCCAGGGGCCCAGCAGCCACTGCCTGGCAGGCCTCCGGGACACGGGGACACGTGGACACATGGAGGTTTGAGGACTTCGATTCTGAGGCACCTCTAACCTGGCCACCCCCTGTTGCTGGAGGGGTCAGGCCTGCTGGCTTCTGTGCGCATCTGCACCTCTCTGTCCCTCAGTGGCACGGACTGGAGGGCCGACAACCTCAGGCTGAGGCTGGCCACCGAACGGCCCCCAAAGAGCTCACGTGAGCCCGAGGTGGGCAGGTGTGCAGCCCAGGAGGGAGCCCCCGGGGCTGGGACGTTTCCAGAGGCCGACCTGTTGGCACCTGCTGCGTCTGGAAGCTGGGCTGCAGTGGTGGGGGCCACCTGGCAGCAGTTCAGAGAGCACGGCCGTCCACCCGGCTCCTCCCGGCTGAGGTTCCTGGGCTCGCACAGACCCAAGAAGGGCAGAGACAGGGGTGTTGGCAGAGCAGACACACTCCCCACTCCTCCCTCCGTCTGGCAGATTGGAGCCGAGAGCCACACCTGACGGGTTCACGTTCAGGCCACAGCCCTCCTTTGATCTGAAGGGCCTATCTTCCTCCGGGTTATTTATTTGTGGAAGCCACCATGGCTTCCCACTCCTTCCACTACACCTCCAGGAAGTGAGGCCCAGTGGGGGCCCTGTGGAGACCATTTTGCTGCCCCGGGCACCCCGGGGCGCTGTGCCTGGGGTCAGTCACCTGAATTCCTGCACGAAGGTGTGACCCTGGCCTTGGAGCACAAGTCCATGATCTTTGGAAGAAACGGACTCTGACAAACCGATAGGGAGGGGTGGCTGGAGACAAGAGAGCCCCAGGTCTGCATCCTGGGAGACCCTGCGCCCAAGAGCTGGGACAGAGACGGGCAAGGGTGACGATGCTGCTCGGAGCAGCTCACCTACCAGCCCTGAGCTCTGGGACCCCTGCTCCACCACTAGGGGACCCCAGGACTCTATGCAATTGCTTCCCCCAGACCCCAACCGTTCACTGCACACATTTTCAAACACACAGCCAAGCTGGAAGAATTCCACAGTGAACGCCAATCTACCCACGACCCAGAAGCCACCAGTCACATCCATCCACCCTCTATCCAGTCAAAAATCACCCTTAATCTCCGGTTGTATCTCACAGCAAATGGCAGCAACCTGCGTACCTCTCCCTAAAGACTCTGCCGGCCTGTCATTACCTGGAGTTGACCATTCATTTAATTTTTAATGACCTTTGGAGGCAAAATGTGCATGTAAAGGAACACACAGCCCTCAGGTGCCCGTCAGCCGGACGTGACGCAGGCCCGCGAAGCCCCATCCGTCCAGGTGGGGCACACGGCTGCACCCTGCCCCGCCCTCTCAGGGCCCTCTTGCAGGAGGCAGCCACTGTGGTCTTTGAAAAACATCAGCCCGATGCTGCAGATTCGCTTCGCCTGTCCTAGAACTTTCTACAAATGGCATTAGCCCGTGTGCTGTCTGCCACGTGAGGCTCTCTCCCCCCAGCGTGTTCTTCCCTCCCTGGGAAGAACCTTCCCCTGGTGGCCTTTGTGAGGACTCATGAGGGGGCATGCACGAGGTGACGGGCAGAGCGCCTGGCACAGACAGAAAGTGTTCTCAACGTTACTGTCTTGGAGAAGAGGAGCTGATTGACAAAGATGTGAGTTTAAACCTTGACTCTGCCAGTCTGGGGAATTTCCATGGGTTATTTTTAAAATAGGAGCGGCTTGTAATGTTTTATGGTAGTATCTTACGGCCATTCAACTTTCTGAACTACCTTTCTTCCATGTTTTGGGCTAAGATTCCTGTGAAGCTCAGAAGGCAGGGAGAGCACGTCTCCTGCTAACTCAGAGAGGCTGGGAGGGAGCCGAGGGAGACGCACAGAAGGCACTAAGCCCAGCCGCCGGGGCGCGGTGAGGGCTCCCTAAGAGCGCTTTCCTTATCAGACCCGTGCGCTGCAAGGGCAGCACGGTGACGGACTCAGACTGGCTAACACAGCGGATGCCTGAGGAGTGCTCTGGAGAGAGCCTTGCCCTGAGAAGTCAGGACGCCGGGCACACAGCGGCCTCGGGCTTCCTGCCCAGCAGATGCTGCTGCACATGGAATTCCAGGGAGGCGTCCCCTGGGCCTCTGGCCGGATCTCCCGGGGCTGCAGCCCACGCCAGGGCCGCGGCCAGCACGGAGCCCCCGCCTCAGGCTCTGGCCTCCTTCGCAGAGCAGAGCTGTGGCCCGGGACGCTGGACCGAGTTCAGTCCAAGCTGGCTGTGTTGCCTAAGATCTTCCAGAGGCTGCAGCTGGAAAAACCGATTCCTCGCCTTTCACCATAAAATGGGGGCGAGCTGGCTGAGAGGGAAGGTGGCACCGTCAGCACGGGGCAGACCCGCTGGTCACCAAGGGCCTGCTGGACGCCGCCCGACTGCAAGCTGGACCCAGGACTCTCTGACCCTCCTCTCCCTGCCTCTGGCTGCCAGCTGGCTCTCAGCACCAAATCTGGAGGTGATTTTTCTAGCACCTTGAAGCAGGGGGCGGCCTGCAAAGGCATGGAGCCGTGACACGCTCAAGGTCCCATAGCAAGATTCAAAGCTGGTCCTAATTCTCCTCAACATACAGGTGTCTTGGGTTGGGTTGAACACTATGAACTGTTTATATCCAACCATTTTGATCCACAACAATGCACGCTTGTACGATCTGACTGGCACACGTACCGGGCCCTGCCTGTGTGCACGGCTGCCCTCGAGTCTGGAAGAAGCCCAAGGGGGTGCAGAGACCAGGACAGGACGCTGGCGTCTGTCACCCACGCGTGATGCGGTGATCCCTTTCCTGAGTGGCCATACCTCTCACTATGAGACCCATGCCTTTTGCATTGGGTCTGTGACCTTCTCAGGGCTTCCAACACCCCCAGGTTCTGAGGCTTCCCAAACCGCTGCCCCGAGTCTGTGCTGTAGCCCCCCTGTGGCCTCCCCGGGGACCAGGTGGCCACCTGGGGCCATGCGTGTTCAGCAGGACCCCCGCTCCTTGGCCAGACTGACTGGATCAGCAGTTACAACTGCCCAAAACTCGGCTGAGCATTTTGCTCCCAGGTCCAGTCCCTCCTGGCCCAGCTTTACACCTGCCTTTGATTCTAGGAGACACTGTCCTTATAATAACCCCAACCCCACGCTGGGTTTTTTCTCTCCATTTTGCTAAATTTAGCTCAATTTGGTGTCTATTACTTGCAACCCCAAAAAAAATCTTAGTTTCCAACCCCCCCAGAGTGGCCCAGCCCTTCTCTCCCAGGTCTTAGCTGGCCAGGCAGCTCTCGGACATGACACACGGTTCCAGTGGACTCCTACCCTGTCCTCAGGGGCTGGGTGGCTGCAGCCCGTCTCCAACGGCCAGCACTCCCTAATGATACAGAACAGGACGGGCTGGCTTGCACCATGTCCGGGGCCGGGCAGGGCTGGTGGTGCAGGACTCGGGGAGACGGGCGCGGGACTGCGGGCTGCGGGTGCGTTTTGCTTGCTCAGCTACTTGGGCACCTGTCGGGTGCCCCTCCCATGTGTTTACAAGTCGATTCATGTTGGAATGAAGACAAGGCGAAAACCAAGTAAACAGCTTCCAGGGACACTCAGCAGTGCACACACTGCGGCCTCCTTGCCCCTCGGGATCGGGCGAGAGAGAAGCACCGCCTTGTCTGGCCGCTCTCCAGGGCCCCGGCACGTGAGGACATCTCTCTCAGTGCGCTGCGACATGAACGCATGGGGGAGAGCCCTGCCCTGAATGAGGACAGGTCTGTTTGGAGACACGTTTGGGTGTAAAGACAGAGATGCCAGAGAACATGTGTGTAAGCTGAGTCAGCGGGCTTCCCAAACCACGAAGACAAACCACTGTGCTCACCACGGAGCGCCCTCCCTCATTGCTACCCACTGTGGTGCGCACCTCTCCGACTCCCAGAACACAGGACGGAAACAGCCAGTGTGTCCCCAAAGGTTCAGACTCTGGTTCAGATGACACCAGGCAGGTGCCTTCCACCTGCCAGGCTTTGGGCTCCTACTGGTCAACGCCTCGCCCTGTGCCAGAGGTTAGGCGATTTAACTGTCCAAATTCACGTAACCAGTGAGTGCTCTGTCTCCGCCAGGCCCCACGCTGCTGGGTTTCCGGTTCTCGTCTTTGCTCGGCCGTCTGCTACCCTTTGGAGGACCGTGTGGACTCTCAGACAAGCGTGCCCCCAAACTTGGCCTCCTTTCTCTCTTGCTCACAAACTCTCTGTCTGCAAGAACCGCTGCAGGACCTCCTCCCTGCCAGCACCCTCCAACCGTGGGACTAGCACAGCGCCTCTGCGCTGTCTTCCCGCCTTTCGAGGCAGCCTCCAGACCGGCTGCTGTCTCCAGGCCCCTCCTCCTGCTGGCCCCTGCCCTGCACTGAGCCTGACAAGTCTTCCTCCAGGGCAGACCTCACCTACACCCTCTGCACCCCTTCATGTCACCTGGGGTCCCTCGTGAAGCGGCCCCTGGCTGCCTACCCAACCTCACTTCTGGCCACCTGCTGCCCCCCACCCACCCTTTCACCTACACCCTGGCCACCCTAGACCACCAGAAGACCCCTCCCAACACCCCACACACTCTCTCTGTGGTTTGTGCCTCTCTGCACGTGGCTCCTTCCACCGAGGAGGCCCCTGATTAGCATCACTGCCTGGGGAGCCCCACGCCCTGCCAAGGGTGGCAGAAACCCTGCAGCCTTTACTGGATTCGCAACAGGAATTAATCACTGCTTTCTTCCTCCTTCCCATCTCTATCCAGCATCTGCCAGTACCCGTCCTCATCACAGAATTGTGTTCCAGGTGTCTCCCACGCGAGATGGGAGCTACCAGAGGGCAGGCAACCTCCCCTCTCCCACCTCTGTGTCCCCCCCACCCCCCAGTCCAGACAGGGCCCAGCAAGTGCTCACTGGCTGTGTAACAGAACCAGCGCACCGAGAGACCAGTGAACAAATGACTTGTCTGAACTCTACCAAGAGCCTCGCCCAGACTGAGGCTGCCTCAGCCCTCCGACCCCCGGTGTCCTTCTCCCCTTTCTCTCCCAGGCCCTGTTCGCAGGGGCAGTGGGCCTCTCCTCTCCTACAGAGGGACCCCAGCTGGGCCGGCCTTCAGGCGCTGCCCCAGCCGACTGGCCGGCAGGTGAGCGCCTGACTCAAGCTGGACCAACAAGGACCTGTGCTGGGTTCTGGACCTGGGCTAGAGAGCACGTGCGAGAGCGGCCTTATCCTGAGGGAAGGCCACCCCCTAGGAGGCAGCAGCCCCTTCGGCCTCCTGCTCCCACCCACCTGTCCTCCCTGTGAGGCCCAGAGGAGACGAGGAGGGAGGAGTGGAGGGGACAGAGGCGGAGCCTCGGCAGCAAGGCAGCCTGAGTTCAATGGCCCAGAGATCCCCTCCCCTCCTGCTCTTTCCACCCCTTGGTCTTCCAGTGCTGCCTGCCTGGCGTTCCCCCAGCCTCACCTCCTTCAGGCTCAACAGACTCTGTCACTGACAGAGGAGGAAGGGAGCCAGCAGAGCTGGAGGAGGCTTGCGGGCCAGCCGCAGGAGACAGCGCTCCCTCCCCTGTGCTGCCGTCAGCACAGTCCCCGAGGACACATGGCTGCTGCCCACCTTCAGGCCCTGTGTCCCTGCAGAAGTGAGAGGTGACACCAATAGAGAACTGTCTGCCGCTTTCTCCTCCGTCCGACGCCTGCCGAGGCCCCCGTGCCCCTCTCACACCTCCGACCCGGACACGGTCCACACTCCGCCCACCCCCTGCCCTGGCAACCACAGCTGCCCTCCCTCTCCGGCCCATCTGGCCAACGCCATCTTCCCCAGACATGTCTCTGTCACGTTTTAGTCAAGGCCAAAGCCTCTGAGGCGGCCCCTTCCGTACCACCACCACTGGCAGACTCGTTCCCAAGTCACTGTGCTCAGCACCAGCCCCTTAGCCCTGGGCCGCGCTCTCCCAGGGACGCCTGGACCTCTCTGCCGGTGTCTGCCCTCGCTCCGCACCCTTCCTCCCAGAGGCCCCTCCCGCCTATTCATAATTTGTCCTCTTGCTTCCTGATCAGTTTTTCGCTCTCTCTCCATCTCTCTGCTGGTCACTCTCCTTAACCACAGGCGACGCTCCAATGAAGAGAAACCCTGCACGTCCTTCAGGTCCTCCCTGCCCCCGCTCATCCAGCTCTTGTGGACACTGAGGTCCGGCTCCACCCACAGCCTCCTGGGTCCCTGCAGAGCAGGTGGCCCACCCTGTGTGTGAAGGGGGTGAGCAAGCACGAGGAGCCGCAGGACTCAGGGGTCGGCAGCTGGGGCGCAGGAAGGACCCCTGGCCAAGAACAGTGGGATTTCCCAGCTGGCAGGAGGTGCCCACTGCACTGGAGAGGCCGTGGGGGCTGAGGGCCAGTGTGCGGTGGGCAGTCGTGTGGATGGGTCTAGAGGTGGGCGGGGAGGTGTGGGCTGCGGCCACAGTGCAAGGAGGGCCCCACAGCCAGGGGAGGGGTGAGAACTCATCAGGTGACACAGCACCTGGGAGGAGGCTGAGCACGAACACTCAGGGGCATGACCCGCAGAGTCCGCCAGTGTCCCTCTGAGGAGGAAGGGCCTCACACCACAGGCCTGGCCCTGCTTTCAGAGCGTAGGGAAGCCTGCTTCTGGGGACCCTTTTGAGGGCAGGCTGCACCCTCAGGGCCAGCCAAACTGTCAGAGCATTTGAAGTCCCTGCCTGGAGCATGTGGGGCCGGCAGCCCTGCGCCAGCACCTGGCTGCCAGCCAGGCCCACCACCTGCTCAGTCAGGTGCCTTTCTTTCCCTGCCGCCAGCAGCTGCTGACACGGCCTCTGCTCCCGCAGGCTCCAGGCTGGTCGGCATCAGGAGGAGGTCTCCCTCCTTCCTGGCCGATGCGAGTGGGAGGGATGACCCCAAGGTGTAAACTGACTTCTGCCCTCCCTAGGAACGCCGCCACGGCCGGAGCTCAGGCCAAGGAGAAAAGGCTCGTGGACTTAGCTCCTGGCACACGGAGGCTCTGCTTCCCCACCAGCTTTTCCTGAGCCAACAGGGCTGTAAATGAGTTACGAGGTGCTGAGCAGGTTGTGCACAGCCAGCCCAAGGTGTTGGGGCAGGGGCGTGGCAGCTGGGGGCCCGGCCGTACAGGAACCAAGTCTCTCGTCAGCCCCTTTCACAGAACCACAGTGAGAGTGGCTTCTCAACAGACAAAGGCTCCTGGGGGCAGGTGATGAGGCCAGAACCAGAAGAATCTGCCTCGACCCCCCAGACCATGAAGGTCCCGCAGGACCTCATCTCAGCTATTTCCCAGACTTGCTGATAAATAACCCACTTTCTGTTTCCTCTGGGTCCTCTGCTCCTTAAAGGTCTGAAGGTCACCCCCGACCCACAGGCCACGTTGGGGTGCAGAGCCCCAAGGCTCTGTCTTGGGGACAAAGCCCCCTCTGTCCCTGCTGGAGGTCCTTGGGGTGGGGCACCCAGGCTGGGTGAGGGCAGTGCTCTGAAGACACTGGGAAGCCCGGCCCGGTGAACACGGTGCACAGGTGTGCAGGGAGGAGATGCTCAAAGGCCTTCATGGTCCCACACCTGGGGAGCACCTGAGTGCGGATGGAATCTCCGTGTGTCCCGCTTCAGAGCCTTCCCCCCCCTCCCCCCTCCCAGCCTCTCTTCCTTCCTTCCACAGTCCCGCCCTGAGCCAGGCACTGGGGAACCAGCATTCAACACAACATTTTTGATTCCCTGGTGTGGCCGGCATTTATCCAGTAGTCACAAAACCAAGCACACAATTGCAAATGACAGAACAAGTTACATTAAGATGCCAAGTGGAAGAGGTTGGATGGGAAGGCAGGGGGGAGGGGAGGCCCCTCATGACCCGGAGGCCTGTGAGAAGGGCATGACCAGCTGGGAGTGTGGGGGTGGGAGGGTGGAGGGAGGGGGGGTCCCTGCTCCTGGCTGACGGAGGGACAAAAGTGAGCAGCCAAACGCCAGCCCCAGCCACACACCGACGGTGAGCCCGAGCCTGTGTGGTGGGCAGGAGGTGCCCAGCTGCACAGCAGAAACTCCGTGGGGCTGACACCACGGCAGGGGCAGGAGAAGACGTCCCTGACCGTCCTCCCCGGTGTCCTCTCCCACCTGGTGTAGCACAGAGCACACACACAGTGTGTGGGGACTTAGATGGATGGGGTGTGGGAGGAAGCACCTGTCTCTCACCTGGTTTCGGGTGGGGGGTTAGCAGAGGGCGTGCCCAAGGAGGGCAGGGTCAGACCAGGGAAGCCTGGCGGGCGGGCCTGCCCAGACTGGATGGAGGAGTCCGAGCAGGCGGCCTGGGCAAGCCACCAGGCTCCCTGGCTGTCGAGTCACCTGCATCAGACTCCAGAGCTCGGCCGCCTCCCATCTTCCCGAGTCTCACCCAGTAATCCTGCCCCGCCTGCCCACTGCGGCCAGCTCAGCAACAAGACTTCCAAGGGCATTACGGCCTGCACACCCCATCCCAGGCCACCACCAAAGCCACCATGGAGCCGGGAAAGCTGTCCTGGATGTACCAGACCAAGTCGGTTCCACTCACACACCTGCCCTCCCTGACCAAGCCCGGCGGAGGAGGCGGGACAGGGGCAAGACAGCTGGACGGGGGAGGGAGGCGGCTGCCAGCACGTTCCGTGTCACTCGGTCGTGGGCCACCGACAGGGTTTCTTTAGTGCCATGATTACACGCCAGCTGTCGCACAACATTTGCTTGATATAATTCTAAACGTAGTCCTCTTCTAATATTAGCGACATCTTTTAATAATGGTCAAATCACAGATTACCACCAAGACACTTTCAAAGTTTATCCATATATTAGTTCAAAGTCATCCCACACATCATTCCGATCCGGAGAGGCCCTGGACCAGCAGAGCGGGAGGTCTCAGGCATTCCGTGCTGCCTGCCATCCCCAGCACATCCCTGGTGCAGGGGCAGCGGGGGCCCAGGAAGTGGGGCAGCCCCATTTGGCCGGGGCCCAGGAAGTGGGGCAGCAGGTGGTCGGGTTCAACAGGCTTACAAGGGCCTGGCTGCAAGGGGCCCACATTCCTGCTGCTGCCACAGCCCATGAGTCAGCCCGGGGGTGGGGCTCAGGGTCACACCTCCTGGGCAGAGGCAGCAGCCCTGCAGAAGGCCCAGAGGGGAAGGAGCGGGCAGAGCCGCCACCTGGCTAGATCTGTTTCCACTCCCTCCCGCCCTCGCCCTGGCATGCGGCTGAGTTGAACGGCCTTCGCTCCCGGCCCAGCTCTGCCAGTGCTCTCCCCGGGACAACCTGAGCCCTCAGGGATGGGGCACAAGCTGGCTGGGGGCGCAGGCAGCTGCGGCTCATCCCCGGGAAGGGGCAGGAAGTCCACACCCCCGACCAGCTGTCCCTGAGCCTGGCTGTGCATGCCAAGGAGGCTGGCTCTGGCTGTGGGGACCCCCCTCTGCGCCCACCTTCCTGGGAGGGGCTGTGTGAGGCCGGCTCCCCCAAGGGCAGGCGTCAGAGAGAGTCAGTGATCTGTGCCTCGGGAGAAGTGAGCCCGACACTGGGCTGTGTTCTCACCTGGCCGTCACTGAAGTCCCAGGGAAGCCTTGAGTAATGGATCCTCCCGGCCTCAGTTTCCCCATCTGTGAAGTAAGGGCAGGCTTCCTATTTTCCCAGGTGCCATGTCTCCATGGTCACAGCTTTTCTCCTTAGCATGCAGCGCTGGGCCTGGGCGGGGGCACCCAGGGGGAGAGCTCCCGCCGGACCTCGGCAGCCCAGCCATGCGCTGGCACCGCCCCAGCCCGACCCCTCACTGCACACTCAGCGCCTCCGAGCAGAGACAGCGTGTGCCTGGGAATGCGATCCACACCTGGCCAGGTGTTTCTGACCAGCAAACCAAAGCACCTAAGCAGTGCTAGTCCCATAGTATGTGTTCAACATACAGCTGAAGAAATGCGTGAACCAATGGTCAAGAAGGCGGGCTCTCGAGCCAGACCCTGCCTGCCGGCTGTGTGACCCTGGACCAGGTAGTCCTCTGGAGCTCCTGACACCCAGCCCATTCACCTGGAAAGTGGGAGTGATTGGGGCGCCTGCCCTCACAGGGCCCTGGTGAAAACTGAGTCAGATACAACATTTCAGACACTCCGTGTGTGTCTAGCACATAGTGGGTTCGCTACGATCACTTCCAAGGTAGCTGCACCTGCTGTCCCGCCAACACCGTGAATGTCACCTGGCCAACTTTTGTCTCTGCTGCTCTTCCTCTCAGTCGGTGGCCCCCACCGAGTGGCCAACCCTCTGGCTTGGCCCGCTGCCCGCTCCCTGGGACCCCACTGGGTCTGCCTTACCTCCCTCCACAGGTCTTCCGGTTCACCTCTCCCCTACCCCTGCCCCACGCCCCACCAGCACCACGGTCTTCCCTTTCTCCATCCTCGCGATGACCATCTGTCTGTCTGTCTGTCTGCCAACCTCCCTAGGAGCCCTTCAAGGGCAGGGGCACGGCTCTGTGCTCGGTAAATGTTTGCAGACCGTTGAGTCTGCGACCACAGGAGCCCACAGCAAAGGTCCCGGTGGCCACGGAAAGGCCCAGCAGGAGAAGAGTGCGCGGCCACGTGACACACCACTGACTGCCTTTCACCGCCCCCCACCCCGAGGCTTTGTTTGAGAGAGACTGAGGCAGAAGAGGAAATGGGAATGCATCTATGAAACAGTCCCAGGTGGCACCCGACTGGCTTCTCTCCCAGGAGCGCGTTTATACACACAGCTGGGAGGTTCGGACCTGGCACTGGATCTCCTGGAGAAGTTCAAGTAAAAGGGTTTGAGGTCAAGTACACTCCTGGTTAGCCCTTGATGTGCGCCAGGCTCTGTGCCCGCACTTTCCACGCATCTTCGGACTTGGTTCTGCCTCCTCCCCACTGCTCCCCCCACCCCCGAAGGAATTACTTCCCCATTTCACAGACGAAGACACAGAGCTGCAGGAAGCTTGGAGAACAGTCTCAAGGACACAGAGCTACTTAGGGAAAGACATGAGTTGAATCCAAGTCTGTCTGGCCCCAAAGCTGCTTCCTCTACCTAGGCTGGATTCTTATTAATTCCCACCCATATGGCCCACTGTTCTGATTGGTCAGCCACCAGCCCCCCAGCCTCGTCACTGGCCAACACCGCCTAGGGGAAGGGCTCTGGTGGCCACGAGGACCCATGAGGGAGGCAGCTGTAGACCTAGCCGTGAAGGGGGAGGGAGGAAGAACCTCCTGGTGGGCTGAGCCACCAGAACGAGGCCAGGCCCAGGGCAAACACAACGCCTGGGAGACAAACAAGGACCCGGGCTGGAAACCACAGTCCTCTCCTCCTGCCAAGATGGCGGGTGAGAACCAAGAATTGGGGAAATGCCTATTCTTTTGGGGATGAAGAAGGATTACGTCCTTCTTGCCTGTGGACTTTGGGGTCCTCCTCACACCTCCCCTGCACCCCAACTCCACCCCACCAGGGACAAGGGGACCCTCTGCTTCGGTGGCCTTGGGCCCTGAAGGCCACGAGCAGAGGTCAGTAACTGGCAGCCTAGGGACCACATCTGGCCTGCAGATGTGTCGTTCAGCCTGCATAGCATTTGTAAGCATTTCAGAAATTGAGAAATTTCAAGCAAATATATGAATTTCCAGCTTCACTAGAAAACCTACAACCTAGCCACTTGGGCCCTGAGCCTCACACGGCCACAGTCAGAGAGAGCTGAGCCACAGCCACCCCTTCCCCGGGCACAGCCCCCCTCCTGCAGGGCAAGAGGGCGAGAAGGGAGGGGCTGAAGGTGCCCCTGGCCACGACCCCATGTTCTGGGACAGCAGCCCAGTGTTCCCAAGGGTCTCCCCCCACTTGTGGCTGAGGAAGAGAAAGCTGCTCTGTGAGCTAATGGAGTTGAGGCATGGTGGCCACATGGTGGGGAGCCAGGCGGCGGCCAAGCCCGCTCCTTTCTTGACCACTGGCCTCCGTCCACTCCAGGAAGCCTGCTGGTATTTCCAGTGTAACACAAGACACCCCTGGCTTCCTAGCCTGGACCCCCTGGGGCTCCCCATCAGGCAGCCTTGGCCCTCGCAGACCAGGCTGGCTGTCCAGGGCACCTGGGCAAACACTCGGGCACTGCAGGGCCTCGGCCGCCTCCCACGCCTCAGGCTGGCACCCCCACAATCGGGCAGTGTGGCCCCCGTGCAGCCTGTTTACTCCTCGGGCGACTGCAGGAGCCAGGCCTGCGGGGGGTGCGAGCATCTCAGAACCACCCGGCAGATGCTCCATTCCGACTTCAAGGAGCTTCCAGAAAACCCAAACAAACATTGCAGCACGTGGCTGCCTCGCCACCATCCTACAGGCAGTGCCAAGGAGAACGCAGACAACAGACCGACAGGGTCAGGCCTGCGATGGGGACAGGACAAGCCTGGCCGCCCTGGGACCCCGGCCCTGGGAACCGTGCCCCCGCCTGCCTGGCGGCCCCCCCACATAACAGCCCCACATGCCACACAGCCTTCCACACCCCTTTCGGGAGCTCCAACCCCGTCCGAAGCCCTCTGGACACTGGACCCTCTTTCCGCTCTCCACCTTCTTGAGAGGAGGAAATCCAGAAAGACTCAGCTCCCAGTGCCAACCCCACCTGCACCAGCTTTGCGACCTGGGGTGGTCACTTCCTCCCCTGTAACAGCTGTTTCCTTAGCTGTAATGGGGTCAGGAGTCCCTCCCTCGCAGAGGATGAAGGAAGACGTGTGACGTGTCTAGCATCAGGCCCGGGACTTACTGGGGCAGCACAGATACTGGACAAACAGGAAGCCTGAATGGACAAGCACTGGGAGAGCGACTCCACACCCACAGCTCTGGGCCTCCTCATGGAGGGAAAGAGCTTTCAGGTGCTGTCCCCTTGGTGAGGTGGTTTCCACGCGCACGCCCACCCACTGCTTCTCTTCCTCTCCTGGGACGGAGGCCTCGGCCCCACCCCATCCCACTGCCTCCGAGTTCTGGCTGCGCCGCAGACCGAGCCCCTGAGGGCGGGCCCAGCCCCCAAGTGCTGCAGCCCCGACACACGGAGCCCTGTGGGCTCCAGGACTGGGGCACAGGCAGCGTTTTGGAGCCAGGCCGACACAGGGCCACACCGTCGCTCTGCTCCGTCCAGCTGAGTCACCGAAAACAAGGGGCCCCACCTGTCGGAACCTCAGTGTACCCTCTGTAAAACAGGAATTCCACCTCACATCCCAAGGAGAGACTACCTGGGTTGCAAAGAGCTGAACGAACGCTGGTTACCACTCACTGAAGGTGTATGTTGGAGGCCCTGTCCTAGGGACACAAGAATAAGCTGTGGAGGATTCTGCCCCGATGGGCCTCCCCATGAGCAAGAGGGGTGAGACCCACAGAGAAAGGCCAAAGAAAGAGGGCTTCTCAGAGGGACCAGAAGACGTGCTGTGAGTTCAGTGCAACCACAGGCACCTGAACAGGGGGGGAGGAGGTGCTGCACCTGGCCAGGGGCCAAGAACAGCGCTGGCCCACACAGAGAGTCCGGGGCACAGACAGTGGGGACAGCCTGGAGCTGCCGCAGCACAGAGCAGCACACAGGACCAGTGGGAGGGGCCAGGATGGGAGCCACAGCTGAGAGCTCAGTGGGAGGACCACTCCTTCACCAGGACAGCTGCGCAGAGAAGGCGGCAGGCCAGATGGGGAGCACCGACACAGGCAGCAAGAGACCCGTGTGCCTGGGGATGGTCCCGGGCGCAGGTGAACCACCGGGGCACATTAGCTCCCCCCGTCTACACCACACGCTGCTCTCGCCAGCTGGCATGTGGATAAAAATCAAATGAGCACTAATAACGCCCTCAAATGAATACAAGAATGCTCAATTTCGATGCTCAGGCATATCTAGGCGCTTCCTCCCGAGAGAAGGCAGATGGGAAGGAGGAAGACGTGGTCGGGCAGAGTCTGGCACAGGAGTTCCAGCAGGGCAGCAGCAGCACCTGGGGAGCAGAGACCCGGCTGCCACTGGGCCTCTGCACTCGGCCGAGTTTGCTGTGGGAGCCCGGGCGACCCCTCGTCCCCTGGGCTCTGAGACCTCCCGGGGGCACTGCGGGGACAGAGATGAGGGGGAGCCTGTGGGATGTGCTCCAGGCCAGGCTGGCCAAGAGACATGCTAACATTTTTTAGGCCTCTCCAGGATGATGCCTCTTCCAGACAGCCTGGGACACCCCACCCGCTGCCCTCACGACTGCAGACCCGCCCTCATTAAATACAGCCTCCCTTCTCTCTCCATCCCTTCCACCTGCACACCCGCCTGTCCTGTCAGGCCTGGGGTCTGGTGCAGCACCCCTGGCCCCCACCCGCGGCACCTCCAAGTGTCTGGTCAACGTTCTGCTGTTTCTATGACACAAAGCCCGAGAGAGACAGACCCAGGTTCCCCAGGTCGTCCCGGCTGTCGGGAGAGCTGGCACCACTCAAGGTGCAGCAACCCCACCCGTCCCTTAGACCTCGTCCAGCTGAAGGCTGCAGGGAGACAGGGACTGCTGGGTCTGTCCCCAAGGAAGGAGACAGTGATTTCTGGGCCAGCCCTGGAGGAGGGGAGCAGGGAATTAGGATAAAATGGAAATAACCATTCTAGAATAAGGCTCAGAAATTCTTCCAGGACTTTTTGGCTTAGTCCCTATAATACTATCCTCTTATTTGGGCTTGTTATAGAAGC
This sequence comes from Sturnira hondurensis, assembly GCF_014824575.4. NCBI lineage: Eukaryota > Metazoa > Chordata > Mammalia > Chiroptera > Phyllostomidae > Sturnira > Sturnira hondurensis. Next base: position 1,398,961 of record NW_028080496.1, on the reverse strand, counting down.
ATGACTTAGAACTTCCTACAGCCACAGCCTAGGCAACAGCCCTCTGCTGAAAACCCTGCTGGTTGAAAAGTGAAAATGTGGGCACGAAAGCCGACCCCAGACCAGCTACAAGGGGACGCAAGTGGATGGGATGGAGGAGTGGGAAGGGGTACAGCCGGCAGGGTACAGCCGGCGGAGCCCAGGAAGAGAAAGGCCCTGGCGGGCCGCACACCGAGGAGTCGGGACCACAGAGCAGACGTGCTGACAGTGGTTTCCAGGCTGTTTTCCACCAGGCCTGTGTCACTGAACCCTCCTTCCTGTGACACCCTCAGCAACATTTCTGCATGCTCACGGACGCTTTTGGTGCAAAGGACAGAAAAACAGAGACACCCTCAAATGCAGCTAGAGGTGGGCAAAAACCATCTCTCCCTCTCCCTGCCGTAACTGGCTACAGAGGAAGACCTTTTTCTCTCCTTCGGGGCAGTGCCTTCCGCTGCCCGTTACTGACACCAGACGGGAAGAGAGGCCCCCTCTCTCGTAAAGAGAGCAGCGGGGCTCAAGGTCAGACAAAGCTCGGTGCATCTGACTCCCGGACTTGGGAGCCAGACGGCCGCACCGGCACCGTGAGGCCAGGAAAACACACCAGCCATGGAGAGGGCGGAGGAATTTCCCAGGCTCTCTCTGGTTTAAAAAGAAAAACAGAGAAAAACCTAATACAAAAGATTGCTTCTGTCTCCTCTCTAAATATATCGAGTGTGACCTCTTTTACGAGCACACCGAGTTAGACATGGCCTGTTTTGATGTTTCCCAACCAACAAAGAACTTAACATTTTAAAAGGACACTTAAAAGTGATTATGTAGCTGTTTCCACTTCTGCCTGAATTTTATTTTATTTTTCGAAAAAAGAAACTCCCTGGTTCCAGTCGGGCAGGGCCCTGACCTGTGTGGGCCAGCAGTGGTGAGTGGTAAGACTGGGAGAATGAGGTTGTGGAGAAGGGGGACCACGATGGGTGCGCCCCACACCCCAGGGTCCCAGAGGAAGGGGAGCCTGCAAGAAACCCGGGGTGCCCACAGATCCACAATGTCTTCACAGACATCTCCAGTCTGTAAACCAGGGGTGTCAAGCTCATTTATGCCGGGGGCCACATCAGCCTCGTGGTTGCCTTCAAAGGGCCGAAATCATTTTAGGCCTGTATACGTGTAAACGCTCCTTAACTGTGAAGGAGTTGAAATTACATTCAGTCCTTTAGAGGCAACCGCGAGGCTGATGTGGCCCCCGGCATAAATGAGCTTGACGCCCCTGCTGTAAACAACGAAACCCTATTATCTGTTTCTAGGCTTTGTGTGTGGACGCCCTGCGGATTCAGACCAGGCAAAGGCAGGCTAGTCGAGTCCACATGCTCGAGACGAGCTGGCCCCTCCTACGGGCCAGAAAAGCATGGTTGGCTGCCCAGGCCCACACATTCCAAATGTCTCAGTTGAGCGAGTCCTGACTGAGCTCCTGGCCTGCCTGTGTGTGACTGAGGTATCTGTGGACAGCAGGTACCCCCGCTTCTCGGCCGAGAAATCCCTAGTCACTCTCCGGATGCGGCACTGGTGCCACCTTCTCCAGGAAGCCATCCCTGATGTTCCCCAGCCAGCCCTCACGCTAGGTCCCGTGTTGGGAGGCCCCCCTTCTGTGCCCGCCTGATCGGCAGCTGTCCGAATGTTTGCAAGCTTTTAGAGGGCAGGGTGCATGCTTCCATCTCCCCAAGAGCCAGCACAGGGGCTGGCATCTAGAAGGACCTCAGGGTATGGCTAGTGAATGAATGAGTGATGATACTCTGTCAACACGGTCCCATCCCATACTCTGCTGCAGGGGCAGACTGGAACACAAGTGACCCCTATACAGAGTGACAAATGTAAGGACAGACGGAGTGAGGAGAATGCCAGGGGACACCGAGGGGATGGGGCACTCCAGGAACACTTGGTCGGGCCTTGAAAGATCAGTGGTCAGCTGAGACAAAGGGCATTCCAGGCAGAGGGAACAGAAGAAGCGAGGGCAGGGCGAACGGGACTGTGGGGGTGGACTTAGAGAAGGTCCACGAGACCACGGGAAAGACACGGACGGGACCAGGGAAGGCGGAGCTGCAGGGCCGAGCACACCGAGCGCCAGGCTAGGAAACGTGGGTGCTCCCTCTCTCTGCAGATGAGGATTCCAGCATTTCCTTAGTCCAAAAGACGCAACGGTACAGATTCTGTAAGATTTTGAATCTCACAAAATGCACAGATACCCCTGTTCTAAAAAATAACAACACTGTCGGAAGCCACACTCGTGTGCACACAGTCTGTTTTACACGCAGTACTTCAGAAACCCGAAGCCGGGAGCCAGGAGGCGATTCGGAGCCAGCCCAGATCACAGAGTAGGTTACTCACAGCCGTGACCACGACCATGTAAGTTTGCACCATGGATATGTTGCTAAATATGGGAAGGGCAAAGCTCCTGAACCCGGTTTTGCCAAACAAAAGCCTGCCTGCCGACCACACTGACTCGTGCATGCCACGCAGGGGGAGCTGCCTCTGCAGACACATCCTTGTCCCTTGTGGCCGGAGCAGGCCATACTGAAAACAGAACCATTTGAATGACATTAGACGGGAACCAGTCCAACGAGTTCTTTCTATCTCTGCCTCTCAGTCCCCTTTTCCCTGTGGCCGTTGCCACGGAGCAGCTGCAGGGACGGCTGGGAGGGGCGTGTGGCTCCACCACCCATGCAGCAGCCCTGCAGCCAGCGGCTGCGCCGGAGGCCTGCACACCTCAGGTCCGCCTGGGCACCGACGCTTGGCACCACACTCTCCTAGCACAGGGCCCTCTGGACACCCAGCACGCAGGCCTCTGCTCAGAGACCCCCAATGCTCCCACCCAAGCTTTGGGGTGCTCACAGCCCCTCCATTGGTTATGCCACGTGGGACCCCCATTCAGAGAGGCCACCTTTTCCTGACCACCGCTTGCAGCTCCATTCCAGAAATAGCAGGACTAGCCCAGGCCACAGCGGCCCTCTCACTGAGGTCCTGCACCAGCGGGCTTGCTAGTTTCAGAAACGAAGTGGTCTCCCGAACCCACCCCACTCGGTCCGTTGGCACCCTCGTGGGCTTCCTGTCCTCATCCATCTCTGTTGCTCTTCCTGGGCCCCTCTGTCCCCACGGCATCTGCTCGAGCTGTGCTCTGCAGTTCACAGCCTTGCCTGTGCCCCAGCACCTCCATGGAAGCTCCTCCCACCTCCCACCTGGACCAAACCCCCAGGGCCCCTTCCTCTGGGTTGGAAGGTGGGGTCATCGTGCCCTATACACATCATTCTCAAACCTAACACGGCCCGTGTCGTAGCTGCCTCTTGATTCACCTCCTCCGGACGTGAACTTCCTGGGAGGCCGGTTCGGGGCCTAGCCCACAATGCACCACACACTCAGAAACGCTGAGTGCCTGAACGAGTACGAGGCAGCGAAGGCGCTGCTGTCCTGCAGGGGAGGGAACCAGCTTCAGAGAGAGACCAGGGCAGCCCAGTCGCATGACCACAGCTGGAAACGGTGCCCTGGGCCCACCGCGCCTTGCTAGGTAGCAGCATTAGTCAGCCACAGCCTCCTGATCAGCTAACAAAACTAAAAAGTAAAGGTGTTTTTGTGTCCAGTTAGCACAGACCTCCAACGTGGGAGGAATAAGCTGCTGGAAATCTCGGGAAAGGAACCAGACATCCCTCAGGTCATTCCACAGAGCCCCAGGCTGGCCTCAGCCACGGCAGAATGGACGGGGGCAGAGAAATCGCAGCTCACGAACCAGGAGGATGCCTCGGGGACGCCCCGGTCCTGGCGCACCACTCCCTGCTGGGCTCGGCCGGACGCTGCCTGAGACAAAGACTGGGCACAGGCTACTACAGGAGCTGTGATCGCTCTTTCCAGTAATTACAGTGGGGAGGTGGAGCAGGACTTGTGCCAGCAGATGAATAAAAAAGAAACTAAGTTGCAAAACACTGAGTAAATGGCACACAGGATGTGGAACAAAGAAAGAATATGGGCGTGTGTAACAGTGACCAGCCACCAGTCAGAACTAGAAAGCCTGGCCTGCACAGGGCCCGCCCATGAAGAGCCCTCTGTACAGAGCTGCCCAGACCCTCGGAATGGTGTGTCACCACCACCGGGGCAGGCGCATTGGGGGCCTCTGGGGCCTGGCTGCCCAGCAGAGGATGTCCACATGGACAGACACACAGGTGCACACAGGTGGACAGACACAAAAAGTCATTGCTGGGCCATGTATTTCCCTCCCCATGTTGAGGTCAGAGCCACCCCGGCCAGCACAGAGTAAGTGCCTGGCGGGCACAGGGGCTTGCCGGCAGCCGCACCATGGGTGGGAGGGCAGGGGCTGGGGCACTGGACAGACAAGGTCCCCCTCAGTCCTGCTCCTCACTGTGGGAGCTTGGACAAGGTACATGGCCTCCAAAGTGGGCCTCGGTTTCCTCATCTACAAAACAATCTTTACAAAGTTATTGTAAGGATTAAATGAGAATGTGTGTCAGGCAGGAGGTGGAAACTCAAGCCCATGTGGGAACGGGCAGGTGGGAAAGGAGAAGAGAGGCTGAGGGAGAGGCGTCCAGTAGTGGAGAGACCGTGGCCAGCTGGGGAGCACCTGCAGGTGGAACGCAGCACTTATGACATCCACATTCTAGCCCCCCAGGCCAAACACATTCCTTCTGTTGGCTGAACTGCACCTGCGACCGGCACATACTATGTGAGGTCAGTGAAAGGCAGGTGATCTGTGACGTGAGGCCTGCCAGGCCCAGAAGCCCAGGGACCACGGCTCAAGGTCAGGCCCTAGTCCTCTGCCAATCTCACCCCGTGCAAGCAGCGGGCTGTGCCGTGAAGCAACCACCCTGTTCATATACCGCAAGCCTGGAATACCCACCCTCACCGTTACCGCGAAGTGCTACGTGATGTTCCCAGAGCTCAGCAGGCCATGCTCATGCTGAGCCAAAGCCTGGAAGCACCCGGAGCCCAGGGCCACTGGCATAACAAGGCCCCAGAAAGGCTGGGTGGGGGGAACAGAGAGCCCCACGCAGACAGCAAACAGGCCCAACTGTAACCTGACAACAAGCGAAATTCATAAATAGAGCAAAGCTCGCAGCTGTGCAGAGAATGCACGAGTGAAATGTAAGGTCTTGGGGGGCAGGATCGCGTACGTTCTGAACTCTCCTCTGATGCAGAGGGCAGCCAGACGGAGAACACGGGAGCGGCCTGGTTAACGGTGACGGAAGGACAGCCCCGGGAAGGTGCTGCTGGGAAACCGGAGGGACGCGCAGCGGGTGGCGTCCCCACGTGGCGCCGGAGGCAGTGTTTGAGAGGTGAGTCTCTGAGTGTCCCGCGGAGGAAGAAGCCTGGTTTGCAGTGATGCGCTTCGCTCGTAGTTTCAGCTGTCTGGGTGGGGGCAGGTGCAAATGAAGGGATGCTCCCTGGGAGGCTGCCTGCTGGCCCTTCACGGGGTGAAGTGGAAGCTTTCTTATGGCCCGAGGAGTCAGCCTTGTGTCCAGCTGCTCCTCTGACCCGAGGGACACGGAGGCCCAGCCCGCCGTGCGGCCAACAACTCGGTCCCGGCGGGAAACGACCCATGGAGACACCGGCTGTCTCGCTGTTGCCCTCTCCTTGGGTGCTAGCGGGCAGCACAGTGGCCTTACTCACCGTCTGCACCCTGGCCCTGGACACTGCGGCTTGGCCGCCTCTCAGCTCTGGAATGGTTCAGAGTCAGGTCAGATGGAGGCCACCCCAGCCCAGCCCCATCCTGGAAATTCTTATTAATGTGTCCCAAAACAAGGGAAAATAGAGCCTGCTTCTCGAGGGTGAGGCAGAGGTCTTGGGCCTGCGAGTCGGGAACTGGGCATGTTAGTCCTGCTTCATGCTGAACCCCTGCGGGGTCCTCAGACGCACCACTGGGTCTCTCCAGCCTTGGTCTCCCCACTTACGAGTGAAGGAAAAGCCAGCAGAGGTGTGCTGTGCCAGTCCTCAGGTGAGACTGCACATGCACACACAGTGCAGGGTCACGGTGCCCATGCGGCACCCAGCAGGGCGCCCCTCGGGGACTGCTGTCGTCTGTGCACAGGGCACTTGGCCTTCCCACGCCTGTGCCACAGGTTTGCCGCGCTGGACCACAAGAGGAGATGTATGCGGCCTGGGGTCCGACTGCGCCTCCTCCCCCGGTCACTCGAGAGCTGCACTCAGGCTGTCTGGTAATAGCTTGCTGAAGAATGTTCCAGAACATCGTTTGACCCAGCCCAACCTGAAGAAAGCTCGGCCTACAGGTAGACCAGCCTGCCCCTCCCTCGGGCCCAAGGACGTGGGTCCAGTTTTGAACTGGGCTGACGACTGAACCGCTCCAGCCGCTCTGCTCACCACGCCCCTCCCCTGCTTGGAGGGGCTGGAGGGGTCCAAGATAGAAGACAGCGTGTCCTTTTCCTCAGGTCTGTCGTTCCACCCTCTGGAGGCCCCTCACCTTGACCTCAGCCCAAATACACAGCTCACTGAACACTACCAACTTCCCCTCTCTCCAAACTGTTCAGTCCACTGAGGTTCACTCGACCACGACTCACCAGGGCCGTATCGTCAGAGCTGAGAAGGCACAATCCCACCTTCCCAGGGCCAGTCCCAGAACAGGACTGCCCAGGGGATGGGCGGGCGGGGGAAGGCAAGAGGACCGGGAACCCCCTGGAACCTGAGGAGGTGGGCCTCTTGGAGAGAGTCCAGCTCTGGGTGCCCGCCAGCTCACTGGGTGATGCTGTCACCTCCCAAGGCCCTCACACAGGGGGATGCTTTGCTCCTGGCTGACCCTTGGGGGATTCCAGGGGATTCCAAGTGTGCCTGAAGCTGCCCGCCATCGACAGAATGACTTGTGTTAACAGGAACTGACACACACACACACACGTCTGGAAAACCACGCCGCCCGGCTCCCCATGGGAGCAAACACAAACACACTCTTGCTTCAGCGGGAACTCAGGAGGTTTGCAGTTCCCTTCCCAGAACCCTGAGCTCCCTCATTCAGATCCACGCAAGAAAGACTCTCGACTTGTTGTTGTTTTAATGTGCAAGACCGCCGCACAGCCCGGCGAGGGGGGCCACTGCCCGGGGCCAACAGTCCCGCCGCAGCTCCGCCCAGGTGGCGTTCCGGCCCCAGCTCCCAGAGCCATGTTCCCCCTGCGTCTGGCGACCCCCCCGCCTTGGCACCCACTCCTGACCATCTGCTTGAGAAGCCGAGCAGCGAGGTGCCCTGTGAGGTGGCAGATGGAAGTCAATCAAGGCGCAGAAACCAAATGGTACCACGGGGTGAGGGGAACGCTCACACTGGCAACGTCCTCACTTCGTGCCACAAACAACAAGAAAGGAGGAAACAAAACCAGACAGGAGCCAAGCAGCTGTGACTGCCTCGACCGAAGCCGGCCCCTCTCACCGAGCTGCTGGCACCGCCGACGCGGGGCAGACCAGCGCCCTCCGCTCCCGCCGGTCCACAACCCCTGCCGTCCTTCCCTCAGGAAGTCGAGACGGGAGAGAGGGGCTCCTGCAAACAGAGTCTCCGCAAGCACCCGCCAGCGGAGCGTCGGGGAGGGTCTGCGTCCGCACACCAAGGGGGCCTTGGCTCCCATTTCAGAGACCTGCTGCCTGGCACGGCCTGGGTTTGGCTTGGACAGGGACGGCGCTGTGACTGCATCCATGAGAAGCCACATCCCCTCCACTTCCTGCAAGGGCTTGGTGGCAGGGAGGCGCACGCACTCCGCCGGCAGCCACGCTTGTCTCCCGAGGAGCCAGGCCCCGGCTCGGCCCTGGGACTGGCCGCGGGCCGCCCCTGAGCAGGTGGCTGTCACAAGGAGTGGCGAGGTGTCAGCCCTGTCTGGGAGCCTGTGTCAGCGCCAACACGCTCCAGGGACCGTCAGAGGCACCAGGTACCCGACAGGCCAGGTTTGGACAGGTCGGCACACTCACTATTCTTACCTTGGGGCCAGTGCAGGGTCTGCTCACTGGACCCGGGTCTGAAGACACGACAACCAAGTGGCAAAGGAACCCAGATGGGTCACGCTTCCCGTGCCCAGTGGCGAACGGGAGCCGTCCAGCACAGTGGTCTCTACAGCTGGGGGACTTCCCCCGCAGCTCCTGACCTGCACCTCTAATCCCCAGCTGGGACAGAGCGGCCCCCCAGAGACTTCCCACAGAGCCCCCTTCAGGGATCTGCCACCCACAGCAGAACCTGGAGGGAGTTCAGCACCTCCTCGCAGCCCTGCTTCAGTCCCAGAGCCATGGCAGGTCAAAAATGACCCATGAGAGGAAATTTCGGAGGAAAGAAGGGGGTCGAAGGGATGTAGGAGCCTGTCTTCTACCCAAACCTCACGTGCGCACACCCCCACTTCCCCAACGTCACCCCTGATGACCGGCAGTCCTGGCAGCCTGGCTTCTCAGAGGACCATCTGCCCCACCACTTACATGCCTCTGGAACCTGTCCCCTGCCTTGGTTCCCTGTTACTGTCACTTGGTTCATGGGAAAAACCTCCAAGCAGGACCCCCGGCCCTCACCTACTTCCTCCCACCCAGCCCAGGCGCCTGCCAGGCATCTTTCTAAAACACAAATGTGTCCCGCTGTTTCCTGTGCGACCTCCCTCCACTGCTCCCCTGAGGATGGGTGACCCTGCGTGATGGAGCCTCTGCTCACTTTTCTGCTTAGTCACAGACCAAATCAAACTCTCTGAATACAAGGAGCCAGAGAGGACGTCTTCCCCGCTCTGACGATCTGTAAGACAATGAGCCCCAAGGAGCCGGGGCATGGGTTTATTCCATCTGCGAATCCTGAGCAACCAGCCCAGAGCCCGGGACACAGTGGGTGTCCAGTAAACGTGGGCTGAACAGGACTCTGGAAATGGAACAGCTCCTTGCTCACTGCTGCCTTCTCAAAGGTTGTACGTCCTTCTGACGAAGAACATAACTAACTATGTTGAAGCACCTACTATATTGCAAACTCTGTATCAGACACTGTCACACCATTAGATTATCTGAACCTCACGGCCACTTTGCAAACTGGAGAACAATAACTGTATAATAGAAACAGCCAGCATTTCTTTTATGCCCGAAGTTGTCCTACCTGTTCCCTCGTCTCAGTCCATTTATTGTGCAGAAAAACCCACTCGGTTAATTACTGCGGCAACCTCCATTCTACCTGTGAGGACACTGCACTTGCAAACCAGTGAGGGACTTGTCCAAAGTCACCTGGTGCTCCAGTCCCTGGAAGCACATCCAGACACATCCGTTTCTATAGCCTATGCTTTCAGCAACCATCCTCATCCCATTTTGCAGATGTGGAAACAGAGGCTCTGAAAACGTAGGGAGTTGCTCAGGGTCACACAGCTAGTGCGTGGCCTCGCCAGCCCTCCTGACTCCCCTCCCCCTGGTCCACCCTCCCCGCATCTGACGGTGAGAACTGCGCTTCGCATGGGCTGAGGCAAGAGCCTTGGCCAATCAAAACCACGTTCCTGAGATAGAAAGCCCCCGCGAGAGCACGAGACTCTCTGAGTACAAAGGACGCACTGTGCCTCCAGTCCCCGGGAAGTTTATGCAGTCCAGAGGAAGGAGGACTCGGGCTCTGCGTGAACGTTTCTGGCAGCTGGGAAGCCATGTGACTCGCGGTATTTATAAGGAACGGGCTGCCCACTTCCCCCAGCCAGTCTGGGTGACAGCATCAGCACGGAGCAGCGCTGCCCAGCACAGCTCCAGATCAAATAAGGGAAAACCCATCACAGAAGAGAGAAGGCGGCGTGTTTTTGCCCAGGTCCACAAATTCCGGGCAGGTCCTCAGCAGGGGCTGCGGCTCCAGACAGAAAGGAAGGATTCACGATGAGCAAGAGAAAGGCTTCCGGAAGCTTCCCTGTCCCACCCTCATGGTGCAGGGCAGGGCAGGGTGCCTTCCACCTAATCCTCAGGCCACGTGGAGAAGCCCAGGGGGTCTGGACTTGCCTGAGTCCTGACTCTGTGCTACTGCGGCCAAGCGACCATACCATTCAGCCTGAATGGGCCTCAGTGTCCTTGTCCACAAAATGGGGTGACAGAGGCCTGACCCTGCAGGCCTGTTTTGGGGGTCGATGAAACAATATAAAGACGCGCTAGTGACCATTCAATAAACGCCCCCAGTCCCTTCCTGCCCTTCTATGTAGGAGAACACCCCTTCCTCCCCTCAAAATAAAAGCTCTCACCCATCGTTCTAAAGGAGGAGCACCCCAGCTTCCCATCAAGGGCTCCAGGGGGGAGGAGGGTTATTGGGACCTGCTGTCGGTGGCTTTGGTGGGTGGAGACATGACATTCCCTGACAACATAGAGTAAGTGGGTGTGGCAAAGATCTTGAAGGAAAAGCGATTTTGGAACTGTGGCCACCAGCCTCCTGAACACAGCAAGCCAAAGTCAGCTGACCCCAGCAAGACACCTGGGGCCACCCTTAGGTGTGGCTGTCACTCTAGATGGGACCCAGCCTTGCCGAGAGCAGAACCACGGTCCTGGCTGTAGGGCGGCAGGGCACCAGGCTGGGCTCCTCTGTGGCTTCTGTCGTGGCACTGGGGCAAGGAGGGGAATGGGTGGGGCCAGTCTCAGAATTATATAACCCTCCACTTTTACAAACAGGAGTGGGTATTTCTGGAAAGAACTGGCTGGGTGAGCTGTTTAATAGTCTTTAGGGATACAGCCTGTGGAAACTCGGAACGTGGCTTTAGAAGGACGTGTGACCTGGTGTAGCCACAGAGAGATGGGGAGGCCAGCCTGGCTTCAGCCATCGGAGACGACCGCCGGGCCCTGGGGCTCTGCGGGCACAGGCTGACGCCTTGTAAGCCGTGCCCCCGCACTGCAGCGCGCCCTGGGAGGGGACACGGGAGCCGGCCTCCCTCGGATCCTGAACCACGGGTCGCGGGTCTCTGCAGGCAAGTCCCTCCATCAGTAACCGCCACGCCCTCTCGGGGACACCCCTGGCCCCAGTGACAAAGGCTGGCCACTGCTCCCTCTCCCCACCTCCTGCTCCCACATTAGATGTGACACATCAGCCCAGCTCTGCTGGGAGCCCCAGGCCCCGTCCTTCCATTCTCTCTGTGGTCCCCCCAGCGATCGGTGCCCTGGAGGCAGGGCGGCTCCCTGCCACCGCGGGGCGGGCCTGTGGTGCCAGCGTCAGGTCGGCGCTCCCTGTGGCTGAGCGTCTGGGCATCTGCCGTGGCTCGGACGCAGCTGGCACAAGAGTGGAAACATTCATGTCCCTTTGGGGGCCAGTACTAAGGACTGTCAAGTAAATAGCACCGAGCTGAAGTGAAGACCAGCCACAAACACGCCTACCCGCCTCTCTGCTGGGGCTGGGTGAGTGTGAAGTTAGGTGCGGTCACGTGACCCGAGGCGTGAGTAGCGGTGCCCTGGGGCCCCCTCCCAAGGTCCTGGCCCCTGCAGAAGCTGTTGCTCAGGCAGACTCCGCCCCGGCGCAGGCCCCCTCGCTCCTTGGACCTCAGTGAAAAATCAGGGACTGCCTGGAAACTGACCCAGAAGCAGCAAAACTCTCTGTGAAATGACCAGATGCAAAACAAACCGCTGCAGATCAAAGCCAGAATCTGCTGCCACAGTCTCCCAAATTACGGGCCTCGGCTCACCTCCGCAACCAGCACCCACACCCTCCTTGTATCCGGCCGCACCGCACCCAAATCTTCCCACAGTGCCCTCTGCCTCTGGTCACACGTTGGTTATGAAAGCGGTGTTGCCCCGAGAGCCATGCCGATTGTTTAACCCGCTCCCTCCGCACTCCTCTCTCCTGAGACATGCACCTCGGGCTTGGCGTGGTGCGCCCCAGGGCCCTGCACGGCCCCCTCCCAGGCTGGGGGCGAGGGGAGTAATTACACCCCGGTGGCCGCGACAGGTCGGCCCCTCCCTCCCTCTGCACGGCTTCCTGTGTGCTTCTCCACAGGTAGAGCCTCACTGCAAAGCCTTCGCCGCCTGCCAACTCGGTTCTTTTCTGGAACTAGGCAGAGTACATGTTACAAAGGAGAAAACAATACATTCCTCCGCACTGTCTTCAGACCTTTAAGCAGCATCTGTCTAGTGAGGTCACGGGTGGAGAGAGCCGCCCTTCTGCTCTGCTTAGTCCCTCCCCCGAAGCCAGCGTGTGTGGTGGGTTCCTAACCACACCTCCGAATCAGTCACCTGCCCTGCCACACTTGAGGTTGGGCAGGTGCAGGGCACCCGCTCGCCCGTCCCCGCGCTGTGTCCTGAGCTCTCCTCCACACACAGGAGCACAACCCAGCCCGGGGGGGGCAGCAGCGGACGGCACCGGCACCGGAGGAGACCTCGGGGCTAGGGTGGGACTCCAGGGGAGGAAAGCTGAGCCCCCCGAGGGACCAGGGAGCACTTCCCGGGGGAGCTGCAGCTCCAACGGGGCCAGCAACCTGCTTCCTTGTGGGGCAGTGGAGGGCGGGCCCAGAGAAGCAGGGACAAGGATAGGAGGACAGGGGCTACAGGACCCTCTGGCAGGCACGAACACTGCCAGAGGGGGTCCTGGAGTAGGAGGCAGGCAGATGGAGATCACAGCCAAACACCCCCTCTGCCCGTTTCCTGGGGGGTCGGCGCACCCCCTTCCTTGGTCTGGCTGCCTCGCTGCCCCAGGAAGGTAGCACTTGGGGTGAGGGGCGCTGCTGGGAGGGGAAGTGTGGCTGGACCCTGCTGGCCCTCCCTCCCGTTGTCCAGCCCGGACACACGCCACAGGGTGACCACGCACACAAGGCACCAGAGTCCACGCTCCCGGGGAGGAAGCGGGGCCCTGACTTCCCACTTCACCGTGCCGTGTTTGCTTTGGAAAGCGTCTTCTGTGGCTCCCTCGCACTTTCAAGCGTAACTTTCAATCGTGGAGAGTATTGGAAAGAGGGCACCGGCAATGGACTCGTCCCAGGAAAAGTATTTATTCTTGCTTCCCCTGGCCAAGGAAAGTTTCTGCGCTGGAAAAAGCACCTCACCGTCCACCGGGCTGTATGGCAAGGATTATAAATAGAAAGAAAGAAGTCATTCTGACATGTTTATCATCTTGCCTTTAACTCCTGCGGCTCCCGGCGGGGGAGAGATCTGAATCCTTTCCTCCCACTTGGAAAGAATCCCATTTCTGGAGGCTTCCAAGTCCTGTCCCTCTAATAAAACCAGGTCTTTTATTTTTTTAAGGCACAGACTCAGTCTCTTTAATTAGAGGATATTCATTCTAAGTCCTCGTTTTCATTACTGAGAAAGAAAGGAGAAGGAAAGAGGTGAGAAAGGAAGCGAAGGAGTTGCAGTGAGTTTCCGCTGAGGCCCAGGCACGTGCCGCGACTTTTGCACGGGGGCCTCGATCGATCCTCGTAGCGTAACCGTCTGGAAAAGATCTGTGATCGAAGAATGTGAGGCCCCATCATTAACTGACGGTCTCAGGCACGTAACCAGATGGGCACAGCAAGGACCTGACGTGGTCTCCTTGCCACGGGGTCCGCACTCCACGGGCTGGCACGCCCGTGCGTCTGCAAGGCCTGGTGCGTGGCATTCTTGTCTGGCTTCCAGACCATGCCTCCCCCCACTCCCAGCTCCCTCGCGTCCAGAAGGAGACGGCCCTACTCGGGGTGAAGAGAGCAGCTGCCGCACCCCTGGCTCACCTGGTCCCCCCAGGCGTGAAGTCTGGGGGGCTGGGCCGGGCAGCCACGTGACACCCATCTCACAAGGGAAGAGCCAGACCTCAGAGACGCCCAGGGGTCTGCTCACAGTCACAGAGTCCATGGGCAGGAAAAGCCGGGTTCACGGGAGAACATTCAGCCGCATATTTTCAACCGTGTGACACGCGGGCTTCAGAGGGCAACCTCCCCTTACATGGGGCGAGAGGGGGCTGTTTCTCCCAGACAGGTGAGCTGCTGCTGTGAACGCATTGTGAGGCCCCTCTGGGCCCTGGGAGTGGGAGAATGTCCACCTGTCGGTCTTCTAGGGAGGGCTCCAAACGCCTGTGGCCAGACAGCACCTCGTTCCCACCTGTGAGGGCAGGGGAGGACCCCCAGGCCATGCTTCGTCACACCTGCCCCGAGCAAGTCCAGCCCCCCGTGACTCTCTGGTCCAAACGCGCAGTCCGCGGACCGCCCCCCCCCCTGCGCGGTTCTTGTGCTGCAAACCAAGGCTCCACTGCAGATGTACTCAGATGTCCAGATGGTGATTACTCGTCACACCCGCTGAAGGGACTGGGGACTCACTCCAATGCCATTACGGAGGGCGTGACCTTCGGGGTCGGCGGCACGTTCTCAACACTGTTCTCCAAAGAGGCTCATGGTTACTGACCGCTCTCGGCAGTTGATTCCTGGGCGTGGCCGGAGGGCGGTTAAAAGGAAAAGTGGAAAGCTTGCCAGTGCGAGAGAGGACGCCGGCTCTCCTCCGGGGCTCGGACCCCTGTTCACAAAGCAACTCCTAGGAGCCTTCCAAGTCCTGCCCCGCCTCTGCCTGACGGCGCCCTGCCCTCCCCCATTCCCCACGCAAGGCGGATGGAAGACGCGGAACCCCACCAGCACACCCTGAGGAAGCCACCCAACGGGTCAGTTCAGTCCCTGTTGCTCTTTCCTGGCTCCTGCACGGAAATTCTTCCCTTGGGCCACCCCACGTCGCAGGGAGGCCTCTCACCCCTCTGTGGGCACTCGCCACAGGCTTCCCTCCAGAAGACTTCAAAACTGGGGTCCAGAGCCCCATCTGGGTGCCCTCTGAAAAGCTGCGCAGTAAGCAGTGTAAGGGGTAGAAACTCCAGGTCACCACACGGCACATGTTGAAATGGACAGGCCAATCTCTCCCCAACGGTATTTTGTAGAATATTCTGGCTGCAGAATGCACTATAGAAACCTCATTAGCAGGATGCAACCAAGAGTGTTCCATTAACCAGCATTTGAATTTTGTTTTAGTGTTAGATATAGAGAAATTTCCTTCTACAGCAACTGGCCAAATGAAACCAGGGCTTCATGACTCAAACTGAGGTCAGCGTTAAACAGCGGGAAACAACGATTACTGAGAACTCAAGACACGGTCCTGCCTACCCAAATCAAACGAGATACAAAACACAGAGATACAGTTTTTCCTATTAAGCCCAACAGCAGGGATTTAGATGTGGGATGTTGAGGTAATGTTGGCAAACTGACTTCCATCCACGTAACAGTTTTGTTTGCGTGTCGTTTGTAAATTTGTTTTACATTTATGGTCGTATACAAACGGCAAGCTGAAGGAACTCGTACCGGTTTCACGTTTGTAACATAATAATAAAGGTATTTTAAGTCAACACGGGACATCCTTGAGAATGCATCTCCCTCAGGTCGGGCAGCCCTGCTCAGCCAGGGGGCAAACGTGCGCTTTAAAAACCTGACGTGGTGCCGGGCAAGGACTGGGAACTGGCAGGCCTGGCTCACGAGGCCATTTAAATCTGAAGAGAAGGTCTGCTTGTTTGCATGCCTGCTTTATAAATACTGCCCTGAGCTGGGCAGGAAGGGGTAGGCCTTCAAAACACCATAATCATCTTCTTCTGTGTATTCCTGTCGCTCTGGACCTGACTCAGCATGCAAACAGCCTTTCTCAGTCTGGTCGGGCAGAGAGGCCGACCCGCCTCTCTCGGGCCGACCGGGTCTCGCAGCCTCTGCTGGTTTTATCAGCGCGAAGCTTGCTCGCAAGGCGTCCATCTGCAGGGCAGCCTCGGTGGCTGGCTCCTCGGCACCTCCTCCTGGAAACGCTGGCCTGCCTACCCCACATGCCAGAGGGGACAGAGACTCTGCCAGTGCGGATGAAGACGGGTCTGTAATGAAACTGACAGGCTGACTGACGGCAAGTCGCAGGCTGCTCCGACCGTAACTCCCTAACCGGGCAGGTCGGGTGGGCAGCCGTGTCCCAGGCACACAGGAACACTCTGTGAACCCAGGCCTGGAACCCAGGACCTCTGACTTCAGTGCCCTCCCGACCACGTCACAGGGCGGGCACGGGGCGTGCTGGAACNGCTGGTTTTATCAGCGCGAAGCTTGCTCGCGAGGCGTCCATCTGCAGGGCAGCCTCGGTGGCTGGCTCCTCGGCACCTCCTCCTGGAAACGCTGGCCTGCCTACCCCACATGCCAGAGGGGACAGAAACTCTGCCAGTGTAGATGAAGACGGGTCTGTAATGAAACTGACAGGCTGACTGACGGCAAGTCGCAGGCTGCTCCGACCGTAACTCCCTAACCGGGCGCACAGGAACACTCGGGCCTGGAACCCAGGACCTCTGACTTCAGTGCCCTCCCGACCACGTCACAGGGCGGGCACGGGGCGTGCTGGAACCTGCGGGACAGGTGCCCGACAGGGAGAGGCCTCTCGGTGGTTCACACCTTCTCAGACAAAGGCGGCAGGAGCTGACCCAGGACTGCCGGAGAGTGAGGTCGCTGCCCCCTGCCAGCCCACGCTCCAGGGTCAGCATCGTGAAAGTGATGAGACCATCCACCAAGGCTGGCGCTGGACCCCTGCCCCTGTCAACATCCAGGCATGTGGGCAGGGCCAGGAGCATCCCTCTGGGGACAAGGCGCTGACCCGGTGGGCAAGGGCTGGAGCCTGGCTGGGAGACCTCCCCTGCCCAGCTGAAGGCAAGGGCGTGGCGAAGGGCAAGGGGGTGGCAGGACGTCCTTCGGGTCTGGGCCCGGCCCTGCAGTGGCTGACAGCTTGCACCAGCCTTCAGGACACGCAGCCAAGATCCTGTGTGGCATGTCCCCTTCCCACCTCAGGGTCCCCAACCTCATGTTCTTGTCACCAAACTCAGAGGCTAGACAGCCGACACATCCCGAGGAGAGTAACTGAGAACTCAGATGCCCGCTGAGGTCAAGGGAAGGCCCAGGACAGGCCTACAGACCTGGGACTCTCATGAGCAAACAAGCGGGGGGTCAGCACTGGACAACAGTGCACCGCAGCACTGCCGCCCAGCCGGCCACTCCGTCACAGGTGTGCGTGCAGGGCCCACCGTGAACGCGGCCCGTTTCCTGCTCTCCCCTCCTCCCCACCCCGGACCTTGGCCTCTGCACCCCAGCCTGGCCTTGAGAGCACACCCTGGTGAGTCTGCTGCATGATGAGAGTCTCCCCGGTCCCCTCAGTCGAAAGCCAGCGACGCCAAATGTGGGTGAGGATACCACGGACCCACCAGAGTGGTGCGCACACAGACGTGAGCCGAGGTCGGCCGCGCTGCCTGACCCACAGAACGATGACGGCACAGTCGCCACTCCCAGCCCCGGGCTCGGGGGTGCTTTTGCACTCGGCACCAGCTTCCTGCAGCATTGGAGGAGGAGGCTCCGGGGCCCCATCACAGAGGAGGGCTGCCTGGGCAAGGTCGGGAAGGATGCGCAGCCCCTGGCTGGGTGCCAGGCGGAGAAAACGGGGTTCGCAATAGCACGACGGTGAAGAGCAGCCTCGTGTCTGCAGGGAAGGGAGCTGGGAGCCAGGGCGCGTGCAGAGCTGTTCCCAGTGGCCCCCGAACCTCTGGGCCGGCAGGTCCCCTGCATCGCGGGTGTTTGGAAAGGTGAAAGGAAGGGTAACCCCAATGATTTGCCCACACACCAAGAACTGAACTATTACAAGTGTGACCAGGAATGGCAGACACACTAGTCACCCCGCAGATCTTCTCGGAATGGGAATTTCTTCTCTCACTCCGACACCAGCTAAGGTTTTTGAAAAGACGGTTTGTAAAGACTCTTTGAGACTGTGACTGGAAAATAAAGCCTGGAATTAGGAAGAAGTCCTAAAGGAGGATAATATTAAATCAAGGTATCCAGGATTTGATGAGAGAGAAAGGCCAACAGTTTAAATAAAAGGAGGTGCCACAACCAACCTTAAGCACCCCAACTGGGGAAGGTGTGGGAAAGCCAGCCACATTTAACCAGTGACCATTCACTCACTCATCCATCCGTCTGTCCATCCACCCGTCCATGCTGTCATTCCATAAAGGCAGTCGGCACTGAGTCTATCAGCTCCTCAAGGGACCCTGAGGCTGCACAAATGAAGAGACACAAGCCCACCTCTCCCAGGAGCCCCGGCAGAGAGGGACACGTGAGCAGGCCACAGCAGGCGCCCCCGGGGGTCTGCATTACTGCAGGCGGTCTTTCGCTGCTGCTTTGACACAGGCTGTGAATAAATTTCCTTGCACTGTCTGTGACTCCAACCTTGCACAGACTCCCACTTCTGGGGCGGGGACTGCAGGGGACACTCAGAACTGTGACGTCCCTATGGGCCGGACCTTCCCCAGCCTGGGGCGTGTGTGGGAGCCCCTGTGGGTGGTCTCTGTCAGGCCTCGACTGGTGGAGGGACACACCAGTGAGCCACCCCCCCCAGGGAAGTGCCGCCCAGCTTCCCTCCCCAGCAGGGACTGCCAGATCTGCAGCTCCCGGGCTGCCAGCGCGCCCCCTGCACCACCAGCCTGACCCTCGTCTGGCTCAGTTCTGAGAGCAGAGACTCAGCCCCACCAGGCCCACGAGCACACAGACTGTGTGTGGCCTGCCCAGAGGGTCAGATTAAATGCCTGGCTGAATCCCGGCCGTGCTGGCCTTATCACAGTCTCGACATCTTCCACGCGGGTAACCAGATCGAGTAAGCCTTTAGTGGGCACACAAGTCAACAGAGAAAGGAGAGATTGTTCCCTGGAACTGCCTGGGTCACTGAGGGGAAAATGGAGTCAGAACCTCTCTTCACCGTGAACAGGGATGAATGCCGGACGGGTCAAGGAGCTTAAGGACCAAGCACAGGAGCACCAGAGACTTCAGAGCTGCACAGACAGTCAAGAATAAAAAAAAAGTGACCGACAGACAGGACTACAGGAAAGCATTTCGCACATGTTATAAAATAACGGAAAAGGAAGACAAGGAGAGAGAACTGGACACATACATAAAGAGACCAGGTATATTGATGAGAAGTATAAACCCTCCCCATAAACAGGCATAATGATGTGAATGGACAACTTGTAAAAGAAGAAAACAACTAGTTAGGCAAACATATGAGGTAGTCTGTGACCTCACTTGTCAACAAACTGAAGTAATCAGCTGTGACCTGTCACCTCCTGAGAGGACTTTTCAGACGGTAAGTTATCCAGTGCTGGCGAAGGTGCGGGCACACATGGTCTGAGGCTGTGTGGACGAGAATAAGCCTTTAGAGGCTGCCTGGATAAAGAGCCACGAAAGCGTCCGCATGTCTTGACCACGTAATTTCAGCTTTAGGACCCTTCCTTTCCTATGGAAACCGTTCCAAATTTGGCAAACAAAATGGGTCACTTAATAATTTTAGTAGTAAAAATTTAGGAATGAATTGGATGTCCTTTGACAGGAAATAAAATGATGATTTTGAAAACCGAGGCAAACGCTCTGACACGCTCACGTGTGAGGCAAAATTAGATCGCGCTGTCTGTGCTCGGGACAACCGCGGGTGGCTGCCGCGCTCCCCTCGGCGGCGCGGGCCCTGCTGGCCACACGGGGTCCCTTAGGAGCCAGGGACTCTGCAGGCCTGGCCTTGTGAGCCCCACCCCCCCGCCTCGCCGGCAACTCTCACTCCAAAGCTTCATTTCATCTCATGATGCATTCGACTCTGCAATTCCAGCCACACCAAACGCCTCAACGCCCCAGGGTGCCTGGTCTCTCTCTGACAGAGCACCCTTCCTCAATCAACACATCCTTCCTATGCTTCATGGTGCGCTATCAGGCATTAAGTCCCCCGGGAATAACGGGGTTCTCTCATTCTCCTGCCCCCTCTGTGCCTTGCGCAGATCTCGAGCATCTCTGCATTTGCACTTCCGAGTGTAAGGTGGGAGCGTGAATCACGGGGGCCCGCCTGCTCCGTGTCGGGTGCAGAGACGGTGATTCACAGGTGTTTGCTGGACAAACTGGCTCGGCAAACACGGCACCTCGTGGTTTACTGGCTCCCCTGGCACCCACTCAAAGCTTCCAGCCCCTGCGTCCTTTCAGTAAACAGGTCAGTCTGACAAACGCATGGGTGGCTCGTCCGGCACATGGACGGGCCCCAGAGCACGCACCCAGAGCCCTGTGAGAGCAGCGCCTCCCCCAGAATACCTGTGGTGCACTCCTTTGTTCCCTGGCGGCCTTCCTTTGAGCACGTCTTGGGTTTCAGCTCTCCACCGGGGCTGCCCGGGATGGAAGGTGGAGCCGTGGAGGCTGGACCATTAGCGGCGCTGGACCTCGGCGCAGCCCTATCCACTTACAAAGCTCTCGGCCCGTCTGAGTGCTACCAGCGCAGAGAAGCTGATCCACATCTCTGTTGGAAACCCTGCTACGTCTGCGTAAACGCTGTTTTGAAAGCGTCGTGGAAAAGGGCATCTCTTTATGGAAATCCTTCCTGGTGGAGTCTCTCGTGGCAATAATAAGTTGCGCATGGAATGGAAGTCATCGGGGGCCCTGTCCTCAGTGGCAGAGAACCGCTGCCCACTCCGTGGCTTTTCGGACCCTTGACTTCTAAAAGAGCACGGAGAGGTGCAGGGCGCCTGGCTCTGCTGCGCCGCACCGTGTCCCGAGTGTGCGTCTCCTCCCCAACCTTCTCCAGGCTCCCGGCACCCACCGAGGTACTTGGCCCCCACACCGGAGACTTTCCTGGACAGCCCCCTCTCACTCACCCTGCATCCAGCCCCACCCAGGTCTGCCCACCCTGTCCCCTAAACACCGAAGGGTCCATCCCGTCTGTCCATCATGACCCACACGGCTCCACTCACCCTCACCCCACCCCCAGCCCAGCCCCAGCGCCCCGCTGCCTCTTCCTGCTCTGGCCAACCGTTGCCCTCCAACCCCCACCCACAGGATGTCATCTGAGAGCAGCCAGAGGGATCCTTTTAAAAACTAAAAACCAGTCTAACTCCCTTGCTTAAAACTGTTTAGTGAGTCCGGCTGCTTCTGGGATGAAGGTCACAGTCGTGCATGTGGTTTGAAAGATGCTGCTGATCTCACCTGCGCCGCCCCGCCCCCTCCCTGCAGTCTTGCCCTGCCCGTCCTCACGTCCTCACGTCCTCACCAACCTTGCCCCAGACAAACTGGTCTCTCAGCGCGATCTCATTCCCACTGCCTGGGACATTCCCCAGACTCTGTAGCACGCCCAAGGCTGTGCCTACACTGGGCCTCCCCAGATGGGCTTCCCCTCCCCCACTCCTCCATCCCCACCCCAACCCCCACCACCTCCCTGCCCCAGTCCCCTGACTATTCCCTCTCCTGGTACCTTCACACTCACAGAGGTAACACGAGTGTTCATGCAACTGGAATCACTGCCATTTAAGGACGGTGCTCAGAGGTGCCCAGTTACACGGTGCATGTCACTCATCTGCCCACTAATGAGTAAGCAGCCAAGAACTCCCCCTACGTGCTCACAGAACGTGAGTCTTGCGGGCCCTCTGGAAGGAGGGCTGTCACCCACACCGGCTGCAACGTGGGTTGTCCGCCGCTTTATAAAGGCTTTGAGAAGACCTTCGGGAGGGAAAGCGGCTCCGCACGGTGGAACGCAGAGTGTCCCAGACCTCCCTGACCTCAGTGTGCCCATGCACGGCCTAAGCCAGTGCTGCCCCTGAGAGACACATCTTAGGGATGCTGGTATAAGCTTGGTTGTCACCACCGTAGCGAGCGGCACACGGTTTGAACATTCCAGATGACGCTACTCCAGATGACGGAAGCCTGGCGGCGATTGCCAGAGTTCCTCCCGCCACCATCACGGCCGCTCTTCACTCTGGGTTAGGGATGGGCACCACCGTGAGCTGCTGACGGTGTGTGCAGTCAGCCCAAGTGAGCGAGGACCGCTGGGACACCGGCCTTGCACACCCAGACCAATGGCATGCCTCCCAGTGGCTCCCAAGCCAGGAGACAGAAGTGGAAGCGTAGCCTCAGCAGCAGCAAAAGGACCCTCCAGTGCAGTGTCACAGCCCAGAGGGGCCAGGAGGCCACACTTTGCAGATGTCACCTGTCACGGCCCATGTAGCCATCCTAACTAGGGCACAGAGGCTCCAGAAAATCTTCTCTTTGTGCTTTTTACCCTGCACCTTCACCTGAAGCCTGAACATTTCTAACTCCTTCCTGGCTTGAGGTGGGTATGGTGTGTTGGGACGTGGGTATGGCACTTCCCGAAGTGCCACAGTTCGACAACTCCCCAGATCGCAGTGCTTTCTCTGCTCACCACGTCTGCCAGCCCAACGGTGCCCACACATGGAACACACGTGCCATTCTGTCCACCCAGTATACTCCAGGTCATTGCCCTGAGGTGGGTATGGTGTGTTGGCCCGGGTCCCGGGAGGGGAAAGCCTGCAGGGCTGGAAGCCCAGGGTGCCAGTCGCCGGCCGTGACCTGGGAAGTGCATGGCCCCTCAGGCTCTGCATCCGTAATGGAGGAAGGGGAACTGAAACCAGCGCTCGCCCCACAGGCCTGCTGTGAGGTTTGAGTGAGTGGGTACGTGCGAAGCATTCACAAAGGCAGGTGGCGTATGGTAGAGGCGGCAAATGTCAGGGGGAGCTCTTCTTCCAAAATAACGTTCATTCGTAAATGTGTGCTAAGCACCAGCTCAGCTCTGGACACGCGGAGGCAGGCGGCATTCTCACTCCTGTGCCCACTGAGCTCAGCACATGCCGCACCCCAGACACAGTGGTCCCCGCTCGTGCCCCGAGGAGCGCAGGCAGGCCATTCTGGAGGGGCTGCGGATTGGCTGCGCCCACAGCTTCCCGAAGTGCCACAGTTCGACAACTCCCCAGATCGCAGCGCTTTCTCTGCTCACCACGTCTGCCAGCCCAACGGTGCCCANCATTTCTAACTCCTTCCTGGTGGCCCTGAGGTGGGTATGGTGTGTTGGCCCGGGTCCCGGGAGGGGAAAGCCTGCAGGGCTGGAAGCCCAGGGTGCCAGTCGCCAGCCGTGACCTGGGAAGTGCATGGCCCCTCAGGCTCTGCATCCGTAATGGGGGAAGGGGAACTGAAACCAGCGCTCGCCCCACAGGCCTGCTGTGAGGTTTGAGTGAGTGGGTATGTGCGAAGCATTCACAAAGGCAGGTGGCGTATGGTAGAGGCGGCAAATGTCAGGGGGAGCTCTTCTTCCAAAATAACGTTCATTCGTAAATGTGTGCTAAGCACCAGCTCAGCTCTGGACACGCGGAGGCAGGCGGCATTCTCACTCCTGTGCCCACTGAGCTCAGCACATGCCGCACCCCAGACACAGTGGTCCCCGCTCGTGCCCCGAGGAGCGCAGGCAGGCCATTCTGGAGGGGCTGCGGATTGGCTGCGCCCACAGCTTCCCGAAGTGCCACAGTTCGACAACTCCCCAGATCGCAGCGCTTTCTCTGCTCACCACGTCTGCCAGCCCAACGGTGCCCACACACGGAACACACGTGCCATTCTGTCCACCCAGTATACTCCAGGTCACAACGCTAAGGGGTTGGCCGTGTCCTGTCCTCAGAGTGACGTGCGATCCCATTTTAGGGGATGGATGAACAAGTAAGGCACAGAGAAGTAAAGTAACTGGTCCCAAATCGTGCAGCTAATCGGAGGCGGAGGCAGATCTGCAAGGAGTTTCCAAAATTTGAATGGGGCCAGCATCCTTCAGGGGGACAACTGGCCTTTCCATGGGTGGGCGAAAGCTCTGTCCTTTCCCCCCACGGTCCATCCACCACCTCGGCCACAGCTCAGTCAAACAAGGCAGCTTGGGACTTGCCCCAAAACTCAGCACACAGGCCAAGGGAAGAAGATGGGGACACTCCTGCCCCCACACTAAGAGTGGACATGGAAACAGAGCTGCGCCCACCTGCAGGGACAACCCCAAGAGGTCAGGGCTGTGAGTCTCAGAGACACTTCCTCAAGGGCTCAGGCCTCTTCCTGCAGAGGGAGCAGGCCTGGGGCTGGCCAGGACTCGGTTCCCCGACACTGGGCATGTCTCCCCTCGAATGTCCCCCCTCGTGCTCTCCTGTCCTGTTGCCCTGGTAGTGGTTGTGCAGCTTCCCTGGCGTCTCTGCCAAGCCCCTGAAGCCACCTCCTCAAGTGAGAGCCGGTATTCGGGAGTGGACTTCCTATCAAGATCACCACCCTCAGGGCTGAGGAACCCAAGCCCAGCCCAAGCCGCCTGCCAGGAGGAACAATGGCCTAAGGATGCCCACCAACTGCAGGGCAGCTCTCCCTTCGTCAGTCACTTCAGTTCAAGGTCAAACTCCCTGCTCAGCTTTTACAGACCATCCCCACCTTCCCCTGCCTTTATAATTTCATTTCCAGCCACAGGAATCTCCTAGACCTTGCCCCAAATATCCGTCTTCTGGGTGCTTGGAGCCTAGCCGAGCCTCTTCCTACCTTCCTAACCCTCCGTCCTCTGGCCAGCAAACGGTACTCGTCTTCGAGAGCCAATCAGATACCACTTCCTGCACGCCACCTGCCTCCTTCCCCAGCAGAGTTATCATCGCCAACTCGTTGTGTTTCCATATTGTTCACAACTCCCCCACGGCTCGGCTACAGGCAGCCACATGTCTGTCTGTCTGTCTGTCTACCAGCCCAAGTGGACGGCAGTCTCCTCTACTGCAGGAAGGCACAACAGAGCCCTGTCTGACCCCCAGGTGTCCAGGATCAGTAAATCAACGAGGAGTGTGTTTGGGCTGCAATTGCTCTCAAAGTGCGTTACAATAAATTATAACATTCCTAGAAATGTGCTCAAAATGCAGGAAATGAGGCAACGCTGCCCATTACCAAGAGCTGGCTTTGGACTCCCCCGGACCGGGTCCCAGTTCCTGCTCCCTCACCTCTCGCTGAGGGCGCTGGGTGGGCCTCACGGGCCCCTCCCCACCTGAAGCCTTGCTCTGAGCCGTCAGGAGGATGATGTGACTACACGGTGCCCGAGCTCAGGAAGTGCTCACCAAGCACTGGATGCTAACACTAAAGACGGAAATAACCGCAGGCCCCCAGGGCACAGCCCTCTGCCAGTGTGACCAGCAGCCTGTGGCTTCCTCCATGGGCCAGAGCAGAACCCACAAGCATCTACAGCAAGTGTGTTCCCCTGAGCGACACGCATGCTCAAGGGCCTGGGGCTCAAAGGCAGCTCTCGCGTGTCCGTGTGTTCAGTAAACATCTGAGATCCTACCACTGCTCTCCCTGAAAAGGAAACAGAACTTGAAGGGGTCTCTGAGTCTGAGCCCAGAGGGGCCTGTCCTGCAGGGAGGAATGACTGCCTTGTATTGGCAGGTAGCCCAGAGCGATGCCACGCCCATGCACCACCCCGAGAAAACCAGCCACCTGCCCCACCAGAGGGCCCCGCGTGGACCCACCGCACGCCACTCAGAGTGCGCCTCTCCCTCTCTGGGTTCCCCTGACCTTGGAGAGGCGGTGTCCTCAAACAACCCTGACAGAGAAGAAGCTCAAGTTCAGGCTTATTAAGCAAGATTGAACCAAAGCATCATTTTTTTCCCTGCATATCTAAAATAGCTGATTTAAAGTAACTGCATATGGGGATGTGTGCAGTAAAAACGCACTTCAGTACATGGTCATTCTCAGAAAACTCCAGGATGTGTTTACGTGCCACCATTTGTCACAACGTTACCCAATGATTTTAGAATTTAAAACAGATCGGAGCGCCCTCTCAGCCACCTGGAAAGCACGTGCCTGTGCAGAACCCACAGTTATGCGGTCACAGGGCCCCCAGCCACTGAAAAGCTGTGAACCAAACAGACGCTCTGGCACGGCTGTGCCTTTTTGTTTTTACAGAAATCCCTTCAATTAGAAAAAATTATAGCACACAGACATTTCAAAGGAAAAATCCTACAACTGCTTTCTCTTTTGGTACCAGGAACCGAATTGAGAAATCTTGGCAAACTCAGTGCCTTAAGAAGTCACACAGACAGAGTGATGCATCAGCCCAGCAGAACGAGCAAAAACATCTACCGTGGAAAACCACAGCTCCTTCTCGCTGCACAAGGGAAGGGGCTGGGGGAGGGGAAGGGGCCGGCGTCAGGCCACGGGCAAGTCTGGATGCACTCGAGCTCCTGCCTGCCCTGCAGCCCAGCGCAAATCCACCGCGACTCAAAGCGCCCGGGGCGCCTTCTGCGTCACCAAAAGCCGTGTGCCCAACTCTGGCACAGACGGAGCTCTTCATTAGGAAAGACAGGAGCAGAACCAGCACCGGGGTGCGAAATTGAAGAGGGAACCAAAAATCTCAACTATCATCAAAAGTGATATTACCATGCAACTTTCAGAATTTAAAATGCATGCAAGAAACCCATAGTGGGCCGCATTTCAAAGTGTTGAAGACAAGACAGGATCAGTATGACTGACTTTTCCTCTTGCCTCCTGTGAATGCACTCACCGTGCCTCACAGAAGGCTGCCGAGGGGCTCAGCCCTGAGCACCAGGGGGGCAATGCCTGGGGTCGGCTGCAGGAGGGGGGAGAAGGGAGGCACGGAAGGGCTCAGCAATGCTAGGGGAAAACAGTGTTCTGCTGAGTAACAGGGAAATGGATCTAAAACACATGGATTGAATTCTTCTGCAAATAAACATAATTTTTAAAGGAAAGGAAAAGTACTTAGCCACGATGTTTGAGGTTTTCCTGAACCCAAACCGTTGGAAAATTAGCACACGAGCAGATTACTCAGTGACTGTTAACACATCGGCTTTGAAACAGACTTGTCGTAAAGCACCAGTTTGTTTTTCACGTTTTTAGTGGTTTGCCCGAATCAGCCCCACTACTCACTCCTTGTGAAGTTCATTCCTGTTTTCTTTACAGGAAGGAGACAGCTCAGGGTGCCCACTGCCAGCCTGGGAGCGTCCAGAGACCCAGGACATGAAGCCCCAGGAGACCAGGCTGGGAGTGACTGTCCCCAGCACACAACAAGGGCAAGAGCCCTGGAAGGCAGGCAGGTGAGTGATGCAGTGGACTAGGAGCTAGACAGACACCCAAGGGGCCACCCTTCACCTGCTCTGTCCCCGTGGGTGTCCATGTGCCATCGCCCACCTGCGGGCACCACCCCCCCGACGGGGGCATGGAGGACGCAGACTCAAAGCCTGGCGAGTAGATGCAGTGGACACCTCGGCCCGCCACTGCCACCCCAACCATTGCAGAGGGTCGGGACAGCCAGGGTCACCTGTGCCAGCAGGTCAAGCAGTCCAGCCCTAGGAAGCAGGAAGAGGTGGAACTCTGTGGTTTGGGAGTCAAGCCGCAAGTTCACAATGTTCCAGTATCTATGAGAACGGCGACTGATGCAGAGACCCGGTCGTGGGGCAGCTGCCCCCGATGGTGAGCCCGTTTGTGCAGGCTCACGGCTCAGCTCGCCTCCGCGGGGACTCAGCGACGGCTGTGCTCCCTGGACCCGCAGCTACCCGTGTCCTTTCCCTCTGGCCGCCCATGACCTGCGTCTGTTAGACTGTCAGCACGGGTAATTCTGGCTCCACAGCATGGCAACTGTTTTCACAAAAACCGGGAGACATCAGAATATAAAGCAGACGCATTAAGACAAGACACAAGAAAACCAAGGTAACAAGTTAACCTGACTGCCAAAAGCAGAACGCAGGGACCCAGCTCAGGGGTTTTCAAACTGTGCTCCTCGGAACCCAGAGCCCTGCGCCAGCCCTTGCAGGGTCTCAAGACCAAAACTGAGGCCCAACTCCCAGCCCAGCCTCTTCTCATCCGATCCATAAAGAGCATTTAGTAAGGAAAGGAAGGTGTCAGAAAGCGTGTCAGAAAAAACGCCTTATGGTCAAAGCAACCTTAAACCACTGGTGTAAGAGACCAAGGACCACACCTCCAGCTGCTCAGAGGACTCTCTCAAGGTCTGGACACACCTGAGAGCTCACAGGAGGTGGGAGGGTCAGGCCTCTCTGTGCTTCTGGATCTTTCCCCAGGGCCCTGTCTCTGTGGGAAGTGCCTTCTGAACCCCACTCCCCACACCCTCCTGGGCCTCACCAGGAAGTTCCTGGAAACTGCTGACCCTTCCGGACCACCCCCCTGCCTCTTCTCCGGGAAGCTGTGTGAGGTGTCCTCTGGCTTCCGCGTGCCCCAGCAGGCCCCTGCCCGCCAGCCCTCCGGACCCATCTGTCCTAGCCCCGTCGCACGGCCCGTCCGTCCAGCTGGGCCTCCCCAGGGGCTGGCCCAGAAAGTGACCGAAACACTGGGGGCACCTCTCCTCTGCTCCCAGCTGCCACAGTGGGTGACCCCAGAAGGCACGGGCCGGCTCCTACTCCAGGAAAACCACAGAGTGGGGAGGGAGGACCGTAACTGACCTTTCAATTTCATTTTCAGGTTCAAAAAAAAAAAGCCAAAACAGTTGTGATCTTTAGAGTCCAGTAAAGTTGTTTAAATGTAAACACGCATTCTTGGGTCTGGAAGGAGAGTGGAACAAAATCCCCGAGTGATCTCTTAATGCCACCGAAATCGTACTCACACGCCTCTGCCAGAAAAGATGAATCGCCATTTGCACAGCAGTCACGCACTTAAAAGTGACTGGGCACAGAGAGCTTTGGAAAATGCATTACGGCAGGGAAAAGGGAATGCAAAGGGGTTCCAGATATTTAGTAGACTGATAAGACAGCTTAAGAGTGACAAATAATTCTCTCCGAGAATTTGAAGGGTCGTGGTGAGGCCGTGAGGAGGACCCAGGCCAGCCAGTCCCAGCCCCCAGCCCCTCAGACATCAGAAGCCACACCAGCGCTGATGACTTGGAATCATCGGAAGTGAGGGACGAAGCAGGGAGCCCCAGGGACCAGCGCTGTCACGTGGGACCTCATCAGGAATGCAGGCACCTGGGCCCTGCCCGGCCTGAACCTGGTTTGAAAGCGCGCCCTTGTGAGCCCAGGAAGGCTGAGCAGTGCAGCGGCCCCTGGGGAGGGTGGCCTCCTGCCCCCGCGGTCCGGCACAGACACTTCACACGCCAGGAGGGCTGGCTCCGAGACCTGCCTTTCTGGGAGGGACAGTGCCAGACGGCTAGGCTCTCCTAGGGACAGTGGAGAGAAAAACAGGTGGGGTTTCTGAAGGCTGTTGTGTGGTCACAGCACTTTACACCCAAGGAACAGCCGGACCTGTCACGTGGCCGCCCTGGCAGGAGATGCGGAGTTAAAGCCTCAGCCACTTCCCAGTGCCAGGAACTGGGCTGTTGGGAGCGGGGGAGAGGAGGCCTGGGACCCCTGGTGAGTGCCAGGGACCCCTGGTGCCCTGCTGGGCCCAGAGACGGCCTGGAGAAGGGCAGAGAAGACCCACAGCTCCTCTCCCTCTGGGGGAGGCCTGTGTTTCCTGGCCCCCAGGGAGCCACGCAGGAAGCAAATGCATGTTTGATGACGTTTCTCTGCAGGCAGCCTGCTTTCTGAAGGGCCGAGTGCGAGCACAGCGGGGAGCACAGCAGGGCCCAGAGCGGACAGAGGGAAAAGAAGGAACTGGGGCGCCTACAGAGAAGTGAGGGCAAGCCCTGGAAAGAGTGGGCTGGGGCGGAGAGGCGCAGATATACACAGGAGCCACGACGGTAGCCACCACAGCCTCACCCAGCTTCCCAGTTTCTGTGGGCCAGGCTCCTGGGAAAGAAGCTCAGGGCCCCGGCGAACGACCGGCAAAACAGTCAGAAGGAGCTCGGCTCGAAGAAATCTCCTTCTGAGCACAGCCACCCCTCACCTCCTGACTGAACCAGATGTGAGGGAGGAGAGACACGATCCCTGCCTCTCCGCTGCCCAAGGGAAACTGAGTTGCCTGCACATAAGGGTGGAAACCACGCAGCGGCACCGACCACGTACGACTCTGACAGGATCGGTCGTGGGGCACACACGGTCACAGGAGACAGGAGGTCTGCGCTGCCCACCCGCCTCGATCTCCTGGCTGCAACCCCCCCACACAAGGTTGCTCCTTTTATGAACCCGACACACCTGCTTGCTTGCCCTTCCCTTCTGAGCTAATACACCAACACAAAGCACATTCTCCTACAGCACAGTGCTCCTCTGCTGGTACCACCGAAGGCCCTGAAAGGGGCTGCAAGGGCGCTCGAGAGTGACCGACTCACCCCACCTACCCCACCCGCCTTCCCCACTGAGTGCCCCTCTGGCCATTCCATCCGTCTGTCCCGGGGACTGACTGGGTCAGGGCCACTATGGACAAAGTGCCAGAGGAACCACGGGCAGCCCCTCTGCGGCCCTCACAACCCTCATTGCAACCATGTTCGCAGGGAGGCCCCCAGGTGTCCTACCAGAGCCAGAGCCGCCTGGCAATCCTGAGAAGACAGGCAGGACTCGGAGGGCGCCCAGTCACACCGCCGGTGGGTGCCAGTCACAGGAAGACGCCCGGCGTCTGTGGGCTGCATCCTGTACTCCTGCTGCCTTCGGGTGGGGGGCGGGGGAGTGGAGATTACTTCTGGCCTTCTAAAGAAAAAAGAAGACAAAAAACCTAGCACCAGAATGTGAAACTTGCAGAAACACACACACAGCACATACACTTTTGAGGGGAAAGCAAATGCAACTGTGAGATCGGGCCCACGGTAGCTCCACTACCCGAACATCGGCAGTGAGTCCCACACTGGTGATTTCTACCCAAATGGGCGGCTAGGAGGGACGCTGAAATCTAGCTGGGACCCAGGACACGACCAAAGCCCCGGGCACGGCAAGCGTCCCGGTGAGGAGTTCGCAGCTCAGCAAAGCTCACGCACAGGGAAGGGAGGCGCTGCCAGCCTGGGCAGGACCCTGAGGGGCTCCTAGACGAGGGCTGCCCAGGACAGTGGGCCCTCGCTTCCCCTGCTATCACCCAGAGGCTGCCCCCCATCCGTTCCCAAGTGAACCTCGCCCCCATCAGGGCAAGGAGGCCCCTTGGAAGGCCCTGGGTTTTCCCAAGAGAAGGACCAGAAAGACAGGATCGTGGGCACCAGGAGTGGTGAGGACAGTTTGGAAATGACTTACTTTATCTCTTCTCCAAGTGGTACCGGCAGGAAAACAGGTGACTGACTCAACTCGTCTCACTGAAGTTCTTCCATTTGTCTTTGAATTAGACTTTTTTTTTGTATTGTGATCCACTTCGGCGCCTTCACAGGTTCCATCAAGCTCTCAAACACGGAAACAAACCGGAGTCCCTAGGAAACAACGACTAGGTCAGGGCAGAGGGCCGGTGGACAGGCGGCAAAGGAAGGCCCAGCTGTCTGGGAACCACTCGCGGCCCTCTGTCCGAGCTTCCTCCGGGCGCAGCGCCAGGCGAGGGCTTCGCCTGGGCCACGTCGTTGTCAGCAGCAGCTCAGTAAAGTCAACAGTGTCGTCCCTGACACACAGACAAGGGAGCAGGCACAGAGATCAGGTGACCTTTGAAAAGTCACACCTGCTGTCTCCAAAAAATAGAAGAAGCTCAACTAATTTTATTCTCTATGGGACTTCTCAGTCACGGACAGAAGCAGACCTGATGTTCTTGCATGTTTAAGATGGGGAAAGAGTCACACTTCTGTGTACACGGAGCCGCCGAAAAAGGGGAGCCCCGGCCCACCTCGTTCCTCCTCAGGGGAGGGACACGTGGCATTTGTGCCGAGTAGCCCCGCAGGCCCTCCCGCATGTTCCCAAGCAACCCACCAGAGAAACCACATGCTGGTTAAAGAGGAACCACTGGAAGCTTCTCTAGGAGGGTCACACACCTCGGCAAAAACAGGATCGGAAAACAGCATAGCTGCTTTTACAAATACATGCACGAGGCCCTTTCTCGATAAATTTCTGACTATAAAACTCATATGTGCTCCTAATACCTTCTTCACTAAGTAAAGTAATAAAACAGGACATGGCCCTAGGACATGCACAGAAAGCAGTTTGCGTGGGCTGCCGCTTAGGTCTGGCCTCACCACGTGCCTCCCCAATGCTCCAGGGGCCCCTGGAGACACCTGTACAGACCCAGGCTGCAGGCTGAGCTGAGACCCGGCCAAACCACACACTCTCCTCCTGAAGGGCTCAGAGCGCCTGGGGACAGGATGCCGGGGCTCCTGCAAACTAGCTGTCTGTCCTTTCCTGCCCTGCGCCCCAGTGCCCTGAGTGTGGGAGGGAGGCCCGCGACTTCCCAGAGACCCAGGGCCACAGACCCACGGGGAGGAAGCGGCTGGGAGCTGTCCATGGTGGCGCCGCGCCTGGGCACGCACAGCCGCCGGCTCCCAGCCCCCAGGCGCGCCGGGGCTCTCTCTCCAGACCGCTGGAATGGAAAGGCTCGCTCCAGGCTCACCATCTCCGGGATGGGGCTGCAGCCAGGCAATGGCTCACACATCAAAAGGTAGTTCAAAAGGGAGTTCTCACCTGTGGGCAGCGTTGGTTGCAGGGAGCCGGACTCAGGACTTCAAATCCGGCTGCTGGCTGCGTGCAGTGCTGGACCCTTGGTCGCTGAGGGCGCTGAGTGCAAGTCTGCAGCCGAGGACCACGGCGCACCAAGCTCCTTTCTCAAGGGCACATGGGTCCCGCCAGTCCGTTCCAGAATGTCTCTGCCCCTCGTTCCCAGAGCGGCGAGCTGGAGACCTGGCCACGGCCCTGGCCTGCACTCTGCCAGGTCCCTGCCTTTCTTCCCAACCTAATTTGACCTTCCTTGGAACCGATGTCCCTTGCCAGGGACCACCGAACCCTCTTCCACAGGTGCCAGGTTTGGAACCTCAAATCTATACATCCACAGGGGCCTGCAGGTCAGCTAACGTTCGGTTGTTTCCACCCTATCCGTGCCAGCGCCACGCTGGGTGCCTAGCGCGGTCCGGGAGGCGGAGGGAGAACCGGAGAGAAGACGGCTGAGACCCGGCGGCAGAGCGCACGCCCACTGTGCTCGCGCGAGCGGGCTCCCTGCGGGCTGGACTCCGCAACCGGACTCCGAGCAGTCCCTCCGCGGGGAACTCGGCTGGGCTTGCGCCCCCGGAGCCATTCAGAATCTACGGAAAACTAGGCTCTGTCCCCGCTGGATGCGCTCCAGGGACACTGGAGCCCCTGGCACCTGCCGCTTGCAAAGGGTCACACAATCGCAGAGAAATCTCACTCACAGAGGACAGTGACAGAGTCGTGTGTAGTGACGGACGCATGGACAGACAGACGGACAGAGGCGGGCTGCACAGCATGGAGTGGACAAACAGAAGCCGTTGCTGGGCAACGTTTTCCCCCGAGACCCGTGGAGCCGCTGGACCCCTCTCTTCCCTCCCCTCCGAGGCTGGGCAGTCAGCGCAGCCAGGCATGCCGAGCCGGCCCCCTTACCTCCCGGTCTGCAGCCCAGGCGGTGCCACGCCTCCCGGGCCAGGAGCGCAGGGACCGGCGTGTCTGGCAGCAAACTGCCGGACGTGGGCAGGCGGAGCAGTGCTTGGTCTGGGAAAGCGGGGTTCGGGCCCTGCGCTGCTCCCCAAGCCACTCGCTTGGCCCGCCTCGCCCGACTCCGCTCGGCTCGACCTCCCAAGCTGCGCTCTGCTCGCGATCCCCGCCGCCCGCCAGCGCGGCGGCTTTATAGCTGCCTGCTCGACAGGCAGCGCCGCTGGCTCCTCCCCAGGCCGCAGCAGCCCAGCCACAACCCGCCCCCGCCGAGCTCCGAGGAGGCGGGGGCCCGCGCCCTGGCCGGAGCCAGGCGCACGAGAAGGCGCCTCGGCCGCCGGGTGAGGGCGCTGGAGCCCGGGACTCGGAGCGGCGGCCGTGGCGCCGGAGCGCACCCGGGCCGCAGGGTGAGGGTCGCCGTGCACGGGCGTGAAACCCCAGGCACACCGGTGGCTTCCCGGAGGAGGAGGACACTGAGGGGAGGAGAAAGCCCCTGCGTCTGCCACGGAGTCACCTCGAGATGGGGTCTGGGCCTCCTTAGTGTGGCAATCTTTTCTTTTTTTAACTTATCGAGAAAGAGTGGTCTGAGAACAGACCCTGGTATAGGCACCGATTCGAGTCGGGGACCTTCAACTGAAACCAGGATCAGACACACAGTTACGGTATTGTGGACAGGGATGTTACAACCTCTCCGGGCCTCAGTTTCCCCCTCAGGAAAATGGGCTCTGCCATGCATCTGCACGGGAGTGAGGGGAGGAAGTAAAGGAGGCCAAGAGGAGCGGTCGGTAGCACACGGGGGGTGCTGGGTGAGTCGAGTCCCTCCAGTCTGTGGGCAGGGCTCTGCGCTCCTCTGCCTGGACAGACGAGACCCTGATGGGGCAGGAAGGCAGAGGTGTTTCAGGTAGTCCTCCCAGAGGAAAAGGGACCACTAGCCAAAGCCCCCAACAGGTCCCTGGGCACCTGAAGTTCCCTCTCAACTCGGCCACTCACTGGCATGTGACAGCCGCCCAAAGCCCTCTCTCGGTCTGTTTATTGTCTGTAAAACAAGGACTCTGATACCAGCCCTCCGCCCCTCCTCCACTTTGTTGCAGCCTATAGTTCAGCCCCCTCCCCTGGTGTGCTAGAGTGCCCCCCAGAAAATGCCTCTCCCCCTTCCTGCCAGCCAGTGCCCTGTGGGCACCAACCCTGCAGGGAGTCCGCACCCTGGGCGGCACACACCTGCTCCAGGACTTGACATCTGGCTCAGAAGCCAGGCTGTAGCCAGCCAGAGCGGCCTGCTGGGGCCATGTCCATGTCCCCCGGCTTCGGCACAGCCTGATCGCCTGACACAGCCGGGGCCGCCCAGCTTTCCCTCGGGGCATGCCCTGGAGGCCCCCTGGGGTCAGTTACCAGGGTACTCGGCTCTTCCTCAACACAGTAGAGAACAAGGTGGGTGCTATGGCAGGCCTCCCTCCCCAGCCTTTCTTTCCAGCAAATTTAGAGGGGACCAAGTGTCCCTTCCTTTCCTTAATGGGAGCCGCCACATCCCAGAACCCACAAGCACTTGGGGGATACTGAACACCTGGCTCGGGGGAGAAGGGTCAGTCAGCGCGGAGCCGGCCCCTCTCCTGCCAGAGGACAGCTGACCCCGATCCTGTGCACCCCGGGAGGGGCCTTCCCCCCAGGCGTGCAAGAGATGACTCGGTGACAAAGGACTCTAGTGTGGTGATGAGCTCTAGGAAGTGCTTTGTCATGTTTTCTCAAAGCACAGAAATGCCCCGACACATTCCTCTGGCGTCCAGCTTTATCTCAGACCAACGCCCCAGGGAGAAGAGCGATGCTGATGAGTTACAGACGGGCTCCGCGCCTGAAGCAGATGCCTCAGCCCCAGCTCCACGCAGCACTCCCACTGAGCACCCAGTGATGGACGGGCTGTGCCTGGTGACTCTGGACGAACGCTGGCAACGTTCCTCTGGCCAGATGATAACCCAAACTTCCCTCCCTCTGAGCTCTTGCTCTTATACGTGCAGCTGTGGGAGCTGGTCACTCTTGTCACAGTCCCCACTGGAGGGTGTCCAGGTGGACAGGAAATGCTCTGACAAGTGTGACATCGCCCAGAAAGCCTGCCCTTCCTCAGGTAGGGTGCAGCCCCTTCCCCCATGTCTGTTCATGGCTCCCACAAACTGCCCAACCCCTGTGTCCCTAGACCCAAATCTGTCCCTCAGCTCAGGGGTCACCACACCACCTGCTAACCAGCAAATCCAGCCCCCAGCCCTAAAGCAGCCCACCTGCGAAGCTACAAAAGCAGGCCACACCTGTGGCTCCATCCTCCAAGCCTCCAGATCCTGTTTTGCTGAGGAAAACATCAGGCAAGCCTGAGGAAACTGGAGCCTGGAGAGGTGGGAAGCAGCAGGCAACTGGGGTAAGGGGCGCATGTAGCCCACCCCCAGAAGCAAAGCATCAGGCATCCCAATCTTAAGAGGCTCACTAATCATGGTCATTTTAAAGTTAAACCAATAGGGGTCGCCCTTGCACACTGAGACTGAAACTGGCATCTGAAAAGGGAACTTCCCAGCCCCCGGCACTGGGGCCCGATTTCCAGGACGAATACACTGCTCAGTTCCTGTTTTGCTGGCTGCACATGAGGTTGCCCGGCCAAGGAGACGAGTCCTCAGTGTTTCTGGTGAGTGGAGGTCTGAGCTGGAATGTGGGACGGGAAGTCCTAGAACGCTGGCCAACCACTAGGAGCTCTGCAAACGGATTTCTACATCTTCCTGTTCAAACTCATCATCACAAAAGACAAAGAACATTCTTCTCTTGTGTTTTTATGTCTATAATAAAAGACACGTAACCCTGTGTGATGTTTTTATGTCATGAATTTTTTTCCAAATGCAAAAATCATGTGCTCCTTGCAAAGAACTTAATTCAGGTAATGAACAAAGGAGAAATCACCTAACTTCAAATATGTCTGTACACTATAAAAAGCTTGAAAAATGTAGAAAGGGAACAAATCAGTTCTGTTCAAAGATCTGTTAATGTCAGTATACACGCAAGTATGTCTGCATGTATAAGCTACATGTTCCACAGATGCACAGATACATGCATGTGTGTAGTTTTCCACACCTAGTTGCCTGTTCAGCCCTGAGTCTTCTTCCCAGACTGCAGGTGTGGGAGACAGAGGCCAAGCCACTGAGTTCCCTCCTTCACCAACCAGAGCGCCTATGGTATCCACCCATCACATGAGGGTCTGTCTGGGAAAAGTCCAGCCATCGCTACTGCAGTGAGAACGGTTTGTGTGACATCGGTGTGACCTGGCAGCCGAGCAGAGAGTGGACTGGAACGCGCAAGCCTGAGCAACGACGACCTCACTGTACTAGTCAGTGGGGGCAGCAGATGCCCGTGAGGGGGCCTGTGTGCTGTCACATGCAAAACAGCTGAGCCAGTAGAGCAACGCATCCACGTGAAATTTTGTGTACACAATCTCTGAGAACCGATTCTCTGCTCAAAGCACTCCAATGTGCTCCTCACTCAGAGCACAATCCGGATGTGAAGGGGCCACCTGCTCGCTGCCATCCAACCGCAGGCCTTGACCGCCTGGCTCAGTCAACTCAGCCCCCCGTTGCCCTTGAGGGTCCCTGACACACAAACCCATCTCGGCCCGTGGCCCTACCTGCTGTCGGCTGCCTCAGTGCCCTTTCCAGACCCTGCTCGACCCCTGTCTGCAGATGTCTGCACGACCCGGTCCCCGACCCCACGGTGTTGCTCCCAAGGTTCAGTGTGCATCACCTCTCTCTGCAGTGAGTGATGCCCCTCAACCCGTACACAGGGGGAGAGGACGCTGGGCAGTAAACCCAGCAGTCACTCACCTCCCGCCGAGAGTCTGGGAAGTACGGGGCTCAGGGACTGGTGAGAGTTTAGGCACGAAGTGACCTTCAGCAAAGGAGGCCCGGTCACTGGAGCAAGGCTGTTGCTGACTGGCTGGGCTTCAGAAGCATGTCGCTGACAGAGGCAGTTCCTTCTGCTGCAGTGGGACAGCTTAAAAACCTGTTCTCCTGGTTACCTGTCCCAGCGGCCAAGGGACAGTGTTTTCCTGTCCAGGGGGTACGGGAGCTATTCTCAGCAGGACTCCCTTTTTATGGAAATCTTACACAGTCTGGGTTGGACGTTTTCAAACTGCAGTAGCAAAAATCAAATCCCACAGCCTGGAGGGCTTGTTAAAACAGACCCCTGTGGGGTCAGACCCACACCCGCCGCTGCAGACTGTCTGGGTCAGCTGGTCTGGGGTGGACTCCAGGACACTGCACTCTCCCGAGTCCCCAGGGGACGCTGGGGCTGCTGGTGCAGGGGCCACACTTTGACATCTACTGGTCTGGCATTTGTGGCATTTGTCCTTAATTGTTTGCTGGTTAAGGACATATTTCACACAATGACACACTAGTCTATGGATTCTGGACTATGTGGATTTGTAAAATGGTTATTAATCACAGCCACATCTATGTACATTTGAAAAAATAATGGAAAATATATAGGTGAACTACATCCACAGATAACGGTTAGAAAATATGAATTCCGCAACTTATTGCAGTAATTCCATCCTGTTTCTCCTCTCCACTCCCTTGTCCCACCCTCAGATTGGGTGGCTGGTCCCACAGTGGGGAGGCCTGGAGCAAACATTTGCCGAGGAGTCACCCAGGTTCGTGACTACTCTGTGGCACCTGATGACTGGCACACGAACTCCAGTGGTCAAGGTATGAGCCACGTCAATAAAGGGATGTAATTTGAAAATACGGGAGGCAAGCAAGTTTATAAAACAACTGGTAGATAGAGAGGGAGGTAGGGAGGGAGGGAATGGTCTTAGAAATTCCCCATGTACTGAAGGACACCTGCTCCCCCTCACACCTGTGTATGTGCGGGGTGACGGCAGATCACGCCGGTCTCTGCAGCCAACCCACCCTGCTGGCTGGACACACACTGTCCTGGGGAGAAAGCCTGTCACTCACCCGAGGGTGTGCTGCCTCCCACACGCCGAGGTGGGGCCATGCCTTGTAAACGTAGGGAAGAGACATGAAGAACACTTCCTGTGTTTCTGAAGATAAACATTTTTTACAAAGAAAATCCTACTACAGAGAAAGAATCCAAGGGTCCCTATGACACACAGAAGCCACTGCTACTGCGTGCTACAGAGCCTGGAAAGAATAAAGATTCAGCATGTGGTAAGTGACTAAAGCTGTTCACCCATACATTCCCAAGAGGCTGTTTACTGATGTGTTAATGTGGAAAATTCTTTCAGTAGAGAATAAAATGTTCGATTTCTACATATGATAACAGCTAATATCTATCGAGTGCCCAGTGTGACCTCAGCTGTTTGCTGCTATTGGGCAAAGAGTGTAATTATCTATTTCTTTTTGTGGTTTTGAAAAAAGTTAATGCATTTTGAGTCTACCTACTGGAGTAGTAATAAAGCAAAAACACATTAAGAGTTTGAGGTTGTGTGTTCTGCAAAAGACGTCATGAAGACAATTAAAAGGCAAGGAACAACTGGGTGAATAGATGTGCAGCCTGTGAAATAAAGGATTAACATCCCAAGTGTTTGAACAATCCCTGTGAAAAAGACGAAGACAGAAAGCGAGCAGGAAAGTGGGGCAGAGCCCCACAGGCAGGCATTTCGCAATAGAGAAGAGGGGCCCATGTTTGTGAAAAGTTGTTCATTCTCGTGAGTAATCATGGACAAAACACTTCACATCCACTATTTAGGGAAAATTTCACAAAGCTAAGAGACGTCAATTTCGGAAGCTAGACCTCCGGCCCAGCGGTGAGGGAGGGTTGGCATTACGTAACTGGGCACCGGGCCGGCCCCTGGATTTCCACGCACGCGAACGCGCCCTGGTTCTGTATCAACAGGGAGCTTCTGGGAAGTGCAGAGCTGGGCCCCCGCCATGGACCCAGGAGTCAAAACCTGCACTCGGGTGCCCACTGGAAACCCCTGGCAAACTTTAAAAAGTCCAGCTGTCAGGTGACACCCCAGACCAGTTCAACTGGAATCCCCAAGGGGCACCTGGGCACCAGCATTTTAAAATGCTTCTCAGGTACTTCCAACATGGAACCAAGGTTAAAAGCAGCAGCCAGAGATTCCTCATATGATGAGAAGCACGAAAGTACCTTTTGTAGCAAAAATCTGGAAGACACCCTAAAAATAAATGTCTACCAACACATCTCACACACATTCTTACTAAAAGCAAGGGATGAGTAACAGGAAATTCAGGGTGGGGGTTGCTGGGTGGGGTGGGGAGGGAAGGTGACTGGGAGAAGACAGGGAAGCCTGTGAGCTGCTAAGGTCCTAGGAAGGTTCTATTTCTTGGGCTCCATACTGGGAATAGGGGTGTTCCTTCCCCTCCCTGAAATGTAAACATATCTTTC
Organism: Sturnira hondurensis; assembly: GCF_014824575.4. NCBI lineage: Eukaryota > Metazoa > Chordata > Mammalia > Chiroptera > Phyllostomidae > Sturnira > Sturnira hondurensis. Next base: position 1,359,360 of record NW_028080496.1, on the reverse strand, counting down.
ATCCACTGTTCTGGGTAAAAGTTTTAAATTTAAAAAATGTTTTAAAACGGCATCTTTTATGAAAGTTCCTCTCCAGCCACCTGCATCGCTTTTATCCCTGAGACCCAGGCCCACGCCAGTCCCACTGCAGAAGGTTCTGGGAGAGCTCAGGAGTGACATCCGGGCACTCACAGGCCTATCGAGGGACACAGAGACCTTGCGGGACAGGGGCACCCAGTTCCGACAGAAGACTGCTCTGTGTGTCTGGAGCCCTGGACCCCACACCCACACCCAGACAGTGCCGGGCAGGGGCAGGAGCGGACAGGCTGGGACCAGCCAGGTGGGAAACCGCTGAGCGGTAGAGTGATGGGTGGAGTGATGACTGAGGCAAGGAGGGCGCCCACAGGGTAGACGTCCTCACCTGCCGTCTGCACAGTGTTTTCTGTTTTGCTCCAAACCAGATCCCACCCATCCATTTAATGAGTGGGTCCAAGCCCCCACAGCCTTCACAAAGCATTTCTGCCTACAGAGTTGCACCGGATCCACCGCCCCCCCCCACCCCCGACTGAGCAGTAGGTATTGTTACCATTTTAGAAATGAAAACACGTTAAGAGCAATTAGGAGATTGGCCCAAGGTTGCACGGTTGCCAAGGCACAACACTCACAGCCAGGCCTGCCACTGCCCACCCGCATTCAGGGCTCGCTCTCCCCTCCTTCTGCAGAGAGCCCTGACCACCACGGCCCTCCCTGGACTCCCTGTGGGGTAAATCCAGCTCTCTGACCTCCACAGTTTGCACCTGCAATTCTCAGAATCTGAAAATACTGGTTTTGAAAGAACCTGTAGACACTATCTAGTTGTTTTTTAATGTATCAGAATCACGGACACTTCTGAGAATCTGTTGAAACTGAGGAACTTTCCACAAAAATGCCCATAGGTACAGACATCCAAAGTATGGCATGGTCACAGAACCCCACGATTACAGACCAAGCTTGGGGTTTCCCCCCAAATTAAAAATAGCATCCATATATGATCCAGCAATTCCACTTCTGGGTTTAACTGAAATCAGGGTTTTCAGCAAATAGCTGCACACCCATGTCCACTGCAGCAGGACTCACAGTCACCCGAGGTAGACATAACCCAAAGGTCCGCCTGCAGACGAGTCAACAAAATGCAGACATCATATCCATTCAACAGAACATCATTCAGCCTTAAGAGAGGGATTACACGTCACAGCCTGAATGAACCCTGGCATTATGCTTCTGAAGTAAGTCGGTCACAGAGGGAAAACTCGGCTCCCACTTAGCTCAGGTGCTCGGGAGAGTCAAGTTCAAAGAGGCAGACAGAAGGTGGTGGGTGCCAGGGCCCAGGGAGGGAGAAGGTAACTTAGTACTTAATGGGGGCGGAGCTTCAGTTCGGGAAGATGAAAAGGTGCTGGAGACGCAAGGTGGTGCTGATGGCTGCACAAGAGTGTGACTGCACCACACATCACTGACCTGCACACCCCAAATCGGTTAAAAAGGCAAATTCCACATCACACGTATTTCCCCGTTTAGGGAGGCACAGGGGCAGCACTGGGCCCTGGAGCCCCCCACCGGCCAGGCAAGCTCCGAATGCCCTACTGGGGACCGCCGAGCCTGCGGGGTGGCGGCCACGGAGCATGGGGTGTGCTACGAACATTCATATACCCACAGCCGTCACCCACACAGGGAGAGCTCTGTCCAGATGGCTTGTCCTGCCCTGTGAAGGCAGCATTTCCTGGGGGACTGACATACTGCCACCCAGTGGGGTTCCAGAACAAATGACAGGCACTTCTCAGTGTATGGTGGCATTACATCCCATCATGTTACAGGGTACAGCCAAGAGGGGGGCCCCAAATAGGAATTTGGAATGGGGTCCAGAACTCAAAGTGTCCAGGAAATATTAGAAAGATATATAAGACGTCCTCACCCCTTCCCCACAGGTGTGAGCTGGGGGAAGGGACACACGGAGCAGGAACAAGCAGGGCTGTTTTGCACAGCAACAGTCTTGCAGCTAATCCCTGGCATGGTCGAGTAACATATCTATAGCCTTTCACTGGTTTCATAGATACGTTAAATAGCTGTGGCCATGCTTGGAGCCAGGGGGATGGGAGTGACTTCCACCCAAGACATAACTGGGAGGCAACTCGCCCTGGTTACAGGGCCTGAGTGAGAGCTTGGAGATGACTGGATCCACGCCATGGGGCCACGCCTGCCCAGACTCACTATGGCAGCCCAGTAAAGCTGGGAGGATAAAGGAGTGCTGGCAAGTGTAGCGGATTGTGGGAGGAGTCGGAAATAGGGCTGCAAAGGAGGATTGGTGTGGGGATTTAAACCCAGACTCAGCAGCCATTGAGGACAGAACCATGCAACTTTGGCAGAGTGGGGACCCCTTCTGCACCCCGACTGCAGCTTTGCTGGGGAGAACCACGGGGCTTGATCCTGGCCAATGACCCCTAGCCAAGGGGTCAGGAGCCTGAATCTACTCCTTTTCCTGAGATATGGTACCCAAATTAGGGCAGAGGGAGAAGGAAGCGCTGTGTGCATCTGGGGGTATCCTAAAGAACATTTTAATGTCCTCATTAAAATATCACTACTTTAAGTCTATATAGCTTTAATAAACATTTCCTTTCATTTTCACAAATCTCTGGCATTGAGAGATGTCTTTCCTCTGGCAGCGGACAAGTGAACCTAGTGGGGGGTCCTTTTGGTAACAGTATATTGTACCCCGCTTTGCCCTGTTCTGTAACAGTTTTGATGACTCCGCCAAGACGATAATTGTCCACGGCAGACCGACACCCCCCCCCAGGTGTGAGAGAGTGAGACTCTGGAATTTTCCCAGTCTCTGAGGATTTCTCTGCACTCCTCCTGAGGGCATCGGCCACCTAATTGCACCCGGAAAGGTGAAAAGGAAACGAAATGGGGAGGGAGCAGAGATACGAAAATGGTTTGGTTGGAAACTTGTTTCTGAACACTGCTTTGGAATATCGAAGGTGTGGACAATGGTTTGATTAGCTTGCTGCTTCCGAGTTGCCCCGGTCTGCTCGCTTGCAGTTTCGGTGAGCCCAGGGGGCACTAAGGGAACCTGTCCTCAGGTTTGGGGAGGAAGGGGACCCCTAGGCTCTGTAAGCTGAGCCTGTGTATATGTTGGGGATCGGATAGCAAGCCACGTGGGTGTGCCACCATTTTGGGTAAAATGGAGGATGAGCCACGTGAGTCCCCCTACTGTGGAGGATGGGTTGTGCATGGGCGTCGCCATCTTGGATGATGGGTCACTTGAGAGTCCCGCCACCTTGGAACTGGGCCAGGTGGTGGCTAAGGGTTCTCTTCAGATCATGGACTGTGTGCTGCTGCGGTGTGGGCACTGTACCAGTCAGGTTCTCTGTGCAGCTGGTTCTGACAGGGATGGCTCTGGTTCTGAAGGTCATGGACTGGAGTCCAAGGGTGACCACCTGATTTATAGGGTGTTTGCAAGGTCTAAGCTTCAGAAAGCTGCAGATGTCCTGCGAATCTAGGGACTTTTAGTGGAAGGTGCCCAGAGTGCTGGGGACTTCTGGCTTTTATGTACTTGGTTTAAATACTGAGTTTAAGTACAGTCCTTCCCAGTGTGGGAAAGGAACAGGGATTAGAGTGAATGGTTAAATCTGGATGGGTAAAAAAAAATATGTATAAAGGTTGTGAAAGTTTTAAACCTGGAGGAAAGGAAACCTCAACTACTTGTTTTCTGGTTTTGTGGGAAAAGAGCAAGTTTCTCCCATTGGTTCTGTTTCTGATCAGAAACCCTCTGTATCTGAAGACCTGTTAAGGTCGCCGTAGGACCTAAGGAAGGTCGCTTGTAGCCGGTTGGGGAGAATGTGTTTGCCACCCAGGACCCAGGAAGGGCCATTTGGGGCTGACGAGTGCTTCAGCCGGAGGCAAAGCAGCATGTCTCTGACATGAGACCGGGCCTGAAGGAGCGTGTCTCTGTGAGGCACCAGTGAATGCACTGGTGCTAGAGAACGTCTCTACCTGTGTGTTGTTCTGGAAATCTGTGTTTCGGATTTTGTTTCTATCTGCTCTGAAAAGACAACCGAGAATTCCAGAGAAGGTTGAAACTTCATGCTCTGCAGGAAAGTGAACAAGGAAAAGGATTTTCCTTCACGCTTTGTATTTTTCTCCCTACCTGTTTCCTGGAGAATTTGGCACTTGGGAGGAGTGAGTGATGACATAAGGTTTCTTTGCATAAATCCAGTAAGACCAGTTGTTAATAGCGGTTTTGTTAACTGAGATTTTGGCTGGAATGAAGGAGGCAGGTCTGGGTCTGGTTGTCACCAGAAAGCCCTGAGGGACTAGGATTGACTCGAGAAGCTAGTGAAAGACCATGAGAAAAGCCTGGTACTTTGGTCGGCTGTGCGGTTCATGCCAGTCTTTCCAGGGAAGGAACGAAGGTTGCTTTCCTGAAAGATGCTAAAAAGGAACCTGTTGGCACAATGGAGGCTCAAGGATTTTAGTGAAATGACTGGTACAGGCAAAGCCAGATGGTGGATGTGTGCCTCTGCTTCTGTGCCTCGAGGGGCGGACTGAGAAGTCAATCTGAAGGTTCTCTGTGTGAGTTCCAGCAAAGTGAACTTAAGGATCATAAGTGATCCAGGCTGCTCTTGGTGTGTTTATCCAAACAAACAGTCAAAATTAAAAGTGGGACTCAAAGTAGTCCCTGAAATGACAATGAGGGTGATCTCAGGGAGCAAAACTGTGTTCAAGGAAAATCACAATGCTCAGTACTGGACATCAGAATGGCGCAGCTGTCTTGAAAGTTTGCTTTCATTTGAAAGTTGAAACCGGGTTTGTCATATCGCCAAAGATGTACAATTTACAGGTGCAAAGGGCCTGGCGAATTGCCATTGTTAAATGTCATTGCAGGAAGGACCCTGCAGCTGCATGTCTTCCCAAGAGACAGTCTCACAGGCACAGAGACTGGTTTGGGGATTGTTGGGTAAATTAACCAGTGTGTTCTTCCTTCTGTTTTCATGGGGTGTATGCTTATGACCTCACTACCTGAGAGACTGGGTGCAATATAGGCCTCACTTAAGGAGCCCATCTTCCTCACCGCCCCACTGAAACTCAACGGTTTGGCTGAACTAAGGGGTTGGGTTGGTGAAGGGTTTGGGCGGTTGTGGGGCTTCACTTTTGAACTGATTTTCCCTTTTCTGTCTTAGTGACTTGGACAGAAAGGGCCCAGATATCTGAGAGGAGGGAAATCCTAATGTACTCCCCTCAGCCCGAGGGAAGTTTATGGCCACAAGGGTTTGGATAGGTGTAGCGTGCCTTGTGCACCTTCCTCTGGGTAAGCCGTTCTTTACCTGAGTCCCTGCCTTCGTCATTTAGTGGTTACGATCTAACTGTGCTTCCAACTCTCTTTCCAACTCTGTCACCTCCAGAAAAAGACCAGGAGGCCAACGGTCCAGTAATGCTGGACTTTGGACACGAAGCCTGTGAGTTCCTGGTGACAGCCAAGGAACTATCAATCCCAAGTGACTGGGATTCTGTAAGGTCCTTCCCCTTACAGGGAGGACTCCCTCCATGCTGTCTGCTCCTTTCAGGGCACCCCTGACCCAAGGGTACGTAGGACGACATCCACGTCCAGCCAGAAGTAGTTACAAGAAAATGAGACCTTCGTCCATTGGCCTTTATATGATTATAAAGTGGGTGTATATCAGAAAGGAGGGATTGATACAGGGTGCAGCCAAGAGCAGGGCTCCAAAAAGGGATTTGGAATGGGGTCCAGAACTCAAGGTGTCTAGGAAATATTGGAGAGACATACAAGATGCCCTCACCCCTTCCCCACAGGTGTGAGTTGGGGGAAGGGACACGTGGAGCAGGAACATGCAGGGCTGTTTTGCACAGCAACAGTCTTGCAGCTAATCCCTGGCATGGTCGAGTAACATATCTATAGCCTTTGGTGGGTCGCTTAGATATGTTAAATAGCTGTGGCCATGCTTGGAGCCAGGAGGATGGGAGTGACTTCCACCCAAGACATAACTGGGAGGCAACTCCCCCTGGTTACAGCACCTGAGTGAGAGCTTGGAGATGACTGGCTCCATGCCATGGGACCCCGCCTGCTCAGACTATGGCAGCCCAGTAAAGCTGGAAGGATACAGGAGTGCTGGCAAGTGTAGCGGATTGTGGGAGAAGTCGGAAATGGGGCTGCAGAGGAGGACTGGTGCGGGGATTTAAACCCAGACTCAGCAGCCACTGAGGACAGAACCACGTGGCTTTAGCAGAGTGGGGACTCCTGCTCTTGCAGCTTTGCCGGGGAGAACCATGCAGCTTGATCCTGGCCAAGGACACAGCTGATGGGGTCGGGAGCCTGAATCTACTCCTTTTCCTGGGATACGGGACCCAAATTAGGGCAGGGGAAGAAGGAAGTGCTGTGTGTGTCTGTGGGTATCCTACAGAACTCTGATATTTTAATGAGGATATTAGGTCACTACTTTAAGTCTATATAGCTTTAGTAAACATTTCCTTTCCTTTTCACAAATCTCTGGCATTGAGACACGTCTTTCCTCTGGCCATGGATAAACAAACCTAGTGGGGGGTCCTTTCCATAACAGTATGTCGTGCCCCCCTTGGTCCCTTGTTCGGTAACAGTTTTTAGCGTCCCTGAGTGGGCCAATAATTGCCCCTCTGTTCTGTAACAATCATGCGGTGGAAATACTTGCAAACACACTGAAGAGCCCTGGCCGGGAGGCTCTGGCGCTCGGGACCTTGGCCCGCGCAGAGCAAGGCTGCAGGTTGGATGCGCGGTGGCGGCGCACTCAGGAGGCACCAGCTTGGTGTTTCCCTCGCTCTCCCTCCCTCTCTGTCAAAATAATAAACACCCTCTGGTGCAGATTTAAAAAAAATAAATAATCATGGGCCTTCTCATTTATAAATACGGTCTACAGTTCTCACTAATTTAGGTCTTTAATGTCTTCCAAAGACGCGGGACTTTCCTTCCGGTTCATGGTCCGACACAGCCCACTGAGCCCCCGCGGCCAGGACCAGGTACTCGCCCTTTTTAATGCTATTGTCAATGGTGTCTTTCTCTTTTATTCTACTTTAAATCTTTAGACCGACTCGTAGAAATAAGGCTGAGTTTTCTACACTGATTTTGTATCCAGCAACCTGGGCGTTATTAAACCTAATAACCTCTGGGAACATGGACCCGGCGAAGAGAACTGTGCTTGACGGGAATGCTGAGGAGGAACTTACCTGCTGGGATGGTGTCTCCGTGGTCAAACGCGGTCCCAAGGTTGACAAAGGATAGGGTCCAGAGGTCATTGGCTGACAAGCTGCTCACGTGCTCTGGGCACCGGAAAGAATCTGACTCGTCCCTCAGTTTCCCGCGCTAGGCCCGTGCTTCCGGCCCTGGAGACGCTCACTTCCGGCGCTGGGTACGCCTATTTTCAAGTCCCAAGGAACCATTATAAAGGTGTTCCTGCGTTCCACCTTGGAACCTGCCTGGTCCAATCGGAACTGCTCCTGAACAACCAATCAGGACTGTGCGATTGGGACACCCCCCCCCTCATTTACATGAAATAGAAATAGAGCTTATTGGGGACCTGGGTGAGGACGTCCCTTGGCCCCACGGCAATGTCTCCTCGGGTGTTTGCAAACTGTTTGACCGAAGCAAGCCTCTCCTTTTTCGCCCCAGTGCCTTTTTGGATTTGTTTAGGGTACTGTGATCTACACAGACCCTCATAATCTGAAAACAATCGTTTCACTTATTTAAAATGTTTTTAAAATACTTTTTTAAATGTTTTCCATTGCAGTTGACATACTGTCACGTAGGACAAGGGTCTGACGGGTCTGGGCCATTCTTAAATGCTACTCCCGCTAAGTGTTCCAATGTAGCATTCTGCAGAGTAGCTCTAAACAGGATGAGCTGACAGGAAGTCAGCCTGAGGAAAGTAGCCAACTGCAGAGGAAAAAAATCAACATGTAACTGACAGAATAGTGTGTAGCTTCAGCAACGTGCGCCTGCCTCCCTTTGCGGAAACAGCTTTGGATGGGAATCCCTTCTCCTTTACCTGCTGCAAGTACATAAAACTATCTGGAAACAACCTGGCTTCCCTTTGAGTATAGCTCCCCCAAACTGTGGATCCACTGATTTTGGTAACATTCTATTAGTTTCAGGTAATTTTTTTTTAAAATGTATGTATCATGAAATGCAGCCCTTTTATGTGCACAGTTGAATGATTTTCTGGAAAATTTAGTGAGTTGTGCAACCACAATAATCTGCTTTTAGAACATATTCATCCCTTTTTTTCATCTTATGATTTTTCTCTATTTTTTGACCTTACTGCACTTGTGAGGGATTTTGTATAACTCTGAGAAGAGAGGGAAGTGGGCACTTGGGCTCATTCTGTCTGAAAATGGATTTTTTTTCTCTCTGTGCAACCACTCACTGCAATGCTTGTTTTGAGATCATCGCTCTGCGTTTCCTCCTATGCCTACTTTTCCGATACATGTTTTGTGTGGTTTTTAATCATGAATGGGACATGGAAACCGCATCAAATGTTTTTTTTTTTCTGTGTCTATCAAGATGAGCGTATCATTTTCCCCCTAAGAGATGTGTTTCCAATCAGTCTCCCCTCTGTGGGGGGAGCTCTAGGTTTTGTCTACCGTCCCTCCGAGCTCCACTAGATGGGAAACCAACACTCGGGTTAACCCGATTCAGCAAATTCCTTCCAAGAGAAAACTGGTTTCGATGCACCTCTTCCCCTGGTTCTCATCTTGGCGTGTGCCCCTTCCCCTTGACCTTTATTTCCTTGTCCAGCTCATGCATTAAGATTTCCCTGTTATTCAGTTAGTGTCTCTTCACTGGGAGAGTGGGTCCACATCCCAGAATCCACTGCCTGCTCTCTTCGGGTCCCATCTACCCTTTCCTGCTGTGCATTTTCTATTTTGGTTTCTTTCAAAAGTCATCCAAGTTCTCTCACTAAACAAAAGCCTATGCCCTGAGAAAGGTGGTGGGGTGTATAGGCCCCTAGGGTTTCCTCTTACACGGAAACAAAACAGGTTCCTAAGACCTATTTTCCCTGAGGGAGAGAAGGAAAAACAGTAGCGCCCCACGGTCTGATCCATGCATCCTTTATTCCGTGACCGACCGCTGGGCCGTGCCCCGGCCACAGTACACAAACCAGCACTCGACCTCGGTCCAGCTGCACAACAATCTGAGGCTCACAGTACATTTAAGGCTTTTAAATTTGGGGGGGGGAAGTAAAACAAAACGAAAAAACCCCTGCAAACCCAAACCCCCAACCAATCCGCGAGCAGTGTAGCAATTTCAAGCATCTTGTATTTCTGATGCTTGTAAGATGCAACTCCAGTGTCAAAACCTAAATACCTGCTAAACTAAAAAGATTAGTTCCGTGAAATATTAATTACATAAATTCTTCAAAGCCTAAACTGATCGTCTTTTTTTTTGTTTTGGAAATGTTATAAAATTTTTTGATAGCAAAACATAGGAATAAAAACATATTAACAAAATGTATCCAATCATTTACATTACAAACAAGGAATTTGCAGTTGTATCCTGCCGAAGGACAACTATCCATTAAGAATCTATGCACAAATGTGTTGCAAATATCTACAGGACTTTTTAAAAAGCCTATAAAGTGGATTTGCCAGGAGGAAAGTCAGTTAGGCTCCTGTTATTAGACCAGCCAGACAATCAAAATAGGAAAATTCTGTTCCCTAGTAATAAATTTACACTTAAAAAAAATCCAGTTTCTTTTAGTTTAAGAATATTCCAGTTATATTTCTACGGTTCCAGTAGGTGAAGCTGTTTGGGACAGTTCCAGTCAGTTACCCTTCCAATGACCTGTGTGGGGGAAAGGCCGGCATGTTCGTGGGAGTTAAGAGGACATTTTTGTCACCAGTCTTCCAGCTGCTCCCTCACAGCTTCACCGAGGCATTGACCCCAGGAAGGCAGAGGACATGGGGAGGGTGGGGAGAAGCCTGCGGAAATGAATCCTAAGTGACGGGGAAGCCAGAGGCCCGGGCGGGAGCATCCTTCACACAGCGGGAGAACCTGCCCCGCGCTGGCCCTCACCCCTAGTCCCTGGGAGGACGCGAGGTGGGAAACCGTGAGGTTCGGTGTAAAAGGTGGCGTGAACTGGTAGAAATCCTCTGGCTGCGAGCCGGAGGCCTCCCCAGCTCTCTGATGACCAGGCCCTGCAGGCCAGCACTCCCTGGAGGTGGCATGAACCAGAGGACCCTTTGTGTTCACAGTAAGTGAGGTAAACTCAAGTCGTCTTCAGGAATTAGGAAGCTCGTGAGATATGAACTGTTTTAGTCTCTCTAGGTATTGTGCGTAAAGCTCTATGTCGTTGTGCCCGGCCCCTTCAACCCAGAGGGGCTCCACGGCTCGAGGGCAGCGCTCGTACATGGCCAGGCCGTGGGAGAAGTCGATGACCTCATCCTCTGTCCCGTGAATGACCAGCACGGGAGAGGTGACTTTAGAGATCTTGTCGATGCTGCGGACAGAGAAGGGGGAGGGGAGAAAAGGGCTCTTTAGTTTCTCTCACAGACGACAGCCCGCTACGCGCCACCCCCACCCCCCCGCCCTGCCCATTTCCAGGAGTTAATTAAAAGAAATGTTTTCACGTTGGATTAATTCTGGGTTTGCAGCGAAGGAACAAAGATAGTGCAGAGTTCCTGTCCGCCTCTAACCCGCTTCCCCAAGGCAGTGCCGAGTACTGTCACTGTTTGTCACAACCAGGAAGCCACCATCCATACACTACCGTTAACTGCACTCCGGACTTTCTTTGGGTTTCGTCCGTTTTTCCACTGACGTCTTTTTCTGTTCCGAGACCCAAGTGAGAATATGCTTCATTTGGCTGTTTGTTTTTTGTTGAAGTGTTTTATTAAAAACAGAACTCCTAAAAGGCACTGGACTAAGAATCCAGTAACTAGTATTTCTGACGTAGTCATATTTTTTAGAGGATTTTCAAAACAGTAAACAGGCTGGAACTTAGCATACTGAAGGAGTGTCTCCTGGGAAAGCTGAACACTTAATCCCCGGCCGCTCGGGTTTGGGGAACCTTCTCTGGGTGCTGCCTTCAGAATCGAAGAACAGGATCCTCGAGAACCACATTTCATAAAAGTTAATGCCTCCCTTTTCATACAAACTGTACTGCTTAGCTCGGAAAATTCGTGTAATGCCTACACCAGATTCCGAAGGGCTTCTGACTGTTTACCACAACCAAAGCTACCCTGGAGAATGAATTATTTGAGGATCTTCAAAAGAATGCACTACAGGCTCTGAAAACACTTTCCCAAGAGGAGGCAGAAGGCTTGGAGCCTGGCTGGGCTGGGCGTGGGGGTGACCTCCCAGGAGCAAACCTGGAGAAGGCCGTAACCTCTGTCCAGCCTGTCCACCTGCCCAGGCCCCTCTTCCAGCCAACTCCTCTTTCTGCCTTCTGCCCACGTGACAAAGGGGCACCTGAGGGTACTCTCTGCAGCGGACTTTCTGGTCAAAGTCCCAGCTCACACTTGTTAAACATTTACCGCAGCCGTGAACTTTGTCCCGCACACATAAAACCTCACGTCGTCCTCAGTGGGACTTGGAGTGAAGACCAACTCAGTTTAACCAGAGGGGGAACCGAAGCTTGGAGAGATGACTGAGCAGCAGCCACGAGGTGGTGAAGGTTCAGGAGGAGCTCTGACATCGCTGGCGCCTTCCACGGGCTGGGGCGGGGGCGGGGGTGGGGTGGGGGTGGTCGCTGTAGCCACTTCCAGAGGCCCAGGAAGACAGCAACACCACGTTGGCTGGGTCGGAGCCTCGGCGGCAGCGTTTCATGTCACAGATTAAGGATCTTGTTTATAAACCTACTTTCCCTGCATTTAATTCTAGAGGGACTTCTTCTAAGAATGCGAGAGTCCAGTGAATTATGTTCCATTTGAAAGATGTTGCCCTCGCCGGTGTGGCTCAGTGGATTGAGCACCAGCCTGCGAACCAAACAGTTGCTGGTTCAATTCCCAGTCAGGGCACATGCCTGGGTTGTGGGCCAGGTGCCCAGTAGGGAGTATGCAAGAGACAATCACACGCAGAAAGGGATGTTTCTCTCCCTTTCTCCTAACCTTCCCCTTTCTCTAAAAATAAGTAAATAATATCTTTAAAAAAACTGTTTAGCGGCCGAAGGAAGGGCTGTGCCCCACACTGCACACTCTGGAACGATCTCTACAGCCCGGCGGGGCGTACCTGCAGTTAAATGCCACCGTCTGGTTCAAAATGTAAAAGGTAAAAGAAAATAAACTACAGACCCAGGAAGGACCAAGGACCCCTTCACTTTTTCAACATGGAAAGCAGAGGGGAAGGGGCCCTCCTGTAAAGAAGGGGCACAGAAGCAAGTCCATGATGCGTCTGGCAGCAAGCTACTGGCCCGGCCGGAAACGCTGCCCCAGTTTGGTCCACGAACAGAGTCGCCTCGAGCGCCCCCTGTTGGAACCTGCCGCATCCACACTGCACAGGTCTGGACCGCTGGAGCGGCTCTCTCTGGCCTTCCCCACTCACCAACCGAAATCAGGCAACACGCTTGGCTCTCGAGGCCTCAGTCTCCTGAGCTGTAAAGAGAGTCCTGTTACCGGGCCACCTTCTTGACGCTGTTTTGAAGACTGAGATTACCGTTCAGCCAGATGCCGAGAGTTTCCCACGTGCGCCATGACGAGCCTTAGCTCGTTTCCTAGTCGTTCCCGAGCTGCGGCGAGCGGTCGTGGCTGAAGGAGGTGCAAGTTCCTTCAGGAGTCAGAAGAAAGCTGTTCGCTCTGCTGCCGGGAGAACTCCTGGAGTGGCTTCCCGTGAGCGCCCTGACTCTCTCTCCCTTTCGACCAACTGGCCTCTCTTTCCCAAGTCAGCACAAATCGGGCCGGCAGACACAGCCTTCGGCCCACCTAGTGTTCCCGGGCGTGCCACCGGAAACACGCAAGGTGCTCCACAGTCCCAGGAAGCCAACTTCCAGGAAATCCTGGTAGAAACTGCTCCGAAATGAAGCTCGCTCAAGGTGCTACCAGGAGGTTCCCACTTGTGAGACGAGACAGCCTGTGTCACAGAACTTTACGTGACCAAATGGTGTTCTTTTCTACCCCCAGAAATAGCAGGATGGCAGAAACTCATGGGTCAGTCAGAATCCTCAACCTGGACACTATTTTGGTGGAAGCTTTTCCTACCAAAGGGGCAGGTGAGCCAGCCAGGGCTGCTGGGACCAGCACCTCACACCGCTTTAGCAAGGCACCCGGGGAAAGGTTAGGGGGCAGCAGTTTTTACTAAAAATACTGTCCTCAACTTCAATTTACAAAAAAAAGCAAAGGCAGATGCTCAGAGATGTTCGAGAAACCAGTGTGCTGGCTGCTCAGCACCTGCTTTTCTTCCACTTAGTGGGAACGAGAAAACCTAGGTTCCCGGTCCAGCCCGTCGGCGGGGGGGGGGGGGGTCTCCTCACAAAAGCGGGAGACAGGATGGAGGGGGCGTGGCTCCGAGGAAGCGCATTCCCGTCCACCGCCCCCGAGCACATCACGGTGTGTGAGTAGCTCCCTTCACTTTTTCCCTCAGCTGAACTGTCAGACTGAGGACGTGAAGAGACAGACAGCCCACAGCTGTGGGTGTTGCCCCGGCCGGGGGGCTCGGTGGGTTGGAGCGGTATCCCATAAACCAGAAGGTCGCCGGTTTGGTCCCCGGTCAGGGCACATGCCTATAATAGGTTACGGGTTTATGGGATAAACCGGACGGGGCACGTACGAGAGGCAACCGACTGATGTGTCTCTTGCCCCCTCGCTGTCTCTCCAATCCATAAGCATGCCCTCGGAGGAGGACAAAGAATCATTACCAGAGAGTGGGTGCCTGCAGTTTACATCTGAGCGTGCATCCCACCTGTGCTAATGGTCTGGGCATACACACCGCAAGCAGCTCTTCGCGATTCACGTCAGCCTGACCACCCAACACGGAGTTCCTCCCCGGCGAGCAGGGGCTTTGCGTCCTGCACACACAGCGGAGCAATGAAGCCTGGCGGTCAGCGCGAACCAGGCCCCCATACGTCATCTGCTGCCTTTGCACAGCTGAGCCAGGCCCAGGGGACAAAGTCTCCTGCCAGTGTGTGTGTGTGTGTGTGTGTCACGCTCACCTCCACGTCCCCTCGGGCGCCAGCACGGGCGTGACGGGGCCCTTGGTAAATGTTTGTTTGTGGCCCACAGTTAACAGTGACGTGGGACCGGAACTCGGGTCATGGGGCGGCTGACGCGCCGGCGCGAGCTCACCTGGGGAAGGCATCGAAGCAATACGTTTTCCTGGTGTCGGGAAAAGCCACGCGCAACCCGGACATCAGAGGCGAGTGGAGGATGACGGCGGCACACTCGTACCTGGAGGCCAGGTCCACCGTGGGGACGGTCCCGATGCTCTGCCCGTACAGGATGATGTTCTCAGGACTCACACCGTACCTGGAGGGAGGGTCAGAGGTTGCGTGCCATTAGCTAATGAAGGGAGGAGAGAGAGAGAGAAACTACAGTACTGCACACTCACAAAACTCCCATCACCCCACGTGTCCACTGCACCAACACGGGTGGGGCGCCGGGTCCCCGTACAAGTACCCGAGATGCTGTCTCCTACAACACTTTGCAAAATCAGCACACGTGACCTTTTTTCCTTCTGGACAAGTAACTAAACCCGTGCATTATACAACTCGTGTCCGTGTTGACGGGGCCGTCTCACCCTCGATTTTCCTCCTTCACTAGAGTTTCTTTGAGACCGTGCCCTGTGGGGACGGTCACGTCACCAAGGAGGCAAAAACCTGTTTGTTTTCCATTCTGAATGCAGCTTTCTGTGCTGACTGCGGACAGGGACGGCGGGCCCCCTCTCCCAGACAGCCTGCGTCCTGTCTGAGGGGACAGCCTTGGTGCTGTCCTGCCGGGAGCCAGGCCGTCACCTTCAGAAGCAGCACGCCTGGCACAGGGCCACCAACTTTGAAGTCAGTAGTGGGAACAGTTCCGAGCGGCAATGCCCGGCGGACACACCATTGGACGTGGGACAAAGATCAATACGCAGGGTCCTGGGAGTGTTCGCCAAAGGATGAGGTCTGAGGGGGTGGGAAAGCCCCACACGCTGGGAGTTCAGGGACCCGCCGCGAAGGGAAGCAGGTGAGTCAACAAGACCTGCCAACGACAGAAGCACCTCCCAGCTGCCTGCCTGCTGCCGGGCACGTCCCCAGGGAGCCGACGTTCCTGTTCCCAGGCCAGAGCCTGACAAGTGTGCACCTCGTAGTTTCCTGACGAGGAAGATAAAGCAGCCTCCACCCCCGGAAATGGGCTCATTTTCCCTCTGCGAAGAAAGGACACCTTTGGAGGCCTAGGCTTTCTGAGTTATGATGACGTTTCACAAACAGACTCCTGTTGGTCGTGAATTCCAGTGGTGGAAGCAAAGGAAACATGTTTTTAGTGTCTGCCGAGCCCTGGCTGGTGTGGCTCAGTGGATTGAGCGCGGGCCTGCGAACCAAAGGACGGCGGTTCGATTCCCAGTCAGGGCACATGGCTGGGCTGCGGGCCAGTTCCCATGCACGAGAGGCAACCACACATTGGTATTTCTCTCCCTCTCTCCTTCCCTTCCCCTCAAAAGGTAAACAAATGAAGCATCTGCTGAATTAGTGCTGTTTGAGAAAATCTAAAAATTAAACATGAGTGATGTCTGCTATTTTTGTTTTGTTTTCTGGCTGACGGCATTTGGCCAAAAGGGGCATCAGTAAACCAGATCACTGGCCCCCTCTGGGAACTGTCAAAACCCGATGCAATGTTACCAGTGGTCTCTACCGCCAAGTAACATTGAACTGAATGCAGCGGGGGAAACATTGAATCGAATGTGGGGGGCAGGGGTGGAACAGAGAGTCTCAGGGGAAACAGAAGAAAACCAAGAAACAGCACTAAACCCAAGTGTAAGTTCAGGCAGAAGGCGCATTAGGGCCGGCAAGTTTACCCAAGCACAGGGAAGGGAAGTGCGGAAACGGGGACAGGAAGGTCAGGACACACTGAGCCGGAAGCCGCCGCAGGGGTAGGGAGGCCTGGAAACGCAGCAAGGAGACCAGCAACGGCTCCAGGGGAGGGAGCACGGGGCTGTTACCGGCCAGGCTGGGGTGGGGCATCTGCCTTGGGCAGCAGAGGGCCACCGGAGGGACACCCCCAGCACCCCGAGAGGAAGCAGGCTGGAGACGCATCGTGGCCACGGGAAAGAAGACGACGGCCGGGTAAGAAGACTGGAGCTGCTCGGATCAGATGCAAGTAGGGGAAAATAGTCCAGACAGGGGTTGGGGCAGAGACCGAGGGCAGCTGGAACTCTGGTTTGTCAGAAAGCAAGTTCGGTTCGGGAAGATACTGAGTCTCAGGTGACTGCGGAATCCCCTAGGAAGGCCTGGAAACATCCAACCCTCCGGGGCAGTTACAGGAAAAGTCTTCCTGAGACGGTCTGCTGGGTACTTAAGAGAGACCCACCAGCTCGTCCTAGGGCCTCCAGAGGAAGCCACTGGCTGGAGGAGGCGGTGGGGACGGGCCCCCACGGGCAGGACTCCAGCTCACTCCCAGACCCGGGAGGCAGCTCACTCCCTGGCCCAGGCCCCCGGGAGACGGACAGCTCAAAACTAGCAAACAAAAAGACGACACGTCCTAAACAGACTACTGTGACGATAAGGTAACCCACAAAACAACAGGGACTATCCAGAAAAGCGTCCCTGGTGGGGTGACGAGTGCCTGGCTGCTGTCGACTTCCTGAAACCTGTCCCTGTGTTTTGAAACCTCTCGGACGCACGCTCTCTCACTTCTGCGAAGCAGTGGCCGGCCTCCCTCGTGACCTTTGGCCCCAGCGGCTCAAGAGGCCCTTCCCAAGGGCGGGGCTGGAAGGGCCGCTCCTTCCCGGCTCCAAACCCACCTTCAGAGCCACTCAGTTCCGTCTGCTCTTCAGTCCTTTTCCCTCCTTCTGCAGTGTCTTTGCTCTGTGTCAGACAGCGCAACAAACGCAATCTGGCATGACTTAATTTTAATTTTTTTTTTTAAATTTTTAAAAGATCATCTTTCAGGCCCTGGGCAGGGAGCTGTTAGTGAAGCGCATCATCCCCACACGACAAAGCTGCCCCCCATTCGGGGCACGTACAAGAAGCAACCAGTGAATGTACCGATAATTGGGACGGCACATGGATGTCTCTGTCTCTCAAAATGAACTTTTAAAAGTCATATTTCAGGGGAGAAGTTACACTCCCAAAGAATATACAACTACCTGTCTTCAGATTTGTGACCACTGAAACAGGATCATGCGCTTGAACTTGCTGGAGTGTAGGTGTGCCTGACCCCGTCTGGCCACCGGGCACCCGGCGGGTTTGAGGGGCTCCCGGGCTGCCTCACTCCCTGGCTCAGCATCCAGCACCCGACAACAGCCTTTTAGTAAACGTCACTCCTGTCCACACCGGACACAGATGAAGTCAGACGCGCGGCCCAAGGACAGCCTGAAAGTGTCTGCCTATTTCACAGGCAGGACACTTAATCAAACGAGTCACGTTCGGGTGGCACAAAGTGTCTGTGCTGCGGGGAGGCTTTTGAAGGCAGCCGTCACGACGCCTCTGGGCAGCCCGTGGCGAGCAGTCAATGAGGCGAGGCCCGCAGACAGGCCCCTCTCCGCCGCCTTTTGGGCGGCTTCCCTGTTTCCACAGCCGGATGTGGCACCCGCGGGAGCTGACACAGCCCGTGCACGCGAGGCGGCCGCTAAACCTGAAACCAGGCAGCTGACTCATGTGTCAGCCGCGCTCGGGCTCGGCGCTGCCGCACTCTGCCTGTCCCCACACCCACTCACACAGAGGTCTGTGATGTGCCCGTTCCCCCTGGGCAGAGAGGCAAGGGGGCCCTTTGTCCCTCCTCTGTGCCCGCCTGGCTGTGTCCTTCCCCGTAGTGTTCCTGAGTCTTCTTCGTTCTGCTCCCAGAACCTCCCACTTCCCCTCCGTCCTTCTGAAAAGCGTTAGAAGTTCGTGGCATCAATGATGCAAGTGTCTGAACACACAGGCAGGGGTGGACAGGCCCTGGGAGGTCACACAGATGGATGACTTTGCTTTACAGACCAGAGACGCGGCGCTCCGAGAGAGGCTGCTGCCCTGACTCAGACCAGTAATCACCAAGACAGCTGCTCCTCGGGGATCACAGCTCCAGGATGTGGCCTGGCCAGGGGTGGGCGAGAATCACAAGTAAGATGGATGCCCGCCGAGCTCTCAGGGGTGCTCCCGGACAGGGCGCAGGGCAACTCAGACCGGACGGGGCTGCCAGCTCCCACCTCCGTCCTTGCCGAGTGGCAGGCAGGCCACCAACCCTGCTCGCAGGTGTGACGCGGGGCTCCTCCCTAACGAGGCGGCCGTGTTACTTGCCCCCACCCCCTGACTTCTGACTCAGATGCAGACGATTCAGGATCAGTATGTCCACAGCACCAGCCTGAAAACTCTGAGGCTTTGAAAGTGGACATTCTGTTCACTGGGGACAGAGTTTATCCTGGGGTGACGCGAAGTTCTGCGGGTGGACGGCGGTGACGGTGGCAGAACCGGCCACTGGAAACAGGGCTCCAGTGGGAAAGTTCACCCTTGTGAGTTTTATCACAGTGAAAAGAAGGAAAAAAGTGAACAACCCTGTGAGGTCTAACTTGCACTGATCCGTTCCTTGTTAGTGAGGACAAGGGGAAAACGCCAAGTCTCCAGAATTCAAAAGTGCGATTCGACTCGAAGAATAAGTAGTCAACAACAGTAATAAACGGTAAAATTTAGGGTTTCTTAACATTGTAAACTCTCTAAAGTCCATAGTCATTACAATTTACCAGGAACATAAAGAAAACAAACAAACAAACAAAAAAACCCAGCCCTGGCTGGTGTGGCTCAGTGGATTGAGCGCCAGCCTGTGAACTGAAAGGTTGCCGGTTCGATTCCCAGCCAGGGCACATGCCTGGGTTGCAGGCCAGGTCCCCAGTAGGGGGCGTGTGAGAGGCAACCACACCTTGATGTTTCTCTCCTTCTCTTTCTCCCTCCCTTCCCCTCTCTAATAAATAAATAAATAAATAAATAAATAAAATCTTTTAAGAAATCAGGAAAAAAACAAGACGACACAGGCACGTTGCTGATACTGCGCGCTTTCACCAGAGTCAGGCAGCCTGCGCTGCTCATAGCCGGTCTCTCGCCGAGTCCGTTTCATTTTCACACCGCTCTGACCTCCCCAGCACAGAGACCCGTGGTCCTCTCCATCATCTCTCCACCATGCCTGGGATTTATTTTTATTTTTTTAGCCAAACAAAGGAGAACAGCTCCTTCAGACAACACAACAACTCTACCCACCCCCCCAGCCCGACCCCCGGTCCTTCTTCTCTCCTGGGGACGAAAGGCTTCCCTCGGGGACCTCGTGCCCACTCTGCCGCCGGTGGCACCCACACAGACGACTGTCTTCGCATGGCACTTGGCAATCAGAATGAAGCCGTAGCAGAATTCCAGCTTCTATATTTGAACGCTCAAGGGCGGTCATTAGAGCAGCCGTCTGCACCCTAAAATACCACCCGGTCTGCAGACCAGCCCCCGCGGCCTCCGAGGGGCGGGCGGCCGCTGCCTGCCTCGGGTCTCCCACCGGGAGCTTTCATTTCCTTTTCCACGTTGGTCTAAGAGGAGGCCTGGAGGTAACATCAGCATTACCTTTTAACTAAGACACTGTGTAGCGTGTAAACGTAACAAAGCGAAGGCCGTGTCCTTATGGATCGTAAATGGGAAGCATTTACGTGCTCACTAAGAGCACAGCGGCATCAATAATTCAGAAGCGCCCAGCCGGCCATGCTCCCCACTGCGCACTGGAACCTATGCAGTGACATCACCCAGCCTCCAGAGCCCAACACAATGACCAGGGACTGAGCGGCATGAACAGGTTCCGCTCCCTTTGCGCGCTCCAGAACCATCCCGTCAGGTGGATGAGGCCAGGCCACTCATCAGAAGTGGGTGGGTTCCCTGTGCTACGGGGACAGGGGTCTTTAGGACCCCGCCGGCAGATGCTGGGATTAAACGCTGATTCACACACAGGCAGGGGCAAGAGAGGTGGGCTCAGACACAGGGTGGGGGGGCCTAACTCGGGCACCTGCTGTGGGGGCTGTCCTTCCTTTCCCTCACTCCGGAAGGCAAAAGGGTGTCCCCTTGTCTGAGCGAGGCTTGCGTAGGACCCCACACGTCCGCTCCAAGGTGCCCACCTGCCTTCTCCCTTGCTCTGCCTCTCATCGCCAACGCCCCCGTGGCCGCTCGGCTCCACGCTGCCTGTGCCCTCTCCTCTTTCTAAGCGCGTCGGACCCCAGACAGTCCCAGTCTCCCTCAGTCCCTTCCCAAACACCAACAGGCACTTTACCACGAGTCCCCTGCCTTCACCCCGGACGTTCGCAGGTAGATTTCTAACCGAACTGACTCCCAGCGGGGAGAGAGGCTGTTGTGGTTGGAGGGTCCCCGCCAACTGCAGGCAATGTACAAAAGGAGAGCATTCACCAGCAAACTCCAATCCGCCAAGAATTGTTGGGTTCCCGCCCCTCCCGCACTGGAAAGGGAAAGAAATCGAAGGGATATAAAATCTTGTATTGAAGTACCAACAAATGCTTTCAACGCCTTAACTCTGTAGGCATCTTTCGCTGGAAAACGAAGCCTATTTTCCACCCTCTTCTACAACCTATTAGAATTCCTCGGGTATAAAACCCCGTGAAACAGTGCGTCCAAATGTTTATGAAAACACTGAGATTTTATTGCAGTTTCATGCTGGCTACTTCTCTGGCACAAAGCAGAGTTTCATGCGTAAGGCTGTACAGTTTCACAAAGTGAACACGTGAATCGAGCATTCCGTACGGAGCACGTCGGACGAGCATTTTTTTGCCTGGCTGGTTACCCACACTCCCCCTGACTGGGCCTCTCGGTGGGGCCGGTGGGAACCAGAGGCAGAGAGGGGAGGACTTATTCCCCAAATGCTCACCCAGTGTCCTCGACGCCTACAGTGCCAGGAGCCGGGGCACAGAGATTAACAAGGACGACCTGGGTTTTTCCCTGGTGGGGGCTCCTGTCCTCATGGTCTGAAAGTGTGGGTGTTCTCTGTTCTAATATCAAGATGCCCGACCTTGGGGTCTTTTTTGTCTCACAGGGCCGTGCAGGGGTCTCATAAACTCTCAGAGTATCCGTGCTGTCAGAGGTTGGATTTGATTAGCAGAAAGGGGAGCCACTTTATCTTCTAAAAACATTCTCCACTTTACCCAGCAGGCAGGCCCTCAAGTGTACCCGGCTGCACGGACGGTCCCCCGGATGTCCTGAGAGAGTGAGGTCAAGGCCCCGGAGCCCCCAGGTGGCTCGCAGGCTCTGACACGAGGGGACTGGGCACGCCAGCTCCCAGGTGAGTTACCTGCCTTTGGATTCCTGAGCTGTCACGAGAGGGGAAGGACTCAAGCCACTGCCCCTCCCCCTGCAGGCTCAGCCCTGCCAGGCCATAAACCCCACGTGACCGTGACTGGGCCAGGCCAGGTGTCCCCTGTGGCCAGGTACGGTGGAGGTGGCAGCTGTTGTGAACAGAGGCCCCCACTCCCCGGGCTCCCCGTCCCATCAGGGAACACCGAGGGCCTCACAGTGGGTGCCCGGCTCGGTGGCGGGGCCCGCTCCTGTCCAGCTCTTGTCTACCATCAGAAGGCGCCCACAGCCAGACAACCCACAGTCACACTGATGCCTCTGCACACCTCCTCTCCAGTCCTAATGACCGCCTGCAAGGGGCTAGCATCCGTCCCTTTGAACTAAAGATCCGGGCGGCAAGGTGAGGTGCCCAAGGCCCCGGAGCTGGGAGGCGGCAGAGCCTGGCTCTGAACCCAGGTCTGATGCTGCCTCCAGAGCGAAGCCCCTCGTCTCGACACGGCCACCACCAGCCAGGGACGAGTGGCAGCAGCCACACTGTTTCTTGGTGACCAGACAAAACTTAGCAGCGTGTGAGGCCTGACAGCCAGGCCCAGTCCCCAACTCCACGGTCACATCTTTACTCGATGAAGCCAGACCTCACGGGACAACCCAGACCTCCTGGTGCGGCAGAAAGTGGCCCTCGGACCCCCAGGGCCGTCCCTGGCTTGCTCCACGGACCTTGGACACCTGTACGGGGGACCCGTTGGGAGCAACCCCGGACGGAGCCGTTCAGCCCCCGTTCTCCTGTGCCCTCAAGGCTCCCTCCCCGCCTTCTGTCACCCGATCCCTTCCCTTCCCAGCCGGCTGGGGAAAACGGCCTCTATTTTTAGAAAGAGACTGCATTCTAACATTTGAAGAATGCTGTGTTAGGACATCATTTGCGGGCCGACAGTGGCGCAGAGGAGTGTGGCCTGCTCGAACCTTCTAGGACAGAAAGGCACGAGGCGTGTTCTTCACCACGGGCACACAGACGGCCAAAGGGCCGGGATTTCCCAGCTCAGACCCCTGCGGTCAGCGGACCCCGTGCCACGCCCTTGCTGGCTCCTGGCCCCAAATCCCTGGAGCGCACTGGGCCACTGAGCCACACAAGGCTGGTGGGCATGACCCCCTTGCGCCCTTCCCCAGCAAAGCTTTGACCATCCGGCTCTGGTTATTCTCCAAGAAACTGGAAAACCAGAGGAATGGACAAACATAAGCTAACACAGAAAGCATAGTTGGTGCAGGATTTAAAAGACCGATAATGGGAGTTCTAAATAAAAATTGGCCTAAAGGCATGTCTCTCCATTTTCCCCATGTGAAACTCACCCACAACATATTTAAAAATCTTTAAATATGGAGAGGACGAAAAGGAAGAAAAGGAAAGCTCTTCAGAGAGCTCAGGGGAGGGGTGCCCGAGACCCAACTGAGTCCCAGAGCGCAAAGGCAGCGCACAACTGAGATAGAAAATGAGTGTGTCAGAGCACCTGAGAAATATTTCTTCACACACCATTACAGGTGCCGGTGTTTAAAACAACACACTCGGGCCAGTGTGAGGTTCTGCGTGTAGAACCGGGCTGTGGGCTTCTGCGTCTCAGCCGCCGGCCACTCAGCTGCGCCTGGGTGCGTGGCACCCGACTGTCCCAGGGGCTCACAACGCCGGCTCCCACGCGGCCCCTCGGCTCAGGGAAAAGGGAAATTCACACAAAACGTCTGTCTGGCCTGGAAACGTCCTTGACGTTCAGAAAGCTATGAAAATGGGAAGTCAAAGAGTGAACTCAGAGATGAGAACCGATGGCCAAGACAGAAATATAACTCAGAGAACAAAGTGGGGGAGACTTCCCAGGACGTCACAGAAAGGAGGTAGAGAGAGGGAGACTGGGAGCAACGAAGGGGACAGCCCAGGTGGCCGGGCAGCGGAAGCCACAGGCGCGGAGGACAGTGGGAACAGACCACCTTCTCGCCGCACAGAAAGCCGGGCCAACAGTCGGGGAAGGAGGGGGCGGAGGAAGGTGGGCACAGGTTACTCACTCACCTGCACAGAGGCAGCAGGACTCAGTGCATCCCTTAAAATCCCCAACGCCCCCCACGAAAACCCAGAAATAACTGTCAAATGCCGAACGCAGTCAAAGGAAGCCAGATAACCAAGAAAAATCCTCGAGTCTCCTAGCAGAAAGGCAACAGGTATCATGTCAAGTTGCTCCTGGGAGCCGGGGGCAGGGCGGGAGCAGGTGGCCGGTGGACCGATCACTGTACACATGTATCGTCACCTGAGGACACATGTTCAGCTCAGCCATGACGATGGGGTTCACCCCAATGCCACATCCTGCTGGGTTTCTCCCCGGCACACTGGCAGAGCCTGGTGCCTTGAGAAAGACCTCAGCATTGACTGGGACCGATGCTCCGTGAGTATGTGACTGGCAGTCTTTCTTCAGAACATGGGGACGGTCCCCGTCCCTGCACTGGGCCCGCTGTCTCCTGGCGTCTCCGGGCCAAGGGGTTGTTTGGGCGGATTCGTGACGTTACTCTACCCCCCTCCCCCGCGCTCTGCCCTTCACGGATCAGACAAGGTCTCCTGAGGAGGCCAAGTCCTCCAGATGCTAATTTTCAGGAATTACACGGAAGCACCGGGTTTAGAAGTCAAGGCTGACTATGAATAAGGTCAGCGGCAAGGAGAAATGGATGGGCTAAGCATGGGGTTTCAAGTTCCAAGAAGAAATGGAATGTCTTCAAACCTGGTTTAAATACACATTCAAGGACAAGCGAGAGAGACCTGATTTGAACCCCGTTGGGGGGCAGGAGGCGGGAGGAAGACAGACTTGAAGGGAGGGTCTCACACCTGCTCACAAGGTTGCAAGGACACAAAATCCCGGCAGGAGTGGGAAGAACGCTCCCATGGGTGCCTGCCTCTGGGGCAGCCCTACTCTCCTTCCCAGCCACCAGCCCAGCACACAGTAGGCCAGCAGCGCTGGTAAAACCAGCAGAACATCTCCTTGAGACCCTTCGTTTGGGCGTCTGCTCGGGGAGACCCCCAGCTGCCCTGGAACCAAGACAAGGGGACGAAACCCCGACCTGCTTCGAACGAGAAGGCGTCAGACGCCACACAAGGGTTTTAGAGGCAGAGTTTTAAAATAAATGCAATGTATTACTCTTTTACCGGAGGAATGGAAAACGTGCAGAAACGCAAGTGCTAAAGGTGCCACGGCGGCAGCATCTCGCACACCTGCTACAGGTGAGGCCGAGAAGGAAAAACAGTGACGTCTTCCTTACGACAGAAGTCTACCTTCTGCGGCGCCCGGTTATGTTCCGAAACGCACACGTGCGAGGGACAGTCAGCGGGGCCGTTCCCGGCCGTCCAGGCCGTGGGGGGAACGTGCCGTCCCCCTCCCGACGGCAGCACCACCGAGGGTGCTGCCCAACAAGAATGCGTTCAGAGGGAGGGCCAGGGTGAGGGGGAAAACCCAGCCAGGAACGACGCAACAGACCGGCGTCACTTCCTCACACGAAAGGCGTGGGGGTGGCAGGGACACCGCGCTGCCCACGAAGTGGCTGGGTAAGAAGAGCAACGTCGAGGGCGGGGGACAGTGGCCGAGGCGCGACCTGGTGTGCGACTCCTCGGGGCAATCAGATGGGACGAGGCCCCAGCCCCTCCGCCTCCCCGTCCTGGCTGGGCTGACAGCGCTGTCTGCGCTTGGGACGGGTGTGAGCAGGACGAGAACCGAGATTCAGGCCTGAGGACAGGCAAGGATGGGACAGAGCTGAGCCCAGGGGAAACAGTTCTCCTTGGGTGAACTTGACTGTTGACACTGAGCTATTAATTCAGTTACTCATTCACACAAGGCTGATGAAGAGTGAATGGCCGTCAGCAATAAAAGAATTATTGGCAAAGATAAACTCGGGACTAGGGTGGCTGGCTACCCGGGGACTAAAGGGGGTGCTGGGGGTGGAGGCGCGGGGGTGGGGCTGGACGGTCAGACACATCATCACAACCCACACAAAAGCCAAACGGATGAATTAAACAATAGGTTATGAATAAGTACCCAGAACCTAAGAGTATGATCAATCAAATTTTACACTTGACACTAGAACATTTTGTTTAAAAAATAAATAAATTGTTCAGTCAAGTTTGGGTGAGACCGAGCAGCTCTGGACGTCCAGATTCCAGAAACACTGAGTGACAGAAACATCCGTCGGCTGCCTCCTGTCCATGCTCTGACCAAGGATCGAACCCGCAACC
The DNA here is from genome assembly GCF_014824575.4 of Sturnira hondurensis. Classification (NCBI taxonomy): domain Eukaryota; kingdom Metazoa; phylum Chordata; class Mammalia; order Chiroptera; family Phyllostomidae; genus Sturnira; species Sturnira hondurensis. The sequence goes on along the minus strand of NW_028080496.1, from coordinate 1,333,686 downwards.
TTCTGGTGCACGGAAAGGAGGCTGCAACCAATGGAGCCCCTCCCCCCCCCCCCCCCCCCCGGCCAGGGNCCCCTGCCCCCCGCCAGGGAGTGAGGGATGGATTTTTCAAGGTTTTCACTCCCCCTCTAAAAAGGATGCAATTCAGGAGGAAAAACTGGCCTCATTTCAGATGCACAGGAATAAAACACTGTCCCGTGGAATTTAAAATAGGTCGGTGTGGCCCTTTAAAAGCCACTTCAGGGATGAGGAAGGAACGGGGAAATAAAAGTCAAGGGCACTCAAAGAGAAGTCAGATAGGGAGAGGGCCGTTGGAGGACCATCTGCACGCAGCTGCCTTATTGAGAGGGACCACACCAGTAGAGAGCAAACTGCGGAAGTAGAAACGGCAACAAAGTAACAGAGGCCGCTCAGCTCAGGGCGATTTGAAAGTCAAAAGAAAGGAGCTTTTGACTTTCCCTGGAGCTTCCCCTCCTCACTAACTAACCGCCCCAGGAGCCGCTGTGAATCATTCCCTCTCGATTCTGCGGTCCTAACTTTCTCACAGTGCAGCTCTTGGGGCCTACAAAACCCTTCAGAAACACAGGGGGTTGCTGTGTTTCAAATCCTCTTTCTTCTAAAAGAGATCTCCGCAGTTCTTTCATTTATCTATTTATTCCCTTCATTTACTTACTTTTTAGAGAGAGGGGAAGGGAGGGAGGAAGAGAGGGAGAGAAACATCAGGGTGTGGTGGCCTCTCGTGCGCCCCCTACTGGGGACCTGGCCTGCAACCCAGGCGTGTGCCCTGACTGGGAATCAAACCGGTGACCCTTTGGTTCTCAGGCGGGCACTCAATAGACTGAACCACACCAGCCAGGGCTAACTCTTCAAATCTTTAAAGGCTATTAACGCTAAACTTCTTCATCTCTTTCCCTGTGTTTCCAGTGGCTTTAAACACTCATTTCTTCAAACGCAGATTTGGGCATTCGGTGAACATTCGTTCATCAGTCATAACAAATGCAACCATCATTTCCCCGAGTTACAGAGGAAACTGAGGCACGGAGAAACCAGCACAGACAAGATTCAAACCCAGGCCACTCTTCCCCTCCGCCCTGGGCACCCCCTGAGGTCATCAAGGGCTCAGCTGACGAATCCTCAGCCCAGCTGCACCTTATCAGAATCCACTGTAATAAAGGCAAAGTCCGCAGAACCACCCGACCCCACTGCCCACACCTCCCTAGAAAACAGTCATTTTTCTTCCTTTGAATTGACTTCCAAACGCTCAGGAGGCATTTTTCCGCCTTCAGAATACCCTTAGACAAAAGTGCAGAATTCCGTGGGGGGACTCTCTCCAACAGTATTCACAGCCATCTTTCAAATGCAAATGGAAGCTTTTCTTTTTGTACCAGAGAAGAGGTAGTGACAATGTCAGACCGCACCAAGCCTCCAGCCCAGCACCCAGCGTCCTTCCAGCCGCCGTGTTCAAGGAGGGGAGTGCCTGAGATTTTTAATTCCTCCTCAGGCTCGGCTCCTGTAACTCTGAGAACAGAAACCCCCCCAAAACGTGAGGCAACAGCGGTAACCTGGAGGGCCGGTGTCTGACTTTGTGACCACGCATCCTTTTTTCATGAAAATGTGAGCGTGCCTCCTGTGTACACCTAGATGGGCAGAGGTTTATGTGGATTGGTAATTCAAAACAGTGTATAAGATACTGTGGACACTTACAAAACAAAACAAAACAAAACCCCCCCAAAACACCACACATTAAAAATAACAAAAAGCAAGGTAGTCTTCTCCCTTTTACAGATACGCAGGTAGTGAGTGGCGTTTCATCCTAAGTAATTGGGATGGACCTTCCAGAAAAGAGGCTGCTGGCAGGAGGTGGAGCCCTGGGGGACTTTGATTCAAACTCTTCAGGGTGTTAATGAATTCACGAAGCAGTTCTGGGGTAACAGAGCAATTCAAACGTAATGAAAGAATGGACTTTGAAAGGGACAGGTCCCTGCAAAAGTCCCCAAGAAACTCTTGTTCTGTCTCCAGTTCAGAGAGGAAATACAGGGAACCAGACAGGAGGAGGATGAAAACGTTTTAATTTACTGATTTGAGAGAGAGAGAAGGGAGAGAGGAACATTGACCTGTTGGTATTGATGCATCATTGGTTGATTCCTGCATGTGCCCTGACCGGGGATGGAACCCGCAACCTTGGTGTTATTGGGACAACCCTTTAACCAACTGAGCAACCCAGTCAGGGCGTGTACATGTTACCATTGAAATGATAGGAATGTCTCCCATGAGAAGGACCACAGTGGCGGTTAAACAACTCAGCCACCAAAAGCACAGACTTGGAAATACCCTGGAGTTTTATCTACGACCGTGGGTGGATCTGATTGTTGAAGTCAGAGCCGCCCACAACGTCCGCTATCACAGAGCTTTCCAGTGCGGGTAATTCCAGTGCCCAGGGTCGGCCGGCCTGGCTCTCCCCGTGACCACCACTAAAAGCAGCTATGGAGAAGCTACACCTGGCTTGACTGCCCCCCACCACGTCAGGGGTGAGCTCACAGAGCCCAACCGCCGTCTGCAGCCTCACGGTTTGTGGGCAAGACTCTGAGAACAGGCCTGCTTGGCGCTCTGGGCCCAGCGTCTCTGTCCAGACTGCACTTCCCCCATTTAGAAACCTCACCAAGCAGCACGCCGCTAGCGCAGCCTGGAGGCTCTCTACCCCCTTTCTCGTCTCTGGTGACGAGCCACGCCGAGGTAGGGCCCTTCTCGTCGCTGCGGCGCGGGGACCGACAGGCGGCCAAGAACGCCAAGTCTGGGCTGACCGGGACTGACCCAGACTCCCAGGAAACAGAGGGCTCCGGTTTCCCGGGGCAGCCTGGCCCTTTAACACTCAAAAGGAAATCAGGTGGGGGAAGCTATCGGGGAGCGGCATTCCAGGGGCCCAGAAGGCCCCACAGGAGCCTGAGGTGACCGACATCATGGGAGCACATGCACCGGGTGCCTGGGTGGACTTCAGGGACAGGGAAGGGAGGCCCTATCCGTGGAAGGCCCTCCCTCCCCTAAGTAACGAAAGGACAACCACAAGTCCTAAGCAGAGGACAGGGACGGGGCCTCACCTCCACATCCTCTCCACGGGACCCTGTGCCCACAGGCGTGTCTGGTCCCCTCGGGGAGACGGGCCAGCCCCCCAGCTCCCCGGGAAACACCATGGTGGGGCAAGCGGAGCAGGGCGGTAGTTACCAGGTGTTGGATTTCAGGTAAGGTTTCCTCTCCTTTTAAGATCTCTTTTGAGGATATAAACGCCTTGGTCGAGGAAGTGCCACCCGATTGCTTTTGGGGCACACCAGGCCCCAAAGCAAAACAGGGTGGGGGCGGGGGAGACCTGTTCGAAGAGGCTCCTTCCCCTTAACTGCAAATAGAACAAACATCCTGTGTCCACACCCACCCAGCAAGGCTCGCCCTGCTATTGTTTACATCCACGGTGGGGGGTGGGGGGAGGAAGCAACGTCTTGACTGCTCCTTCTGATGGCGGCATCTGGTCTTTGGCAGGATCTGAGCGTTTGGCTGTTACGGCTCTAATAATTGTACCGATAACGCTGAGCAACAGTACCCACCCCGCTGTGCTCTTCTTACTAAGCGGAAGTCGTCGTGCCAGGGCTCAATGATTATTATTGTCATCATCGTTACTATTTTTTTTAAATCGATTTGAGACAGAGAAAAAGAGAAGCATTGATTTGTTGTTCCCTTGACTGGTGCATCGTTGGTTGATTCTTGTGTGTGTGTGTGTGTGTGTGTGTGTGTATGTATGTGTGTGCCCTGACTGGGGATCGAACCCGCAGCCGGGCGGTACAGGGACGACGCTCTAACCAGCTGCACTGCCCGGCCAGGAGCCACCGAGAGTCCTCAACTCTTAGCCAACTGTAATCACAGCCAGTTTTTAACTGCACACTGGCTTCTGGATGTTTCTAGACTGGTGCATCTCCACCCTGGCTGCATGCACACATATGCACGTGCACACATATGCACACAGCTATACACAAACTTACCCATATACACATGTACGCAGGAATATATAAACATGTGCATACAGGCACACGTGCACATGCGTGTTTGTGTGTGGACATACTTTTACAAAATCTACCTAGTACATGCCAAGTGCAGCCAGGGCTGAGATCCACGGCAGACACGGTGTCCACCACGGTCCCCAGTAGTCACAAAAAGCAGGTTTGAAAACACAAGAGCCCAGAGACGGCACCGCAGAAGTCACGCAGCTGGTCCCCCCCTTTGAGAGCAGCGGATGGTGAGGCAAAGCCGGCTGTGCCCCCTAAAGGCGGCGGGGGGGCGGGCGGAACGGGTGCTGGAACTGGAGCCCACCTCCCAGTTCTGAAGGGTTAGTGATGACCTCACTCTCGGGAACGGAATCTTCTGGACAAATGAGAAGACTATCCTTGAAAAGAAAAGAAAGCCTAAAAACAAAGTCACGCTCACAGCCAAACAATGACCTGAGGGCCTCTGTGTTCAGATTTGGATTCCTGTGCGCGAGGTTTCTCGGAAGGGAGCCGAGTCATAGCCTTAACGTTAAGCTTTAGCGAAATCCAATAGAGAAGGTAAATCTGTGACCGGAATGATCACTGCCATTCCTAAAGCCGGATCTGGGGTCTTCTTTAACGTGGGATTATCAATACCAAATAGAGAAGTTTCTAAATCTGCAGAGAGGGTGAGGGGGAACAGTAGAGTAGAATAGAAGGTCGGAAGCGACATCAGGGATAGTGTAACGCAAAATGACGTCCTCGGGGAAACAAGTCCTCTCCCACCAGTGTGCCCTGGCACCGGCAGAATGGTAAGGCTGAGCCTCCACGATTCTGCCAAGCAACACCCGACATGTTTGGGAGAGAAAACGCATCCAGCCCTGGCTGCCCGTCCACACAGAAACACGAAATAACCTGCTTAGTGCTTCTGCAAACAGGAAGTGAGGTCTCTCCACACACAACTAGTTCTGGCGGGATGGAGGCCAGAGCTCACAGCGACTAGAGAAACCTGCTTGGTGGCGACGGGGTGGGAAGGGCCAGGCGTGGCAGCCGGAGCAGCTGGAGGAAGGGAGAGGGGACACCAAAGGAAAGGCCCGAGCAACCCTCCCCCCACGCCCACCTCGCCGATTTCAGCTGCAATGCGTCGGACTCTAGAACTCAGTTCTTCCCATGCGCGGGGTGCCGTGAACGGCCAGCTGATGCCGTTTTCTCTCTGGAAAGATGAGCGTCAAACATTCTCCATCACACACCCCGTTCCTGTGGCCCCTCCTCAGCGACACGGTCAGGCGGAAACCTCAAGCCTTCTTCCCCTCGATGGCGAGCGGCCTGTCCCTCTGAGCACAGAGGGAAGAGACGCTGGGTCATGAAGGGCGGTGTGCCCAGGGAGGTGACTGTTTGCGAGTCCCAGCAGGAAATCTCCTTCTGAGAGGCGTACCTGTACGACCCCCTCACAACCGGCAGCTGCGGACGGTGCCTCTCCAGGCTCCCACTACCTGGGGGAGTCCACCACCACCTTCCGTAACTGTAACTAGTAACTGACTCGGTTTTCCTGTTACGAAGTTGTAACACAGTAACACACAGTTCCGACTGCCTCTAAAACCTCATCCACCCTCTCACGACAAAGAGAAACCGTGCGGGATTTACGGCACTCGAGGGGCACCTACCACCGCATCTGGTACAAGCACAGAATCGATACGCGTGTGTTTAATGGCTCCTGGTTTGCTGGGCGAATGAATGAATGGGTGGGTGAAATATGAAGTCTTTGCTAATTTGCCTTTGGCACCTAAGCAATGAGTCTGTTACTTATCCACGGGTCCCCAGCCAACCCAATGCCCCAGCCCTCTTGCTGCTCTAGATTACAATGTTTCAATGTTATTGAAATACTCTCTGCCTCCTTCTCTGGGTCACCCGCTTGTTTGGGTTTATCCTTTCAAACCAGCTTGATCCATCCCCACTGGAGCCACAGGCCTCACTTTGCAGCCTGAAGCGGCTCGGGTCCGACTGGGTCTGCGAATCCAATCTGGGCCCGGGGAAGCGTGGAGTTCTTCCGCCTTGCAAAAGGGCAGGCAGCAAAGACCAGAAGAAGCAGGAAGGAGGAAGCAAAGGGCAGGTGCCTGGGGACACACCCCTTGTCAACCCTCCTAGCACAGGGAGAGACGGGAGGCCCCCCCAGTGAGCAGCAGGGTGACCAGGAGATCAGAAAAGGGACAGATCCCCAAAGACACGAGGGCTGGAGGTGAATAAGGGGGTGACCCAGCCACAGGCAAGTGGATATGTGTGATGGGAGGCGCCCTGGTGTAGTGATGACCTCAGTGGAGTGTGACACGGAAGAGAAAAGAGCCCCGAGGTCCAGACCAGGTGAGGGCAGACCTGCAACCTGCAGAGAGCACCCAGGGGTCAGGCTGAAGGCCGGGGAAGGGCCTGAGTGGCTTCAGAATCCTAGATTCTCAGACTAACCGAGACACACACACATCTGGTAGCTGGGACTTCACGGTGACATGGACAAAGTACCAACCTGCGGACAGGCCACGAGGGGCATCTTCTCCAGACCTGTCAGATGAGGGGGGTGAGATGGGGGGTCGGGGACAAGAGCAGTATCCAGAACTGAGTGGGAAAATACAGTTAACAGTTCACAAAACAGCACTTGTTCCTTATTTCTCTAAAACAAAAAAGAGAAAGAAACAGAGCCCATTCTGCCATATGCAGAGCCCATAGCGGGGAACATTGTATTGTGCAACCTCAGATCTGGAGGCACAGATGTGTGCGTGTGGGGGTGTGTGTGGTTCGATCAAGATGTACAGTGTGTCTCTTACCGCGGGGCCACGATTTAAAAAAAAAAAAATGTGGCAAGCACAGGACGAGAGGACGAGGAAGGTTTCTTCGAATTCTCCTATTTGACAGGTGTGTGTCTGCCAGCCTAGACAGGAGTTCCAGCGTAAGACAAAGCACGTCGTGGGCAACGTGAAGACACACGGTCAGGTAACCCCAAAACTACACCTTGTGTGAGACAGCAACGCCCTCGGTTAAACTCAGGCTGACCCAAGTCTCCAGGAAGTAGCTACGCCTCACAGACGCGGCGACAGAGACACACCTGTGTACTCAGGCCAAAGGCTGGGCCTCGCCCCTGCCCGGCGGCTTTCGTTCCAATGTGGACAGGCACCGAAAGGGGCATTTTATTATAAAACTTACTGGAGGCAGAACCATACTATGTCACCCCAAAGTCATGGAACGCCAAGCCTCGCTTTTAACACCGTTAGCAAGAGCAAATTCTAGCACTCAATGCCTCGGACACCCTTCTCTGGAACAGGGAAGAGGAACAGGTGGCTTTTCAGGACTTGTGGATTCCGGCTCGACATCCCTGCCTGCGACATTCCCCTCCGCCTGGGAAAGCCAGGGTCCAGATGAAGTCAGGACTTCAGGAGAATGCAAACGAGCCACATACATTAAATCTTAAGTACTTCCTGGGTGGACAGGCCATCTTCCCAGCAAGGCAGAGGGTGATTTATGGGGCTATGAACCCACAGGATGCAGACCAAGTCATTCAGAAGCCCAGCAAATGCATCTTACAGAAAAGCCGTGTCGGGGCCCATCAGCCACCGTCACGCCGGTCCTTCCTCTGGGGCCCTCCCCCTGAGGAAGTGAGATGTCCTCACAGACACATCCCGGGGGTTCCCACCGTCCCTGCTCAGAGCTCAGTGAGGGGAAGTCAAGGACGCAGAACACGGGCCGCGAGGTGAAGTGACTTGGCCACTTTAAGTTAAGAATAAAGCTGAAGTTTTCTGTTTGACACTCTGCTCCCGCCTGCCCCCTCCCCCACTCCAATCTGAGCCTGGCCTGGATATGGCCCCCCCTCAAGGAATACTTTCCAGTCCTTCTGCGAATGCTAATTCAAGGTCAAGAGAATCCCCTGTCAAACGCCCACTCATCCTGGGTGTTGCAGAGGCTCTGAGGAGGGTCCACGCGGGCAACCGCCCTCAAGTCCTGCCGCACTCTGGCCCCACCAGGGCCCTCCAGCTCCGTCCAGAGCTGCCCAGCTGCCCCGGAGAGCACTGGACAACGGGACGGTCTCTGGGAAGTCATCCCCTCTCGCCCCCTGATCTCACAAGGGAAGGAGGTGTCCAGGCGGCCTGTCACTTCAAGGTCACTTCAGTCTCGCGTGGCCAGCTCCCACGAACTGAACGCGAACCAAGTAGTTTTCTTTCCGCAGGTACTTAAGCACCCCACGCTGCCACCTGAAGACCCCAGCTGAAGGTCCCGGGGCTCCCAGGTGTGCCCACGGTGGCAATACCCTCCGAGTCTGGGCTCTCCGGGAACCTCAAGTCTGGTGGGGTTATGGGGAGGGGGAGGCCCTGGGGGAAAGGCCAGGGCGCAGAAGGAAGCGAATCCACAGCGGCCGGGGGCTCTCCACTCGCCCCGGACCAGGAGGGCGCCCACCCGCCTCCGGCAGCCACAGGCCCCACCACCCCGCGCGCTCACCGGGTGCGGAGCGCCTGCCAGGCGGCGTCGATGTCGGCGTAGAGGTTCTTCTCGGAGGGCCGGCCCGAGCTGACGCCGTAGCCCGAGTAGTCGTAGGAGAAGATGTTGCAGTTGATGCGCGAGCCCAGGCCGATGTAGAAGCTGCACATCTGGCCCAGGTCCACGGCGTTGCCGTGCGAGAAGAGCAGCGTGTAGCGGCTGGAGGGCGCGCAGCGCACGAACATGCAGCCCAGCCGGTTGTCGCGGGCCGTGCGCGAGAAGAAGACCTCGACGGCGTCCAGCTCGCGCTGCGAGTACTGCCAGTCGGCGCGCTCGCTCAGGTGCAGGCTGCACGCGCCCGGGCCCGCGCCCTCCTCGGCCGCCTGCGCCGCGGTGGCCGCGGGCGCCGGGGCCGGGGCGGGCGCGCCGGGGCCCGGGCCGCGCTGCTCGGGCGCCAGCACCGTGTAGGTGGGCTCGGGCGGCAGGAAGGCCAGCTTGGCGGCGATGCGGCTCGGGCAGGGCGGGCAGCAGAAGAGCCAGCACAGCTCGCCCAGCGAGAAGCCGTTCATCCTGGGGCCGGGCTCGGGCATCGGGACGGCCTGGGCCCGCCNAAGGGGTGTCCCCGCGGCCGGAGAGCGCCCCCCTCGCCGAGGTCCCCTTCCCCAAAGCCGCGTCCTGGGCTGCAGCGAGGGTCTTGCGAATCGGCGGTGGGGGGAGGAAGAGAGTGGCAAGGCCCGCCAACTCTGGGGTGGCGCTGCTGCTTTCCCAACCGCCTCTTCCTGGAGTTTCTGCCCCAGGAGGGGCAGGGTTGGGGGGCAGGACGGCCGCGGCCGTACCGTCCGGCCCAGGGGGCTGTTTCTGCAGACGCGGCGACAGCACCACCGCCCTCGCCCGCCCCCGAGTCGGAGGGAGTCCGCCAGGGCCCGGGCGCCCCTCGCGGCCCAGCCTCGCTGAGGCCGTTCCCAGACCCACGTGCGCTGGACGGCGCCTCTACCAGAGTAACTATGGGTCTTTTGCCGGGCCAGCTTCTCCCCAACCTGCTCCTGGTCCCGGATTCTGAAGTGGCCTTCATCATGAGAGACATCCTTAAAATGATTAAATTCACTGCAATTTTGGCACTCTCTTTCACTTAGTCTTCTCCGCCCCGCCCCCCTTCCCCCCAATCTAACTCAGCAACCTTAACCTCAGTGCGCGCTGGTGCCAACTTCTCGGATCCTTCTGGACTTCCTTGTCCCTCCGGGTTTGGCAGCCTAATTCCCTTTCAGGAATGGACAGGAGGTGCCCTGCCCCGACTGCCAGCAGAGCCAGCGGGAGGCAAGGCAGTGGGCAGAACCGCCTCTCTGGGCCTAGTGTGTCCTGTCCCCCACAGACGTGCTGAACAGCACGGGCTTTTGCTGCAGCTTCTGCAGGTGTGTTTCTGAGCACCGATCATCTCTGTGAATCTGTCCACCCCGATCTCAACAACCTTGAGGACCTGGTTTTCAAAGACCATGTCTTCACTCTCGTAACCTTTAGATTGATTTTGGAACGACCCCAGAAACATGTAGAGAAAAAAACCTGGTGAGCAAGCCCTGTTTCGACTAAATAGTTCTCAAGTTTCTTTTAAGATTATTCCTACTTGATGACGTTTCCCATAAACGCAAATTTTTTGCCTCTCAAGGTTGGGTTTCTTTTTTTTTTTTTAAAGGGCTAAAACTTGCTGCAGGTCTGTCTGCCCACAGCTCACTTCCTGCAGTCTGCACAGGTTCACATAGTGTGTTTCACACCCACGGCTGTAGCAAAAGCCAGGAAGGTGATGCGTGAAATGTTCCCTACCCTCCACCGCCTTCCAATCTCCCCAGGTGGAGAGTCAGGACACTTCTTCCCGGGCCTTCACGGAAGAAAAGGTCGGATCCCCATAAAGAACCCCGGTCTGGGGCACTATGTGTGGGAGCTACGGTGGTAGCCAAGCATGTTCCATCCTGATCTAATCCAGAAGAACAGGATTTCGGGAACTGAGATGGAAGAGTGTGTGACAGGCCCCTGAGCCTCTCCCCCAAACATCACTCCTCTCACCTGTCCTGACCGGACTCAAATCGCGTGCAGTTCGTGGGGAGAGTCTCACATAGGCGTCCTCTGAGCCGCTGGCGGAGAACGCAGGTGTGATATTCCGGATGGCCGACGGCAGTGTGAACGCCATGAGAAATTTTTAAAAGCCAGGTATGCGTTTATTTATACCCTGCCCCATGCCACAAAGGGTTTGTGGGGTATCACAGTTTAAGACCGATAAATAAATATGTAAATGATTCATTTCTGTCCTCTGAGAAGGCCACGTGGACATGGGTGGAAAGGGCAGTTATTCCCAGGAAAAAGTGTTGGTTCGGGTTGGCACGGAGATCGAGACCCTAGCACTTGGGCGCCCATTTCTCTGCTCCAGCCGCAGGTAAGTCACAGCAACTCTGGTGACGCGCTGCCCTGGGGCTCAGCCTCACCAGGCCTCCAGGTCTCCGCTCACCTCTAACATGTCCACAAGTTACGCACCAACGGGCCTTGGCGTGTTGGTGGGAAAGCTCGACCACACCGCACAGAAAGAATAAATCTGCCCTGTAAAATACGGGGAGGTCAAGGGTTACAATAGGCTGTTCGCTTGGACCTTTAGGAATCCTGCCTGCTCCACCTCACATTCTAGGAGAGAAAGGTGGAACTTGGACTTGGGGATCAGCAAATGTATTTACTAGGTTCTCACATGCATCTGTCACTGAGCAGGGGTGGGGGGTGCAAAGGAGGCCAAGACACAGCACCCCGTCCCCCACCCCCCTCCACAAGCTCACTGGGTGGTCTGCACCTCAGAAGAACTCTGTCCCTTGAAGGCAGCCGGGGCTGGTGACTAAACCCACTCCATGTAGCCACATGCATCGGTCTCCACTATTTAACGCTGGCCCCTCACCCCTTGAACTTCGTCTTCCGTGCTGGTCGGCCTGATGCTGCGCTGCTCACGACCACCCACCTTTACAAAGGTTGCACTGAGTCAGCCCTAGAGGACAAGGCTCCGTATTGCACTGACCATCAGAGGTGGACGTCCAGGCTTGGAAACTGAACCTGGTTGTTCAGACGGAAAGTAGAACAAACCTAAGATGCACTGCCCTGTTTCAACGTCCATTTCTTTCTGTTTGTTTGGTTTTGTTTTTTAACACAGGACCAGCTGCTCTGTGAGGAAGACAAGGATCAAGTCTGTTTTTTGTCCCCCTTGTCCGCCCCCCACCCCACCTGTGCCTGGCAGAGAGAAGTGGCTCCGTCTACGTAAATTAAGTGGATAAATTAATGAATGACTAAGGAGTGATTTGGTGCCTGCAACAGGTGACCACACCTGTTCCTGCCGGTTTGGGCCTTGAGGAAGAGGCAGGGCAGTGCCACACAAGTGCCAGCAGAACCCTGCGTGAGCTGTCCCTCCGTGTCCTCTGGCTAAGGAGCGGCGCTCTCCCATCCTTCTTGCTGACACGCTGACGCAGCTTTGTTCCGGGCGTCAAAGCTCCCGGTCACAGTGCCCACTGTGAGGACGGCCTCGTGCCATGGTTCTGGCCAATGGCCCCTAAGTAGAGAACTTTGGGGAGCTTCTGGAAAGATGAACAGGGCCAGACTCATCTGTAATGTTTCCCTTTGTTCCTAGTTGGGAGGCAGGCTTTGCTCCTAGTGCCACAGCAGCCACCTTGCAATCACGAGGGTGAATTTCGTAGCTGAAGACGATGGAGGAGGAGGCGTCTAGACCCTTCCTGGTGTTGCCCAAGAGCTGCCCCACTCCTTCCGTGTCCAGGTTTCTTGTTATGCAAGAAAAAGAAGTCCCTTTCTGTCACTGAAGTTGGGGGTTTTGTTACCTGCAGCCTCTAGTGCAGTGATTACGAATCTGACTCGGCACTCAAAAGCAAGAGATCTTACGTCGTTTCCCAACCGTTTCTCAACAAGCACAAAGAATGTTTTGTTGACCAGCTGTGAAACAAATACGCCTCCGTTCTGCTTCCTCCCCCAGAGAAAGACAGTAAGTTATGACTGAAGGCGGGACAGATTTTGGAGGAGACCTCTGTTCCACTAACCTCTGCAATGTAGGGAAAAGAGAAGCTTTCTTGGAAAGGAGTGTCAATGGCACTTGCCGGCTACTCCAGGGGGCCCGTGCCAGCGTCACTGAGGGCGAGGGCCTGCCATTCAACCAGGAGCTTTTATTGGTGACTTTTCCCAGAACCTTTGTCAGCCTGAGGGCTCTTATCAAAAGTGTTGAAGCCCAGCTGGGGAGCACTCGGGGAGCCACAAAATGCTCAGAGGGCAGTGCAGAGATAAGGAGCCGGGGGACACAACACTGGCCGCCCACCGGTATGTTTTCACAGGCCCACCTGCCCTCGGACGATTATATCCACAACCCTGCAGTTCTCGCTGGTCTCCTCACGTCCCCTAGCCATGGATTCAGAACCTGAGGCCTGGCGTCCCCGAAACTGACCAAGGGACCCGGGTCTGGTCAGCTGCGTGCAAACAGGGCCGGTGTCCACCCTGTTTTCCCCACACCGCCAGCACCCAACCCCTGCCCCAACCCCACTGGGTCACGCTGTGCCCCAACCCATGGTGACAGGAGCTCAAAACGCATTTGCCAGGGGATTGAAAGCCAGTTTTCGATCACTTCTAATTGCTTTGTTTAAAAAATGAGCAAGGATGTAACAGTTAGACAAGGTTACATAGACGTTTTGAAGTAGAAAGTGGGAGGAAATAGCCCCTCACATGCTGAGCTCACAAAGCTCATTTTAAGGGGGTAATAAACAGCCCCACCCCATGGCATCAATTCTAAGGGGTGTTTTTCAGAATTTTTTTAGTTTACTGATTTTAGAGAGACTGAGGAGGGAAGAGAAGCAGTGGTTTGTTCTTCCACTTATTGACGCGTTCATTGGTGGATTCTTGCACGTGCCCTGACCGGGAATCGAACCTGCAACTTTGGTGCATCAGGACAACACTCTGACCAGCTAAGCTCCCTGGCCAGGGTTGGCTTTTTTGGTTTTTGTTTTTGTTTTCAGAATTTGGGATAGTTGCACATTGAAAGAATGTATATGAATGACTCGTCCATAGGGTTGTTCCCAGGCATTTCCAGTCACAAATACAAAACACATACTCCAAAAACCACTAAGACCAGCCCCCTCTCGCTGTGTGTAAGTATTTCTCAGATGACAGAGTTGAGACCTCCAGTCAGTAGGGACACTATTCAACTCCCTACCTGGGTGCAGAACACAGTTTTGAGAAATTCGATGAATAACAGAGAAACGCAACTATATTTTGTTTTCGGGGAACGCCGTTGCTTTGTAAGATAGAGGTGATGTCGTGTTTCGCCGGCAGGGGAAGGACACAGTGAGAAGGAACTAGAGATCTGGGAGGGGATAGGAAAAGGGCAGTAAAGAATTAAAAGCACTGAATTTCGCCTGCAAAGTCAGCTGTAAGTGACAGAGGAGAGGCGAGGCCACGGAGAGTGGGGGGGGCCCAGGCAGGGGACGTTGCAGGTGGCCCGCTGGTGAGTGGATGGGCAGGTGAGCCCGGGACGCCGAGGTCTGGGTCAGCGCCAGGGGGCGTGCGGACCCCGCCCGGGTTCTGCCAGGCCATTCCCCGAAGAAGAACTTGGGCTGAGTGGTGGCAACACGGACAAAACCAGCCTGCAAGTCAGCGGCACAGGGAATCTCAGAACAAGTTCTTCTTCTTTAAGATTACTCACCCAAGTAAAGAAAGAGAAACCTAAGCCTCATGTTCAGCCCAAAATCAGAAGGGAGAAAAAAAAAAAACACTCATCAGTTCCATGGGCAGCTAAAAAAAATCGTTTCTAAGAAACCCAGCTCTGTCTTCTGATAACTTCCAGATGCCAACTCGGGGATGAGACTGAGGAGTTACAACGAAAGAGAGCAATCCTGGTGAGTTGGGCAGGGCCGCCGTGTTTGCTGTGAGTCAGATGTGGCACGGCATGGGGATCCCATTTCCACAGGGAGGCTGCCACAGACTCAGGGTGAGGCAGCGGGGGGGGGGGGAGGGTGGGTTGCAGGGGGGGGGCACAGAGTATGTGTCTAGGTGCATAACTACATTCCAACCAAACCGCCTGTCACTGAACGAGCTGTCTGCTGTGGGTGGACTGACGTTTTGATGGGACCGCGAATCGGAATCGAGACACGACCCATTCCTACACAGATACGCTCCATGTCAGAACCTCTGCAGCCCAGGTTGGGGCTCCAGCAGTAGGGGAAAGGGAGGGGTGCTGGGGTTCCATACTCAGCACCTTGGATCCAGAGAGCCCTTCTCCCCTCCCTGCCCCAACCCCACTGGGCAGCCAGGGGAGAAACAGGGAGGAAAGAGGAAGAAAGCCCACGCCAGCTTGGCTCCAAGCGGCCGACACTCTGGGTTGATGGAAGGGCGGTTGCTGGCATTGGTTTGACTGGGCAAGTCCAGTCCGCAGGCTGGGAACCAAAGACAGCGTCCTTTTGCCTGTAGTCCAGTGTCTCAGCGTCCCATCGACCTGCACAAGCTCATCCTGCGGGCCTTCGCTTTGGTGTGAACGCTTCACCACCGCCATCCGGCCGAGTGACCTTGGACTTCAGTGCCCCGGCGCGGTCACGGGCCCCTGGTCTGGGCCTTGCTGCTCCATCTGCGAGATCCGGTTTCCCATGTATGTTGAAAGATGCAAAGTGAGGCAGCCCACGTACAGTATGATTAAAGAGCGCTGTGAGCGTGCCAAGTGCTATAAATATGGATAATGTACCATCTGAGAGGCGGCTGGGCAGACCGGGCCCCCTTCCCTCTGCCCTTGTGGCACTTGGCCTTGGATGCTGAGTGCCTCATGCTTACAGAAGAATCCCGATCGTGGGTGACTTAGAAACTCCCCTGTATTTGGGACATCGCACCTAAAGTGTTTTTTTTTTTTCAGTCTAATGACATAGAGCTTATTTCCTTCTCTTATGTAATCTCTGCTAAAGGAATCAGTAACCTATCAAATGTTAAGCCAATAGGACCTGGAAAATAATGTGTTAAATATCTTGCCCTTTGCCATGTCAAATGAGGAAGAGAGATTTTCAAAAATACATGTGTGTGTATATATATCTACATATCTGCCCTGGCTGGTGTGGCTCAGTGGATTGAGTGCCAGCTTGCGAACCAAAAAGCTTGCGGGTTCAGTTCCCAGTCAGGGCACATGTCTGGGTTGCAGGCCAGGTCCCCAGTAGGGGGAGTGCAAGAGGCAACCAACTGATGTATCTTGCACACCGATGTTTCCCTCCCTCTCTTCTTCCCTTCCCCTCTGAAAATAGTATCTTTAAAAAAATAAAAAGTGTGTGTGTGTGTGTGTGTGTATCCACAGCGTTGACCTGATACAACCAAGGCTACGTGTTCAACCCCTGGTCAGGGCACATATAAGAGTCAATTAGTAATGCATCAATAAGTGGAGCAACAAATCAATGTTTCTCTCCTTTCTCTTTCTAAATAAAATAAAGTAATAAAATACAATAAAACAAAATAAATCCACAAATTTGGAGAATGTAGAGAGGGAAGTCGGAACAAATTCACCTTTGATGCCAAAGTGTTCAAGGAACAAGAGGCCCAAGATGATGGTGCTGAGACGATACAGCTGGACGGGAAGGACATTGAGCAGGCGTCCACTCTGCAACCCGTCAGGGCTCCTGCCCTGCCAGTCCCCAGCCTGGGACAAACACAAGCACCTGTCCAGTTTGTTCTCCGTCGCAGGTGCTAAGTATTAGCAGGGAAAACTAGGCCATGTCACACAATGTGGAGTGTGTCCTCAACCCACTCCGGATTCTTCTTACTCATGCCCCGCCTGGCCCGGCCCCGACCCGACCACACCTGGGCGTTGCGCAGTCAGGAGCACGCATCCCAAGTCGGAGACAGGCCGCGGCAGGCGCAGAGGCTCGGCCGCCCAACCCCGCCTTCCCAGGCATTCCTCGGTGTTCGGGGTTGAGTGGGGCAAACAGGAGAGCTGGCTTCCCAAGCCTGAAGGCTCTTCAGGAGGCTCAGGAATGGAAGGAATGCGGGTGAACGGGCAGGAGCCACAGAGAACAGGACTCCGGGGTCCGACTGAGGAACTGACCCTCTCCAGAAATAAAACGGGTGGTGTCCTGAGAGGGTTCCCTTCCGTGGGAGCTGATCACGTCCAAGTCTAGTCTTCAGTCGGTGGCTCGACTGGCATTTGGGAACCCCCTGAACAGAGAGAGCCCAGTCCGTGCTGTGGCACTGAAACGTAGCATGACATGCACTCATCACAGTGAGCACAGGAGCTACGCGGCCGAAACCGGGTTTCAGGGGGTGGCATCAGAAGCGCCCTTCCCACGGGAGAGCACGCGGCTGGAGAAGTCAGAGGAGGTCGTAAGCCAGGGGGCGGGGTCTAAGCGCCGCGGCGGAGAGCGGGAACCAAGCGTTGACTCAGAACCTGCGCGTGCGCAGCACTACAGAACAGACGCGCGAACAACCAGAAGCTTTAGGAGCAGCGTAGAGACCGGACCGTGAACTGTCAGGATGAGGCAGCACCGGGCAACTGGGCTGCATCGGCGTTGTAGGAGCTCGTGGAGGGAGGCCGTGTGGGCTTGGAGTAGCGGAGTCGGGCCATGAGCTGGGAAGAGGGATGAGGACAGGAGGGAGATGGAAATGACTTCAGACGGAGAAGTGGGACCTGCCCTACAGCAGGGTCTGTTCCTACGACTCGGGAATTTCTGTTGGGAGTGACTGAGGGGGGGAGAAACACCCTCGAGAGCGGAAAATCAAGAGTTGGGTTTTGGACGTGCCGGCTTCGAGTTGCATGTGGGACATCCCGTGGGGAGGGAGTGACGGTCCCCCCAACGCAGGGCTGGAGCCCAGGAGAGAGGAGGCGGCTGGGAGCATGGAGTGGAGTCTCGCCAGGGCTCCTCTTTTTCCCTAAACAGAGCTTTCCCTCCGCACCCCACTGTCCCAGTCGTGAGGGTCTCGCCAGGTCCTTACATCCCCCCCCCCCCCCCCGTCACTGTGTCGTGACCCAGACCTAAACCCATGACAGGCCGGCGTAACTTGCTCTGGGATAGTTTTTTCTTTAGTTTACAGAAAATTTCTGATACAGAGAAAAGCAGACACAACTGCATAAGGAGCCCCTATGCTTCAAAAAATGACCAGTTCAAGGCCGATCTCATTTCCGCTCTCCCTTGCTCCGCGTCCTCCCCTCCCGCAGTTATACTGAAGCAGGCACTGGATCTCTGCGAATTCACTCTCGGGTGCTGGGAGGTGTAGGATGTCAATAAACATCAGGAATTTCTGCAGTCTTGTTTCTACCACGTTGAGGGAGTCAGTTTCAGGAGAGAGAGGATGAAATGGACATCAGGACAAATTAGAGAGAGCCCTGTGGCCAGGTAGCTCAGTTAGTCAAAGCGTTCTGGTACGCCAAGGTTGCAGGTTCGATCCCCGGTCAGGGCACATACAAGAATAAACCAACGAATGCATCAGTGAGTGGAACAGCAAATAACGTTTCTCTCTCTCCCTTCCTCCCTCTAAAATGAAGAAATAAAAACAGGTTTTCTAAAGAAAAATTAAAGAGAGCTTTGGTAGCCTTTGAGTCTGTGTTTCCTGGTATCCCGGAGGCCTCTCTGCAGGTTGGTTCTTCAACCTACGGTTTCTCTGAGGCACACATGTCCCCTCCCGCCTCCGCCACGCTGCTTTGCTGACCTTCACAGCCAGGCAGCCCGACTACAGCGCACCGGCCTCCACCTGACCACAGAAGCCACACCGGGGGGCACGGCCCCTCGTGGAGAGTCAGCCTCCCTCAGCCCCAGCCCCTCCTAATGACCTGGCAGCAGGAAGTGACCTCACCCGTCTCTGACGAGGGGCACTGGACCTAAGCGCCCTCCTTCTGTGACTCATTCTGTTCCACCCCGCAGCTGTACGGGTGTCTGCGCTGGCTTTCTGCCCCAAACCGGACGCCGCCTGCACACAGGTGGGTTTTCAGCCCCCATCCCAACCCGGACATCGCGCACTGGTGCCATGCTCAGGGAGCCATGGCCGCGCAAAGGGCCAGTGCCGTCTGCGGTGTGAGAGAAGTGGATGGACAGGGGTTTAGAGTGGTTTCTCTGGAGCTTTTTGAAGTCAAGTCCGTGCAATGACAAGGGA
The DNA here is from genome assembly GCF_014824575.4 of Sturnira hondurensis. Lineage (NCBI taxonomy): Eukaryota > Metazoa > Chordata > Mammalia > Chiroptera > Phyllostomidae > Sturnira > Sturnira hondurensis. The sequence goes on along the minus strand of NW_028080496.1, from coordinate 1,315,102 downwards.
CTTGACAGTCATCATCAAGAAATACAGCTGTCAGGAAGCCTGGAAAATGGCTTTACGCTGATGTCATATTAACTTCATGAGAGAGACAGGCTGCCAGCTGGCAGCCACAGCTACGGCCTTTCCTATAAGCCCCTTAGTGAAAGTGTGCCGGCCTGTGTTTCCTTTCATCTCGGAGCAGAGTGGCGTGTTTTCGGGAAGTAACTCCTCCAGCTCAGGCGTGCTGCACTCACCTGGGGCATCCTGAGGAAGGCAGAGGCCGCCACCTGAGCCGGTCTGGCCCAGGTCTCCCAGGGCGGACTCCTGGTGCTCCTGTGCTGGTTCTTGGACCACGCTTTGAGGACTGGGGACGTATACAGTGGTGCCCAAATACAGCTCCCCACTGAAACCGGTGGGGAGCTCCAAACACTACTGATGCCTGTGTCCTGCCCCCAGGCACTGTCCTGAACTCTGGGCTGGACCCTGGGCTTTGGGAATTTTGAGAGACCCTCAAGCAGACCCGTTTGGGAAGAACCAAAGCAAATGCAGTACAGAGCTAGATTCAGAACGGCCGGACCCGAGTCTTCTGCCCCCTGCTGGCCGGCGGGGTTACCGCGTGCACACTGGTGAATGGTGCACCGGTGTCTGAGACGCCTGAAGACACATGCCCGGATCTCCGGTGGTCCCTCCAGGCTCCACCTTCCCAGTTGTGCAGTGAGAAGCAGGCTCCCCAACCGCCCCGATCTCCGCAAACATCCTGAAGGCTGCAGGTGGGTGGGCACCCGACAGTCACCAAGTGTTTGACAAAGGCAGACTCGGCCGGCTTGGCACACTCAGCGCCTGCACATTCCAGAGAGGGCTGGCCCCCACCGGCTCCTGGGAGATAAGCTCCAGCTTTGGCCCGCTCTGCCTGATACGGGTCTCCAAGTACCAGGCCCTTGTACGACGGCAGCCTGCTCCATGACCCCCAGGGTCCGTCCCTCCATGGAACCTCGCGGCTACTCTGTTGTGAGTGTCACACGCCGTCTCTGGGACAGTGAAGTGCTATTTGTGCACATCCACCAGGGGGACAATGGGGAGTGGTGCCTGGTCTCCCAGACTCTGCCCTCCACACCGCTCTGCTGGCCGATTCTCACCGGCGCCCTCCCACCACACCTTGTTGTAACTGTAAAAAGGCTGCATTTCTGGGCTCCTTCTGCCCTGACTCTGAACCTGAGCGTGGCCTTGGGCACCCCCCACCCCCCGGCACTGGGGCCAAGAAGCAAAATAGTTCCTGCTGTAACACCCTTACGACAAAGACGCTCCGACCTCCAGAAAACTACAGAGGTCCAGACAGCCAACACCCAGGTACCCCGCCCACACACACAAAATAAATGCATTTTGTGACTTTTGCTTCGGTTCTTCCTTGATTCACTTTTCTGGACTAAGAAACAAAACAGAAGAGAATCCAGGTGTTCCGCTCGCCCACCCCAGCCCCGGTCACCACATCAAGCACAGCTCGCAGGCCGCTGCAGCGCCTTGCCTTCAGGTTGTCACGTTGTGGGTCCCAGCGCGGGGCCTCTCGGCCTCGCCACCTCCCTACAACTCGGACGGACAGGTGGGTAACCTGTGCACGCGTGACTCGGCCTCGACGGCAGAATCGTGTACCGGGTGGTACTTACTGATGCCGGGCGTATGTGGACGTGGGGGTTCCGGTCAGCTACTCTCAGGGGCCTTCCGACCTGAGGAGAGACAGAGGCTCCCTGAGGCCCGCCTGTGCTCTCCGGGCGGCCCTTCCTGAGCAGTTCTGAAGCTTCCCTCCCGGACTCGGGCGCAGAGCCGGCACCTCAGGCCCAGGGATCGATCGCGCTGTGTTCGCACAGAGGGCGAGTGTGGGCAAGGCTGACTCCAGCGGCCACGGCCCCACCTCGACAAATCACTGTGTCTTCTAGACCTGTTTTCCCATCTGCAAGAGGGGGTGGCTTGAAAAGACTAGATGACCTTTCTTTTTTTAAAAAAAATGTATTTATTTTAGAGAGAGAGAGAGAGGATGGGGGCAGGGAAAGGGGAGAGAGAGAGAGAGACACTGATTTGTTCTTTCACTTACTACTGATGCATCATTGGTTGAGTCTTGTATGTGCCCTGATGGGGGATTGAACCCGCAACCTTGGCGTGGTCACGACGGTGCTCCCACCCACTGAGGCCCCGGGTCAGGGCAAGACTAGGTAACCTTTCAAGTTCAACTCCCACAACCTAGGATGGAAATTCTATGGACCTGAGAACAGTAACAACTGTAACACATCCTGGGAAGCCCTACAACCCCTGGGCAATGGCCAAACCGAATGACTGTCGTGCCTGGATTCCTAGGAACACTGTTTTTACAACGTGAGGGGGAAATGGGTGGGGCCTGACGGACAGACCGTCCTAGAGCGGCTCTGTCTCTGCTGCTGCGAGCGAGTTCAGTTCCATTCCAAACTCACCTGCGTCCGGGGCGCACCTCCTGAGCTCCAGGCAGGGGGAGGGGAAGTGAGAGAGGGCCCAGAGAGCGCAAGGGCAGCCATGGGGAGGGTGGCACGGGGGCGCCCTCCAGGTGGGAAGGACCAGGGAGCCTTCCTGGAGGAGGCGGCATTGCAAACAGACTCCTTATTTATGGACATGTTTGTACTGCCTCTGTGCCGCGCACTGTGTGTCTGAGGCCCCTGGGACACTAGGATAAATGACAAAGCCAGAGTCCTCACCTGAGAGGGGTCCCCAATCACCTGTGACAGAGATGAACCAAGGCACAAAGTCTTTTACCACCTGATGGCGGAGATGATTAATGCCATTAACATTTTTTAAAACTCAGGTGGAAATGTCAGGTCAGGGTGCCGAGAAACGGCCAAGGCAGGAACACAGGCAGCCTCCTGTGTCTCACCAGACGAGCAGCCCTAATGTGTGACTTAACGACTGGTCTTTGGCCAAAGAGCAAGAAATGAGATCCGTCACGTGTTCGACAACTGGGTTTTCCATTTCTTCCCAACACGGAATCTACTTCTTTCCCTGGAAACCACAACCCACAGGGGCAGAGAGTAAACAGGGCGTGAATATAAACAAGAACCCGGAAGGGCCGTTGGCAGAAAAGTTGGTCCTTCAGGGGACCCGCCAGCTGACGCCACAGTGGAGTCAGATACAATGACTCACCGCCCCTCCGTTAACTGAAGAAAAAGGGGGAAAACCTGGGGACGGTGACGGAAACCGTGCGATGACGAAGGACTCCCGGCCAAGCCACTGTCCCAGCTCCTTTTTTCCCCGAAGCCCCGGGCCGTAAACCAACAAAATCTTCCCTGGAATTTGCCCCTTCTTCCCTCGCCTGGACGACGGACCCCTTTCCACGAGGCCCTCACCCAAGCCCAGAACTGCAGAGCTGGACCGCAGGTCTGGCTCCGCCACCGCTGCGCCACCCCAGGCGGTGAACACACAGGCGGTGTCGTTAACCCAGTTAACGGGCCTGGAGTCAGCCCCCGAGACCCTCTGCCCTCACCCCTGTTTTCTTGAGGACCAAATGCCGGCCCGAAGAACTCAGCTGAGAGCCACCTCGGAAGCCACACTTCAGCTGTGGAGGGGGCATGGGCGGGGGAAGGGGACGAGGCAGGGGGTGACCGGGCAGACCCTCACTGCACACACTCCAGTCACTCTATATGCTTTAAAGGCTGCCGTGCGGGTCCCACTCAATACATTACGATGGCGACTTCATTGGTTGGGCCTGGGCATCGGGACTTTCCCAAACGTCCCTTCTCTCCTGTATACGGAGGCCAGGCTTACTGACCGGACACCCCCCAAAGGTCGCCCTGTGGAAGACCGTTCTGTGCAGAGGCCCCTAGGGTCAGAACTGAGGCCAGCTGCGGCCTCAGCGTGGACGCTCTGGGGAGTGAGGAGGGGGCAGTGCCCGGCCCACAGGTGAGGGGATTACGGAACCTCACACCCTGCGCCCAGGGGGCAGAGTCAGAGGGCTGGGACGCAAACGCAGCACTGAACAGCGCACTGGGGGCGCGATGCTCTGACCAAATGCGCTCTCTGGCCGGGGATCTCTCTCTCTCTCTCTCTTTAAACTCCCTCAACGGCAAGGCCCTTTGAGAGCGAGGAGTAAAGGAAAGGAAGAAGCAAATGAAACAGGCTTCGAGGCTGGGCATGGCGGCTGTCCTGTGCATGTGTCCCCCCCAGGGGCCTGCTAACCAGCGTGCTCCTCACGGGGAAGATGCCTGCAATCCGGCCGGTGGGCGTCTCCACGGCCCCTCCAGGCCCGATGGCCACACGTTACCAACAACGGCCATGCATCTTTGGGGACCTGAGAACATCGAGTTGATTTGTTCCCGTGTTTCCCCCAAATGTTTGACAAAACCCTTAATCAGGAAACTGCTTGGCTGGAAAACAGACGTCGGGGGCGAGCAAGGCGCCCCAGCGGCTGTCACATCTGTCCTTCCCCAAGAGTTTCTAGAGGCCAGGACTCCCTGTCCCCAGGACGCTGCCACCAGGGAGCTTCCTGTGAACCGGGGGTGGTCTCCGGGCTGCTTTGGGGACCCCAGGGAGCCAAGCCCACCGTTAGGGGAGTGCGGCACCGGTCTGCCTCACACCCGCTGGGGTGCCACTGTCCCGAACTCATGTTAGTGTGGGACTGTGGCAGGCTTTGGAGACCAGGGTGAGCAGGACGCCGTCAGGACTGGGACGGCACCACTCGGTGAGAAGCGCCCACGCCACTTCCACGCAAGGTGGCATGGGACCCCTGGGGAGTTGGGAGCAGGAACGCCTCACCCAGGCCGGGGCCAGAGGAGCTGCCCGGAGGGGTCGCGTCCACGCAGGGTTTGAAGGGTCGTTCGTCAAGGGAGGGGGGCTCAGCACGAGGGGCCAGAGACAGGGCAGGCAAAGATGGAGACGTGTTTTAAACTCGGGTGTGGACAGAGGGAGGGGCGCGCAGGAGGCAGGAAGCAGACCCCCGGGGGAGTGAAGTACATCCCCCCTCCCCAGCCTCAGCCCCCCGAATCCTCAGAGTGTGGGTATCTAGCCCTCTCATACACAACAGCACTGGAGGCCACTCAGTCGGTTGGAGCATCATCCCGATATGCTAAGGCTGCAGGTTCAATCCCCAGTCTCGGTACATACAAGATGCAACCAGTGAATGCGTGTAAGTGAGTGGAACAACGAATCCATGTTTCTCTGTCTCTCTCTCAGCAACAATTAAAAACAAAAACAAAACCTGGAGGAGAGAACACGCCAGAGGCTCTGGTACAAGGCTCCTGACTGCCACGGCCTGCCCATTCCCACAGTCCGTGACGAGGACACCGAGACTGACCACTGTAATGGAGCTGGGTTCTGACCGGCTCAGCCCGTCCGACTCAAAGAGACTGTGGTCCCCTTCGTGGGCACGGTGGTCAGAAAATGGCAACAGCCCCCAAGGGTGTCTGCCTGCTATTCCCTGGAACCTGTGAATCTGTTACCTTACATGGCCCAAGCCGCTGTGCAGGTGTGATGTAGTTAGGGACCTCGAGGTGAGAGATGATCTCCTGAATTAGCCCCGTGGGCCTGCTGGGGTCTCCCGTCCTGAAGAAGGGAGGGAGGGAGATCGGAGTTAGCAGCGGTGGCGGAAGCAGAGGCGACCTCAGAAAACGAGACCATGAGGTGACCCGAGGGAGGGGTCAGGCGCCGAGGAGACAGGGGGCCTCCGGAAGCTGAAAAGGCCAGGAGCAGATTCTGACCCCACCCCGGGGAACCCCAGAAGGGACCCGTTTGCCGACACCTTGATCTTAGTCCCAGGAGATGGGCTTTAGGCTTCTGACCTTCGGGGCTGCGGGAGGAGGAATGAACAGTGTCTTTGGTCACTGCATCCACGGTGGGTTGCGGCGGCCCCAGGAAATGCCTGCGCATGAGACACATTTTCCGTCACAGCGCTACGGGCTTGGGGCGTCTGGGAATAACTGACTGAGGAAATGGCCAGTGGAGCTGATGACCAGTCCGTTCTTTTGACTAAACGTCCTTGGCGACAGCAAGCACGCTGCCCTGTCTGATTACGTTCGGGGAGTATTTGGGGGAAAACCGGCACCAGGCAGCGTGACAGCTAAAATGGGAAGAAACGTGTGTTCTCCTGCAGGCAGCTCCCCTCCAGAGCAAAAGGGAGCCCATGAATTTCAGGAACGAAAGCGGAAAATGCACGTCCTCAGAGGCTCCCGACACAGTGGACGGCGAGGAGGGGAGCCGTGGTCACTGTGCGGTGACCTGTGCTGGCACCTGGGTGCGGAGCGGCAGAGGACGGGAGGAAACTGGCCTGGGTTTTGGCTGCTAGAGAGCAGGGCTGGGCAGCCCCGGGGGGGAGGCCTGGGAGGGGCACAGGCACCCACTGGACGGCGCCCCACACGTACCCTGTGCAGGGAGAGACAGGCCACCGCAGGGCTCCATGCTGTCCCCATCTGCTGGGGCCCTCGGGACGCACCCCCCTGTGGATGAGGGCAGGTGACGGCCTTGCACACGGCACACGCACCCCCTTTTACCTGTCTCCTCGTGCTCGCGCAGGCGGCTCTCTCGGACTTCGGAGCTGGGGACCACCGACTCCGGGGCTTGTCCACCTTCGCCATTCTGGGGTGTCGCCCAACCCTCTCCAGAGCAGCTGGCCAGGGTCCGCCGGGAAAGGAAGCCCCCACTGCCCCACACCCCCCATCACAGCTGCGTCACCGGATCTAGTACATCCGAGTGACCCAGTCATATCCTGTTTCGTCACCAGAGAGGTCGGCTTCTTCTGACACAGCCCGTGCCACCTGCGTCCCCAGGAGTCCACTGCCCAGCCCCTCGGTCATTTCCCCAAGGAGCCACACTTCTACTCAGTTTCACGGCTGTTCCACACACTCTGAGCACCGCCTTGTTGGGGGGTCTAACTCGCAAGTATTTCCTTCCCCTTTACTGGTCGTCTGTTCTGCTTCATCTTTAAGCCGGATGGTTTTCTCGTGAGTCGAGCACACCAGGACTTTATTTCACAATCCGTGCTCTTTAAAGAGTCTCGTTTGAGAAATCCTTCCCTGACTTGATGTCAGGAGTCTGTTTTCCTAGGTTTTTTTTTCCCCCGAATGTGTTTTTATGGACAGGCCACGGTTTCCATTGCAGGGAAGTGTTTTTATACTGTGTTCATATAATGTCAGCCCCTGGCTGCTTCTTTCCCTCTGTGCCCTGCCCCCCCCCCGCCCCGCCCCAGCCACAACCCCCTTCTCGAGTGTGCGTGCCTGTCTGGGGTCTCTGCCGCCCCAGGTCTAGCTCTTCGCCTTTGCACCACGAGGTTGGGCACTGAGCTCCCACAAGGCTCCCCACTGCCTGCTTGCCCGAACCCTGTTCTCCTCTTCTCCAAGATCCACCCCAAACCCCGAGGGTGGGGCCCACAGACCGCCCGGGGACAAAGTGGACCGGGGCTGGGTACTGTTCAGAGCAAAGTTGTTTTTACTGCGACGAAATTGTTAAAAGGCCGTTACATGAGTTCCACAGACACACGACCGACGCGATAACAGTTAGTCATCGAGAACACTCAAGGGGTACAGACCAGGGTTGGTCCACGGCACAGTTCACATCCAGGAGAAAGGCGAGCACAGCGAGGATCAGGCGCTTGCACCGCCCATGGGAGCTTGTCCCGGGCATCCTCACCTCCAACGGGAAGGGAGGCTTGTCCCGCTCCGGCCGCCTGCACGGTCGGCGGGCGCCCCAGGAGCCCGGGCCGGGGGCTCGGCCACAAAACCAGCTCTGGCCGCCAGCCCCGGCCCACAGGAAAGGGTCCTGCGCCGTGGCGGGGCCTCTTCTTGCCGCCTCAGGCCCCGGGGGAAGTGGGGACAGCAGGTGGCCCCTTTGGACAGGAGACAGGGTTTGGTGAGGGGAGCAGGCCCAGCGCCCTAATGAGCAAACCCATGTTTGCTGGTCCAGCGAAGGTCATTTCTATAGTAGCATGTGGCTGCCTAGTGCTGTGAGGGCCCTGGCCTGGCCTCGCTGGTGGGCGGGCCCTCTCGGTGAGCAGGCTGGCCGGTGAGAGCCCACGGCTACGTCCCGGCTCCAGCGCCAACACACAGGAGCCCATCACGCGTTCTCCAGGGCATCGGGCGGGAGCCCCAGAAGCACCCCCGGGTGCTGACCCAGGGAATGCACGGCCTCTCTGTAGGCACCAATAAAGGCACCGGACCGGACTCTCCGTGACCCACCAATCCTCGCCTCCCGGGACCGAGAACCGGGTTGGTTTGCACCCCGCCGGGTCGAGTTGAAGCGAGAGGAGGGTACGCGAGGTCCCAGGGAGCGAGACCTTGTCCGTGTCCACCCCCCCAGCCCCTCACTGCCCAGCAGACACGGGGAAGGCCAGTGGGTCAACCTCACACGTCACCTCAGAAACTCCCTAAAGTTCCCTCCAAAAAATGGAAAGACAAACACACACAAAACTCCTCACACTTCCCAACTCACAGGCTAAAGGCCACAGTCTGTTTTCGTTTCACCGAGAAATCACTCTCTGATCCAAAAGCTGCTTTTGTGCCTTTTTTGGGAAATAATCATGCCTATGGCCTGGGCTGGTGGCGGGCCACGAGGCGGGGGTTGCCCAGCTGGGCCCCCAGGGAAGCCCCTCGGGTTTGGCACGTTGAGGGGAGCAGAGTCCCGCCTCCCAGCGCCTCCCCGAAGCCAAGGCCCCTGAGCCCGTTCACAGAGGGCCACAGCCACTGTGGAGACTGAAGTCGGAGGGAGTCTGGAGTCTGGGGACCGGGGTGCAGGAAGCAGCCGCCGACAGCGGGTGCCCCGCCTGGCAGTGCTGGACCCAGCAGACGGGGCTCCCCAGGTGAGCTGCGCTCCCGGGGGCTGCCGACCGGGCTGGCGCGGGGCTCACCCCTAAAGTGTCTCCACCGTCACTGAGCAGAACGTGCCATCTCGAGGCTGGTCCTGGGAAGCCACCTGGTGGCACAGGACCGGCAGCCGGGGCGCCCCCCTCCCGTTCACAGGGCTGCACAAGGCCGACCCTCACCAAGGGAACACAGAGCAGAACCCCCGGCCCCTGCAGGCCGGCACCCGGCCCGTGGGCCACGCACGAGGAGGCGCTGCATATCAGCACTCACTCAAGACACTTGCTCTGCCCCACACAGCAGACGCGGGCACAGCACAGCCACGGGGACGGGGACGGGGACGGGGACTCACGTCACACTGCACAGGGTACACGTCCACAGCACGAGAGACACACAGGCTTGGTGAGCTGGGGGTGGAGGAGCCGCGTCCGCCTGCGTCCCCCAGCTGGGCTCCTTGTCCCGCTCACAGGACACAGGCTGTGCCTCTGGATCGCCTCCGCTGCGGGCACCCAAGGCCCACCCACCCACAGAAGACGGAGGCAAGAAGAAACGAGGGCCCGGCTTGCCGGGCGGGTCCGGGGCTGAGGGAGCTTGGGGACTCTGGGGTGTAACCAAACTCTCTATGGGTGACACTCGTCTGTGACGAGATTACACACAACTGGGTCCGAAGGGCCCAGTGGCCGTACCTCCCGAAGACACACAGATTCAACGCAATAAATACAACTGACCCCCCGTGTCCAGCAGAGATCCGGCCGGCGGCCGAGCAGGTTAGAGCCGGGCGATGCTGCGCCTGAGGGTGCTCGGGGGGGGGCACTCTGGGGGGAGGGTGTCCTCTGTTGGGGGGCTTCGTGGCAGAGCAAGCACAGAGAGGGGTGGGCCCACTCACGTGGGCGTCCCCGTCACAGCCTGGGTGGCACTGTGCGGCGGAGACCTCGCCCTGTCCATGGCTACTCCGAAAACGGTGGGAACATGCCCAGGTCGGCGAAGTCCTCGATGTTGTAGTTGCCTGTCCCCTGGGTCGGGTCTCCGGGCAAGGGCAGCATGTCCTGCAGGGGGGGGTGGGGGGGACAAGGGAGCCGCAGGGCAGTCGGGCACCTGCACGTCCCACTGGGCCTCATGGCAGCGTGTCTAGTCAGGGGGCCACCCGGGAGCAGCCCCAGCCCCTCAGGGATGCTCTGCAGGGGCCCTGCAATGCCTGAGACCTGGGGAGCAGCTCCTTCCCGGGGGCTCCACTCCCACAGGGAAGCACAGCCGCACGCAGGACACAACCGCACTTGCGCAAGGCCAAGCCAGGGCGCAGGGCGCATGAGGGCCCCGCGGTGGCAGGGAGAGCCGGGCCAGCTGCGAGACAGCACACCCAGTCAGCCGTGGAAATGCGGGGGAACACAGAGCACGAGGGGCGCAGGGGACCTTTGTAGCATTCTGCATGCTCGGGGGCGCTGCCAAAGCCCAACACCCCTAGACTTCCCTTTCGACAAGTCCCCCAGCTCCCTGGGCCTGAAACCACCCACCCAGAACACGGGAGTGGCTACTCTTCCATTCCTCATGGCCACTTCCCTGAAGCGCATTCTGTTGACTTCTCCGTCCATGAGATACGCTGGGAAAAGAGGACTCTACGGCCAGGAAAGTCTGGGAGCTGAGGATCACTGCACCTCCCTGCTGACACCCTCAGTCCGCACCAGACGCTGCTCAACCAGCGTCTCACACCCTCATGGGACCAAGAGTTCTGTCTGGCCTCGTGGCCGTGACAAGCCAGGGGAGGGGTGGGGACGGGCCAGGCCATCACAGAGGGAGGAACGGGGCGAGCGCTGCAGGTCAGGGGGGAGCAGGCTCGGGCTGGGGCATGGCGTCCCTTTGCCTGTTTACGAGGACTGTGCCCTTTGGGGACCCATCACGACATTTGGGCTCCAGACCTTTGCCTGTGAAGATGCTGCTTGGCCTGATGGGAAAGGGTTCGGGATGAGGGCGGGCTCTTGGACAGCTGGCCCTTGGGGATTACTGTCTTGGATGTCGCAAACCCGCCCACCCTGTGACACCTGCCCCACCGCTGGGTTGCAGGGCAGGCCTGGGGCAGCCGGGCTCTTGTGAGACTGGGTGGGAAGGACTGAGCGCTTGGCTAGGGGCCGACAGGGGGCTCAGGCCCCCATCTGGAGCCTGGTCCCAGTGGGAACTTCCCTGGCTGAACACGGAGCCAAGAAAACCCCACAGGGGCTCAGTCCTGCGCTGCAGCTGCCGGCCATGCCCAGGGCGGGTGCGCAGGTGGGCCAGGCCCGCCTGACCCTGGGGCGCCCTCCAGAAGGAAGGCCCGAGCGGTCTACCCTTGGACCTTCTCATCGGGGCCACGCCTCCGGCCAGAACCTAGTCACCGCCGCGGCAAGGGCCCCAGGGGAAAGGAAGCGGAGAGAAGGCTCGGGTACCTTCGAGAAGGCGGCAGCCGCTGCATTTACCTGGAACACTTCGCTCTGCCCGGGCTGCTGGTGGGCGTGCTGCTCGCCGCTCTGCTGCCCGTGGTGCTGGCTCTGCCACTGCGACCAGACCTCCGAGGGCCGCCCGGGGAACTGCCCGCCGCTCTGCCCGCTCTCAGCTGAAAGACCCAGGGGCGGGACACCGGCATGGGCGGAGGGGCTCCCTGGCCCTCCTTCCCGCTCTGGGGCCCTGGCCAAGCCCCCCGAATCACACGTGAGGCCGCAACCCCCAGGACCTCAGAACACCACTCTGTTTGGAGCCAACTCCAAAGAAAGGTCATTGAGGGAAAATGGGGTGACTGGGGCGGGCTCTAGGTCAAGACGGCTGGCGTCCTGGACAGAAGACCAGCCCTGGCCAGTGGCTCTGTTGGTTGCAGCGTCCCCTCGCACACCACAAGGAGGCGGGTTCGATTTCCAGTCAGGGCACCCATGGAAGCTAGGAGTTTGATCCCTGGTCAGGGTGCGTATGGGAGGCGACTGGTGACGTTTCCCTCTGTCCCCCTCCCTCCCTGCCTTCCTCTCCCTCCCAACCAACAAACATACTGGCAGGTGAGGACTAAGAAAAGGAAGAGGGGGGCCTCAGGACACAGACACACAGACACACACACACACACACAGGGATGAACACGTGAGAACACAGGAGAGGACCACCGTCTCCCTACCAGGGAGAGAAGCCCACCCTGCCGACACCCTGGCCTCCGACCTCTGGCCTGCAGGGAAGCCTTCTGCTGGCTGTTCCCTTGTCACCCTGTCTGTGCGTCTCCGTTATGGCCGCCCAGCCAGCCACTGCCACCGTGCCCTGGCCCAGCCGGCGTGGCCCAGCCCGGCCCCACAGGCACCCAGAGCTGTGGTCCCAGTCTCTCCCGGGTGTCGGCACTCTCGACTGCCCTCTCTCCGCCACCGCTCAGCTGGCTCCTGGGACAGGGGACTGACTGGGGTCCCACCGCCTCCTGCAGCCCTCCTCGGGTGCCCCCTGGTTCTGACGTGTGTCCCTCCACCTTCGTGCACGCTGAACACGGAAGTCAGGCCCCGCCTCTTCTCAGGGACGAGATGGGGGCAGACAGGTGCCAAGCTGTGGTCTGCCCCCAGCCCACGCGGGTGCGGCCGACTAGTAACAAGACGGCTTCACCCTCCATCCGCCTTCCTCAGTGAGAGCAGGGACGGGGCGGGGCGGGGGAGGGGGTGAAGGCCAGAAGGAGGTTAGCCCCCTCTCTGGGGGGGTCCCTTGAGAGTATTGATTACAGATACGAGATTGTAGAATAAAAACCCTTAAACTCCTGGGAAGGAAAACACTCATCTTACACGCATGCAAAAGAAAAACACCCACGGACCGGTGGCTTTAGAGATGGCCCCCACCAGCCCAGGGAGGAACAAAGGCCTCCGTGCCGCTGACAGCCACACACGTGCAGGGCTCCGTGTCCCTTCTCCCCCGCTAACGCGGCCCCCGAGGGAAACCCCACCCAGGCCGTTGGGCGCCAGGGCCGCAGCCGGGGCTGGGGAGCCCCGGCACGGAGGCCATGTGCTCTGGTCTGTGACGCTGCGTTCCCGCAGGACGCGCCCGGCGCCCCTGACTCTGAGCTCTGTCGTCATGACCGGCACGGGCGACCCGGCTGACGGAGGGACGAGTAATCACCACCACAGAGTGTCCCTGCGGACAGCGCGTTCCGGGACCTCGGCCCGAACCTCGCCCTGACGGACCTGCACCCAACCCCGGGCCCCTCCTGCGTGGTGCACCCACAGGCATCTCCCTGAGAAAAGCTCCCGTGGCCACCCACATTCCCGTGCTGCCTCCTTCCCCCAAACACCGGCTGCGAACCGTGAGCCGGGCTGCGGCCTCCACGTACCCGGGACGCCTGCCAGACCTGGGGATCGCACCCTTGCCCGTGACCACGTTTCCACGGGAGGTTCATGTGCTTGGGACGTTGTGCGGGTCGGGCTTAGCTCAGTGGGTCTCAACCCCGGGGGGGATGCTGGCGACGTGCAGAGGGGCGCTGCTCAGCCCAGCACAGACCCAGCGGGGCCCCACAACAAAGAAGTATCTCCACCAAAGGGCGGACAGAGCCGAGGCTGAGCAGCCCGGCGGCGGGTCCCAGCACGTGCTAGGGAGTGGCCGCGGAAGGACGTGCGCACGGGCCCCGCTCTGAGCTTCTAGGGCGGCTCGACGGAGTGACTCGGCGAGGACACCCAAACAGTGCACACGAGGACCCGCTACGAGTCGGCAGGATTGATGACGCAGGGGGACGGCGGAGTACTACTCGGGACAGACGGGGTCCGGAAATGCTGCGCGCCAGGGCCTGGGGCCGAGGGGGCGGGACTCAGCCTGGGGGGAGGCGGCTGGCAATCAGCCCCTCTCAGGAGCTGGGACTCTGTCCCGAGGGGCAGCTGACAGGGGAGCTCTGCTGCTGGTCCCCACTCCCCCGGAAGTGCCCCCGCCCCCACTCGCAGAGGTCTCCTGGTGCCCCCTGGGAGCCTGGGGCCTTCAGAGAGCATTTCTGCGGGCTCTCCCGGGGGACCCCAGCCCCACCTACCGAACCCCGGAGTCCTGCTGGCCAGACTGGAGTAGGCGTTCCCGCTGGGCGAGGAGGTCGCGGGGCTGGACAGCGGGCTGTAGGAGGCGGGGTCGGCCGGGTAGCTGTGGCTCGTTCCAATCCCAAACGGGGAGGACTGCGTCTTGCTGGACTGAGAGGGCATTTGCTACAATCAGGACCAAGTGAGCAGATGGAATGCACCCCGTGTACCCACGGGTCCCGGCCTCCCGCAGGTCGGGGAGCAGCGGGAACACCTGCTCTGGCCCCTCCTGGCCAGCTGGGCACAAGGCCTGGGATCTGACCCACAGGTACGGGCCCCAGAATTGCAGCACGTGGGCCTGGACCTTTGGGGCAGGTCGCCCACCCCCACCCCCCGCCACAGTGACCTGGGTCCCCCGCTTCCTGTTATGGGGCCTCAGCACCGCGAATGCGAAGAACTCCCTTGGCTCGAGCTCCTGCGCACCCAGTCCCAGGTCGGGGCAGGGACTGAGCACAGGGCGTGCCCAGGGCCGTGCCCTCGGGGAGGCCCGTACCTGCCCGGGGAAGGGGGGCCGACTGCCGGTCCACGCCACCTGGCTCTGGTTCAGCTGCCGGGAGATCTGGGGCAGGTTCTGGCCCGCCGAGGAGGACGACTGGATGTCGTTCACGCCAGGCACGTGCACCACGGAAGAGCTGGAGGGAAGGAGCAGGCAGCAGTCCGGAGACGCCCCGCCCAGCACACGCCTGCCGGGCCACCTCCGTCCTGGCCCCGCCTCTCCCCCTTCTCTCCGCCGACCATCTCTCTGCCTCCAGCGGTGCGCCGGGGCTTCCTCAGGGGCCCACAGAGGCCGGAGAGGCCAAGAACCAGGTTGGGGAAGGCCACCATGCTGCCTGCGCCCGAGCGTCCCTCTGGACTGAGACTCCAGGCATGGTGGGCCGTGTTGTCCTCTCCTCCTTGGACGCGGCTGTGGCCTCTGGGAACCAGGGGACAGGGCACGCCTGGCCCCCTTGTCAGGTGTCAGCAGCTCTTCCCCACCCAGGTCCAGACTGGAGGCCAGCTCAGTCCCTTCTCCCGGGCAGACCCCAAGCCACCAGCGCCCTCAGCCAGGATGGCGGGGCCTGCAGGCAGCAACCACACACACACACAGAGCCCAGCGGGGACCAGGGCGGCCCCTCTGCCCACTGCTCCAAGCCCCAGCACGTACCTGAAGGCCTTGCCCGAGTGTCCAGCGGGGAACGGGCTTCCCTGGGAGTAGATCTGCTGGGTTCCCGCGGCCGAGGCTGAGCTCATCATCTTCTTCTCCGCTGGGGAGAGCAGAGCGAGGGTCACATTCTGCCAGGGTCCCCTGCCCCACAGACCACGGGCGGCTCCCCTGGGGGCCTTCCTTCTCTGCACCGGGGCCAGGACTCACGCCCCCGGGAGGAGGGCCCCTCCGGGTTGGGAAGAACCAAGGAAGATCTTCCTCGGACACTATTTCACCGGATCCTCCCACCCCCGAGGAAAGGGAGCTTCCGTGTGCAGGAGGCCGGGCGCCTCGACCGGGACAGCGCACGCGCGGGCACTCGGTCCCGGGCTGGAGTCCCACTCCCCAGGGGTACGCCGAGGATGCACGCAAGCCCTCTTCCACGTCGCGGTCGTTCGGATTCCGCTCTCTCTGCTCGGCTTCCCCATGTTTCAGCAGGTTATGGTTCAGGAGTCATCAACCCGGAGCCCTTGAACGTCATCACCTCATCTCCTCCCTCGCGGGGGCCCTCGTTTCCTGGTATCTCACGTTTCCTTCCGAGTGCCTTGCAATTGGCCGGCAATTTCCTTGCCTTTTCTTGGAAGTGAGACTCTGTTCCTTCCTTCTTTCCTTTTTTCCCCATTAACGGTTATGTTTAAACACACCGGAAGCAATATTTCCCTACAAAAAATGTCGGTTTAATATCCCGAGTCCAAACCAGGCCCGGGTGTTTCTGAACTGATTCAATTCTGATTGTCATTTTTGCCTCCTGACGGGTTTTCCATGAATTCCAGGTGTGTGCGGCTTCCTTTGTTATCCCTACGGCTTCTCCAGCCTACCGGCTCTGCTCTTGGGCGCCGCAGCTGACACCCTGGGGGTCCCCCAACTCGAGTCCCGTTTCACCTCAGTGCCCATAGCCGGCGGGGNGGGGGGGGCGGGGGGGGGCGGTGCCTGGGGATGTCTTTCTGTGGTGCCCAAGGAAGAAGGCAGCCTGGTTGCTGGGAGATGTCTGGACGACACATTTTCGTCCCCTTTCTTTTTTTTTTTTTACTTTTATTTTTTAAAATATATTTTATTGATTATACCATTACAGTTGTTCTATTTCCCCCCTTCATTCCCCTCCACCCACACACTCCCTCCCCCACTATTCTCCCCCCCTTAGTTTATAACCACATGTCTTAATTTCTTTAGATTCTATATTTCCCCCACTATTCTTGCCCTCCCCCCTATCTATTTTCTACCTACCATCTATGCTATTTTCTGTGCCTTCTCCCCCCTTCTCCTCCTCCCACCCCCCTGTTTCTAACCCTCCATGTGTTCTTCATTTCTATGGTTCCACTCCTGATCTAGCTGTCCTCTTGGTTTGCTTTTGTTTTAGGTGTGGTTGTTAATAACTGTGTGTTTGCTGTCCTTTCACTGTTGATATTTTTCATCATCTCTTTCTTATATAAGTCCCTTTAGCATTTCATATAATAAGGGCTTGGTGATGATGAACTCCTTGAACTTGACCTTATCTGAGAAGCACTTTATCTGTCCTTCCATTCTAAATGAAAGTTTTGCTGGATAAAGCAATCTTGGCTGTAGGTCTTTGGATTTCATGACTTGGAATACTTCTTTCCAGCCCCTTCTTGCCTGTAAGGTCTCTTTTGAGAAATCCGCTGACAGTCTGATGGGTACTCCTTTGTAGGTGACTGTCCCCTTATCCCTTGATGCTTCTAGGATTCTCTCCTTCATTTTGGTCTTGGCTAATGTAATTATGATGTGCCTTGGTGTGTTCCTTCTTGGGTCCAACTTCTTTGGCACTCTCTGAGCTTCCTGGATTTCCTGGAAGTCTATTTTCTTTGCCAGACTGGGGAAGTTCTCCTTTATTATTTGTTCAAATACGTTTTCCACTCGTGGCTGTTTCTTTCCCCCTTCTGGTACCCCTATAATCCGGATGTTGGAACGTTTAAAGATGTCCTGGAGGTTCCTAAGCCTCTCCTCATTTGTTTGAATTCTCATTTCTTCATTCCTTTCTGGTTGGATGTTTTCTTTCTTCTGGTCCACTCCATTGATTTGAGTCCCAGTTTCCTTTCCATCGCTATTGGTTTCCCGGACATCTCCCTTCATTTCAATTAGTTTAGCCTTCATATGTTCCTCCAATTTGTGACTGTAATCTACCAATTCTGTGAGCATCCTGATAAATAGTGTCTTAAATTGGGCTTTTGAGAGGCTGGCAATCTGTTGGTCACTTAGAGTTATTGGCTCTGGGACTTTGAGTTCTTCTTGCGCCATCTTTTGGGCTGTTCGTGCCTGTTAAGTAGCAGGATCGGAGCCTAGGTTTTCACCAGAGCAGGGCAACTCAGTCGCTGGGTTGTGACGTTGTATGTGGGGGCGGGGTCAAAGAGGGACAATGGCTTCCCTCTGTCGCCTGCTGCAGAGACCCCCACCGGCACCGCAGCCACCACCGTCACCAGGCCCACGCCTTTCGTTCCACTGCACGCGAGTGTGCCACTGCCGTCAGCCCTCCACCACTGGGTTCACCCCCTGGGGCCTGCGTGGTCCGTCTCACTGCACGCGAATGTGCGACCTTGGTCAGTCTGCCCCGCACCCCGACTGGTTCCGTCCAGGCTGCCTGCGCGCCTAGGTCGGGGGCTCTGTCCTGCCCGACCCAGCTCTGCTGCTGGCTCCGCCTCTCTTACCGTCCCCGTTGAATGGTTCGTAGCTGTCGGACTTCCGTATAATTCCGTTTTCTGGTCTTTGGGTGTGTCCTAGTTCTCCAAAGCTTTTGTTGTATTCAAACTTGGTTGTGGGAGAAGGCACAGTGTTTCCACCTATGCCTCCATCTTGGCGGAAGTCCTCCCCCTTTCTTTTTCTATCTGTTGCTTACCCCCTATTCTGTCACCTTCATGGGGCGGCCCCTACACCCGTACACCAGTGCGTTCCTCTACACCAGTACGGACGGATTTCCCAGAGACGCCGTGAGTGCCTCAGAAACTCCCGCCTCCCCTCTTGCCAGGCTAAGCCACCTTTGTCTCGGCAAGTCGAGGGCGCACTGCTGCGGGCGGAGAGCACGTCTGGACGGTCAGGGGAACCAGCGGCAACAGCCTCCCCATCCTGGTGGCTGCCGGACCACGTGCGGCGCTGGCACCCCCGCCCTTCCGTGGGCTGCAGCCCGGCGCCTTCCTCAATGTCTCCAGCCATGCAGTCCTAACCCTGCCGCCGTCCACGGCGCACACCGGCATGGGGACTGAGACCTGCTCTCTTCCCGCTGCTGGGGCCCCTCGGCCCCCCTGGGCCCACACTGTCCCCAGCACAAGACCTGACGGGGGCTCCCTTCCAACTGCAGCGCTTCCCTGGGGGGGAGTCAGTGGCTCTCTCCAGCTTCCACTGACCCTGGCGACACGGTGTCTGCCAGAAATGCCTCGACCACGTGAACGGGGGCTCTTCCTTCTGAGTTTCGGAACCGATGAGGACACTTCCAGGTTTCATAGGCTGCCACTCCCAGTGGTAATCGGAGTGGGGGCGGGGGCCACACAGGAGGGTTCCACGGGGCACCCTCGTTGAGAACTGGGCCTCGGTCTGCAGCGGCGCCACGTGGGGAGACAGCCTGGTGACCCCCAAGTGTCCAGAGCGAGCGGTGGGAGTCGACGCAAGCAAGAAACATGATTTAGATCGTTGAATGATCTGGACATAAGCTCAAAATAAACCGTCACGTGAAAAAAGCAGGCGGCCAAATGGTGTGAGCTCAATTTTGTACGTAAAAGGCACTCACGTGCGTGAAAAAGATCAAAAGGACGTACTTTTAAAAATGATCATATCCAGGTGGTGGGATGACGGATCATTTTTCTTTTTGCCTTTTAATGCATAATTTTATTTTAAAACGGGGTCTTCTTTATGTCATGGATTGAGTTGTTGGGGGGGAGGGTTGTTTGTTTCTTCAGAGGACGTGCCTTTCAGTCACAAAAACTGAAGTGCCCCAAGGATCAACCGTGCTCGTTCCTTCCCAAGTTTCCAATTTTGAAGATGGGGTGCCAGAGGCCCCAGGGGATGGGCAAGGAAGCGGCGGGGCCAGAGGTGGACAGGACTCGCCCGAAGGCTGCCCTCCCACCCGTGGCCATGTCCCCCCCGGTGGCTGTCTCTCTCTCTCTCGGGCCGCACAGCAGCTGGAAACCCACACGCACAGCCCCGGCACCGTCCGGCCACTTACACGCTCCGATCCCTGCGAACATCTCAGCAAAGCGGGGGTCCCTCTCCTGAGAGAAGATCGCATCTGCCTTCTCCACGGGCTTCCCGGCCTCGTGCACACCGGCTGGCAGGCTGGGGACAGGGACCTGTGTGCACAGGGAGACACAACAGCACCCCACGTGAGAGGCCCCGACCAGGGGCCCCGACCCGTGGGGGGGGGCTGGAGCCGGCCCCCAGGCCCCCGGGGGCAGACTGCCGCAGAGGCTCACCTGGGCCAGGTCGTAGGACGACAGCCCGTCCCTCTGATGCACCTCCAGCTCCGCCTGCTGCTGCTGGAGCTGCCTGGGGAGCGAGAGGCAACGGTCGGTCACCGGGGCGGCCGACCCAGAACCCGCCCCGCCCCCAGGCACCTGGAGGGGGGGGGCACCCCGCGGCTCTCTAGGCTGTCTCCACTGTCTGCTTATTTATTTCTTCTTCGTTAAAATGCTCCAAATAAAGATAGCCAGTCCTGAATTGTAAGTGTAAGCTGCTGATACCTAAGAAATAAACTTTGATTTATGACTTCACTTTAGGCAGGGTAGAAAGATACTTCTAAAAAAGAAAAAAAAAACGTTCAGGCAAAATTCAGAAAGATGATTGGTTTTTTTAAACAAATTTTTAATTGTATTTTTTCTGTTCCTGTGTATGAAAAGCTGTTGGGTTTAACACTGAGGGGACATTTAGCCATAAACGTGTTTTCAGGAGCTCACCTGTGCCCACACGGCACCCCACGGAGGCCACCCTCACTCAGATGATCACCAAGCAGGGCAGGGTGGGGCGGGCAGGGCGGCATGGGCCGCAGCCCTCAGGGCGGGAGGCTGCAAACCCCGTGTCCGGGTACCTACATCTCTGTCCCACAGCCTTCAGCTCCCGCGGCCGCCCAGGCCTGGGGAGAGGCCTGAGTAGGTTTCTCCGACACCTCACGGCGACGGTGTGAATATAAACTTTGGTGCGTCTGCAAATTCCGCAGGGGGAGAAACGCGCTGCTCGGGAGAAAGCTGACCGACAGCACCTGGGGGGCGCCAGTCCCCACCGCAGCCAAGTGCAGCCCCCCACAAGCTGAGGGTGAGTGCTGACCACCTGGCTTCCTGTCCGGGCGGCCTCCGCGCACCGGGGAGGTCACCACGCTGGGCTGAGGCTCGGAGGTTGTTGCCCGGCCTGAAGGAGCGCGCAGCTGTGGGATGGGCCAGCAGAGACCGCACGGTCGCACCCCTGGGGGAACGCACAGTCGCACCCCTGGGGGAACGCAGGGCCGGCCTGGAGGCATCTGGGGCTCAGCCAGCTCAGCTCGGGGAGTGAGGCTGGTGACCCCACCTGACCAAGTGCTGCCCCAGTGCCCGAGAGACACCAAGACGTCAACCCGGGCACTGAGGAGAGGCAGAGGAGGGCAGAGGGGCCAGAGGGAACCCCAGACAGAGCATGGGGGGCTGGTTCCTGCCAGGTGATCTGTTGCAGGTGGGTGAGAGGGTGGGACCGGGACACATCCCAGGTTGGAGCTTGGTGACCAGGAGCTTGGGCTCCAAGCTCTGCAGAGACCGGGGATGACCCACCCTTCCACTTCTCGTGTACCGCCCCCCCTTCCCTGGGCATCCTGCCAGCTACCGACTGGGCGGGCTGGGCAGTCGCTGAGGACGGCGGGCGGGCTCCCAGCGGGGCTGCAGGCACCATAGGCAGCCTTGGCCAGGGCGACCCCCGAGGCTGAGGGCAGTGCAGGCCCCGCAGAGAGGGCTCAGCCAAGCGGGAGCTGAGGGACAACCTCAGGTCAGTCTCCACAGAGACGCTGCCCATGCGGACCGCACTGCCCTCAGTGGGGCCGACGGAAAAATGCTGAGACGCCCGCCTCCTGCCAGGAACAGCCCAGCACTCGTCCCCGTCCGGAACCGACCCCTGAACACCAGGACACGGGCACACTTCACAGCCGCACGTCCAGTGTGGGACGTGGGAGTCCGTGCTGCTTTCTGGCTTCGCCTGGCTTCCCTGCTCTGAGGTCACCCGGTGACGAAGAGGCCTTCTCTCGGCGGCTTCCCACAAACCCCTGCCGTCGCACGCAGGACTTCTCAGGGGCTTCTTCCCGATGACCCACAACCGAATGCAGCCGGGTGTGACTCCCCGCCCCCAGACGGTCCACAGCAGGGCTGCCTGCTGCTGGCAAAGGTCAGCGAGAACCCTGGAAAGGGCCGGGTGGGTCGCCTCCGCGGCCGTCGCTGCCCTCTGCTGGCCACACGAAAACAACTCCCATCTCGCAGGGCAGAGCGGTCTGAGAGCAGGGTGCCTGCCGGCCGTCCCGCCAGGCACCGACATGACTGGGGAGGCACGGATGTGGGAGGAAGTGAGGCAGTGGGTGAACGGCAGGGAAGGGACAGGGTCGCAAAAGCAGGCGGCTCTCACTCAGAGCCAGTCAAAGCGCCGGCATCAAACGGGGACATTTCTACAANTCCAGATGACCCACAACCGAATGCAGCCGGGTGTGACTCCCCGCCCCCAGACGGTCCACAGCAGGGCTGCCTGCTGCTGGCGAAGGTCAGCGAGAACCGTGGAAAGGGCCGGGTGGGTCGCCTCCGCGGCTGTCGCTGCCCTCTGCTGGCCACACGAAAACAACTCCCATCTCGCAGGGCAGAGCGGTCTGAGAGCAGGGTGCCTGCCGGCCGTCCCGCCAGGCACCGACATGACTGGGGAGGCACGGATGTGGGAGGAAGTGAGGCAGTGGGTGAACGGCAGGGAAGGGACAGGGTCGCAAAAGCAGGCGGCTCTCACTCAGAGCCAGTCAAAGCGCCGGCATCAAACGGGGACATTTCTACAACAGTGTCCGTGGCTCTGAACACATAGCGACGGGCTTGTCCATTTCCATGGCTCCAGCACGGGCGGCTGCAGTGACCGGTGACGGGGCGGTGACAGGAGGGCCACGTCTGGGGAAACGCCTCGGGCTGAACAGGCGCTTCCTCTGCCCACTGCAGCCCAGTCCCCGGGCCCCGCACCAGGCCTGGCTCCACGGGTAAGTGCGCACCCGAGGCCCTGGAGGGAACCGCCTTGCCCTGCAAGGGGCCACAGCGAAGGAGGAGAGGAGGGGACTCAGACGGACACTCTCAAGGACAGGAGGAGGCCCACGCCTGGACAGCCTCTCAGCTCATCAGAGAGACCATAGGGCCTGCCCAGAGTCAGGAGGGAGCAGGGAAGTGCACTCTGGAGGCCGAAAGAGACCTGGGGCCTCCTATAAGGCACAACTGAGACACTGCCCAGCAGCCGGGGCCCGTGGCAAGGTGGCTTCCTGCTGCC
The DNA here is from genome assembly GCF_014824575.4 of Sturnira hondurensis. Classification (NCBI taxonomy): domain Eukaryota; kingdom Metazoa; phylum Chordata; class Mammalia; order Chiroptera; family Phyllostomidae; genus Sturnira; species Sturnira hondurensis. The sequence continues at coordinate 1,292,654 of NW_028080496.1, read as the reverse complement.
ATCCGCCTGCAGGAAGGATATGAGGGCTCTGTTCCCCCGGGTGCCAGGCGATGCCTTGGGGCCGAGAAAGGGGAGGGGGCTTGTCCAGCAGGGACCCGGGACCCAAACCCTGGTCACCTGCCCTCGGAGGGACCTCACGTGGACCCGTCTGTCCAGGCTGTGCTCTGTGGCCAGGACCAAGACCGAGGGGCCCAAGGCGAGCACTGCCACCCTGGGGTTGGGGTACGGCAGCCAGGAAGCAGGGAGACCACCTGCAGGCTGCCGTCACAGGGACACCACCAGCAGACGAAGAGGGGCTGGAGGGTGGGTGGGAAGAGACCAGTCTCGGTGTTGAATAGGGGGCAGCGGCGGTGCCAGCAACCGGTACGGGGGACAGACCAGTCCGAAGGCCCCTGCAGCCGTCAGCACCATGGGCATAGGTCCTGGTGCCCCGAGCACTTGGGCATCGTTTTGACTTTGTTTGTGCTGCTTCTTGGGCCTCTCCTTCCTCAAGAATAAAAGCAGGCAGCAGGCGTGACCTGCCCCTAGCCAGGAGCTGGGCCTCATTTCATCTTCCCAGTGGCCCCGCAAAGGAGGCCTCACCCCACCCCACAGCCAGGGAGCGGGAGCTGAGCCCCAGTGCCGGCACCCAAAGGGTGGGAAGCAGCACCCATCAACACCTGGGCAGCAGAGAGACCACCTGTCCCCCCAGGGTGCCCACCCCCAGGCCCGAGAGCCGCTCACTCCTGCGCCTCGGCTCAGTGGGACCAAGAACCCCAGCCTGGCACTCAGGCGGGGCTGGCTGCGGGGAGGAAGACACGTACTTGACATTGGTGTTGGTGCAGATGACGTACTCAATCTCGTCCGAGTACGGGTTCTGGAAGGTGAAGCTGCTGGTGCGGATCAGCAGCCACTCGCGGTTCTTGGTGCGGAACCGGTACATGACCGACAGCACCTGGCCCTTCAGCTTGACCACCTGCGGAAACACCAGGAGACGGCCGTCAGCGGGACCGGGCATCGCGGGACCGGGCCGTGAGGGGCGGGGAGCGCCGGGGAGCCCCCCCGCCGTCAGCCTGCCCGCTGACACACAGCGCGGCCGGCGGGTCCTTCTGCCGCCGCTGCGTGAGAAACGGGTCAGTGCCTGTTTTGCATCTGGGCCTTCTCAGCTTCTACAGAGCAGGTCGGGGAAACCCTAAGGCTGGACACAGCCTCTCCGTGGGATCCAGAACAGCTCCTGGGGGAAGATGGGGTCTGGACGAACATGGAGCAGGGGTAAGATGTTGCCGCGTGAAGCTGTACAGGAAGGGCCCTCCCAGTGGTGGCGGGGGAGGCGCAGCCGGAGCCGATGTTCAGAGGCAGGGAAGCCTGATGTGGGCTGGGGGCCAGGTGTCGCAGTCCAGGCCTCGACACCAGGCTGGTGCTTGGTTCAGGGGCGGGAAGACAGCTTGGCCTTCCTCACTGCGGTGACAGGAGGCACTCGAGCACAGAGGGAGGGATGGGAGGGAGCCCGCTGGAAGTCCCTCGGGGCCCCACTCTTCCGTCTGACCGCCAGGTAAACCGTGACCCAGAGAGGGAACTCGGGAGTGGACTCCGGTTTCCGGGCCCTGGGCGGGCACGCCGTTAACCACCGAACTCAGATTCCTCACACACTCGGTCTGGGCCGCTCAGTGTTTTTGTTTAAGTCCAGGGTTCAAGGGCCGAGACAGCTCCCTCCGCGCGTTTGCAAAAATAAGCCACTTCCCTTCGTCAACATTCGTCGCCCACCCGGCTGCCGGAGGCTGCAGTCCAGGGAACACAGGCGCACCCCAGGACGTCCCGTGGCTGCTCAGCCACTTCCCGCCAACCCCGTGACCGGCCGGGCCGTGGCTCCAGGGAACCTCTCCTCGGCCTTCCTCTCCCACTGGAGGAGTAGGTGGGGGCAGCTCACAGAGCGAGAGTTACTGAGGCTGGATGCGGCGCGGGATCAAATGTTCGATTCCTTCTGTTTATCTCAAAACCAGGTTCTGACCGCGCCACCTGTCTGTCAGACGAGAGGCCTGTGTGGAGTGTGGCCAAGGGAACGGGTGCTGTGGAAGGAGGCGAGCTCCAGCCCTCGCTCTGTTACCGCCTTGCTGTGTGACTCGGGGCAGGCGGCCGAACCTCTCTGAGTCCTGGGGTCCACTGGGAAAAAGCAGGGACTGAATGCACTGGGGCTGCGGGGTCGAGAACTGCGTAGTTACTAACAGTGAAGGGGGCACCGCTATGAGCGTTCCAGGTCCACGCACACAGAAAAGCAAAGTCACCTGACCCAGACAAGGCGACGCCTGAGGGTGCAGCGTTTACATGAGCACATTCGGCAGAGACAGGGCGTAAGAGACATACTCTTGCAATGCCGAACCTTCCGGATTTCACATCCTCCTAATGTGGAGGTCTGCCACCACGGGTTCCTATCCACGAGACACCTTGCCAAGCACCACTGACCCACGGGCAACTCCACCCTCGGTGGTCGAGGGGAGGGGAGCGGGTGTGCAGGGGCAGGAGAGGGCGGCCGGAGGCTGAGGGGCACCCACGCGGGCGCAGCCAGGCCCCCAGCAGGAGAGCCGGGCCATCAGAGGGTCCGCGTAACGCACGTGTAAAGCCGGGTGTGAAGGACCTGCTCTCTCAGGTGAAGGACAAGCTATCATTCCCTCTTAAAGTCCAGTTCGCCGGCCCCTCGTCTCGTAACGTCACCGTCGCTGACGAGAGCTTTTCAGGTACCTGCTGAAAGCTCTCACGCAGGTGGCTCTGATCCTCTGAGTGGCAGAACTCCAGGATGTCCTTTCCCAGCAGGTCCTGCGCAGAGAGAGGCGTTGGTGACCCCAACCCCGTTTTCACAGTTTACACACCCACACGGCGTTCATTCCCCCCACCCCCTCTGCAGCTCCCCCCACCCCGAGGGGGAAAATGACGGGTGAAAAGCACCCCTGGCCGCCCCTGGCACAGCTGCGTCTCTGGGCGAGGGCTCTCATCCTGCGTGTTGTTACTGCACCACCTCGCTTTCTCTTCATCTGGAATCACCTCTCCTGCCTTTTCGTGTTTCTCGTGACACCGAGTTTGTTTTTTGTTTTGTTTTGTTTTTTGGAAGGTGTGGAACAAGGACCTGAGATTGTGCCCCGTGTGAAAGTGGACTCCACGTGTGCGTGAGACACAGGCTTAGGCACGACTGTGTGGACTTCGGGAGGCTTCAGAGTTTTTCCACATTCATGTGCTTTGCAGGGGTCCAGGAAGGAGACGTCCAACCTGGTGCTCATCTCAGGGGACCCTCCCACACAGGGCGCCTTCGCTCTAGTTTGTGAAAAGTCAGGAAGACAAGGGGCCGGGCGGGGAGTTAAGGGTGAACTTCCAGGGGAAGTTCAGGCTTTGCACAGACGACGCTGCGTCCCGGTGGGGGCGTGGGCTGTGCGGGGGGCGTCCGCGCTGTGAGTGAGGGTGCTGCGTCTCCGACGAGGCGATGAGCGCACCTGTCGTAAACGGCCACGAGCTCAGGACGGCCTACCTGGGGCTGGTAGCCGATCACGCTGATGCACCTCGGGTCCACGAACGTGATGGTCCCATCGGAGCTGTGCCGGGACAGGAACTCCGTGGGCGCCGACACCCCGCTCATGTCCATGCACACCGGAGAGCTGGTCACCTGCGGTGGGAAGCCCACGGGGAGGAGGTTTGACCGAGACAGAGGGGGCACAGCCCAGGCGGACTGAGGTTCGCTGATCCTCCGATGTTCCAATAGCCCGGACCGCGCCTCAGGGAAACAGTGACGGGGGCCACTTCCCCCACCTCTGCTCAGCTTCCTGACCAGGCGGGTAACCCAGCCTGTAGTCTCACAGGCGGGCGGTGAGGCTGCAGAGAGACTGCCCGTCCATCGCCGGCACGAGGTCGGTGCTGAGAGATGTCCACACCCTTCCCCTCCCCCTTCACTCCACCAGGAGAGGCAAAGGAGCCCAAGGAACTGGGCGAGATAGTTAGAAAAATGACACGTGTGGACTGAAGTTGCCCGGGGAGTCCTTCCTCACCCGTCTGCGAGCAATAACCAGTGGTTATCATACGTGATCGAAGCTGCTTATTCATCTGTCTGAAAACCACGAGACCCGGGAAACCGGGGACATGAATGGCCAGGGCCCTGTGCCCCGTGTCTCTACGGCGCCCTCACCTGTAAGGGGGGGGGCACAGGGATAGCAAAGAACCCGGCAGACTGGCCCGCGAGTGTGCGTGCCGGGCACGGAGCCCGCGTGCTTCAGCCGTGTTATTCAGCAAGTTTAGTGTTCCCTCGAGGCTGAGAAGACGCGTCCCCACCCTTGAGCTGGGGGGAGGGGCAGGCCCTCAGCCGACTGCAGGAAAACAGACCGTGGACAGGGAACCCTGTGCCAGGAGCTTGGGGGAGGGAATGTGAATTTCGACTGAGCAGGCAGAGGGGTCGCCTGGAACAGGGCCGGACGGGGGCTCTGCCCCGCAGACCACAAGGGAGCGGCCAAGGCGACCAGGCAGGTGTGACGTGAGCAGACCCCGACTCCACAGTGACCGGCAGGCATGTGCAAGCGTGGGGCGGACTGACCCAGGCCCTCGGGGAGGCGAGAACGCTGTCGCTCGGGGCTCTCAGCTGCCTGGGCTCCCAGTTCTGGCCCCGGGAGACCAGAACCCACACCCAGCCCTGGTCCAGACTAAAAGGCTGTGTGTGGCTTCTCACCTGCAGCCTCCCGATTGCCACGAGGCAGTATTTGCTGCCTTGCCCCACGTCGGCGTCCTCCTCGGGTATGGTCATGCCTGCAACAAGAGAGGCCTGTGTCACGCGCCGTGTGCCCACACGGGATGGGCGGTGGCCGGGACTCTGTGGGGGGGTCGGAAATACGGATGCACCTCTCGGGCCCGAGGAGCCTGCCCCCAGCACTGCTCCCTCTGCCCGACGCCCGCGGACGATTCCGTGGAACGTCGCCATCCGCACTCGCGGGTGACGCAGAGACATTTAAGGAAGATGACGTCCACGCCTGGGCCAACTGTGGCCAAGACGATGCCTCAGGAAAGGAACGTCGGCGAGAACGGCGGGTGGGCATTTCGGGCCGTGGAGTCGTTTCCCCCACCTGCTGACCCAGGATCCAACAGGGGCCGTGAGAACCGCGGCGCCGTTACCGGCCGGTTCTTGGGGGGAGGACGTGGGTTCGCAAGGATGCTTTTTAGTTCATAACATTAAAAAACAATGAGTGGGTTAATTTTACTTTGTTTTTCAAGGTTGTATAGCTTTGCTAGATCTCTTTAATGAAGATGGACTGCGTAGTAGTAGTAGTAGTAGTAGTAATAATAATAATAATAAAGATAATTTTTAGAAGGGTGGCACAGGACGCTTCATCACTTACAAAAGGTGGGCTCCTTCCCACGCCTGGGAATGCCCCCCGGCTGCCCCCCCTCCACCAAGTCAGCCACCGGAACTCCGCACAACCGCCCCAAATGGAGAGAAAATGCACCCGGTGGCGGGGACGTTGAATCGAAAACCTTGGACAGAGGTGCAACCTGTCTTTCCAAACAAATGGCCGCAAAATTGTGAAAATTCACAGGTGTCTTCTCCAGCCTGAGGTCGTCCGTGAGCACCTGCTTTATCAACTTGGACTTGGAAGATGGAGCTTTGTGGCCCGTAAATCATCAGCTTTGAACAGAGCCGGCGGGGAGGGGAGGGGGCACTATAACGGAAAAGCTGCCTGGAGGGGGGCAGCCAACACCAGGGAGGAGTGAGGGACAGGACAACCCCCCCTCCAGGCCTCATCCCGCCCCCGGGGACCGAGGAGGGGGCCGCTGCCCTGAGTCCCGGTGCCCGTCCCTGATGCGACGGGTGTCTCCTCGGAAAGCCAAGGGCGGTCGTCCGAGGAAACCACTGAGCGCCGACCCTCCGGTGCGCCCCGCGCCTCAGCTGTGGGATGACACTGCACTGCTGTGTGCCGCTTGCAGTGACAAGTTCAGAGGTACAATGACAACAGCATGCTCCACTGGCTGGCCTCCCCCCGGGTTGCCGGCTTCTGGCAGCTGAATCCCGCTCTGTGCAGAGGGGCATCCAGAAAGCAGGGCTGTGTCTGGCATCCACCAGAGACCCTAGTGGGCTCTGCCTGGCGGGCAGCCATCTGGGGAGGAAGGGGCGCAGGACACAAAGAGGGAGTGTGTCCACAGAAGAAAAAATAATGCCCTGCCCCTGCGCGGCAGAGCGCTGCAGCCTGTGTGCCGCCGGCACCCTGGCCGGGACAGGGAAGCCCAGAGAGCTGCCTGCGGCCTTGCCGCACAGAGCAGAGAGGGAGCGAGTTTCCTGAGCACTGGGGCGGGGCGCGGCGGGTCACCTCTGACGCAGGAAGGCACCGCGTTCTGTACGTTTGACACAGTGGTGACCGGGTTTGTCTGGCTGCAGGAAGGACAGCGTACAGGGAAATGTCACTGTTTCCGGAAGCAACACCCAGAGAAGACACGTCCGAGGGGACAGAGTGGTGGGACGAGGGGGAAAGGCTTCGGCTCTGGAAAGACCAGAGGAACCCTGACCCGGGGCACCTGACTCTGCAGTCGATGGACCGCAAAGCCTTTGGCCTCCGTGAGCTCTGGGGGGCGTGAGGGAGAAAGGCTATGGGCGGGGCCGCGGGGAGAGCCACAGTCCCCACTCCACAGGGCTGCCGGACCGGGGACAGTGTCAACTGAACCTCCAGCATGGGCAGGAGCGTGGGGCTCAGGCAGCGCGGCCGAGGGCAGGGGGACATGCAGGGGTCAGCGGCAGGTGACCCCTGTCAGCGGTGCCCTGGGGGGCTTCAGGCTGCCTTCTGCAAGGAGGAGGGGCCGGCCCACGACCGCGCTCAGCGCTCTCTTCAGCTCTGACACCCATGGGTCCAAACGCCAGCTCAGACTTCAGCCACGAGATCAGCCCTGTGTGATGGTTCCTGAGCCTCTACTCAGCGCCTGGCTGTCCGCTCCGGGTCAGGGACTCACTCCTCCTGGCAGGAGCTCCCGGCTGGTGGGGGGAGGACCATCATGATGCCATATGGTTAGCGTTAGGGCCGGGAGGGGCGCGGGGCCAGGACCGGGCGCCAGAGTCCAGAGGACTGGGCTGGGAGGGGATGCTTCCTGGCAGTGGCGGTGGTGTGAAGCAAAGTGCTTTTTAATAGGAACAGGATCATTCCGGCCATGTTAGCAGATCTCAGCAATTCCCCAATCGGGTTCGCGGGCCCACTGTGCCCTTCCCTAGGTCACCTCCACTTCGGAGGCGCTCTGCCCCCCGCCAGGTGGGAATAAGCCTGAGCCCCAGAGGAGACACCCCAAGCAACTGTAAGGAGAAACGGCTGTTTGGGGGGACATTCGGCCCCGTCCCGAAGCCCCTCTCCACTCCTCACCAGCTCGAGTGGAAAGTTGGACGGCTGTCCAGCCCCACCGGGCGGGTTCGGTCCTGGGGCCCATCCCCTCACGGGGGACTCGAGACGCATTTTTCTGCACTCCACCAAATGCAGGCGGAGAAAAGGAAAAAAAAAACCACCACTTTCCTCCTCCGAGCAATTCAGGCCGCTCACTCACTCATCCAGCACTTCCAACGTCCTCCCTGAGGGGCAGTAATCAGTTTAAGACCAAAAAAAAAAAGCTTCTTTGGCCAAACGCATTTGGGAAGTGTACCGTAAACAAAAATAAGGAGATTTCATCAGCATGGGCCTCTGCAGAGAACTGAACTTTCGACTTGGGACAGGATTCGGTGAGAATCCAGACGGCAGGGTTCCCCCAAAGCTGCTTTGGCTCAAAAGGGCCAGTGGAGACCCAGGGAGGGTCTCCCCCTGAGGAAGTACCTGTCCCCACAGGTCACTGGGTCCATGACAGCCTGGGATGAGAGAGGTACAGGAGCGTCTGCAGACCAGGGCGGGCTGCCGGCCACAGACAGGGTTTGGCCGCGGGGCTCAGGACAAGCCGCTACACCAGCTGGCCCTGCGTTTGAAGGAAATGGCCCCTGGGGGAGTGTGTGGCAGCGTCCCCAGCTGGGTCGACCGAGGCTTGAGATCAGCGCCAAGCGGGGGCGAGCCGCTGAGGGAGCACCCTTTGATCTCTCACCCCCCACCCCGAGGAGGGTCTGGGGTGGAACGCCGGTGCATCCTGCCTGGCTCCCTTCAGCCCCAGCTGCCGCCCCACCCCCGCCCCTGCCCCGCCCCCCACACAGACAGGTGAACATCACCTCGCTTGGCGACAGTGAAGCAGCCTGAGAGGTCTCACGAGAGCCCACAGGACCAACGAACAAACCACCCGAGACTCTCAGTGAGGGACAACCCCTCGGCAATCTCTAAGCCACGTGGGGAAAGAATCAGAAGCATAAGAAAAAGAGGGGAGACCCGGCCTGCTGGGCTCTCAGTGAGGGTTGGCCGGTGGCCAGCTCCCACATGCCCAGCAGACTCTGCCTCCCATGCACCCCCCTCGCCCCGTGACCCAGGGCTCAGCAGCCCCCTGCACACCTGCCTGTCTCCTCCCGAGCACTGTGAGCTCCTCACAGGCAGGGCCCCCACTGAGACCCCCAGAGCCCGGCAAAGCCGCTGGACCGAGGCAGGTACCCAGCGGTGGCTGCCGAAGGAAACGTGAGAACGACTTTGCCGAGGACGAGGACGAGGAGCCCAGAAGGCTCTGCCCACCGCCCCGTCCACCTCGAGAGCAAAGGCCACAGCTCTGGTGTGTGCAGGATGTCACGGCGAGACCCCAAGCAGGAGCCCACGGCCTGCTGCGGGCTCAGGGTCGGAGACAGCAGGGCTCTGGCCACTGGGCAGACGAGCGGCCTTTGGAGATGCTCGAGCGAGGGGAAACCACAGGCAGTGTGTCCGGCAGCGAGCCCCAGGAAGAGCAGGGCTGCTCGGGATGAGCTCACCGCGGGGCCGAGCCGTCGGGGAACTGGGCGCGCCGGCCGGGCCCCCACGGACTTGGGCCCAGACCGACCATGACCTCGGGCCCCCGACACGCCGTGGCCCAGGCTTCCTGAATGTGCGGCAGCAAAGGGAACAGAAGCACCAGCCTCCGGAAGAGAAAGCACCAGTGCCCACCACCGGGCCCTTCCCGCCCCAGAGGACCCGAGGGGAGGGACGCGGTCTCGCATCCACTCCCTCCCCTGCGTCAGACGCCGGCTCTCCCTTGCCGACCCACCGCCAGGTAACCGGAGACGCCCGAGGGCTGTCAGGGGAGAAGCCACACAGGCCAGACCCGTCCAGAACTGGCCCCTGTCCCAGAAACGGCGTCCATCTGCGAAACACTCAAGGTGATGGGCGACAGCTACGCGGTGGAGGCCACGGGCGCCCCCAGAACTTCAAAGCCTCCTGGGGACCGAACACCCCTCCCCAAAGAGGAAGCACAGCCATCTTGGGCGGTTTCGTCTCTCGTGGGTGGGACAGAGCGTATTCGCTTCTTCAGACTGAACACGTTGCAGATGAGAAGAGGGGAGGAACTGTCTAGGGGCCTCTCCTTCACTCACCCCCACCCCCCATGCTCAGAAGGAAACCGATGCAAGGAACACCATGAGATGCTGGGAGGCCAGCAGGGGAGGCCAGGGTGGGACAGGACGAGCTTCTGGGACAGATCAGAGGACCCCGGGGGGTGGGCAGGGGGTTGGCTCAACGGGGAGTCAGCAGGGTCAGCGAGAACCGTGAGTGCCCAGCTGTCAGGGGCGGGAGGGCACCCACCCGGCGGGGGGGGTTGGCAGGGCCTCTGTTTGCCAGGCCCTCATTCGCCCCAGAGCGTCCGTCTCTTCTGCGCCCCTTCAGAGACGCCCACGGTCGCCTGCAGCTATTCTGAGCCACTGTGGTGCTTCAGAAACTTGGTGCTTCCTGGGCAAGTCATCATGTGCAACGGAGCCAGCAGCCTGAGCTCATGAGAAAGCCGGGCAGCGGCACATTCCTCGTGGACATTCACAAGCCATCGCCGAAGCGCCAAGGGAGGTGCCGCCCCGATGCTCCAATTCCATGGCCTTACGGCGGGGTGAGGGAGCTGGTGACCTCACTCCAGCTGCCTCACCAGGGCCAGATGACTGTCTCCACCATCTTCGGTGGTTTCCGGGAACATGGATTCTATTCATGGCTTCGGAAACTCTGGCAATAAGTTCTTTCACCTACAGGCTTGTTTCCACCACCTCGACCTTTACAGAAATGCAACAACGAAGGAAAACCAGGAAACATACAAACAACCCCACCCCCACCCCCACCCACACACACGATGTCTAATTTCGATGCAAACTGACCCTCTGGAATGCCCTTTAGAGAAGGTCATTGATTTCATACGAATGTCAGTGTCTCTGATGAGGAAACCATGGGAGACTTCGGAAAATGTAACCAGTAATCTGCTACACAGAAGTAACGACTAGTTCCACATAGTGATACAATGTTTCGAAGTGTAGATGACGATTCATTTGTGATTCGGACACGTGCAGCACCATGGTGTCCACCCGGCTCCTGTTTTGGGCTCTTCCTGGGCCTTTGCTTCCTTCCTGAAGTGCCCTCCAAAGAACACGCTCGCCTCACGGGTGTCCAGGACTCTGTGCAACAGGCGTTCCAGGCCGTTTTCAACCAATTCTCTGCCACGGACATTTAGATTAATTCACAGTTTTCCTCAGAAAAACACTCTTAGACGCAGAGTTTCCTCTGTGTTCAGGGACGTTCATCATACAGCCCTGAACACGTACCACAAGACTACGCTGGGGAAGGTTCGCGCTGACTTGCATTCCAACCAGCAGCCCGCACTGGGGGCCATTTTCCTGAACCTGACCGACGCTGGGATTCTTCTGCCTGTTTTACTTTTTGCTCGTTGGTAGGTAAGAGGAGACAGCATTAAATTATTTTCATTCGCAGTTATGATAAACAGGAGACTGAATTTTTGGCCAAATGCTCAGTGTGCAAGTATCATATAGGAAATGTATGAGTGTGTGTGTGTGTGTGTGTGTGTGTGTTTGTGTGTATAAAATGTTTTTTTAAGACCCTTTTCATATCCTTTGCTCATTTTCCCTAGAGTGAAATCTCCCTTTTGGTCACTTTCTCCTTTTTGCCCAAATTATGCCTTCTGGAACTAACCTAAGATTAATTCCTCCTTCGCGTGACACCCCCTCAAATAGTTAAAGACAGAAATCATGTCTCGCTCTCTCCAAGATAAACACGCTGGCTCCTTCCACCATTTCCCACATGGCTAAGTTTCCAGGGCGGCCACGGAAGACTCCACGCACCACGGGCCCCGCAGCCCCGAGGCCTGCACTCCCCACACTCAGGGCGGGGAGCTCTGTGGGCCTTCCGTCAGCCTGCCCGGGACCGTCTGGGCAGGCTCTCGGGATGCTGCCCCTGCGTGCACCTCGGGCCTGGCCTCCTCCACCCCCTCACCCACAGGACGCCACCAGTGGGTTTTACGAGGATTGTGGCGTTTCTCGTGGGCTGTGGTAGGCCTGGGGCCCCAGTGGAGTGGTGAGAAGCAGAGCCTGGGAGGCCGGAAACGGGAAGAGGGGCTGCCCGGGGCCATGGCAGTTAAGGAGATGGGCAACTTGTAACAGGGCCCCGAAGGGCAGTGCCAGTCTGGTGCGGTTACCCACCCCCTCAGACCTGGGGGTAGGCAGGGACCCTTCCCCGTGCTCCAGGTGCTGATGGCCTCACACCCGCCGGCAGCCCCCGTGGGAGTGCTGGTGCCCCGCCCTCCCAGCACCTGCTGGGGACTAGAAGGACCGGCCTACACGCGGTGCCCGGGAGCCCCACACCCGTCACATCAGCCCGCCACATCTGCTCAGGAACGGACCACCGCCGGGCAACTGCACACTGTCCACGTCCTCAGCTCCCGCTCGCCTCTTGCCAAACCACCTCCCAATGCCAGTCTGGGTCCTCACGTGCTTGAGGACCTCACAGGCTCCATTAATGTGGGTGCGAGCATCCCTGTCGGGGACGAGGAAATCCCGGGGCGCCTCGGCTGTGCGTCCGGCCAGCCACACGGCAGCTCCCAAGAGCTCTCCCCGCGTCCGCAAAGCTGAGGTGCAGACTGAACACGGGAAGGCCCCACCGCCCTGCAAGGCCCCGTGCTGCAGTCTAGCTGGGGCCAGCAGGGAGCAGCCCCGCGACAACCGTCTGTGCTATGATATGAGCAGAAAAACACATGTATGAATAAAAATATATAAATTAGAAAACAGACCTCTGCACAGGTAGGTCGGACGGGGACACGTGTCCGTGGACAGCAAATGCTAAGTGTGGCCAACTCCTGGCCAAGCTGCCAGAAGCCCTACCGACCTCGCCCCACAGAGATGCCTGCGGCTCCCTCGCTCCTGAGCGAGGAAAAGCACAGCCTGGAGGGACACAGTGAGCCTCTGAGTCTGGCTCAGACAGGACTCGGATTTCGAAGCAACCGGATGAGCAAAGCAGTGCGATCACCCCATGACCTCGATGCAAGAGGCGGAGAACAGAGGGGCAGCTGACAGAGCAGGGGACTGTGAAGAATCCAAAGGACAGCAAGAAGCACAGCGGGAGAAAACGGGGGGCCTCCGACGGACCCCGCAGAGGGCGGGGCGGCCCAGGGAGGCGGCGGCGGATGGGGAGGGCCGCGTTCGGGTGAACACAGACTCCCGTTCGGAAGACTTGCGGGGACAGAACTCGCCCACGTGAAGTCTGCCGCCTTCACGCGTGCAATCCCGTGGCTCTCAGCTGTGCCGCAACCAGTGCTACCAGATTTCAGGGAGTTTCTGTTGCCTCAAAAGGAAACACCGTCCCCAGGGCAGGCGCTGCCCACCCTTCTCTGCCGTCCTGATGGGCTCCCCTGTCCGGGTGTTTCACGCAAGCGAAAACGCAGAATGGGGCCTCCCAAGTCTGGCTTCGTCCTCTCAGCCCGATGCCGTCCGGGCTCGCCTGCATCGCGGCCAAGGCTCAGTGCTTCCCTGCTCTTTACGTTTCGCTGCACAGACTCACAGCTTCGTGTTCATCCATCCCTCCACGGACGACGGGTTTGGGGCGTCCCCCTGCATGGCCGATGGGAGTTACGCACCCACGCCCACTGCTCTGGGGACATGTCTCCTCCACTGTCTTCCGTGTGTCCCCAGGGCTGACAAGCTGCTGGGGCGGCCACGTGGCTGCTCTGCGCTGAGCATTCCGAGCAACGCGGACGGTTCCCCCAAACCACAGCAGCGTTCTACATCCCCACCGGCCGTCTGGGAGGGCACCGGGCACCCCCATCCTCACCCACACCTCTCACCGCCTCTTGGGGTCTGAGAGGTGCCCTGTGGTGGTTCTGTGGAGCATCTCTCTAAATGACCGGATACAACGGTCATGTCAGACGTCACTCAGGCGTCACCGAGTGCTGTGGGACGCACGCGGCCTCCGCTTACCTGCGGGGGGCCAGGCCTTGATGTACCCCGTGCAGTGGACCACGGCATACTGGGCTTCCCCCTCCTTCACGGGGCCGAGGCCGTTCCTGCGGAGGAGCGTTTGTGAGGTGGCAGTCAGGCCCTGGGGCGAGGCAAGGACCCCGGGGGCTTCTTCCCTATCTGAGCTAGGAGGGTCCCTTTTACGCCCGGTGACCTTGAATCTTGACCCCCTGCCTCCCACCACTTCCCCTCCTTCCCCGAAGTCTGAAAGCCCAAAACAAACCCCGCCCAGCTCCCTTCCTCCTCTGAGCCCAGACACCCCACGCCCGGGTCTCCCAGCCCCCTCAACACTCAGCCCCTCGACCACCCCTCAGCCTAGGGCACTCGGCCACCTACCGGCAGAGCCCAAAACATACGCCCGGAAGCCCCACTGACCTGAACCGCTTCCTCATGGTGGTTATTCTGCTGAGAGGGAGGTGGTCCAACGGAGCGTTCCCGCACCTGGGAGTGGACAGACAGGTCGGGGTGAGGGAGGACCCTGGCAGGTTTGGAGAACACGGGGCTGTGGACAGGGAGGCGGGGCCTGTCCCACGCTAACCTGCACCCAGGTGGCCCTAACGCCCACTTCCTTCCCGCGTGCGGGAGCAGGCTCGCACGTCTCGGACCCTGGACGGTCACCTCGGGCTGGGAGAGTGGGACCCGTTGTGCCGGGCTCACTGAACCAGACCCAGGGCCCAGCCCGGAAGCTGAGGCCCCCAGAAGGACTTGAGGGGGTCCTGACCAGGCTCGGTGCTGCCAACCACCATGCAGTAACCAGGTGGCTTTCGGGAAACGGGAAGGGCTGAGCACAGCAACTGTGTCTCTTCGGGCCTGAGCAGACACGACGATGCAAAACAGATGCTGCCAGTGGACCAACAGGAGCCTCTTCTCGGGCTCCAGTTCGCAGCTAAGGAAACTCTACCCACCTGCCGGGTCCTGGCACCAGGAGCAACCAGACAGCTGCAGGCCTGCTGTTCCGGTGGGGACACAGGACGGGGGCGTCCCCTGTCTGCTCTCCGAGGGCCCTGTCTGCCTCGCTGCTCAGTGGCCCCTGCATGCTGTGCCCACCTGTTACGCGACTTCCCACCTCCCGGCTACGTGACCAGTGGGACCCTGGGTGTCTTGACAGTCAACGTGGCGAAGGTGTGAGTCAATTACACTCTGAGACCTGGGACCGCGGCCGGCCCTGGTGTGGTTTTCCCAGCAGGGCCGCCTATGACCTGCTGCCCAGGACACAGGCACGACCCTCTGCCCTCTGGCCGGCCGAGCCCAGCCTCTTGCTGATGCCACGCTGCTGTAGTTGCAGGGGACGGCCATGCTCTCAGCACACGGAAGTGCCGCTCGCTTCACCAGTAAACCCAGGTGGGGTGGACCAGGCCCTGGGAAGAGCACCCGGGGGCCCCGGGGCATGGAGGGGACTGCCTGGCTGTGGCTGTCGGGCGGGGATACTGGCATCTCACGCAGAAATGCTGGGCCAGACGCCTCCACGAGTAAACCGCTGAGATGGTGCGACAGAGACACCACCGAGCCGATACTTGGCTGAATGCTCAGCAAGACGGTGGGTGGCTCCGGACCGCAGCACTGAGGGAGGGCCCTCCTGGGCCGGACAGTGGCTGCTGGCATTCTGTCCCTGGTGGACACTGAGGATCCTGCCGCCTGGCTTGCCCCAGTCAACCAAGCAGAGGGCAGGTGGCCTGTGCAGACCCAACCCTACGTCTGAGGGGCACGACCGTGTCTTCTGTCACCCCAGCGCCATCTGAGGCGGACGGCGGAGCGAGGGAGGTGTCGACCTGTGTCCACCTGTGTCTCCCAGATGCTCAGCCCGGACAGGAGCCGGCTCAGAGGCGAGGGCAGCCCAGCTCGGATCCCCTCCTG
This sequence comes from Sturnira hondurensis, assembly GCF_014824575.4. Classification (NCBI taxonomy): domain Eukaryota; kingdom Metazoa; phylum Chordata; class Mammalia; order Chiroptera; family Phyllostomidae; genus Sturnira; species Sturnira hondurensis. The sequence continues at coordinate 1,277,458 of NW_028080496.1, read as the reverse complement.
GCTCTGAACACCCAGGGACAGGTCGGAGAGGTTGCACACTACCAACCCGGCCCCTTCCTGCTGGCCGTTACATTTGCTTTCTTTTCCTCCACAGCATGTAACTGCCAGTGACACTCCTGGCGTGCCTGGTACTGTGTCCACTGTGGACCTATGAGGTCAGGAATTCTCTTTGCTCTACTCTGTGCGGAATCCCAGCCCCTCAGAGAGTGCCTGGCCCAGACAGACTTCCCCACACACACTCGTGGAAGAACTGAACAAATGCGTAAACGCACGAGAGGCGCTCTCTCTGCTTCTGCCTCAGGAACTGCGGGTACCAGGCAGAGCGGACACCGCCCTGCACCTCCTCCCCTGTCCTCCGCCCTGGGGCCACAGGGTCGAAGGGACCCATGGGTCTGGCCTGGATTCCAGAGCCCAGCCCCTCCCTCTTCGGGGTCGGAGCAACCCTCCAGTGGCTCCGGAATTCAGTCACTGCTGGGTCTCTTCCACAACCGTGCATTACAACCAAGTACATGCAGAACACTCTGCGTGATTTTGTGGGGGGCTCAGAGAGGCAGAAAACAAGACCCTCACCCCTAAGGGAATTCTACCTTACTTATGGAGCCAAGATGATTACAGTTAAAATATCAATCAGCAACATTACAATTAAGGACAAATGAAAAATGTGTGAGTTGGGCCCTGGCTGGTGCGGCTCAGCAGATTGAGCAGGGGCCTGTGAAGCAAAGTGGTCGCTGGTGCGATTCCCAGTCAGGGCACATGCCTGGGTTACAGGCCAGGTCCCCAGTAGGGGGCGCATCAGAGGCAACCACACAGTGATGTTTCTCTCCCACTCTTTCTCCTTCCCTTCCCCTCTCTCTAAAAATAAATAAAATATTTTTAAAAAAAGAAGTCTCCTTTTCTAAAAATGTGTGAGTTGGCACAAAAAAGCATAATAGTAAGTGTGAAATTGGTAAGTCTTACATAAAATACATTGAGAAACAGAGCCCGGTGAGGCCGGGGTCAGAAAGAGCCTGGAAGGACCAGCAGACAGTCAGTGGAGAGACCATGGGGACACCGTGGGCAAGGGCAGCCAGGCGAGGAGCGCGGGAAACGGGACACCTTGGAGCGGGAGAAGGAGGGAGGCCATCCTTCCCAGGTGGACCGGGAGTCTGCAGGCCCCCGTGCTGTGGCCGGGTGAGCCCGAGGGGGCGTGAGTGACCTGGCCGAGCAGCAGGGCGCGGCCCCGCCGCGGCCACAGCGCACGCCCGCCCAGACCGCCGCACCTCATCCTGCAGATGAAGGACCTCCGCGAGCCCATGCACATCCTCATGGACGACTGCTGCCCTTCCTTCTTGACCGTCCCCGTCTTCAGGTCCAGGATACGGCCTAGGGGGGAGAGCAGGACACCGGCGTCAGCCTCTGCCTTCACCGGGGGCGGGGGTGGGGTGCAGGGGGAGGGGGAGCTCTCCGCTCTGCAGATGAGGGTGGGGAGGGCCACGCACATGGTCTGCTCCTCGGAATTCCCAACATTCTTTGGCAAGAAACACACGGGGTGATGAAATGCCCTCAATTCTCGGCGCCTGTTTTCTTCCCAGGGCAGCCATCGCGCCCCCAGTCCCTCCGACTGGGCCTTCTCCCCACCTCCTCACAGTCGCCAACAACATTCTCCCTGCTCAATCCAAACACGTGTCCCCTCCGTCTCGTCTGACGGCCTTGCCGGACCCCCTGGCTGCCCCCCTCCCGTGCCCCCTGAGTTCACACACCACCTGAACCCACAGCACTTCTGGGAGGACACCCCTTCTTCCACACCCCACACTCGGGGGCCGCCTCTGAAGCTCCCAGTGAGCCCGCTCCCAGCACCACGACCCAGCACTCAGTGTCTCCACGCTGCGACACGGACCGAGTCATCACACAGCTCAGGGGTTCGAACTGCGCCGTTTCTAAGACAGTCGAGGAGCATAAAATACAACAGGAGCCGGCAGACACTGGCGGCCCTCCCCAGCCTGCCCCTCACTGCCCGTTCTTTACGCCCTCGTTCGAACGCGGCTCTGGCCGCTCACTCGCTCACTGTCTGTGGCTCTCGCGCGTGGCAGTGGCTGAGCTCCGTCAGCGTGAGAGGGACAGTACGGGCCTCCCCGGAGCCGAAAACATTTGCTCTCTGGCCCTCTGCAGAAAGAGTTCACTGACGCCTACCTGGGAAGAATGTTGACAGGGATTCCTGTGGGGACAGAGCGCCTTCCCTGACACAGAGGGCCCCACCCCCCGCCCCCACCGCCACCCGGTCACTGTCCTCAGGAAGCTGGTTTTATTATTTCGATCGGTAGTGACTTTTTTAAAAAAAAAAAGAAGAGTCAGAAGTTTGTCTTGGATGCGATCACAAAAGAAGGCTCTGTCCGAGCTCTCGGAACAGCTCCCCAGGCTACTGCAGAAATACAAATAAAACCCAGAGTCAGATCACGAAAGGAATCCTTAAGGAAAACAGGAAACATCTTATCTTGGATTAAAAAGGAGGAAAACCAAGATAGCAAAGGAGGATAACAAGAGAAAACAATTAGCGACAGAAGCAAAGCGATGGCCCCCAGGATGGACGATATCTGATGTTCTTCCAGAAATGTGTGGCCGCCCCCCAAAACACGGGCCCAGAGGCGGGAAGCAGCTCTTGGTGACGAAGTGTTCTCATTCCTGATGGGCTGGCCCCAGCCACTGGGGCAGCTGCGCACCCCAGGACAGACACCCCCGGACACTCACACGCACAGGTGTCCACCGCCCACCGCAGGGAGGTCCAGAGCAGGAGCGGCGCCCACTGAGCCTGGGAGAGAACAGGCTTGTGCTGCCGAGGGCGGCAGCAGGGTCTTCACGTTCATGTCCTCTGGCAGGTGTTTGGACATGGCTCAGGGACAAAGGCACCAATTCTCAAGTCGTAGCCTAACTACTGTCTTCTCAGAGCAGAAGAGGGGGCTCCGGATGGGCAGTGGAGTTCGACAGGGGTGTCCGTTATTCTGTCCCCCCAGGGCCTCCCCGCCACAACACGTGCGTGCTGTTCCTTCAGGATGGAAGTAAAAAAAAAAAGGCTGCCACCTCCTTACAAGACCCCACCTCCCAGGCCATGGTGACTGGTTGAGGGCTGGGCACCTGACACCAGCTGGGCCAATCACAGGACTTCATCCTTCTTCTGTCCACAATGACTGGTCCCAAGATTAGGATGTGATCCAGACAGGCCAATCAGAGCCCTCCACAGGCGGAAAAAAAAAAAAAAACATGATGGTCCCACGCACCCCTCTCCTTCCTTTAGGAGCCTCAGGGCAGCTCTCCCAGAAGCAGGGACTCCAGTTTCCTGGAGAAGGGGGTCCAAGACAGTGACACCAACTCTGAGAAAACAGGGACAGCAAGTGACCAAAAGGGCCCCTCACGGCACTGAGACCACCGGTGCCAATGAACCCCCTTCTAATGCCTAAACAAGGTCACCATCAGTCCCCGGGCCTTCTCATCGAGCAGTCCAGACTAATGCAACAGCCTCTGGCCTTTGACGGAGGGGGAGGGACATGGATGAACTAAACTTGGAGAGGATTTTGCTGTGTCTGTGCCCGGAGCCGCTCAGCCTTTCCCCGCAGTGTCCAGATGAAATTCTTTCCTTTAAACGGCTTATCTGATGGGGTCGGACCTTCGTGAGTAATCTCATTTTTTTTTTGATCAACTGACTTGGGACTTCGAACCCCATCAATGAAATCCCTTCCCCGCAGAACCAGGACCTGCATCTGATGAAATAACCAGGGGGCAGGACCCGTGGGGACCCTGGCAGCATACGGACGGACCACAGGGTCCCCGACGTCACTGCCACTTGAGTGGACAACCTGCCTGTCTTCCAAGACCATGAACTCCGTGAGCACAGCTGGCTCTGGCCTGAGCCTCTCTGTGTCCCCCAGGCCAGGGTGCCTCCCACAGAGCTGGTGCCCCATAGCCCTGCCCTGGGTCACAGCCCCCTGCCGCACAGGGTCCACTGTCACAACGGCTTGGGGCCGAATGGGAACCCTCATGTGCTCCCACGGGTGTCCCTCCCCCCATTTCCTAAAGGGCCCCTGACGATCTCGGGCTTCTGTCTACAAGCACCCCAGCCCGGCCTCGAGCGAGCAGGGCGTCTCCCGTGGGCAGCAGGGACCAGAGCCGCTCCAGGGGGCCGACCTCCCGGCATCTTCCCAAAGACCCGGGGGCAGCACACCGCTGACCCGGGCCCCAACCACAAACACATCTCTCCCGGTTCTGCACGGCGGTCCAGCCTGGTGACGTCAGAGCACGACAGGCTCTGAGAGTCCCGTTTACTCCCACTAGGGCACTGGCGTCTGGGAGGGGTTCTGCGAAGGGGACACACAGTTTGGCGGCGGCAGCTGAGGGGCCCATCCAAACCCGGCTCGGGTTCAGCCCTCGCCCAGGCCACAGGCGGGCCGAGGTCTCCCATCTGCCCTGCGACAGCCCCACTCCAGCCCGGAGGGCTGGTGGGCGCGTGGTGACCTCGGACAGTGAGGTGGGAGCAAGCCCCACGGAGCAACAGACGTTTTTTTTCTCTTTTCAAGAAGATATTGTCAGAAGGGTGCGTGGAGGCTCGCACACACCCAGCGGCTGTAGGGGAGCGAGAAGCTGTTGCCTCCGTCCCACAGAAACACCCAGTGCAGACAGACAGCAGGCTCACGGCGAGGGGGAGCCTGGACACTGTCCCCACCTAGCCGTTCCAGCGCCCCACTGAGGCCGGAGGAGAGGTCTGGACAACGTGGAGACAAGGCCCCAAGCAGAGAGAGAGCCACAGGGGAGGGCACCCCAGCCGAGCCATTGAGTCTGGCATGGAGCAGTGGTTGGAGGGGCCTGAGAGCGGGCCGACGTCCAGTCCGGCTGGGCTCAGGGGGCCCAGGCCCATGAGGGGGGCTGGGAGGGGCCCAGGTTCAGGGCGAGGAGCTCGGAAGGCATGGGCAGAGGCACTCAGGCGGGCGGGCCTGCCGGGCTGCCCCACGGCCTCTCCCAGCTGCAGGAACTGGGGACTCCACGCACTGAGGACTTGACGGTCCCACCCAACCCCGGGCGCTGTGGGCAGTGAGTCCCGCGTGCCCCTTGCAAAGGCCCTCGCTGCCCCACGACGGCCTGGGGAAACTCACGAGACTTGTGTGTTAAGGCTTAGATTGCAGAGGCAGAAGCTGGGGAGGCCAGCGTTCCCTGCAAACGCAGCGCATCTCTGACACGCAGGGCACGAGGGTCCCCAGCCTTGGGGACGGAGAGCCACTGACGGCGGGCGGTGCTGGTCGCCACCGAAAAACAGAGGTCGTCGGGGAGAAATGAGCGCCAGGGACGGTGTCGTGCCCACTGAGCGAATGGCCCTCCTGGCTGGATTGTTCTTTGGTGGGGGGGGGGGGGGTGGCGCTGGGGTAGGCCTGAGGGGACCGCCCTCTTCCGCAGGGGAAAGCAAGAGGCTCTCCCGACCGACAGAGGTGGCGGCAGGGGTTTAGGTCGGGGCTTGGCTCGATGGCCAATCGCGGAAGACCCCCGAGGCCCAGGGGGCTCCCAAGGCCGGCTGGCAGAGGGGGCTGGGCAGGGTGGCCAGCAGGACCCACAGACACCCAGAAGGAGCCTTCTGGCCAAGCAGTCTGGGTCACCCGTGGGTCCTGTGTCTCCCTCCCTGCCCTCAGGGGAGGCACGAAGGAGAAGCTGACCAGGAAGGTGACCGGGGGGTGACCAGGCCGAGGCGGGGACGAGGGCCGAGAAGCCAAGGCTGTGGGTGACAGGTCACACTGCCGCCCCCACCCCGGCGGCTGGGCCCCCACCGCGCCGGATACTTTCTGCAACACTCACATTCCAAGCGTGGCCCGGGCGCCGCGTGCCGAGGCCGCTGTTCTGCTCTTCATTAAAAAGTCGTCACCCCCACGGCCCCCCCTCTGCGGCCGGCACCTCTCGTGCTATTTCATCTGCAGACAAAAGCACAAATTCTCCCTCCTGTTTAGAACAGGCTGGAGTGTGATTTACAGAAACACATTCCTCCCCGGGTGTCATGCTACAAGAATGCCAGCAATGCGAGCTGGAGGGCTCTCCGTTCGAACGGTGACCGATGAGCCCCCCTCCTCCACCGGCCGCCTCGGGTGGAAAGGGGCCAGGCTGACGGGGAGGTCAAGAAGGCGATCTGAGGCCATGCCTCGCCTCGCCTCGCCTCGCCTGCACATGGGTAATGGAATGATCGAAGAATACAAAGGCGGCAGGGGTCATTGGCACCCACACAGAGAAGCAGTGGAAGGGGCTTGAATGGCTCAGAAGTTGGGGTGGGGGGTCGCTGCAAAGAAAACCATGAGTCTAGGGTGGGACAGAGGTGAACGGGGCAGTCCCGTGGGCTGACAGATACATAGGAGTGAGTGGCTACTGGGAAAGACTGGAGAGGGTCCCTCAGAGAAGCCTCCAGAACTGCAAGCAAGCAGGAGGCCAAAGGAGTCAGCAGGCAAGGCGGGTGTGGCCCACGGTCTGGACACACGAAGGGGCCCGGCTCTCGGGTCACCCGATGTATCGCAGCCAGCCTGCCCCAGGAAGACGGGCGAGGCGAGCCGTGGGCGGTGAGGTCCCCGCCGCCTCAGGTGCCTTGCCCAGCACACAGCTGCCAGAGTGTGTGTGTGTGCACGCGCATGTGTCGGGGCAGACGCCCCGTCCCACCAAACAAGGCCGGCTGTGCTGCTTAGCACAGTGGCAGGGGGACCAGAGGGGGACTCCACACTAAGCACAAAGGGGTCACTTCGGAGGGGTCACGGCCAGTCGGCCCCTCGGATGCTCGCCAAGGAGCCACGCTCCCACTTCCCAGGCACGTTGTGGAGGCAGCCGCGCGACCGACTGCGGGGACGGTCGGCCTGGGTCACCTCTGAGGTCCCCACAGCTTGAGCTCTCTAACACTCCAGGTCAAAGCATGACACCCTGAGGAGCTCCCCGGAGAGTGACGAAGGCTACGGCCAGAAGCAGGGGACCCAGCAGGGGAGCGCCGGCCCAGGGAAGGGCTGCAGGCCAGGCTGTGGGCTGCAATCAGCGAATCCCCAGAAAGGAAGGAAAAACTGAGCGCGCGTGTTCTGCTCTGTTGGCTTCTACTGAGAAAGCCATAAACAGGAAAGATCGCATTCGCACGCACATCCATTGGGCCCCGTGGCCTGAGTCAGGGCATTTTGGAAAGAACTGCATCTCTCTCTCTCTCTCTCTTTTTTAAGGGAAACTATTTTAATTTTCCTGATCATGCTGATGTTTTTGCCACCGAGTTATTTTTAACCGGAGCATTACAAAACAGGGCCGTCATGTGAGAATATTTCTAAAACCCAGATCACAGCAGCAGGAAGCGATGACTCCTGTTTTCTTTGGAAATGTTCTAAAGTAGCTCCAAGTAATTAATTATCTGCCTAAAAACAACACTACTAGTTTATTTTTGCTACAGTTGCTTTTTATAGCCGCAGGGGGGGACAAGTCCTCCTTGCCCAACTCCACGACTCCTCCGGCATCAAAGTTAAGACAAAGGACGAAGAAAGCAAGACTGTTGCAGAAAACGTTCCCCGCAGGCAGCTGCGGGTTTAGCAACTGTGTTGCTCACTCACTACAACTTTAACATTGTCTGTTTTTAATTTTGGTCTTGCTGGGATTTCTCTGGGGGTGTAAACAGGGCAGGTGGTGTAAATAGGGCAGTCGGGGACTGTACCCGGAGGCAGCCCTGGTCCCCCTCTGGGTCACGTGGGGCACTGCTTTCAGAAATGCGGACACCTGGGCTCCGCCACCACCTGGTGGAACGCTGAGAACCAAGCGACGCCCCAACGTGGGCAGCTTCTAAAGATCCGGTAATGAGCCGAGGGGCACTGCGCTCTTTCAGGGACCGGGCTCTTATGTATCTATTGATTTTATACTTAATAGCTTTTAAAGGGGGTGGGCTCCCAATTACATAAGCTTCATACCCCCACCAAACCTGGAGGGGCTGGGAATTTCACAAACTTAATTACAAAGCTGCTGTTTTTTTAAAGAGCTGCCCAGACGTCCCCGGTTTCGAACGAAGGCTGTAATATGGAAACAGGAATTTCAAAAACAGATCTCCGGAGGTTATTCTCAGCGTGTCAAAGACACACTCCCGTGGCTGTTCTACGTGGACACGCCCACGTGGATGTACAGCAGGGGTCAGAGTTCTCCAGTCCATCGCTTCAAAGGGAACAGACGCCGTGCACACACAGCGATGGACACACACTGGCTCCCGCGGTCAGCACGGACTCACCGCCCTCCTCCACCTGGCCGTGCTCCACCTGGGGGGCCTGCTCCCGGCTTCTCGGCCCGACGCGGACCCTGACCCAGCAACACCTCAGCTGGGCAGAGGCCGTGGGGCTCCCTCCTCTTACCCAGGCAGGGCCTCCTCTGAGGGAGAGAGGCTTGCTCTCTAACCCACGTGGGGAGTCCGCCTGGTTGAGCATAAATTCTGTGAAGAGAGAACGCACCGACGTGGCCGCCTCCCCACCCTTGTAACACCCGCTGCGGAGGAGGCTGCCTGCGCCTCAGTTGCCTCTCTCATGGAAGAGTGTCCCCACGGATGGAACGCCCGTCACTCAGAGCCACGGCTGGGCACTGCCCCTCGAGCCTTGCTGAGACTGGGCACGCTTCGGCTACGGTCCTTCCCCAACCAGCTGCGGCTCTGGGCCTCACAGGGCAGGTCCTGGCATGTGGGGGGTGGGGGCAGGATGAGAAAGGAGTCGGACTGGAGAGGGAACGGGGTGCCCGCCCTGGCTTCAGGGCCCAACCTCGCAGGAAGCCTCGGGAAATGTGGGCCCGGTAACCGCAGTCTCGCCTCTGGAAACTGGTCCTGTACCCTGAAGTCCCGAGAGGGCCAGGCCCGCGCGGGCCAGGTCCCAGTCACCGGAAAAAAAAAAAAAAACGCAAGCCTTCCCTAGGGGACAGCGCCCAAATCCCAAGACACACCCTAGGGGGGTCGGAAGAGAAAGAAAGCGGCAGGAGATGGACAGTGAACAAACCCAGCCACTATACTGATGTTTAACTAGACCTTCCCATACCGAAAAGTGAACGGATTCTTTACAATTCCCAAACATTACAGTTCCCAAACTCCACGTCATCTCGGGCTTGAGCGCAGTTCTGTGGGAGACATGGGACTCTCTGCATCCACACGGAGGGAAACTGAGGCCGGGGGAGGTCAAGTCATTGACCCAACACAGAGGAGGTCACGAAGTGTAACTGTCATTGGGTGCTTCTGACCCCGGGGCCAGGGACACACGCACAGAGACACACATAGCTGCTGTGAGCTACCTCTCTTTGCAGAGAGCCGCCGCCCCCACCCCGGCCCCCCACCCGGCACCCAGCCTGCAGGGGAGAACAGGGCACAGGCCCCTTTATCTGCCGGCGCGCCTGAGCGATAACAGGCTCCGCTGACCCGCCTGGAGATGGGTGCACATTCGTGGAATATCTTTCAACATAAAATATGAGAGAAGAACACAAGCCATGTGCGGCCGCGGGAGCGCACTGTGAACGCAGCGAAGCTCCACAGGGCCGATTGTCTAAATATTTCCCAAGAACTGACTGGGCGCCAAAGAAACATCTGGAATAACAGGGCCACGGAGGCTGCGGTTTCCAGCGGGAAAGTCACGGCGAAGATACGGAAAACAGCCAGGCCCCGGCTGTGCGGTCGCACGGTCACGCGCGCTGACCACCACCTCGGGCAGCCCGCCCGACACCGAACGCGTCCCCCGGTGCCCGCGTGTTCACTCCACGACCGCGAACAACCACGCCGTTTCCAAGGGGCCTAAGTCACATAAACTTGCTTTTCTGGCCACTGAACACTTTATTTATATTTCCAGTAACAGTGTTGTAATAGTTGACGCGGATAAACTCATATTTCTTTCTTTCTTTCTTTTTTGCCACGATTATCTGTTACCTAATATGGCGAGAAGTGGACCGCCGGGTGGGCTCAGGATCCTAGCCCCTGGCGTTGGTCCAAGGACGGAGCGCGGGCGTTCCAAGGAAAACAGGCTCTGGACGGGCGAGGGTGGGCTTCATGAAGTTACCTTTGTGACTGACAGCTGGAAGCAGACCCTCTTTTCCCAGCACTGATGCCACAGGGGGCTGCACAGTCCAGAGGACCCCGCGGGACCGGTCCTCTGCCTGACATTCTTCTGCCGAAGGGCTCTCTGCACGGCTGAGCTGGAAACGCTTGCGTCCTCGGGCCCTTTTGCGAAGTGTGAGGCACGAGGCCCAGCTGCCTCGAGTGGGCTGGGATGCAACGGTGACCACAGTCGGCTCCCTCCATGACGTGCGTGCTGGCCGTCCCCTGTGGCGTCAGGCACTAGCCTGGGCTCCTGCGTTAGCGGGTCCTCGCTGTCCTCCAGCTCTGCCGTGGAGGGTGCTGTCTGGCGACCCTGATTGCCGCCTGCCGAGCCTGGCGCTGCAGAGCCTGTGACGTGTGGACCTACAGACTGAGGTCCGAGGGCTGCCGCCCCTTCCCTGTGCTGGACACTCTGGGCCCTGGGCAGCGGCCTACAGACAGGCCCCTCCTGCAGCTCCCCACAAAGGCCTGGCCGCGGACCGAGAGATGCAAGCTGGACGGCAGCGTATCGGGGCCAACGCCAGCCGGTCCCAGCCCATCCGATCCCACACAGGATCCTGTGCCCCCATCACCATGGGCTAAACCCCTGGCTTGGGGCCTCTCCAACTGACAGGTGCAGGTAAGTCCCCAGGGTCCATGAGACTGTAGATCCCGAGGGACAGGCCTGAGATGGGGACCAGGACATGGTCCTTCGAAGACGCTGGCCCGCGGGGCACATTTGCCCAACGGCACCAGGGTCCCCTTCCAAGGACAAACACACGTTTGCCTTCGGGCTCACAGCTGACGAGACATCGCACAGAGAGGCATCAGGCCCATCTTTGTGAGGAGGGGAGTTAAACTCAGAGATCAGAGAGCCTGGGGCGCCCCACCCTGGGGAGGACTCAGACCAGGTGACTGGTTTCCTGGGACCCCCTGTTGTCAAACTTCAGAGTGACCCGGAGGGCGGGTGCAAGTGCAGATCCCTGGGCCCTGGGAGCTCTGCGTCGGTGGGTCTGGGGTGCAGCCCGGAGTTTGCCCCTCCAGCACGCTGACAAGTGACGTTCACGCAGCTGGCCCGGGGACCACACCTGGAGAGCCACTGCCTCCCGCAGGACCCTGGAGACTCCTGGGACGTCCGTCTTCAGTCTCGCAGCTTTGATACCGAGAGGGAGGTGACGGCTGTGTTGGTACCTGTCTGTGGCGAGTCACGCCACCTCTTTCTGGGCTGAAAGGCCATGTGCCCAGAGACAGGACAGCTTGAGAGAGAGAGACCCTCATCCCATAATCAAAGGCTTCAGGTCACCCCTGGGGTTTTCAAATACAAGTTGTTACCACATCTCTTTACTCTACGAGTTTTTACCGCACGTTTTCACTGCGCTTGGGCTGGTTATGAAGCCACTGTCAGCGCCAGCAAAGCCCTGAGGCCTGTCTGAGAGTGAGGCGCGCTGCTGTGACCCGCCGTGCGTCCCTGAGGGGTCCCGTCCCGGGCCAGTGGCTCCCAGGGGCCTCGCTGCCGCCCCAGGCACACGGACCCACTGGCCCGGCCCACCCTGCGCTCACAAGAGGGGCCCGGCCCCCTCCGGCTCCCAGGTCCCCTCCCCCTGCACCAACTCTGCCGCCACGGCTGCCGCCCAGGGCCCCCGCCAACGACGACACCTCTCCCCAAACATGGGCCACACTGTCTTTTGAACCCGTGCCAGACGCAGAAAGGCTTCCCACAGACGGAAGTGTCCACCCAGCCCCGGAGCCAGCCGCTGAGCTAAGCCCTTGGCCAGGGCCCGGCCGGCCCTTGACCATCATCACATCCCGCCATCTGACCCAGCTGGGTCCACCGACTGAGTTCCAGAAAGCCACATCCTGTGGGCAAACACAGAACACGGGGCCCAGCTGCCAGTGCCGGGTGACCTAACCTCCTGCAGACGCTGGGCTGGGGCAGGCGGGGCCCGCGTGGCCTCTGCGTGGGCTTCTCCACGCGGCCGCGGGCACGTCTCCTGGACCCACGTCAGCCCGGTCGTTTGACGCCCACGTGGTGCTCGGGACCAGGCCACGTCCCCGCCTGGGGAGACACAGAGGCGAGACACGCACACCCCGTCCTCACGCCTGCACCGTCTCCCCTCCTCCTCCTCCCTCTCCTGCCAACACCGAGAAAACCGCTGTTGCCGTGCAGAAACCGTGGCTCCTTGGCCACGCGGGACCACAGCCAACGTGGTCTCACCAGGAGGGTTCAGGGCAGGGTGTGCCCCTGCCACCATGGAGACCTGGACGCCCTCGTGCCCAGGACCCCAGGATGGGCCTGTTCGTGGGCCTGGGGCCTCTCTCCACGGGGGCAACCAAGGCTAATGAACGCTGCACACCATCTTTATCAGGCTCCCGTGTTTGTTTCCCCGTGTCCCTCCCAGACACGTGAGTGCTGTGTCCCTGACCCGCTTTTCCCCATGGGCCCTGTGGTTTCTACCGCGCGATTCTGTACACTGCAAATTTTTTTCATATGACCTGCGTGTCGTTACAGCAGAACTGAGTGCATTTAAACGTCTCACAAGGGAACTTCATCTCAGGCAACTGGGGCCTGGGCAGCAACCCCCCTGAGTGGGATCACCAACAGGGAGGCACACACCTCACTGGTCACAGAGCATGTGGTTCTGGCTAATCAACAGCGCCTCCTGGTGGCAATATCTCTAATTGCAGGTAAAATATAGAGAAAGAAACGCGTCCAACTGAAAACGAATTTTTATGAGATAGGGTCCCTGAAGCCAAGTCTAACACACCCCCTCACCTAGAGGCAGCTCCTTCTGACCTGCAGCTTCCTGACCTGTGTGCTGGAAGAGATGGGTCTCGAGGGCCCCACAGCGCCCCCCGGAGGGGGCCGCGCTGACCTGTCATGGAGTTTTCCGAGGTGCACAGCTGCTCTCTCAGCTTCTCCACGTCATCGGGGTGCACCTGCTCGTACAGGGTGCTCCCAAACCACTCCGACTGCGGCTGGTTCAGCACAGGGGTGACAGAGTCGGACACGTAGATCACCCGCCCCGTCTCGGCCGCCACGACAAACAGAAACCCATCCGCCGCTTCCAGGATGAGATGCTTCAGTTCCTGCAAAGAAAGGGCCGTCGCTAGGAGAAAGCACCAGCAAACCCCTGCCAGTTCAGTTTCCCTATTGGCGACCTTTGCCTTTGAGTCCAAGGCTCGTAGTGATACCCATGAAGTTTTGGAGAGTTTGATCGTTTTCTTTTTTTATTGCAAAATGAAATTTTTAAAAGGCACGGAGCTTGTACCAGCCCTAAGATGCAGCTACTGTCAACGCCGCCGGCCCTGCCTTAACTAGCCCCACTCCTCTGTGGGGAGAGAGGAAAGGCCCGCTCGGAGGGGGATGAGAGAACCAGGAGTGGCCGCCAGAGGTGCTGCGTCGCCCCCGGTGCGAACGGCTGCCTATCCCAACAGCAGCCGTCTGGTTGGAGCAGAAGAAGGACGGAAGGGAGGGAAAATGATAGGACAAATGGAGAGGGGCCATGTGACGCCCTGCCCCTTCCCTTCCCGGACTTCCTGAGCAGAGTGCAGACACTGGGTATAAGAGCATCACCTTACGTCTACTTGTCTGTCAAACTCCCAGTACAATTTGAGAGCCGACACAACAGAGTCTCAACGTAATCCCAGGGGGTGGCAGGGCATGTGGCATCGTCCATGTCACCTCACAGCGAGGACTGGGGTCCTGTGCACCAGCCCTGGAGCCTTCCTGACTCCCCAGGCTCAGGACCCGCAGTGGAGGCGGGAAGGAAGCTACGTGGGGTCAGGGAAGGGGCGGCAGGAAGCCTTCCCATCCACCCGAGAGGGATGTGGAAGGAGCAACATCAGCTTCATTACCGTGAGGCGCCTTTTCTCTGTGGTGCTGAAGGCGGCTCAGGAGCAGCTGCCCACCGAGTCACCCTCACATCACACCCAGGAGCCCTTTGCTGCCTGTGACGTGGGCTCTGTACCTGCCGGAGTCGAGGAACTACCTCTGCCACATACGTGCGAGCCCCCAGGTGCGCCTCCCACCACCTTGCACCTGCTCAGACCCCGGACGACCAAGCCGTCCTTCTGGGCCAGGGGTTGGCAAACACCCTCGGTGGGAATCCTTCGCTCCAGGGTAACTGTGTGTGTGCAAACCTCTGCAACACAGGGGAAAGGCCCACTGCACGAGGCCCAGCCTGCGTCCTTGCCAATGATTAGAAAACACGGACTGGCTGGTGAGCGGAACCTGGGGGCTTTGTGAGGGTCACCGAGCCCGAGACTGAGTCAGAATTCCTGCATCCTCTGCCTGGGAAACAAGCGCGGAAGTGGGCTTTTGGGGAAGGGTTCGCTTTGCCCATTTCTCTTGCTCTGCATTTCCGCTCTCTGCGTGTCCGAGACGCTGACCTAACGCAGAGGCCCGGGTCAGCGTTTCTATTTTCAGTGCTGGGAAGACGTTCCCAACAGGAAGGGCTGTGGAAATGGCGGAGGCCGCCTGGGAGCGGAGCGGACGCCGTGCCTGCAGCAGAGGCGGCGGCGGGGGCTGGTGACTTCATGTCTTCGGTTTCGCCCAGTTGGCTGGGCTGTGGGAACGGCTTAGGGGGCAGGGCCTGGCGCCTGTGGCAGATGGCTCTCCCTACCCCGCACCCTCCCAGCTCCTGCCTTCGGGGGGCACGTCGCCCACCACCGGGGCCCCGTGCCCGGACGTCAGAACCAGCCTCGCCTCCGTTCTCGGTTGAACCGACAGCCAGGCAGACGCGCACGGACTTGGGAGGAACAGACACCCCAATCTGGGCTCGTCCCCCGTGCCTTCACCCCCTCAGCTTATTTTCTCACACTTCTTCTTTTTCCCAGTGAGAGCTCGTGAGGCTAAGCGAGATCTCGTGTGTGAGGGACACGGGAGGGACTCCGCAAATGCAGCCATTATTCGTGAAAAACACGCCCGGTCACTGAGGGAGAAACACAAGGGTGGGGGGGGGCCCACCTCACCGGCACGGCCGCCTTCTCTCTCCACTCGGCCTTCGAAATCCTTGCTCACTCACGGACAGGGACGAGAATTAACTTCCAAAATGGACCCAGCAGGGTCCAGCAGGATTTTTGTAAAAATTAAAGAAACGGAGGGAGAGAAAAGGCTTTCTGCCCCCCCCACCCCCATAGTGAGTGGATGCACACTGCACCTCGGCCTGGCTGCCCACCTGCTCCTGCCCGCTCTCGGAGTTTCCTCCCCCTGCTCGTCCTGGCCGTCACCACAGACGCTCGCGCTCCGAGCCACCCGTGCCCTGAACCGCCAGGCTGCCTGTCCTCCCAGCCACGGCCACGCCCCAGCGCCTTCCTGAGGGGGCCCCCCGGAGGCCACTGGGACGGTGACGAAGGAGAACACCAGCCACACAACAAGCATGGGGCGCACGTGTCTCCACGTCCCTGGAGCTCTTTCTAACCCTCCCTCCCGGGCCGTGAACAGATTCCAGGCAGCTGCCGACCACACCGCGCGCCCCCACACGCCCGCCTGCTCCGCGCCCGCCCACCGTCCCCCTCGGGCCCCACCCCCCCGGGCCCCCGTCCTCCCACACGCATTCCGGGGCCTCTCCCCCAGGAAGTGCCCCCGAGGACCCCAGGCCACCTCCGCTCTTTCACTCTGGCCACAGCTTGAATGAAGCGAGGATGAGGGACAGCGGCTGCTTCCTGGGGCCAGAGTAAGGGGTGAAGGGCCCAGGGCACAGAAAGCTCTGATCCGACCAGGCCGGGCGGAAGGCCCACCGAGGGTCAGCCACAGTGACCCCTGCCGCCACCTGAGCGGTGTGGCTGCCACCAACACTATCCCCAGCATGACCGCCCCTCGCCCCACCCGCAGAACAGCATGACGCTGGCTGGCTTCTCCCTGGGTCCGCGCGGCAGGCGCATCGCTCAGATGCCAACCGTTGTTTGCGGGACGCCTCGTTCAGTGCACCGGGGACAGAAGCCCAGAAGGAGCAGAGGTCAGACGGACGCCCCAGGGAGAGGGTCTCCTGGTGCAGGGAGACGGCGGAACGTCCCGACTGTGAGCCACCCAGCCCCGGACGGAGTCTGAGCCCCGCTCCCCCACGTGGTGACAGGGGTGAGCCATACCTGCTCCGTGAGGAAGGAGGGCTTGTAGGCGCCGTCCGTGGACTTGTTGCCCGTGCCCCGCATGGACTTCATGTGCGACACGGCCATGCGCAGGATAGTCAGCTTGTCGGGCTTGCGGGCCAGCGCGCTGCAGGTAGGGACCATGTCAGACAGCTCCGTGATGTACTGGGTCATCTTGTTCCGCCGGCGCCGCTCGATCTCACTGTGGTTCTCTCTTCCCGGGAGCAGGTGGGGAGGGGTTGGGGGAGGGGGGGGAGAAAGAGAAACATCAGGCAGGGGTCAGAGCTCCCGGGACGTTGGGGGCACGTTGGGGACAGCCAGTGACCAGTGACTGCCAGCTCCTGACAGCTGGGTGCTCAGGGCACATCGTGGGTGGCGTGCCTCCCCGACACGGGAGTGGGCTCTGGCCTCTGTGGGGGCGGTGGGGGGCGCAGGCTTCTGCAGGTGCCCCCATCTCATCTCTAAATAAATGTCCTGGAATCGCCCCCCAGGAATCTAGGGCCCTTGTGACAAGCACCAAGAACTCACATCCACAGCAGCCACAGGGGGAAGGGACAGCCGCCCCTAGACAGCAGCCACAGCCACCGGCAAAGCCCACGGGTGGGGGGCAGCCTCAGGCACGCCCCCCAACTCAGAGCAACTCGGAGCAGCCCCGAGCACCCACTGACCTGCAGGCCGTCAGGTGCCCTACGGGATGGAGGCGGGGCCCCAGCTCACACAGACTCCACACAGGAAGTCTGTCTGTCTTATCTCTAACACGTGGGGGAAAGACAGAGGCTGAGGTCCCATCTCTGACAGGGGGGCCCCGGTCAATTGATGGGCCCTGACTCAAGGGCTCCTCGGTCACCCTGCAGGCGGGAGTTTTCGTCACGACCCGGACCTTCAACGTCACACAAACTCAGTTCCCATGTCTCTGCCTCTCTCTGAGACCCCAAGAACTACGGCTTCCTGAGTCGCCCTGGTGAGGCGCGTTGTCGAGAGGGGACTTCCGACCCCGACACAGAAAGGCCCCGCTGCCCCACAAAAGGGCGGCCGTGAGCAGCGAGGGCCCTCGGGGACAGGGGCGGGCGCCCTCCCTTCCAAGGTCACTACCTTTCGGGAACAAAGAGACGCCCCTGCCACAGCGTCCTGCCCAGGACACGGCTGGACCTGCTCGCCCAGCCGGAGTCCCGCTGGCACCGAGGGAAACGCAGTACACACGTCTGTTGTTACACTCACGTCTTGTTCTGATTAGAAGCCCGAGCGTTGTCAGGGGTCAAGTGCAGGCCGTCCTCCGCCCTCCTCCCCAGAGCCAAAGCAGGAGTGGGGAAGGAACGGTCTTGGGGGGGCCTAGTGTGTCCAGGGACGAGACATTCACTGTGGGTGGGAGGCCCCAGGAAGCCCCAGGACTGCCGAGGTGCACGCTCCGCCTGGCTTCTGCGAGCGTGAGCTGCACCCACAACCACAGGGGGAAGGGACGGCCACCAGAGATGACCGCCACGGGACAAGCCCGCTGGGGAGGTCTGCAGGCCCAGGGCTCCACCTGGACACTGCTCTTCTAAAAACATGTAAGAAATAACCGAGGCTGTCTATCTACCTGACCCTGCCGGCCAGCTGGGGCAGTGTCTGAGTTCTCCCACAGCCGAGAGTGAGGAACGTGTGGGTGACAGGCGGGGAGGCGGGGACGAACGTCCAGGCAGCCCTGCCCCAGGGAACGTGAGTCCAGAGGGGCACTTTGCTAAGACTGACGGGGGCGGCTGCGCCTCTCCCTGGGCCCCGCTACACTTCCCACCGGAACTCACAGAACCAGAGAGAGTAGGTAAAGGGAGGGTGAGCCCCGTGGGGCCCGGCCCCCCGTCGCCTTCCTGCACCTGCCGGCCCGTCCCCACCATCTGCGGGCGGCCTGCCCTCGGGTGACAGACGCTGTCCTGGGTCCCCGAGTCACACTCTTCCTGGGAACCCAGGGTCCAGCTGCATGTTCCGCACCCAGAATGGGGCCACCCAGGTTTCTGACATTTCTCCTTATCTTCTGTGGCAGAACAAGAGGCCTCGTCTCAACCTGAACTTGAACTCTAGGTCTGTCTCCTATGACAAAATCCATTCACATGGGCAGTGACTGTTGTGTAACCGCCGACAACCCAGGCTGGGAAATGACAGGGCTGCTGCCGGTCCCCCGTCCCGGCACTGGGGTCGCATGCGTTGTCGGTGACCAGAGGCACCGCACCCTGCGTGTCTCCCGGTCAGGGGAAGGGTGGCCATGGGCGCCTTTAGGTCTAAGGAACGTAAAGCGAACTCACCTGGAAAATTTGCTGGGACCTTCCCCGTCTTCGTCATCGAAGTCCATTCTGCAAAGTCAAGGACGCGGGTGAGCGTCATTCCAGGGAGGAAGTCTCCCTGGTCCCCTGAGCAGCAGGCACAGGGCGGGACTCTACTCGGTCGAACAACTGTCTGCCCCGCCTGACCCTTGGCAGAGTGGAAACCGGTATCTTCACGGTCATCCCACAGGGTCAGGCCGCGGGTGTCTGTTGCTGCGGCCCCTCCTCTCCCCTCATCGTGGGGACACCGCTGCCCCCACACCACTGCCTCTGCCGTGAGCCTTCCTTTTTTATTTCACTTTTTGACACGTTGACAAGAGTAAAAAAATTCAGGGGGGGTGGAAAACAGGAAGTTTTCAGGGCGATGATTCTGAGGAAGACCCCCCCCCCCGCCGCTGTTGGTGCTCTGTGGGAACGCGGCCGGCCCTGGGGAGCCCCCGTGGAAAGGACACTCGGGCCGCCCTGCCGCGACCTCCAGGCCCCCGTGCGTGGATGTGGACGGGACGTGGCCGGGTGGAGCCGTGGAGCCTCAGCCCCCCGGCACGGCTGTCTGTTGAAACTCTCTAAATAAACACTCACATCCCCACGTTGCTGGGCCTCTTGGCATAAACATTGAAACAAAAAGTCTTGATAGATATTTGTTTAAATAACATCCCGAAGTCTCCTCAAGAATCCAGTCCTCTCTGGAACCCGCAGAGTCACCGCCGAGGAGGTCAGGTGCTTGATTAGTCTGAAGGGCACTCAGGAACAATGGGGGAGCTGGTTCGGACACTGGGCTCTTGGGACGTCTCGGGGTGGGGGGTCCTTGGGAAGGAGTGTCTCAGAGCCGCCACCCTGCCCGTCCTGCTCTCAGTGCGGCCAAAGGGCTACGGGAGGCGCTGTTCCCAGGAAGCCCTAGCAGAGGGGCGGCCGGGCAGCCTGGCAGGCAGGACCGGGAAGGTCCTCGTCAGCACAGAACAGAGTGGAGTGTGTGAGAGAGGCCACAGCTGCAGGCACTGGAGCAGCGGGCCTCACAGGGACATGGTCCCCACCCCTGGTCCCAAGGGTGGGACTCCGTGGGTCATGGTGACTTGGGAGAGGCACGGGACACCCAGGCCGCCAGGAAATGGCCCAGCTGCCCTGCCCAGAAAGAGCCACTGCGTCCAAGCACATCCCTAATGAGATGGGGTGCGTTCTCCACGCTTCGGGGTAACTGGGGGACATAGGGACCTGGATTAGACAGGGCAGAGGAGCATTTTCTTCTTTAAAACGGTATCATGAGAACCCCGGGCCGGGTAGCTCAGTTGGTTGGAGCGCTGTCCCATACACTAAGAGGTTGTGGGTTCCATCCCCGGTCGGGTCACACGCGGGGAGAAGGTGGGCAGCCGACTGATGTTTCTTTCTTATATCCATGCTTCTCTTTCTCTCTCCCTTCCTCTCTCTCTAAATACCAATAAACGTATCTTCAGGTGAGGATTAAAAAACATTCAAATAAAATGGTATTGCCCTGGCTGGTGTGGCTCAGTCGATTGAGCACGGGCCTGTGAAGCAAAGGGTCACCGGTTCGATTCCCAGTCAGGGCACATGCCTGGGTTGCAGGCCGGGTCCCCAGTAGGGGACACATGAGAGGCAACCACACACTGATGTTTCTCTCCCACTCTTTCTCCTTCCCTTCCCTTCTCCTCTCTCTAAAAATAAATAAATAAAATATTTTAAAAAATGGTATCATGGGTTTGCTTTTGTTTAGTTCGTATTCGGCGTGGCCTAAGTTCTCGTCTGGGCCTCAGTCTGCTTTGGGGGAGCTGCAGGAGCCCTGACTTCCGCCGCGAGGGCCGCCCCGCTGCCGGGAACAGAAGAAGAAAGGAGTCAGACGCCCGGGAGAGAGGGCAGTCAGGGCCCCATAGAAACCTGGGCAGAGAGACAGGGACGCGGGAGGAAAGGCAGGCAGAGTTGAAGACCACAGACCCGCCACGGGGAGGGTCAGATACGCCTGACCACGCGGTTGGAGGCGTCCTCGTAGCGGCTGGCAGCTGCAGAGTCCTGATCGCTGGACTTTATAAGTGATGAAGCAAAGCCACCACTATCCTGCACGGTGACTCAGCAGCCACCTCGTCTTTCCGGAAAGTTAACTTCTGGGAGACTCTGATGGGTTCTGCACAGACGCAGAGCCACAGTGCCCCCTGGTGTTCGTCCGGGAAGCAGCATCCCGGACTGTCAAAACCGTCTCAGATGGGGCCTCTCTCTCGAGTCTTCAAAACTCCAGTGGGTTGGGGCCGGCGCTGAGCCAAGCCGCAGTGGACTCGGGAGGCACAGGAGCCTTTCAGGTGCCTTTTCGCTCCGGTTCAGAGGAGTGTGGCTCCCGCTGGGTGCGACGAGCCAGCCCTCCCTCCCCGGCCTGCATGGCCTTCTGGGGGATTTAGGGTGTCCGACCATCCCAATGATCCCGGACGATTCCTGGGGTACAGAACTTCCGTGCTCAAACGGGAAGTCCCAGGCCCACCGGGATGGTCACCCTCGTTTTCCTAAGGACAGCTCTGTCCTCTGCCCAGATGGCCACGGAGCAGACAAGCAGGGAAGCGAGAGCCACGCTCCACGGGCACACCCACGGGGTCCCAGCGTGGGCCGCAGCCACGCATTAGAGCACTGGGTGTGAGAAAGGGACAGTGCCCGGGGTTTCTCGAGGCCTCTGGGAATCTGGGAGCCAGGATTTGTCCACAAAAAATAAGGGACCACGAGACCGGGCCTCCCCACCTGTGCACATGACCACACGCAGGCAGCTCTCAGGTTTAGTCATTGGGAGAGCGTGACGTGGGGTGAACCCGGGAGAGGCATAAAGGCTGCTCAGGGCGGCCCCCAGGGCCCCACAGGGCTCACTGCTGACACAGCGCCAGAAAAAACACAATTTCCGAGCGGCGCTCGCCGCAGGCCCACGGTGTCCGGGGGGCCTCGCAAGCAGGACTGCCAGGGCTCACGCTCGCTTCTTCCGCTGTGGAAACTCTGAGTTAATCACCCTTCGTTTCGCGCCTTTTATTACCTCGACGACACTGAAGCAGCTGGATAGCGAGGAGGGAAACCAAGATAGGACTTTTCAGCGGTGCCAAGTTCACTTTGAGGAACTCGGGACAAGGAGCGGAAGACGAGAGCATCTCCGAAACCTGGGCCACGAAGAACGCGGGTCGCCTCCCTCGCCTGCCGGTGGAGCCTATCGCTAGTTAACAGCGAGGGGTGTGAGTCTCCCTCCGGGGACTGTGTAATGATCATGTCCATCGAATATGAGTCACCACACAGATTTCACTCTGGACATTAGAAGAGGCTGTGCCAGGAGGGTGGGCCCAGAAGGGCAGCCACAGAGCCATCCGGGACCAGCCTGAGGCATCTTCGAGCCGAGGTGACCGGACACCAGTGCCACCCACCGCTCTTCCGTCGGACCCGGGCCCAGCGGGGCCCCCTCGGTGCCGGGGCCTGAGCGCCAAGAAACGGAGTGAAGCCTCTGCTCACAGGGCCACGCCTTTCGTTTCACCACAGGCCTGCAGCCCTGGCATGGGGCTCGGGTCTGATGGGTTGCAGACAGCTCAGAAATAGTTTTCCTCAGAAGCCCAGCACTGGACTCCCAGGCAGCAGGAAGGCCCTGGAGCGTCCCCGCCTGCAGCCTTCCCCCTCCAAGGCTGGCTCGGGGGCTGGCACCGCCACCTAACACTGCTGGCCGCTCCCTGGCGACCTCAGCAGCCCCAAGTGTGCCCCCGTGGACGCGACCACCCTTTGCCACCCCATCGCAGAGACCAGGAACGGGGGGGACCGGGCTGCCGCAGCACCCTCGCCTTCTCAGCCCCATCTGCCCTCCCGGTGACCATCGGGCCCTCCTCTGAGGACCACACTGGGCCAGCAACGCGCTGTTTTACAGCCCCAAACTGTGACGCTAAACCAGAGCGCGCTTTCCCCTCCAAACCCACTCCATTCCCGTCTCCACACGTAGCACCCCTCCCCTGCGCACCCGCCTGGCGGGCCTCGGACCCGACAAGTGTCTTCTGCTGTCACCGTGGGAGGAGGGGCTGTGCTATCAGAAATTGCGTTCATAGGACAACCCGATCCCACTGCAAGAGAAGCGTACCAAATATTTCACTGAAAATAAAACTGCCTCTGTTGACGGAGCCTGCGGAGGTCGGCTGCCGTCCTTCCTGCAGGGCTTTCTGTCCCGACTTTGAGCTCTAGGACGGGACCCACTGGAGCAGATGCGCCTTGGGCTCCATTAGCTGAAGAGGGAGGATCTTTCGAGCCCTGAGGGAACCCACCGCGTTGCCAGAATCACCCGCAGAGCGGTGCGCCCTGCGAGCTGCCCCACTGCAGGTGCCCATGCACTGAAAGGAACGGTTCCGCACACGGCCCAGCAAAGACCGGCCGCCCGAGCAAAGGGCAGGGGGCGCCGGGGGGCTCTTGCAGCTGACTCGGCTGGGGCTCAGGGGCTGGGGCTCAGGGGCTGGATGGGTTGGGGGAGTCCCGCCCTCGGAGAGACGCCCCGAGCAGGGGCCCAGGGTCACGGAGCTCATGCTCCCCACGAAGAGAAGCCCGCAGAAGCGCCCGGCAGGGTGCTGAAACCCAAAACACTTAGAAGCCAATCGTGTGCATAGTTGGAGATCTTGCAAAAGCAAAACAGGATGCAAACCGCTGGGTTTTTATTGTCCAGCGCAGGGAGGGGTAGTATTTTCCTAAAAGGTCAAGGGTGTTGCTCATCATGCATTGAGCCCAATTCCAGGAAACGCAGAGGCTGCTTACCCGGAACGCCGCTTCCCTCCGCGGGCAGGCATGGCCCCCGCCATCCGCACCTGTCCGGAGGCCGCCATGGGCGCCACAGGCAGCGACACCGAGCCGGGGATGTCCGAGGCCATTTCTGGAAGTCAGCAAAGACGAGAGCTTTTGTCAACCCCAGAAAAGCAAGAAAGCAGACGGACCACACCAAAGGCACCACCCGGAGGAGGAGGGCCCAAGGCCCCGGGGGCCTGGGGCGGCCCTGACCGTCGTCACTCAGGTGACTCAGGGGGGCCCTTCCCCTCCGGACGGAGATGTCCCAGGCCGCGCCCCGCACCTAGTTCAGGTGGTTGAAAAGCGTGAGCAGGGCTTAGCAGCTTTGGTGACGGACCCATGTCCCGGTCACCTGGGGGCAGGTGAGACGTCCAGGAATCCAGGCACCTCAAAGAACCAGCCTGGCAGCAACCTGGTACCGCCGACAGGCAAACCCATGGAGAGTCAGGTGTCCGTCCCCGAGGCAGCCCCCATGGGTGCTCTGCCCTCGCCCCGGGCACGCGCCTTCCAGCAGGAAGGCTGCTCCCCACCCTGAACTTGGACTCGGAATTCTGAATACAGAGCCCTCCTGGCCCCGACGTTCGTGATGAGGAGAGAGAGGTCCAGGCACGGCTGCAGCGGGAGCCGGGACAGCAGCCCCGCAGCCAGGAGCAGCGACGTACATTTAAGGAGTGAAACAGTTGGGTGCTGGCTCCCCTGTGTGCTGCTGTGTCCCTGTCACCTCTGACCAGCCACCGGACACGCGGGGAGGCCCACGGAGGTGCCATTCACACAGGCAGCCCTCGTGCCCACACCGGCACAGCCTCCGAGCTCCTGCTTCCCACCCCGGGGAGGCTCCCGAACATGGGCACCCAGGGCAGGACGCGACCAGTCCCCGAACGGCCTCTCTGGGTCTGGCCATCGTCCTTGGGGGTGACTCTCATGGGGCTGGCCTCTCTCAGCTCAGCTCTCACCCGGGGCAGGAGGGAAGCACCAGGCAGAAAGGAGGCAGCGCGGGGAGCAGGTGCCCAGGGCACTGGGGCGGGCGCGGCCCTACTCTCTGCCGACACCCCACCCCGGAAACCTGGGTGGGAGGCTCTGACGCCGACCCACGGTTACGCCCAAAGACGTCATGCCTGATAAACACACCCTGAGGTCGTTTTGAACTATCCGCCTCGGAACTTTCTGGAGAATTTTACGATGCTGATAAACAAAATCTTAATTTGGCTACTCCGTGACGTTCCCAAAAATTTCAAAGTGACTACAGTTGGGTTGCTCTTTTTTTTTTTTTTTTGAACCAATGTAAGCATTTAAAAACATTCAAGGAAAAAAATGCCTTTCTTAAAGTAACCCTCCGCCCTTTGGACAAGCACTGGGCTGGGCGGCTCGCCCTCCCACCCTGACCACCAGCTTCCTACACAGGAGGCCTCTGTGTTATCTTCTGAAACGGAGGCTGAAGCATGGTGGGTGCATTAAGCCCCCGAAAGCCACCACTCCCCCCCCCAAACGGCACACCAGGCCCTCAAGATGCTGCAAGCCGAGGGCGCTGTGGCCACCGAGTCGCCGCCCTCCTCGGAGACGCCCATGTCCATTTAAAAACATCCCGAGAGTCCCGTTCACCAGGCCCCTCGTGAAGGCCCCAAGCGTGGGGGCCCCTGCACCATGCGCCGCGTTCGTGCATTTTGAGGCCACTGCCTCACGCCTGCCTTGGAGCCGAGGGGAGCTCAAGCTGGAAGGCACGAGTCATAAGCACAAACCCGCCAAGGCCCTCCCCTCCCTGCCCCAGTTAGGCACCAGCTCAGAATGGCGGGGGGAGGGGGCATGGGGGAGGCTGTGGGCAGTGTGTAGTCAGGACAAAATGATATTCATCCCATTTTATTCGGGGAAAACGAAGAGGTGAGTTGTTTTTTCTAAGACAAGCTATAGAAAGCGAAGCTCGGCAGAAACCGTGGCCCTGGGGCAGGGTCAAGGGGCCCTGGAAGCCCCTCAGAGGAGGAGGGAGGAGCGGAGGGAGAGGGCAGGACCCACTCAGGCAGGCGCCCAGGTGCACCGGGGCCACACCCAGCCTCACCGTCGCACCCGCATCTAACTCTGCCCCCTGGCACATGCGTCCATGGCCCTGGCCTGGACCCCGGGCAGTGCCGGGCTGAGCTCGTGTGCAGAGGAGAGGCGCTTGGGCCCACAGACCAGAGAGCATCCTGCTGCCGAGAAGGCCCCGGGTCCAAACCACGTCAGCCCCCCCGAACGGGCAGGGAATGTCGGACAGTAGAACACTCCCACCGCACGGGCCAGGTCATCTTTGCCCCCCCCAGCTTCTCACCCCAGTTCTCCCTGCAGCCCTGGCCTCGGACCTCACCCTGCCTCCCCGTGGCGAGATGCCCTCAAGGGCTCACCTCTCCTCAAAGCAACCATCCCTTCTCCGCCCCCTCCCTCTCCGTGGGTGTGGCCCCCACGCCCCATCTGGAGCATCCTTCCCTGGTTTCCGGGGGCCACCTGCCTCACAGCCCCCTGCTCCCCCCTCCCAGACCCCCATCCTCTTATGGCCCCCCCTGTTCCATCTGGTCTCAGCTGGTGACCTCACTCAGGCACTTGGCGCCTGTCCCATCTCCCTGCTGACTCCCAAACCCAGGCACCAGGCCCCCTGTCCCCTCCTGAAGCTCTGTTCATCCTCTGGCGGCGGCGGCTGGCCATTCTCAGGGCCTCCTCGGTCTCCCCGCACCCACTGTCTCTCCCATTCATGCCCCACGGGGAAGCCGGGTCTGGCCACGCCAGCCCTCGCTGAACCTCTGCCGCTACTGTTGGCTCTCGGCACAAAGACGGAGCTCCCTGCCAACCTCCCCAGCTCCGGCCACATAGTCCCTTCCACCCCAGGACCTTTGCACACGCCACGCCCTGTGGCATCAAAGCTCCCTTCCCTCTCTGCACCGGATTTGCTCCCCACAGTCTTTCAGATTCCGCTCAAACACCACTGTCTGGAAGGAGCCTTCCCCACCACTCCCTTCCCCCACCCAGTGGAGTGCTGGCTGCTCCCCAGTGAGCCATTCTCATGGTACCTGCTGTGAGTGGAGGAAGGGCACCGCCGTCCAGGTGGGAGAGGACACGGCCTGAGCGGCAGAGCTGAAAAGAGGACGCCCAGGAGGAGCGGGTGATGTCAGAGCCGAAAAGGGAAGATGCTACAGAGCCTGGTCACCTGACCCTCCCACACGGAGCCTGCACGGGCACCCGGGTTCCGGAGGAGGAAACTATAGCTGGGGGTGCTGCCTGCTGGCTCCACCACGCCCTGCGCTTCAGCCCAGGGACACCGCGGAGCAGAGGCGGCAGCATCTCCATCAGCCTCCCTCCGTTTATTCAGGGGGGTGCATGCTCGCGGGGGACCTGGAGCTCACGGGGGTGCATGCTCGCGGGGACCCTGACAGGTCTGGCCCCGTCACGCTGTCACGCAGGGTCTCCATCTGTGCCCCGGCTACGCAATGGGGCTACTGGGGACACTCCTTCCGCCCAGAGGTGGCCCTACGAAAATGGGGGCTCTGCCTCCAGCGTCAGGCAAGCACCTCGGCAAAGCTCTGGTTCTGAGTCAGCAGTTGTGCTAGAAGGTGGACAGAGGCGGCAGCACCCCACCCTGCCTCTGACGGGCTCAGTCTCGAGTGTGGTGCAGACTCGTGGCTGGGCAATTTCATACTGAGAGCCGCATGCTGGGTGAGAGAGTGGGGACCACTGGGAGCATCCAGGAAGGCTTCCTGGAGGAGGCCCCCCTGTGCTATCCCGGCAGTGCAGTGCGGACAAGCAGCAGGAGCAACCAAGCAAGAGAGGCAAGGTGCCGTTTTCCAAATGTACTCTTTGCACGGCTCCAGAATTTCTGAGCAGACCCCTTCATGCTCGCTTGCTCAGGCCCTCTGACCCACGACCGCAGCCATCCTCCTCCTCACAGGCTGCCCTCCACCCTCTTGTACAGCTCTCTGCTCAGGGCTCCCAGATCACAGCCAACCACAAATGCACAGACTGGCAGAAATCGACGCCAGGGCAAATAAATACCAAGCAGCCCCAGCAAGCACTGTTTGACACAAAGTTGCTGTGAGATTTCCAGCTGCGAGCGGAGGATTTTAAAAGCTTCGCCAACATCATCGGGAAAGCACACCTGGCCCGTGATGCAGCCGCCGCCAGAGCTGCCTCCCAGGGCAGGGCAGGATTCCTGGGACTCACCACAGGCTGTACAGGCTGCACAGGCTGGGGCGATCTGGAAACTTGAGAGGATTACGTATGCACGGAGCACGAGGAAATGAGAACACACTCTGCCCCCCACTCTTTCCCGTGGGTCATTTAGACACCCCCTCATCTCCCCATTGGAAAAACAATTAAGGACATGCAAACTTCCACAGTGCAGCAAAGCAGAGTATTTTAATGATGATTCGAACACACGGGGAAAACCGGGGAGGTTTTCTCTGTGGGAGGGAAGGGAAGTGGGGGAGGCAGGGAACCCAAGAACACCCCCCCACCAGTCCTCTGCCCTCCATCATGACTCCCACAGATAGCACATCCAACGCCACAGCCCTACCTTGTCCGGGAGATTTCACAGAGACCTTTCTTCCCGGTGACCCACACCTGCCGGGAGGGTCTGCAACCCGCACAGCAGAAATGCCAAGAACCTCTGGGCGGAAACACACTCCATTTGTATTCTACTCAGAACCTGTCGTCCCCAGATCTGTTTACCTTGACTGTGGACCATGATTCAGCCATGACAACTGTCTTGCATACTGATCAACGTATTTGCAGCAAAATGTCTAACGTTAACCGCTTAGGCTCTGAAAAATCGGTGGCAGATTTCTGGTGCAAAGCACAAGACAGGTTTAAAACACCTAGATCATCAAACCCCCTCCAGGGAGATCAGAGAGGGGCAGAATCCCTTCTGGCGGGCACAGGAGGCGGGTCTGGTCCCCAAGGCCCCCCGTGGAGGAGGGGTTTTCGTAGAACTGTGAGCAGAAACATTGTTTGATGGAGCCAGGGACTGTGACTCCGGGTCCTCGCTGGATTTTAATGAGCTGTGCATCCTCTGTAAGGCTGCCTCCACAGCGTGTGTGTTGGGGGGAAGGGGGGTCTCTGCAGGGCAGGAGGTCACAGACATGGGGAGAGGTGGCCAACAGACCCAGGAGAGGAGGAAGGAGCCAAGTCCTGCCTCTACCAGCCAGTGCCTCCAGCCTGGACACAGCCCTGGCTGCAGGCCTGAGCTACTCTCAGTAGGCCTGAGCTACTCTCAGTAGGCCTGAGCTGCTCCCAGCAGGCCTGAGCTGCTCCCAGCAGGCCTGGCTTTAGGGACCTAGGACAACCCCAGCTAACAACGCTGGCTTAGGCAGAGCCCTGGATCCCGGGCCAGAGTCGGCATGGTTTTTCCCCTCTGTAACATGGACACCATACCAGAGCCCACTAAAGTGTTAATGCCAAAGTCCCACTCATGTCCTAGCCAACCCCCCTCCACCCCCAATGGCTCAAGTCAAAGTATCTCTGCACCAAAATTCATAAAAAGGGTAAAAAGCACCCAGCCAGCAGGAAGGCGGGGAACCAGCAGCTCCATCTGGTTGAGGAAGGGAGGAGAAGAGGGCAGGAGGCTACTGTTGAGGTGACAAATGCTGAGCAAGATGACAAATGTGACCTCTACACTCAACCTGGCCCCTCTGGGAGAGATGACAAATGTCGAACCACACAGCGGGACACCCCCTCCCAACCTGTCTCCTGCTCCAGTCAAATCCACCAGCCAGGGGACATCAGAGTGACGTGCGTTTCATCGACCACACAGATGACAGGCCAGGGCCCCTGGGCTGGGAGGCGGGGGGGGGGTCTGTCCGTGGCCAGGTGGCCCCCAGGCTATGGTCCACCATCTCAAGGGTGCAGGACCAGAAGCCCAGCTGTAGCAGAACAGAACTCCCAGGAGAAAG
This sequence comes from Sturnira hondurensis, assembly GCF_014824575.4. Classification (NCBI taxonomy): domain Eukaryota; kingdom Metazoa; phylum Chordata; class Mammalia; order Chiroptera; family Phyllostomidae; genus Sturnira; species Sturnira hondurensis. Next base: position 1,248,356 of record NW_028080496.1, on the reverse strand, counting down.
TCCAGGTGTGGTCTGCTGGCGCGTCAGCTAGTGAGGGTCTCGGAGGCAAAGGGTCCAAATGCTGCCCCAAGGTGAGCCCACCGATGAGACGAAACGCATCTTCCTGACAGAGTCCCTGAGGCAGGAGCACCCCTGTGTGCGCCCTCCCCGGGCCAGGGCAGGGGCCCGTGCCCGGTTCCTCCAGGGCTGGTGGTCAAGGAGCGAAGAGCCAGGAGAGAAATGAGTGACTCAGAGGAGTGCNGAACTCCCAGGAGAAAGCCCAGGTGTGGTCTGCTGGCGGGTCAGCTAGTAAGGGTCTCGGAGGCAAAGGGTCCAAATGCTGCCCCAAGGTGAGCCCACCGATGAGACGAAACGCATCTTCCTGACAGAGTCCCTGAGGCAGGAGCACCCCTGTGCGCGCCCTCCCCGGGCCAGGGCAGGGGCCCGTGCCCGGTTCCTCCAGGGCTGGCGGTCAAGGAGCGAAGAGCCAGGAGAGAAATGAGTGACTCAGAGGAGTGCCGACCGTCTACCTACAGTCTGAAGCTCACCAGGAACCAAATGAGTGAAAACGTCTGACATGAAGAGAAAAGCTAAAAAATTATGGAAAACCCACGGTGATAACAACCACTCAGGTGTTAAACAACACGACTTTGGAGAAGGATGTCGCCGGGAAGTGCTGAGGGCGGACGGACAGCGCAGGGGACAAACGCTACCACGCAGACACTCCGCCACCGTCCAAGTTCGGCTCCCTCAACCAACCCCTGTGGCCCCGTTGGAAGAACGGGCTGTGGGGTGCCTACTTCAAGGTCGTGTCTGCCGGTCTTCTACTGTGGGCCAATGACACCTCATAAAGTTAATTTAAAAACTTGAAAAAAGGAAAAAAAATAGAAGAATTTCGGCCAGATGGCTGAGTTAGTTGGAGGGTTGTCTCCTGCACCAAAAGGTTGTAGATTCGATCCCTGGCTGGGGGCCCGGATGGGAGGCAACCGATCGATATTTCTCTCTCTCCCCCACCCCCATCCTCCTCTCTCTCTCTAGAATTCAACATACCCTCAAGTGAGGAGCAAAAAATAATAATAATTAATTTTTAAAAAGAAAATACCATTTCTGGCCTCCCTGAGCCTGTGCCAAGGGCCCGTAGGGTCACAATGGCCACCGCCACGCCCACACTGTACAGTAGTAGGTCAAGGTCAACTCCACAAACAAGGCCTGCCTTGTGGTCACAGTGCTCGGGGCCGAGCACGCACCTTAAATTTACGCAATGTAAATGCACCTTCTGGATGGACTGCGATGGAAAACCCCCTTGTGCCCCTGAGATGTCTCAGTCGGTGGTCCCCAAGTACAAACGCGTTATCACAGGCGCATCACCTGCAATAATCCATGGCCACGTAGCAAATGCTGTTCGCTGTGTGCGCAAAGCCAATTATTAGGAAGCTTCAGCACCCCAATGTTCACAGCAGCACCATTTATAATAACCAAGAGCTGGAAGCAACCTAAGGGCCCATCAGTAGATGAGTGGATCAGAAAACTGTGGGTACATTTGCATGACAGAATACTATGCAGCAGAGAGAGAGAGAGAAAGAGAGAGAAGGAGCTCCTACCCTTCTCGAGAGCGTGGATGAAACTGGAGAGCATTACGCTAAGTGATGAAACAAGCCAGGCGGTGAGAGACAAATACCATATGATCTCACTTTTAACTGGAACATAATCAACAAAAGAAAGAAGCAAACAAAATATAACCGGAGACATTGAAATTAAGAACAATCTAACAATAGCCAGAGGGGAGTGGGGAGGGGACAATGGGGAAAAGGGTTTTCGGGAACTACTGTAAAGGACACAGGGACAAAACCAAGGGGGAAGGTGGAAGCAAGGGAGGGAAGGGGGTGATGGGGAGTGGTGGGGGAAATGCAGACAGCTGTCATTGAACAACAATAAGACAGTTATTTTAAAAAGGAGCTTCAAAACACCTAAATGTAAAAGGGAATGGGGAAACACGCCAAGGTGAAGACAGATTGCTGTGTTGACTTTGGGGAGACCGTTACAGACTTTCTGAACCAAGACGTGTACAGAACGATAAACAGCAACACGGAGCAGAATAACTCAGCGTATTTGCCATTAATATCTTGCTGGAATTGTCTGCAATACCGGCCTACGTCACAATAACCCAATGGGATTTTTTTAATTAAAAAAATTATCTTGTTCAGGGCATGCATCTTTCCAGAGAAAGTCTTACTGATAAGTTCTCTTACGTTTATAAGGATGAATTTTTAACCCACTCGTTTGACTCTGCTTCCCCGAAAATACACAGGCGGGAACCTGCATGCCTGAGTCAGTCACCTTCAGGACGATGCTGACCCTTCCTCCCTGACCTCAGTGGGCCCGGCCCTGTGCCCGGCCCTGTGCCCGGAACCTGGAAAATGTGGAGGCGTGAAGGGAGCAGAAGGCGGGAGGAGCTCCGCACCAGGTCGGGTTTCTGAATGGTCCAGGGCGGGAGAACTGGTCGGGGCTCTGGAGAGAAATGAGGCTCCATCCCCTCTCAACCCACACCCTGAAAGAGCCCTAGGGACTGATCCGCCCTCCTGGTNCATTAATATCTTGCTGGAATTGTCTGCAATACCAGCCTACGTCACAATAACCCACTGGGATTTTTTTAATTAAAAAAATTATCTTGTTCAGGGCATGCATCTTTCCAGAGAAAGTCTTACTGATAAGTTCTCTTACGTTTATAAGGGTGAATTTTTAACCCACTCGTTTGACTCTGCTTCCCCGAAAATACACAGGCGGGAACCTGCATGCCTGAGTCAGTCACCTTCAGGACAATGCTGACCCTTCCTCCCTGACCTCAGTGGGCCCGGCCCTGTGCCCGGCCCTGTGCCCGGAACCTGGAAAATGTGGAGGCGTGAAGGGAGCAGAAGGCGGGAGGAGCTCCGCACCAGGTCGGGTTTCTGAATGGTCCAGGGCGGGAGAACTGGTCGGGGCTCTGGAGAGAAATGAGGCTCCATCCCCTCTCAACCCACACCCTGAAAGAGCCCTAGGGACTGATCCGCCCTCCTGGTGGTGATTCTGATGAGGGGTGAGGTTCGATCTGCTGAAATACCTGTGTGAGGGTGCCCCCTGGTGGTAACAGGCCTAACAGCCCTTTCCTCTGTTCCCAGCCTGGGCCTCTTAGAGAAGGGCTGCTTGCCCCTCACTCAACACAGCCCCGGACCTAAGCCACCGACCAGAGGATGGGAGGGCCCAGGAGGGAGAGTTACCTTGGGGCGAGGGGACCCTTCCCTCCTCGCTGCCCGAAAGGATGGGGACAGAGAAGGGAGTGGTGACAGAGCACCCCTGCCTGCACTCAGGCAGGACCAGAGCAGAGAGCAAATGGGAACTAGGGTAAGGATGGTCACTACAGGCTGGGAGGAGGCAGCCGGAGTCCAGCAGGGTGGGGGCGAGGCTCCCCCAGGGCTGTGAGAGGTGTGGGCAGCAGAGGCCACACAGGGCGCCTCCCAGCTATGAGACTGGAGGTGGAATCTGGGGTGGGCGCAGCTTACCATCCCTGTAGGCAAGAGAGCCCGAACCCCCCCCACCCCCAGTGCAGAGGGAAGAGGGGGCTTCCTGCTTCACTGGACCCCCCTCCTCCACAAGTGCACTTGCTCATCTGCTTCCCAAGTGGTCCCTGCTGAGCTGGAAACGGCCCTGCCCTTGGGAACCCTGCGCCTGGGTTCCCACCACCTGACACGCCCACCGAGGAAGGGAGCTCCGGTGAGGAAAGGCACTGGGCACCGAGCTGGGAAGTACGACATCAAGCCCTCGCCACGATGCACCGAACACAGAGGCGTCTGACACATGCGTGAGGAAGTGGCGGAGACGGGAGGGGTGCCCCTGGGCCTCGAACCAGGTCCCTGGGTCCACACACAGGACTTGCCTGGAGGCGGGAGGGGGGGGGCGTGCCGCTGGCCTCCGACCCCTGAGCACACAGAACGGCTGGGAACAGAGGCCTTGCCTGCACTGGAGGCCTTGCCTGCGCTGTCTCCTAGCAGGTGACCCCAGGCAGAGGGGAGGTAGGAGCAAGTGACGGGGGCAGATGGAACATTTCCCCGTCTGGTCCTTTGGGTCTTTGATGAAAGAGGAGCGGAAGACAAGGAGGGAGAGAGAGGACGAATGGAAGAAAGGAGGAGGCAGTGGAGGAGGAGGGGGAGAAGAGAGGTGGGATGGGGGACTCTTGGACTTTGGAAAGCCCATCCAGTTTCTACGGGCAAGTGATGCAATAAAAAAAAAAAAAAACAGCCAAAATCTGTTTTCAAGTCACGAGGTCCTCCTTTATGAAATCTCAGGAACATGAAAACCCATTTGGAGGGAAACGTACAGGAGGTAGCGCATCCACTCCCCAAAACTAATGTTCACACACAGCTAGACGGGGACCCACCCCAGCCCCCAGGGACAGGGCAGGCTTCAGGCTGACCGCCGTTGGGACGAGGGGCCAGGTGGGCCCTGCGGCGGGCCCTGGGCACTCCCCAAGGGCAGCGGGCCTGAAGGCGTTTCCACATGCATGTCTGAGGAGCGGGTCATTAAGCCCTTATTGCCTGGATCACCCTCCTGTAGTTGGACTATAATTATCTGTCAAATGAGGTTGATGCTTAGTTTACGGAAGTACACCACCTTTTTTTTTAAGCCCCTGGGACCTGCACTGGCTAAGCAGCGCCCGAAGCTGCCTGCAGGTGATGCAGTGGACGAAGGAGAGGTTCCCGGCATTTGGGGGTGGGCCCCGAAGCCACTGACCAGCTTTTCAGAGCCCCATCAGCCCAGGAATGTGACTTCACCGACCCAGAAGCTCACTCTGAAGTCATCGCTGCTACAAGCAGTCTCGGGATCCAACAACCGGTCTGCGGTGCAATAGAAAATCTACACAGCACCACCTCGACGATGTCAATGTGAGGCAGCATCAAAAGAAAAAGGAGAAGAAAGAAAAGAAAAAGGAAGCAAACTGAGAGAGATGAAGGAGATTTCACGGGGCAAACACCGTCACGGGGACGTGGAGCACAGAGCGCGGAATACAGCCAATGGCATCGCAGTCCCCTGGCGCAGCGACCAGTGGGTGTGAGGCCCCCTGCGGCGACCCCACTGCAGGGCCCGGAAATGTCCATTCGCTGCGGTGCACGCCCGACACTAACGTACTGTGTACATCAACTGTACTTCAGTAAAAAAAAAAAAAATTCTAAACCAAACGCAGAGATAGTTTGCAGAATGCCTGGCCTATACTCAGCAAAAATGTTAGGGCCATAGAAGGTAAGGGGCGGGGAGGAAGACTGAGCCATTCTTCCGGAATTACAGGAGATTAAAGAAGCATCACAACTAAGTGCAATTCGTAATCCTGGGTGGAACCCAGGGCCAGAAAAAACAAACAAATGAGTGTGGTTTTGGCCACGAAGACCCCCTGTTAAAACAGGAATCCGGCCTGTGGGTTGGGTGATGCTGTATCGTCAGTGTCAACCTCCTGACCTCGGCCCTGAATTGCAGTCATGGGGGGGGTGGGCTTCTCCTCGGGAAACAGCCCCCCCGAGGTGTCTGGACCTGAAAGCGGGGTCGTGTCTCGCACACATCCTCGAAGGCGGGAGGCATACCGGTAAGGCAGAGGTGTCGACGCTGGGGACCCGGGTGACAGGCCCACAGGAGCCCTTGCTACATTCCTGCCACTTTTCTCTCAGCCCGAAATGACTTTGGCGTCCAAAGTTACCGAAGACAAAAGAGTCACTTCCAGATGGGTGGACCTCTTCCCGCTGGTGTGCGGCCTGGGGACCCGGAGTCCAGTCCCTTCACCCTTCGGTGGACGTTCATCAATCACCGACGAGGAGCCAAGCCTCGTTCACGGTCCTGGGGATTCCGCGGTGACAGACAAATGTCCCAGCTCTGGGAGAAATGAAGCGGCCCCAAGGCTTCTGGCCACACCCCATCTCACTGGGGCGTCTGGACCTCAAGATTCCTTAAAGTCACCGTGCCCAAGACCAAACGGCATGACCGCCCCACCGACGTCCCCTGCAATCCCCCCGGAGCCTGGACGTCCTCAGCGTTCTCTGGCATCCCAGCCCCCCAGGGACGACCTGGGGGCCCTGCCACCCCACCCGTCGCCTACCAGGGGCCATCTCCCAGTAGGTGGCATCGGCTTTCCCTCCTAAACAGCTCCGGGGCCTGTGTGTTCCTCTCCACATCCGCTGTCCCTGCCTGGCCAGCCTCACTCGGCGGCCAGCGGTCTTTTCAAAACCCGCCTCCCATCACGTCACACCCCCAGCTCGCCACACTTCGATGGCGTCCTGTTGCATTTGGGAACAAAGACCCCTTTTTCCCCGTAACACGTGCTTGAAGGGACGCCCTCACACACGTGACCGCTTGGTAGATGGCTGACTCCCCGGCCGCACAGTGAGAGCCCTGAAAGCAGAAACCCCGCCCCGGCTTTGCACACCGCGGCACGCACACAGCTGGCATCCAATTAATATTTGTTTAATTAGGTGGGTAAGCAATTAAAATAATTAACGTCTGGCTTGGGCCAGTGCATGGAGAGCGGTGCCATTCACTGCCACAGAGGACGGAGGGCAGGGAGGAGGAGCAGGGGGTGTGGCTTCGCAGACTCCGTGGGGCACAGGGCAGGGGGGTGCGGGTGCCCCGCAGGCAGCTGGAATCAGAGGCCCGGAGCCCGTGAGGCTGACCTGTGCTGTGGCGGCGGCGGCAGGCCCCCTGCTCTGCCCGTCTGCAGGGACTGGCGGGGTCTGCACCGTCTTCCCCTCTGTGGTCACCTGCATGAAGTGGTCCCCAGGCTGCCTGCGTTAGAGTCGGGCGGAACTCACTCATGGCGGACGTCCTGGACTCGGCGCTCGGGCACGGCACCCTTTGTTGGGGGGGGAGGGGGAGGCGGGGAGGGGGGGGCTCGGGGAAGGCTGGCCGAACCCGTCTGACTGCCCGCCTTCTGGTGTAGGGCACTTTTGGAAAAGAAAGAGCACAGCTGTGATCCCTGATCAGACCCATTCATGCCGTCCTTGGGGGAACTTGGGACCCACGGAGCGTGTCGAACGACGCCAGATGCTCCCAGACTCTGCCTCATTCCAAACTGCTGATCTGATGGAAGCGTCAACGCCGCTCTAAAAATAATTCTTTTTCAAAATCTTGCTGTTCCGTTAGTTCCCATTTAAATGGACTTCCGCCACAGACAGCACAGTCATCTGAAAAGTCTCGTCTTGTTTCTGAAGCCACCCTGCAGTTTTTCTCACACTGGAGAGGCGGTCGCGGGGGTCACCCCTTCGGGCTCCGCCAGCCAGAGCGCTCCGGGGGCCGGCCCACTGCCGCTGGCCCGAGGGCCTGGGACCAGGGCCCCGCGACGTCCGGGGTGGACGGCTCTGCCTAGTGGGCACAGCTGTGAGCACCCCGAGGTGTTGAGCAGCGCCCCAGCCTCAGCCTCTGAGGTGACACCCCCACCCCCTGTGCCAGGTTCTCCGAGGTCCAGGCACCGATTCAGTGAGCGGTCTGTCCGGGATGAGAAGGAAAACGCCCTCTGGGTGTGGACGTGCGTAAAACTGTGGGTCAGGACTGAACCTCGAGCTTCCTGCTGCCGCCACGTCAGGACTCGGCCCTCCAACTGAGGTCTGCAAGGGGCTTGGGGGCCAGGGTCTGGCCTCCCTTCGCTCGAGCGTGGGTTTCAGGGGTGTTCTGAACTGCTGTGCGGGCAGTGTGGCAGGCCCGGCAGGAAGTGGCCTCACTCAATAGGCAGAGGGCTTCTGAGGGCCAGACGGGGTCACCGCAGGGTCCCTCCTCTCCTGGGGTCCCACCCAGACCCCAGCAGGCCCGCCACAGACCTGGCTCTGGGAGGCCCTGGGGCCGCCCACCGAGCTTGGGTTCAACCCCGGCCAACTCCCCTAGATTCCACCCCCTGAACTGAGCACCCCAAACCCTCCCAGCCTGCTGTGCACCAAAGTCTTTCCTTCCCCACCCTGTGGGAGAGAAGCAGGGACCCCCAGATCCAATGCAAAGACACCCACCCTGTTCATGAAAACTCCCGGTTTCGCACCTGAAGCAGGAGAGAACGCCGGGAACTGGTCTAAGGCCACAAAAGGCAGGCACAAAGGACCGCGTGCTCTCTGAGCCCTGGGGACTGCTCAGCCAGGTGTCTGCCTGCAAATCTGCCCTCGGCCCAAGGAGAGCATGCAGACTATACAGCCAGTGACATCAGGGGTCAGGGACAGTCAGTGGCCCCTGCAGTTGGGAAGCCCACGTGGAGGAGGGACAAGAGAGGATGCCCAGGTGACCCACAATTCCTCGTGGTCGTGGGTCTGAACCGGTACTGACCCCTCGTGCTTCACAAGAGACCAGGGTGGCCCCGGCCCTGGAGATGCAGCCGCGGCCTGCACCGTGTCACTGCAGCTGCAGGTGCCCGGCACGCCTCCAACCAATTCAAACCTGCAGTGTTTCCCACACTCAGAGCTGCTGACGTTCACCCAAGAAGAAGACAAAGCAAGTAACACAGAGATGCGGAGCGGAAGGCTCCAGGGGACTCTGCTCTCTGGTCTAGAGAGCACAGGGGATCCCTGTCCAGAGAGAATCGAGAAAATCAGGCAGTACGACAGTAGCAGACACCGATGGGCTGGAAGGAGGGAGGTGCCCCAGGCCACAGGTGAGGGGGCCCACGCCCCGGGGCAGACGCCAGCAGGAAAACATCCGGGAGCAAAACCCTTCTTTTTCCAGAGACCCTCCCCTCCCCCAGAGTAACAGGTGGGATCCTAACCCGAAACCCAACCCAGGGACCTAGAAGGGGCAGATCAGAAGTGCACACCTGGCTCACGTCACCTGAATCACCGAGAGTGTGTCGCCTCCAGCCCCCTGTGCCATCGCCCAGACCCGGAGTGAAGGGAGCCTGCCGGTGTGCAGGGGTGGGCTGGGAGAGCGGGACTCAGGCGGGTCGGGGTGCAGAGGCGACAGGCTCTGACCTTTGTACCCCGTGCCCAGAAGCCGCAGAAATACACTCCGGTGCCTCCCAGCCCATGTGTCTGTGTTTACTGAGCTTTTATTCTTTGTAAGGAAATGACCTCTGGGGGGCTGGGTGAGGCCGGGGGATCGGGAAGCATTCTGGCCACACGCTCGGGTGTCCTGACTGCAGATGAACCTGAAATCTCGCTCGGGCTCACCCCGCTGAGCCGCGTCCCTCGAGAGAGACTCCACCTTTTCTCCCGCAGAAGAAGTCAGAGGTTCACTCCGGGCAAGGACAGCGCGCCCCACAGACCTCAGCGTTGCCGCAGGGGGCTGGCTGGTCAGAGAGAAGGTGGTGGACAAGAGGCAAGGGGACCCCTCACAGAATGTCACTGGAGAAGCTGTCACCAAGGTCAAGATCTCTGGTACCTGAGCCAACAGAGGCAAGGCACGAGCGTCACTGTCTGTCCACAGGGTCAGGGGCTGACCGAGACAAAAGCCAACCCGGCAGCCACCCCACATTCACTCGTAGCTCGCAGACAGCAGAGCAGGCAAATCAGCATTGAGCAGACAGGATGATGCCCATGTGTGTGCGTGTGCGTGTGGGTGTGTGTATACACGTTTCTCAGACTTTATTCCTATCTCCGAGATAAACCTCTGTTGGACTGAAATATGTTCATTTGACTCGCTTTACTTTTTCTCGTGTCCTAACAATGAAACCTCTCCGTTTGTCATTGATGTTGAATCGGCCAAGCAGGCTGAAGTTGCAGGTTACCTCCTCGGGCAGAGGGGCCCGGCTGTGTTTCCAACCCCCACCCCCACCACGTGCCCACTCAGTGCCCGGGGCAGAGAAGCCCTAACCCGTCTTTGCAAGACTCATTATGACTGTTCCGGAAGCTTCCTCCTCGGAAACACTCAGGTTCCTCACCTCCGTGCCCCACCCTCGTGCCTCCCCCACGACCCTTACCCTAAATCTCGGCAGCACCAAGTCTGAGTCCCTCCACGGCCCCCTTCTTCTCTGTTGCAAGCCGGGGCCGTGGATCCCAGCTCAGCCTCCCATTTTCCTTACGCAAACGTGGCTGACTAGTTAAATCTTCCAGAACCGTGGTCATGTGCCCTCCGGGCCAACACCTGTGAGGGGGGTTCTTCTCATGGAGGGAGCCTGTCCTCCCAAGTCCTCTGACGCCTGGCCACAGCCACTCAAGTCCGAGGAACCCAGCTGCTCCTGCTTCTATCCCCAGGGCCCCACCCAGCTCGGAAATGACATCCGAGCTCAGAGCCTGCACGTACCTGCCGAGTCCACCTGCAAGTCCCCTCAGACCCAGGCTTCGAGTGTTCACTCCATCGAGTTTTTCAAAGTCCGGGTCTGACAGAGGCGGATGGGACACTCCACTCCTAACCCTCTGACCACACTGTTCACCCCCCCTACCCTGCGGGTGGGCCTCTGAGTGCCCCTGGCATCCTCCCAGGGACCTGGCGCCAGCCTGGCCACCTCGGTCACTGCTCAGCCGCACACACTTCGGAGCAGTCGGCCTCCCGTTCTCGACCCCCAACCTAAGGCAGTCGTCCGCACAGGCAGGGCATTTCCCCACTGAAACAGGATTTCCTGGCTACAGTTGCATGACAGGTGACTATTCCCACCCGCCCGTGGGCTCTTCCCATTCTCCAGGTCCGCGGGAGCGAGCTGTGAGCACAGACCTGTGGATCCGAGGACAGAAGCCCAGGAGGCCAGGTCGTTGGGTCTGTGCGCTTGTAACACGCATGGAACACGGGGACACACAGTAGCCCGTAGTGAGGGCGCCAAGGACCAGGTGGGCGGGGAGAACGCGCCACCCCACTGGGTCCCAGCCCCAAACTTTCCCTCCCCCAGGTCCCCGCGCGAGAGGACAGAGGCCGAGAGCCCGGGCAGGGAGAAGAGTGGCATTCTCGGAGCTTGAAGGCGCCCTTCGGCCCGGCGGGGTCCAGGTACGCGAGGCCCGGCCGCGCTGGAGATGCAGCCACGGCGCCTGAGCGCCAGGCTGCGCGCGCTGACAGCCGCCCCACCCGCCGCCCGGCCCCCCAGCCCCGCGCTCCCGGCCCGCTACTCACCCGGAGGGTTGACGGCCGCCGGGGTGGCCATGTCGCGCTCCCGGCCCGCGACTCACCCAGAGAACGAGGAGGCCCCGCGCGCGGAGCCCGGGCGAGCGCGGCCCGCGCACCACACAAAGGCCGGCAGCTCCGCGGCCTCGCGCCGCCGCCTCGCCCGGTCCCGCCTTTGTCGCGCGCCGGGGGGCGCGGGTCCCGCCGTAGCACCGCGAGACTTGGAGCCGCGGGCGGTGGGCCCCCCGCGCTGGGGGCAGGGCTGCGGGGTGGCGCAGGTGCTGCGCGCCGGACCACGGCGCCCCCTCGCGCAGGCGCTGCTCAGCCCGCCCCACGCCCCGGGTCCGGGCGGAGATGCGCGAGTGCCGTGGCCCGCCCGCACCCAGCACCCAGGGCCCGCAGCCTCGGGTGAGGATGCACCCTCTGCGCCTCTGGGTGGGATCCCCGAGGCCCGAGCGCTCAGGACCACGCCGCACAGGCAGCGCCCCGGGGGCCTGAGCAAGGCACTCGGCTCTGTTCCCTCCTCACCTTGGAGACTGTCCGAGGCTATTGGTTGCAACTGCCTAATTGACACAAGGAAACAGAATTTTTAAAAATATGTAAAATGGTTTTATCTGCATAACCTGCTGGAGTTGGGCTGCAGAGAGCTCGGAGCCAGTGTTTTAATGCAAGACCCGGGGGGTCCCTGTGAGAAACCATGGCTCTTAGGCAGGAACCGCCACCACAGCGGTGCCCCATGAAGGTGACCTGGCAGAATGAGTACATCCCAGGTGGGGACCCAGAAGGGCAGGACAGCCCCACATGTAGACATGCTTGCCAAAACACCAGACTGCCGTAAATCCTTAAACAGGAAGCATTTGTGGGGGTCGGGGCACAAAGCTTGGGATGTATTTTCAAAAACGCGTGGTCTTCGGGCAGCATTTGTCATTATTGACCTGACTAATAGGCGCTTAAAGATATTCATGTGTTTATCGATTCGACAGACTGTTGCCTCCCACGAAGCTAGGTGTTGGGAGACTGGGAGGAAAGCTGCAGCTTGGTTCTCCCTGGGGATGGAGAGGAGAGGACCTCAGGAAGCACACGGCTGCCTTGGGACCCCGTGCTCACCACCGAGTGAGTGAGGGCAGAGGGCCTGCGTGATGGGGGAGAGTGAAAACAAGGCCTGGAGGAAGTGAGCGGGATGTGCAGATGTGGAGAGAGACACCGAAGTAAAGACAGGCGTGGGCACCTGCAGCAGCAGGGTGGGCCAGGACATCGGCTTGGGGACCCATCCTTGGATGGGGTAGACGCGCCCTGGTGTCCCCGACATCAAACCGAATGGCAAGTCAGCCTCTCTTCCCACATACCCCAAAAGGCAACACACTCAGGCACTTAACTTACAAGAGACATGACTGAGGGTTTCTTAAGGCCGCTGCAAGAGAAGGCACAGCTCACTGCACGTCAGAGAAGACGGGAAACCCGTCTGAGAGAATGTCGCTCCCCGGGACAGCTCCCTTTCTGGCCCCGCTGTGTTCCCAGGGGGTGCCCGGTCCTGTCCACAGCAGCCTGGGCACCCCTGCCCCACCTCCTTCACAGATCTTTCCGTTCCCCACCTTTGCACACCTGTCCGAAGTAAACAAGTTCCTCTCCTCGGTGTTTACAAATCCGCCAACACAAGATCATTTGGGTATCATCTCCAAATATATCTCTAATGTTCTCCCTGGAGCCCCTCGTGCGGTGGTTTTTGATAAGCGATCAGTAAGTCGGAATTTTAACAAAGAAGGTGACGTTTCATCGTCTCCCCCAGGGGCTGCACCTCAGAGAAACGAAGAACCTTGAATACCACCCAGTTCAGCCCTCAGAGTTTGCAGATAAGGGGACAGAGGCTCAGGGCAGAGAGGTGACCTTCCCGAGGTCACGCAGCTCAGGAGCTAGGCAAGGCTTCAAACTGGGGGACCCACAATGCTGGGACTCCGCGGCTGGGGTGCGGGTGGGGTGGGGGTGCGAAGGCATGGAGCAGGGGTGATCCGGGCAGTCACTTTCTTTCTTGTCTCTCGGTGTTGCGTAGGTGAATACCCAGAAACATCGAGAATGGAGGAAGGCCCCACTCTTGAGCCCGAGATGGAACGGTTAGTCATTGCTGAACACCCAGTGCAAGAGGCTCCCGCTCATTATGAGGGTTAGCAGACTGTGACCATTAACAGGCTCAGGAATTCCACTCAACCTGTAAACAGCCTCAGGCTCCTTTATATTCCAAAGAAGCCATTGAGTTTGAAGCTGACATTTGCACTTAAAAAAATTAGCGCTGGGCCCACAGCAGGTGGTTCTGGGCACTGTGCCCCTCAGGAATGACCGGTGTTGGAGAAAGCTCTTTGGAGTCGGCTTCATATCCCTTTGATGTGAGAGACAGGACTTCCTGTGTATAATGTGTGATCACCGAGGAATTTTTATCTTCTCTTAACTTTGAGAGCCAGAGCTCCCAGGACGGGGAGCGTGGCCTCGCTCCGAAGTAGAGGGCGGCTGTAACCTCGGGCTTTGCTTCCTGCCACATGCGTCTCCTCTCCACAGTCCCTTACCTCATTCTTTCCAACCTCTTCGTCTTAGCCTGAAAGGCCTGTACACCTCTGTGATCTCCAATGCCACCTGTCTTTAATTCGGCACAGGCAACCACAGACCCCCGCTCTCTGTCTGGGACTTACAGCTGAGGGGGATGCGACCGGAGTTCTACGGGGAAAGGCTTACGCACCGGCCTGAGCAGCACACGGTGTGGCGCTTTCGCTCTGTCACTCACGCCATTCCCCCTGGAACTGTGGTACCACCCTTTGGCCTCACTTTCCCCATCTGCAAAATGGGGGTGTGTCCACGACTGTGCTCAGTCACAGTGGAGATTAGATGGAATGTGGCAACGGGTGCGTTCCACACACTTTTGAAACCACAGTGCTGAGAGAGAGACAGCCAGACAGACAGTCCTGCCCGTGTGTCTGACTTCCCAGGGAAGACACATGAAATAAGCCGAAGGAAGAGCTAAAAGCAGAGGCTTCCGCATTTGGCAGCCACCCAGGTGGGGCTGCGGGATCGAAGGCTGTGTCACAGAGCCAGGCCTGATGGCTGTCTTGCTCCCCACGGCCTCTCTTCGGTCTGCCAGAGTGCTCACATCCCCCCAGGGGAGGGGACAGGGAAGCCATGGGAGAGTCTGGACTCACAGAGGCCTGAATGAGGACACAAAGGCTCCAAGGAGTGGGACTGAAGGGACAAAGGCTCTCAGCCCCCAGGGCAAGGTCTCCCACAGACGCCTGAAGTTCACCGGCGGAATGACCACTCCAGCCACAAGCGCCCCAGGGTCCCTTCTCCCACTTCCCCGTCCTCCACGACCACTGGACACCACCTGGAAGGGAGCGCTAACTACATAAAAAAAGGGTGTCCACTCTGCTGAGCACTCCACACGGCCTTCCTTTGCTCCAAGTGCATGACAAAGATTTCAGTGGTGATTAGAACGGCTCCTCGCCTCTGTTCACCACTTTCGGACGTTTAAATCACTTGAACATCCTTATTTCACAGGCTCCGGTGCATTTCATGAGGCCTGCTTAGGGAAGAAATGCCGCACGAATGCAATTATTCAGATTTTAATAGATAACCGTGTTCCTGCTTGTATGAGCCTGTTTTGGAAACCATTCTCACGTACGACAACAGTTTTTTCCCCCCCAGCCTAATCAAATTCTCTGGACGTTTTAGCAGTGAACGCTAAAACTTGGTCCTTGTGGTCTTTTGTGACGTTACATATTAAAAAAGTGATTTTCGCTTGAGAGTGCCAAGTAAATTAACGGAGCCGGTTAATGATTCATTCCCCCTTCCAAGATATATTCAACATTCCTCCGGCGTCCGCGCCGGTTACTCTGAAACAACACGGCTACCCCAAGTTCATTATCCAACCGACTGGTCTGGGACTGCTCGGTCATTAGCATACAAATCGCCACAAGGAAAGGGCAGGTGAGAACGCCCACCCTTCCCATAGGTGACCCCGTTAGAGGGAAAGCAGGCACGTGTCTGTTGAAAAACACGTCTTTGGGGACTACGTCGCCTAACTCACTGAGGGGTTAGAATCTGGGCTTTTGAATATCTGCCTACTTTAAACACAACCCTGGAACGTTAGAGGTGAACCGCACACACTGTCTGGTACGGACTTGACAGGTAAACTCAGGCACTAGCCGGTGCTCCCGGCCCGTCGCTTAGGAGGCGAAGGTTGGATGTGGGCGGGGTGGGCGCCGCTGCAGCGCCAGGTGGGCGAGCTAGGGTTGGAGAAAGGGAGGCAACCGTTCTAACTCCACCTTGGGTCTCCAAAGGTAGCACACCCACCTTCCTGGTCTTAGCAAGAAACCCGAGCTTCCCCAGGACTTCCTGCCCGCTCTCTGGGGGGTCCTCAAGGAATCTGAGTTTTCCTTCAAACCTGCCTTGGTTTCCTCTGGCCGCCCCAGGTGGCTATCTCCCTGCACCATCTGGCCCAGACTACCCTCCAGGTCGGCTCCTGCCTCTGCCAGGGACCCTCCTAGATGTCCGAGATGCTGGGCACTGCTGCCCACACCCTGGCTGAGCCCTGGTCAGCCTTAAGGTAGGCCTCTCACCCCCTCATTTACAAAGGGCACTCCCCGTGGCTCAGTGGATGGACTGCTGGCCGGCAAACCAAAGGGTCATTAGTTCGAGTCCCACTCAGGGCACATGCCTGGGTTGCAGGCCAGGTCCCCAGTAGGGGGCGTGGGAGAGGCCACCACACACTGATGTTTCTCTGCCTCTCTTTCTCCCTCCCTCCCCCCTCTCTAAAAATAAATAAATAAAATATTTTTTAAAAGGGGGGGGGCACGTGCTGCTCCTTCCTCTCCCTGGGACTGGGGGCCAGACCCCAGGAGTACCTCTAGCTACTGGCCCAGAAGCCGAGTGCTCCAGAGACTGGCCATTCTCTGTGCTACTGATGCATCTTCCATGTGCACTGAAAAGCAACGATCGACCGCAAACCAAACCAAACCGAGCAAAACACAGGGGCGTGTGGGAGCCACTTGCCTGGCCGGCCTCCCCGTGTACCTACCCCCACTGTGAGCCTCCTCTGCTCCTCGCAGTCCGCAGCCCCACTTTGTTCCAGCTCCCAGAGAGAGGGGGACGTCTCTCCCTTTAGCCAGTTCAGAAACCACCTCAGGTCCTGGTGAGAGATCGCCGGCTTCCCGCGAGGACTGCAGTGGGACCACGCGGCCCTGTCTCGACCTGCCAGAACGTGGGCCCCTCCGACCATCCCTGTGTCCTTGATGAGACAGGGAGAGACTGATAATGACACATCCTCAGAGCCTGGGCCTCCTGTTTGACTCCACACCCCAGTTCTTAGCCAGTCTGCGTCACAGGGGCCATGGCTCTGGCTGTGACGTCACGGAGTCAGCCCGAACTCAGAGCGCTCTCCCACGCAGACGCTCGGCTCCGTCCTGGGTACAGGTTTTTCTGGGCCTCTCCAGCCGATCGAGATGACCTTGGAAATGGGGAACCCACGCACGTGCCAGGCTTTTTTTCCTCCTCGTGGGACCATTGGCAAATTGGAACAATGGACTCTTTCTGTCTCTTCTAAGGAATATTCATTATCTGAGACCAGACCTGGGCCTCAGGCCTTCTCTGAGAGTTTCAGAATGAAGTCAGATGTAACATCAAGATGTGAGATAATGAAAGAGCTGGTGTTGAGTTGAGAGAGAAAAAAATAGAACAAGATAGAAATTCGAGGTAAAGGTGGCATCGGGCGAAACGTAAGCAGAAGAGTCTCCGCTTTTGCTCCCCACAGTGTCCCCCCAAAACATCGTGACCCATGTACAAGCATGCACCCCATTGTTTCAGCTCAATGGTGCCGGCACAGCACAAATGCTCGTAAACACGTTCCGTGATTCCGACTCGGTTGCGCCTAAACCAGCTCAGCCCCCAAACGACCACTTCCTGCTCTCCCAGGGCGCTGGCCCGATGTTTTCCAGGACACGGTCAGAGACTTCTGGGCCCACTTCCTTATTTTTCTGAAGGCAGGATGTACAATAAAGGACATCGAACTTCATTTAGCCCATTAACATAACCACGCTGGCATAGCCGTGAGTGACACCTGATGACAGGGTCCAATCTGAGAAACGAGATGACAGGTTTAAAAATGCAAAGAGTGGAAACAGGCTGGGATTGCAAGACGGCAGACGCCCCACGCAGGTTAAGTGTTGAATTCCATGCAGGCGTGGCTGGCTTTTCGACCCCCCGTTGTGGGGAGAAGCAGACCAAATGCTGCCCCACGTCTTACGGTTGGCGACCCCCACCCACCCACCTGCCCACCCGATTCATTCATTCACGGAACAATCAACTCCAGGGTCTTCCATGATCTGAGGGTTTTGTGCACAGAAAAAAAAAAAACCCAGACGTCAGTCAGCTCCTCTCATAACTAACTTGGACTCTGGAAGGCAAAACAGTCTGGCCGCATACGATCACGACACCGCGGATGAGAAACAGATTCACGAATCCCAAGGGCCACCTGAACACGGAGGATCAGGGAGCCCCCCACCTACCTGCCCTGGCAGGGTGAGTGTTCGTTTAAAATTATATCGTTGACTTCTTAGAAATCAGCCAGCCAGCTAAGACCCTCTCATCGCGCAGAGAAGGAAACAGAAGCTTAGGGAGATGAAATGACTCTTCTAAGGACACAAGGCCTTTAAATGCAACGCCAGGCGTCCAGCCAGGTTTTCTGGCTAATTCCGGCTCCCTGTTCTGTGTACAGCTGGGGCCTTTGCCCAGTGTTCTTCTGTGGTTTGTGCCATTAATATTAATAGAGAGCAAGCAGGGCCCTGCCGGGCCTTTCATTCTTGTTGGAGCAACTCTCGGAAGAACAGTGCGGCCTTCCCTTAGTGAAGCAATATCGTCTACTTTTTCAGAACTGCGAAGAGACTTCCTTTTCAAAATTAAAAGTCCCCATTTTTAAAAGCGATAAAAGAGTCTATGCCCAATAATATTCTTGTCAGCGTCCTGGCCTTGGATGTGTGATGGACGGCCAAGGCTGGGAACAGCCTGCAGGGAAGACCCAGCTTGAACCTCTGACCAGCTAGGTTACCCTTGGCCAGGTCACCTGAACAAGCTCACGAAAGTCCTGAGGATGTAAGAAGGGGCTCTTGCAGCCCGTGGGAGCCGACACAGCACAGCGCTGGTCGGCTCCCCAGCCCGCCAGACGTTCTGTATTTTTCATCCAACCTCTGTTCTCTTCCTTATCTCCCTTGTGTCTGTGTCAGGGATTTCTCGAAATGGCCTGGCTCTAGTCCCCCACCGTTTCTGCTCTGGCCTCTGACCCTTGCTGCCCACTCCAGGTTTCCTTCGGGTCCGAGCGCTGGGTATGGCCTGGGCTGGACCTTCCGGGTCTGTGTTCACTGCCAACTTCCTCGCTTCCGCACACAGGAAGGTCTGGCACTGCTAAGAAATGAATGAAATCAGGACAGGTTCCTCTCCGTAGTTCATTCATGGATTACATTCCACAGGCCTCTCCCTTCTTGTTTCCAGCTTCAAAGGGAAGATACTGCTCCTTGGAAGACATCTGTGATTGGAAAATGCCCAAGAGTTCAGACAAAGGATGGAGGAAGCACAGCCAAGCGACGCCTCGGCAAGTGCACTACTGGGATGTTACACACGGACGTGCCCAAGACCCAGGCTTCCGGGGCAAAGGGGGCAAGAACGGAGTTTATGCTTCTGTGCCGTGGAGAGAAGAAGCTGCCATAACTGTGACGAAGCGTTTGGGGTTAGAACTTGATACAAAATGCCTCTGCTCCTGGTTTCCATGGTTGTCCCGGGAACAGAGTGAAGGCAATTATGGAACACACAAAGGGCCGTTGAGAGCTCCCGCAGGATGGGAGCCGTATTCCTTGTACTATTTGCTTCTGCGGCTCGAGGCCGCACCCCCACCCCGACTCAGGAGTCTGGAGGAGGCGGGACGGGAGCATTGGCCCTCTGAATCCCCGAGCTGCTTCTCTCTGAGGAAGGAGAACACCCAGATCTGGAGGGAGACGCGCCGTCCAGCTGGGTTGAAGAAGAGGGAGGGGGAGGGTGCTCTGCCGGGTTCCGGCGTCTCAGCACACACTCTCCTCCCGGGGCTCCTGGGCCACAGGGAAGATCCCGCTGCTGGCACCATTTCTCCTCTCGGACCCCAGGCAGGTAGACACGTCCTGTCCACCACCGGTGGCGAGGACAGGATGGTGGCGAAGGTCAGCGGTGGGGGCGTGACAAAGGCTGTGAACTGACTGAAATCAAGGGCCGCCTGCAGCTCACTTCTCCCAGCTGGGTCCCTAACAGCCTCCTCTCTGATCCCATCAGTGTCACCAGCAACTCGGCGGGGACAACCCTCTCTTCTTCCACCTGCTCCACGAACGACTCTTGTCCCCTGGCCTTCAGAGACAACTTGGACAGTTCCGAATGCCTTAACCTCTCCGTGCTTCCGTTTACTCAGCTGTGAAACAGAGATGAGGGACTTGGGACTTGCGGTCTCTAGCTTCCACACTTCACCCGGACCCTCTACCACGTCACCTGCCTGGCACCTGCCATCATTCTAGGTACTGTCCTGACCAGGCTCTGATACGAGGGACAGACAGGGTCCAAGAGTGACCCCCACACTGATGCTCAGGCAGGGAGTTCACTTCCCTCGGGGACAGGGACCTAAGACTGTCAAGTTGTGGGAGCCACCTACCACTGTGGGGCCATGGGGTCCTGAGGGCCACACCCCCAGTGTGAGCGCCACAGCGCCCTGCCCAGCACCCCCTCGTTGGGGGCGGGGAGGGAGTGGAGTCACAATCCCTTCTGTCCAGGAACCTATCTTTGCAAGGCTCTCCTTCCCCCTGTCAGTACTGGGTGACCGGGACTTCCCTCCAGGCCCTGCCGCCAGACAGCTGCACACTGTTGGGCCCCAGTTCCCCCTCCTCTGGGGTCGTTTCCACTCAGCAGGAGGAGCTCGGCAGCAGTGAGGTTCTGGCCCTTGGTGGCTTCCTCTTCCTTCGTCCGAGTTCAGCCTCCACCAGTGTCGTCTGCTCCTGCTTTCCAAGCTGATACGTGCTGGCGGTGTCAGGCCTGACAGTCTGCTTCCAGAACCTTCTCAGCCTCTCCATGGGCACATGCCCTAAGCTGGATCCCCAGCAGAGCCCGCCGGCCTGCACTGCGCAGCACCCCCGCGAGGACTTGCTCGCAGCTCAGCGCTGCCCACTGGGTGCAGACAGACTCACTTCCTTCTCACCAGCAAAGTGCCGGCTCCTACGGTGGAAGGGGCTGCATCTGATTTAAAAAAATGAAAAACAGCCTGTTTGGAGCTAAGTTCTTCCTGCAAGGAGCCATGTGATTACTCAGATATCCCTTCTTCTTTGGTGGTTTCTTATTCTTCCCCTGAAAAGTACGCGGAGGTTGCCTGGAGGGCTTCTTGCCAAGGGTTAGGCGTTTGGGCGCCATCTGCAGGCTGGGCTCTGGCAGGCAGGCCTCTCGGGGCGAGGTGGGTGATACCTGTTCTTCAGGAAACGGGAAAACAGGAACCCCGCTGCCAATGCCTCAGGACTGTCTGAGTTCGCCTGGAAAGGTTCTTTGGGAACAGAGCTGGGAAGGGTGAGGAGCTTGGAGTGAGCGATGGCCTCCTTCTGGGGTTGCCAGGAAAAGGTCTTCCGGGGCCTGGCCTGTGGGGTGCTTTGAGGCTGACTGAACCGAGGATGAGACCCAGACATAGGTGTCCAACTGGAGACCAAGGAGAGATTCACTCACGGCCTGGAAATGTGGGCAATCTTGAGGGATGAGCCCCTAGAAAGATCACAAGGGAAGATGTGGAGGGATGACATCCAAAAACAGAATAGCCCTGGCTCAGTGGATTGAGTGCTGGCCTGCACACCACAGGGTCGCTGGTTCGATTCCCAGTCAGGGCACATGCCTGGGTTTTGGGCCAGGTCCCCAGTAGGGGGCGTGTGAGAGGCAACAACACATTGGTGCTTCCCTCTCTTTCTCCCTCCCTTCCCCTCTCTCTAAAAATAAATAAATAAATTTTTTTAAAAAACAGGTGGGCAGAGGTCTACTGGGGACTAGTGACATGGGCCATGGATCCTTCCAACACAGGGTGTGCTGATGATTATGTTGTTTAGCCCATAATTTCTCAATCAACTCAGAGAACAGTCAGAAAAATAATGGATGATCTTAGTGGCCTGGGTAGACCTCAATATCCTTCTTGTCCTTGCAGCCTGACAGGAGCTGTTTGTTTTAGCATCAACATACAAAATTCACACTTGAGTTTTACAGAAGCGAGACTAACGGCCTCAAATGAGACAAAACTATGTACTTCTGAAGCAAAATTCCTCCCGGATTGCTCTGTAATCTTCAAACCACGTCAGGGTTCGAGTGGAAGCCCGATTTCATGCTGGCTTCTGTGTGAACAGGGCGTGTGATGAAGGAGGGGTGAGATGATGACGTCTCGTCCCCAACATGAAGGACCGAGCCTTCCCACCTCGACAGTCTGAGCCTTGTGTTTGCATGTTATCGACCACAGAAAGAGAAACCAAAGTTTAAACCTTAGAAGGTTATGCATTTGTACAGCACACAGCTGGAGAGACACACACAGGTTTATGCAAAGGAGACACACTTGCTCAAGCTGCGTCCAAGTTTTTCTCTCATTTGATTAAAAGATAGCCCTGGCTGCTGTGGCTCAGTGGGTTGAGCACCAGCCTGTGAAACAAAGGGTCGTGGGTTCAATTCCCAGCCAGGGCACATGCCTGGGTTGCAGGTAAGGTTACCAGTCGGGGGCACATGAGAGGCAACCACACATTAATGTTTCTTTCCCTCTCTTTCTCCCTCCCATCCCCCTCTCTAAAAATAAATAAAATCTTTTTAAAAAGATACATGGTATGGCCTAAGTTCTTTTAAATTAGGTTTATTAAGACCACGCCAAGTGCATAGGAATGTGCTGTTGAGTTTTCCGTTTTACTTACTCTCACTAGGAATAAATGGGATGAGATGGCACTGCATCGACCAGGTGATGGCGCTAGAACTGAGATTAGGCAAGCTCACCAGAAATTAAAAACTAAACAGCAGCCAAAGAATCACTCTCAAATCACAAATAGGGCACAAATCACATCTTTTCGAGTTTCTACCTCAAGGGAGTATTCTCCTTGTTAGGAACAACCTCCCTCTCTGAGTCTGAAACCAAAGGTGAATGGCTCTGAAGCCCACACGGCCCCACTGCCATGACTCTTATTATCTGTCACCCTGTGTCGGCCGAGCCTGCCTTTCTTGGTCGTGGAAATAGTTTCCAAAGAGCAGCACAGTACGTTCGGCATTTAACGACGTTTGGTGTGGAGTTGCTGCTGCTGACTGCGCGGCACAGATAAACGTAGCTGTGCGTTTTCACCCGCGGAGCTTCTGTTTTTAACGAAGAAGCCATTCGGTTTGTCTTTCTGACAGATTTAACCTTCTTTTCCTAGCCTTGGACATGGTTCCCGTGGCTTCCCATACGTCAGCTCTGCTGAGCTCAGTACCAAAGTCGAAAGCATGGGAGAACGTTTAGGGAAGCTCACATTCATGCCCCACCTCATTTGACACCAGCAATTTTCCCTTTGATGCAGCGGGACCACTGTGACAGGGAGTCGTCCATCACTGATAAGCCATGGCGTTGTACGGGAAGACTGTTCGCTGTTCTCCCTCCACTCTTCCAGCCAGCCAAGGCCAACTGCGTCTTATCCGTAAGCCTTTGTGAGCCGGGGGGAGTCACGCAGGCTTCAGGTGGTGGGGGGAAAGGGTGCGGGAGTTGAGATGCCCAAGGGTGAGGCCCCCTGTGGCCACTGATCGAGCATCGGGTGATGCTGGGACAAGCCCCACAGCACGAATTAGGTAAGATCATCTCTTAGCAAATCCACTCTTCGCGCAGCCCAAGAAAAGATGGCCTGGCCCCTGTTTTGATGGAAAGAAAGGGAGATGGATGGATGGATGGATGGATGGATGGATGGGAGGAAGGAAAGAAGGAAATAGAGATGGAGGGATGAGCGGAAGGATGGAGACTGAATCAGGAGCTCCCACCCGGGCAGGGCTGCCACCAGCACACGGACACTGCAAACTGTCCCTGTTCTTGAAACACGTCCTGGCTGCCGTGACACACAGGGAACGGAAACAGCATGACGGCCAATGACAAGTCGTAACGTTCTGTTAAAACTGAAAACAACAGGGCCCATCTGGGTAGGAAATTATTTTTAAATGACTGAAATGTCTAATTTGCATTATTTATGTCTTGTTCATGCTTGTACCCAGTGGGTGTTATATGAATATTTGAATACTTGATGGCTGATTAATATAAATTGCTAGGGCCCCTCATTGTTGCGAAGGGTTCAAACCAATTGCTTTTTTTAAGGCTGCCAGTATATGGAAAAAGTATAATGGCATCAGAATGGGGTGAGGAAATAGATCGTATGGCCAGTGTTGACGTTTCATGAAACACCCAGGTGGCCTCAAGGCTCTCTCAACCCCCAACAACATGACTGAGAGAATGGCCAGGGCTTGCCCAGATCCTCAGCAGCCTCTGTGCACTGCCCTCCTCCCTCCGCTAGAGGGCAGGAGGGAGGCGCACACAGGGGCCTGGGATTTCCCAGGGGCTGCAGACTTGCAGGAACCTGAAGGCCAGCGATCTGAGCTGGAGGGAGAAAGAAGCTTGGGGAAAGCCTAGAATATGGAAATAGGATTGATTCTTTTTTTAAAACATTTTATTTATTTAAGGGGAAGGGAAGGAGAGAGGGAGAGAAACATCAATGTGTGGTTGCCTCTCATGTGTCCCCCTGTCCCCCACTGGGGGCTGGCAAGCAACCCAGGCATGTGTGCCCTGACTGGGAATTGAACCGTGATCCTGTGGTTCGCAGGCTCGCACTCAATCCACTGAGCTACACCAGCCAGGGCTGAAGGATTGATTCTTGAAATGGAAATTTTCCCCTGTGATTTTCTTTTTTCTCCCTAAATTTAAAAAAATAAATATAATTATAAATTACATAACAAATATTTTTCCAGCTTATTTACTTTTTAATTGTTTCTGGTGTCTTTTTTTTCATAAGTAAATGTATTCCTATTTTGATAATCATATCTGTCAGGCTTTTCCTTTATGGTTTTGAGATATACTTAGAATGACTTTCACAATCCCAGGTTTCTGACAAATAACCATCTACATATTCATCTGACTATTTTGGGGGGCTTCACTTTTTTTATAATCATTAGTTAATTTGGACCTTATTTTGTTGCGGGGACGTACGTAGGTAGGAAAAACGCTCCCACTAATTACTGTTCGGTGATTTCACGATCATTTCTGGGAAACAGCCATCCGTCCCAGCAGCTCGAAGTGCCGCCTGCAGCACCACAGGTTCGTGAGTCCCTGCGATTCTGGGCTCCTTGTCCCACCCCCCTGAGAGGTCCTCTTCTCTGGGCCAGTGACATGCTGGTGCAATCCCTGTCGCTTTGTGGTAAGGGCAGCGTGGCACGACAGAGCTCCAAGCACCGATGCCCCCGATCCCGCACTTCTCGCTGTGTGGCCATGGGCGGGACTTCCCCCTGAGCCCCCACTTCCTTAGCTGCAACAGCAGCGTTAGTTTTTGCCTCACAGGGTGGTGGGGAGGAGTAACATGCGCTAATACGCACAACGCGCTCCCTTGGCGGTGAGCCTACCCTCGGTTTGCACTGTACTGGGCCATGTGCGTGTTCTTCCATTTCTGTACCCAGCCTGGCGACTGGCCCTGAAGTCTCTGCATCGAGATTCTGTGGACTGTCTCTCTCTACTCCTCCACGCAAGACCTGGAACCACTGTGTCAAAATAAAAACAAAATTCTCCTTGGTGGGGGGATGGGGAGAGTATAAGGGGACTAATTGGTAATGGGGGAAAAATTCAGTAGAGATTAAAGTAAAGTAAAGTAACATAAAATAATTCTACTTAGAATTTGATAGAGACTGCATTGAATTTACATTTAAAGAGCATTCAATATGGTTATTTCCTTGTTTAAGAATAAGAATCCCTTGTCCATGCACTGAAGTCCCCTTTAGTCCCCCTTTAGTATAGAAATTTTATACTAAATAAAACATATTCCCAGATAAGTTTATATTCCTATTTATTTATGGGTTTGCTATGAGTGAGAAAGAGACTTTTTCACCCGCGTTTCTAAGTGGGCACCAAGGAAGAGATACTGTTAATTTGGTATATCTATCTGCTGCAAATAGTAACCATTTTTCTCCTGCCTTCCAATTAAAATAAAAGGCAAGTATATACATTGGTTTTGCAAAGGCACAACTTCTGTATTTTCACACCTTTTTCTTCTCCAGTCTAATTGGCCTTAACCGGAGTTTCCAAAGCGGCCTCCTAGCCTTCATTCTAACTTTAGTGGAAATGTCTGGATATTAAGCATAATGCAGGCAGAGGTGTCTGCTTTTCTATACAAGAAATACCTGAACGCCCAGACTGGTCCCTGAGCCTGCCCGGGGCTCCCGGCCCCCTCCCCGCGCAGCCCACGTTCTGTCTGGCCGGGGGTGAAGTTTCCCCTGCGTTTCCGCTTGAACGGCATCCAGCTGCCTCGCCTTTAAAATGCCAGGCCGGCCGCCGCTCCGCTCAGAGCCCCCGCTCGGCGGCTGCTTCGGGCTCGCCCGCTCCGCCCGGGCGCTGACTCAGCCGCAGCCGGGCTGCCGCGCGCACAGCCGGGCCTGGCAGCGCCCCCTGCGCCCCGCCGACCCCGGCCGGGAGGTGCCGCAGACAGTCAGGGCCCCGAGAGCGCACGGGACAGGCCTCTCCAGGTAAGGATGCAGGACCCGCCAGGCGCCTGCGGGTTGGGGCGCAAGGGTTGTCGCGGCGCGCAGTGGGTCCCGGGTGGCAGGCAGAGGGTCTGGTTTGCTCTCCGAGGTGTAGCCGAAACCCCTCCTCGGGGGCGCGCGTCCTGCTGCCCGGGGGCGGGGGAGGGCCGGCGGGTCGCCGCCGCCCCGAGCGGCTCGGACCGCAGTGGCCCGGGCTGTGCTGTCGGTGCGGGTCTCTCGGCACAAGGAAGGACGCTGTGTTCAGGCACCAGCGCGCTGCCCAGCC
Organism: Sturnira hondurensis; assembly: GCF_014824575.4. Classification (NCBI taxonomy): domain Eukaryota; kingdom Metazoa; phylum Chordata; class Mammalia; order Chiroptera; family Phyllostomidae; genus Sturnira; species Sturnira hondurensis. The sequence goes on along the minus strand of NW_028080496.1, from coordinate 1,222,300 downwards.
ATCAGCTCCCCATCCAGGGATCCTAGGCCCCTCCGCCACGGAGGGGTTCGAGCAGTGGGAGTTGTCGCCGAGTCAAAGTTAGAAATTCTTCTTGTCAAGTTCAGTGCCTAAAAGGCAGTTCCTTCTTGTGGCTGACAGTTAACACAGAACCAATTTCTCTCCGTGTAGCCAGCCGCTGAAGGTCACCATTGATGTAACTTCTGGGAAAAGTTCTGTTCGTGGCAGCCTTTCTAAATGTCGGGTCTCAGCTGGATTTCCGTTCTGATCTGTGACAACGAGCCTAATATGCCTTTCAAACATTTCATCCTCCATCAGTGGGGAAGTGGAGAATGGGTGATATTCTGGGGAATGTAGTATTGAACCGAATTTTATTCGAGTCTGTGCTGCCGAAGGGAAAGTTAGGGAAGGGCAAGACCACGGTGGCGCACCTTCTCACGAGATCCTTGGTAAGGGCTGCTGTACCTTTGGATGCCCCAGACGCCCATCCTTAAGCCGCCTCTTGACCCAAACCGCCATAACCTGAGCTCTGGGCTTTGCAAACCTGCAAAGTGGGTTTAGTACGTTGTAAAGCCGCACATCCAAGGCCTCTGATGTGATTTATAACTCGGATTTGGGCCAGGGCCACATTTTCAGGGATGGCTCAGCGTAAGCCACACACCAGCTTTGAGGACACGTCAGGAAGAAAACTGTGCAAGCAAAAACTTACCTTTGGAAAACCGTTTCGAACCCGATGACCTCACATTTATCCACATTTATCATGGGGAGGCTGTTCGTTTACTCTGTGTGATCTCTGCCTTCATCTATTCTGGTTCCGAACGATTAATTCCCCCATCACTGTTTCCAGTGGCATTTCTTATTTCTGAACGACACGCCAGTAATGAATGCATGAAATTTAGTGTGTTCTAAACTCAAATGAGCCTGGAAAATTATAGCACATTTCTGGCCGTTACGTATCTGAGATATAAATTTAAAATAAACAAGATTATGGTGGAGTAAGGGTTTACAAAAAATACTATGAAGCTTAATTAGCCCCCCCAAAAATAGTTCAGCTAGCAGAAGCTCAGGGACAACTTATAAGTTATGATCTAGAGAAACCCATGTCTTCCCAGTTTATTTCTTTACTGAGTTCCTGGGAGAGGCAGCCATTCTGAATATGCTGCTTTGCTAATCTTTGCCCAACAAATATTTACACTCCCAGGCCACACTGCCACCGCTCAGAGTCAAAACCTGCAGCTCTAAGGTGGTTTTGCATACAGTATTATTGAAATGCGACACTATTTCCATGATTTAAGTGGAAAGTGAAATGATGTCAAGGAAAATGTCCTTAAATCATCCTGTCTGGCCACAATAGAAAGAACAGTGCTTATAAAATTGACACCATTCCAAGACTCTGAGGTCAGTGCTTCTAAGAAGCTCCGATGGGCAGAAAGGCCACAATGCACGGAGTCTTGGCATTCAAAGCCGTGGAAACAGTCCATGGCAGTGAATTTTTTTTAAGATGACTGAGTTCATGTTAAGACATTAGGAGTGACACCATTTCCAAATACTTGAGCTGTTTTGGGAGGCGCTGTTCCTAAAGCGCATCACAGCCTTCCTACAGCGGGCGAGCTGGCCGGATGGAACAGAGGCATTTCCCGACAACACAGAATGGGCCCCGGGCGTGGGTTATCTCATGTCCAGAGCGGAGGACCCCGGGGTTTGCAGCCGGGGCAGGGTCGGCGTTTGGTCCTGGCTCGGCCACTGGGCAGGTGACCTGAATGAGCTGCCCTTTGGGGCTTCAGATGTCTCATTTGCGAAGCACTTACATAATTCCCAGAGTGATGATTCTTAACCCCAGTTCCCTGATGAGGAGCACCTTGAACCCCCACCCCCGTTAGTTCAGGGTGGGACAGCTGGGGTACCACTGCAAACTGTCACCGCACCTAGCCCCCGAGGCTGCCCGGGGGAGCATGCCCTGGCTTGGACTCGGCACTCAAACTGATCACCAGTTCCACCTTGTGAGGGTGAGATTGGGTGACATCATTCCCACCTGGGGCCTGGGAGTGGTCCCTCTGTAACTGGTCTTCTCTGCAGCCGGTTGCCGCGTGGGAGCCTGGGCCTCCCTCTGAGACTCAGGTTCCGTGTTTATAAACTTGGGGAGAATTATCGCCTCCTTAGCTGGGCTGCTGTGGCAATCACAGCTTATGACGTGTACGAGGGAGAACACAGCAGGTGTTTCACAGAGTCCTGCTGTGCCTCCCACTCTGTAGTCTGCCCCTGTGTGCACCGGGGACAGTTTTTCTTTGTGTATCCCTGGAGGGTGCCTGCTGCACCCTTGGGGACGATCACACTGCCAGCCCTCCAGGTGGGGCCCCTGGGAAACTTATTTCAGGGGACACACGGAAGGACCATGTCCTGGACAGGCGACACCAGGTGGTGACAGCTTTTGCCTTGAGCCTCTCTCCTCCCATCCTGCCCACTCGCTGTCCCCATGACAAGCAGGAATGTGACCCTGGGGTCTCAGCGAATGACAGGCCCCACAGCACACATTTTGTGCTCAGTATACAGATGATTCTCTGTGTGTAAGGGAGTTCTTAACATTTTTCATTCTTTAATTACTCAGTGTTGATGTTCATATTATTTAAAAATGTTATTCTACTCCGTACTACATCTCTGTTTTCACACAAAGTAGGGCAGCCCCCTAGCGACACCACCCAGGGCCGCACTCCGCCCCCTCAGAGGCATTTGTGCCCCTGGGACGGAGGCCAGGCTCCCAGAAGCCCAGGGACGCCGGGTGGCATTGCCTTCCTGTCCTTGGGGTGGCGTGAGGGGAAGGACCCCTGCGTTCCCTCCAGAGATCACAGCAGGGTCAGAGAGAAGGAATCGTGCCAGCTCCCCCCCCACCAGGCCCATGGCGGACACCAGGGGTTGAAATACACGATGTTCTTTCCACGGACATGAATTTTCACGCTCAGGTGGCTGTGACAAGGGGACCGCAGGGGGCGGGCGTGATGACATCTGTTTGTCATCCAGCAGTTGGCACTGAGAGCCAACAAGTGGCCCGGAGCCGTGTGGCCCTTCTCCTCCCATCCAGCTCTCTCTGGCTACACAGACTGCTCCTTGGCTCAGAGGAGCCCCCTGTGCCGAGAGGACTCCAGATGGATGGCGCATGTCTGTTGGGCCTCCCTCCCTTGCCCAGAGAAGCCACGGCTAATCCATCACGGCCTTCTTCCCCACAGAGCCAGAGTGAGGTCTCACCGTCCTTCTCCACAACCGCCTGGTGTGTTGGCTCATGAAATGTCCTTTAGTTGGGTCCTGTAGGCAACCCCTAGGTCCCTGGAGAGCGAGGAGGGACTTGCCATCTGAAGCTCCGTCACCCGCGGGACCGCTCAGCTTCCCAGATCAGTCACCCTCGTCTTGGACACAGTCCGATCCTGTCTCTTAATAGTTCATGTTTGGGACGGGTGCGCTTCCTCCCAGGGCCGACAGACGGACAAGAGCGCGTTCTGGAGCTCACAGCCGGGACCTGGGTTCCATCGACATCGAGCACAAGGCAGAACCGTTCGGTGGCAGCCAGAGCGTGCGTTCTCCTTCCCTGTGTCCCAGTTAAAACACTAACAACACATCCATCCCGTCTGCAGGAGAGAGAGAAACGCCGCAAACCGAGCTTTGAGAACCCTGCCTCTCCCCGGCATCCCCCTCCCCACGTGAGCAAAGAGGCAACTGTTATCCAATGCACAGGCCCAGTGAGGTCTAACTACCTTTCCCAGCATTCCTCTTCTTGTTCAGCAGTTGCTCTGTTTTCTGAGAATACACCTCTGAAAGGTCATGGGCGTCTATGTGAGCGTGGCGGCGGGGGCGGGGGGCGACCCTATTTCGAGGGTCACACCACTGTCTGGAACTGACTGCCCCCGTACCACTCTGCTCGCTGCCCACCCAGGGCCGCCACGCCCAACAGCAGGTTCCCCAACTGTGAGCCCCGAGAGGGGACCCTGCAACCAGACAAACGCTACCCCTCTTCCCAGAGGCATCTCGGATGCAGAGGTGTTGTGGGGGAGAGGGGCAATTTAGGGAAAGGGCTCCTGCCCGTGGAAAGTGGCCTGGATGGGGGACGGTGCAGGGGACAATCCGGGAATCAACGCCTCACAAATTACAGAGCCCCGGGCACACGAGGGCCTCTGGCCGTCGGAGTCCCCTGGCCTACGTGGAGATCTTACTCGACACCACTGGGCTAGTTTTCCCATGGGTCCCACGGAGAGACGGACGCTGACCTCCTATATTTTAGGAGAAGCTGACAGAGGAGAATACACGCGGTTAACTTGCACCGTGCCCAACACAGAGCAGGCCTGGAGACGTGTGCGTGGAATCCCAATCTGACAGTGAAAACACACCTCACGTGGCGTGAGCAAAACAGAGTAACCCTCTGAGAATCACAGGGGAGGCTCACTGTGCCGAGAGTCCAGCCCCGCACCCCTGACCCAAACCCTCCCGGCGCAGAGCTGGAGACACACACCTCCAAGCCACTCTGAAAGGGACGATGAGGCACCGGGACCCTGAGTCTGCCGCGTGAGAATCGCCGACCTTGCTTCGGAAATTGGGCTCCAATTAAACTGCGGGCCTCTCAACATCTGCAGTTCACTCGCCCTATAATTTCGTCTTCCACGGAAGTCACGACTCAGTCAGCTGTCAGCACTGCCTGGAGCCAAAGCCCGGCCGCCCAGGCCGTCGCCACCCCGGGGTCACAGAGGGACGCCCCCAGAGGGATCTGTGCTCCCACGTCCGACACCAGCACACCTTCTAAACACGACCCTCTGACCACAAAACCTGAAACGGCTCCAGTGTCAACGTACGTATCAGAAAGATTATCTCTGTTCATCCCAGATCTGTTATGATGCTTTTCTCACAGAATGACTTTGGAGCAGCAACGTGCTTCTCTGAAGGGCAAAGACTTTCATACCCGAATAGCTGTCAACTGAGATTGTGGTTCAGAACGAGAAACACTGAACATCTAGTTTTCAATATACTTGTTCTGGGAAAAAATATTTTTCTGATCATTCCGGTTATAGGTGGATGTCCTTTGTGGAGGTTCCGGGGGAATACTGAGGAGTCTAAAAGATGTCTGACGTCATTTTCGTTGTCCCCTCCAGCACTTTCGCCGTCGGAGTCTCTCTCTGGTGCGGTTCGTTCGCTTGTGCAACTGGGATCTGTGAAAACGAAGCCCAAGAAACGGATCATGGACACGAGGTGGTGGGGCCCAGTGGCGACAGGCAGGAGGGACAAGGAAACACATCTTAGAGAGTGAGGTTGGCGAGGGCTCTGAGCAAGGTGAGCAACAGGCAGGTGGACTTCAGGGACAGAGCCTCAGGGTGGTTTTAAAATATGCGCCCAAATCTTGGACAGTCACGGCCTTGAGCCACGGGGTCCATATCCCCTGCCCTTGAACCCGGTGGGCCTTGGTGGCTGCCTCAGTGTCTGGAATGAGGCAGAAGTGACATTTTGTGACGTCCATGTCGGTCTTAAGAAAGGGCACCCACGTGGCCACTGCTGGTCTCTCTTGGGGCACTGGCTGTGACCCTTGGGCCGACAAGTCAGGGGTGGGTGGAGCCTGTCCCAGCCCCAGCTGCAAGAATGTTCCCAGCTTGGCCGCCAAACCTGTGGGTGAAGGAACCTTCCGGAGGATTCAAGCCCACACACCAGCTGATTGTGACTGCGTGTCGGAACTCCTAGCAAGAGATACCATGCCGCCGAGCCCAGTGAACCCAGATTTGTAAACAAAACAAATGACCGTTATTTGTTTTATGAACAAATAACCAGAATCGACTCTTCGGTCTTGGGGTCAACACACAGTTGACCCAGCAGCATGCCTGGTGGGCAGGTGGGCGTCACAGCCTGGAGGTCCTCGATGTCCAAGGCCTGAGGCCTCCAGCCGCCTGGCCACGCGTCCTCGCCTGTACGGGGCAGAGCAGCGGCACTGGGGTGTGCCCCGTCATCTCTGCGGGGGCCAGTTCTCAGTGCCTTATCGATGTCACCCCTCTGTCCCTCCGGCTCCGTGGTCTTGGTGCTCTAAACATCACCCATGCCTTACCCGTGAAGACACTGGGGCCCAGAGAGAGTAAATCACTTGCCCAAGGCGCCTTGCCAATAAATAAGATTGGGCTGAGATTCAAAACCCAAGGACTGGCTCCAGTCCCTCCTCCCGCCCCTGCGTGCTGTCTCTCTCGTGGAGGCAGCTGGGAAACAGATGATATCGTAGCAGGGGTAGGTGCCTAACGGCCTCAGGGCTGACCTTGCCCTTGTCTGTGGGAACGACCGCGGGCCAGCAGCATCAGCATCAGCAGGAAACCGATTAGCGACACGATTCCCACTCGCTGTGTCACCTTTGCTGGGATCGCAGAGGGCAGTGTCTGGGTCTGACTCATCCTTGCGGCCAGCACTGTGCACAGCCACCGGGTCCTTGCTGGCCAGTCCCCCTGCAGCTGTCTTTGTGGCAGAGACTCGGGAGAGAGCTTGCCCGGTCTGAGGCCTCACCTCTCCCGGGACCGAGGCCTCTGAATGTGCTGCATGTCCTCCTGGGGGAATTCGGTCCCCCTCGCCAGCCTGAGGGACAGGCTACTACAGGCCCAGCCCCCCACAGTCTGGGTCTGGCTGCCCGTACATGTGGTTCTTTTTATCCAGACTGGAAGGACGATTGTGGCTCCTGTTGACTTTGACACAACCTGCACCAGGGTCCACCCCCCCCCCCCGCCGTCCTGAGTGCAGGGCTGTGCACATACAGCACATACATCCCTGGGCCTCGTTTCAACCCTGTGTGCTGGGCTCAGGGGGCAGACAGCATTAGCAGAGCCTGCGTGGGACGGCTTTGTGTTCAGCAGAAAACAGGCAGACACTGTCAAGGACTCTACACAGAGAAGGGTAATTCATAACATCACGCTGGACTGATCTTCTCACGCCCACGCTCTTGGCCAGTAGGACGTGAAACTCAGCCAGGTGCTGAGTGAGGAACAGTCTCTGTGCAGAAGACGGGGGGCGGAGCTGGGCCCACTGCGATACCCTCTAACAAGCCTGACTCCTCCCTCCCTCCAGATGGCCTGGGGCATCTCTCTCCTCATCTCCCGTGGCTCTGCCCCTGGGGACATCCATGAAACCCCTTGCACTCGTGCATAACACTCTTCCATACCTATCGCTGTGTCTGATCCACCGGCCGGGGAGCCTGGTGTGACGTCCCCATCACCGGGGGGAGGAGGAGCTGGTGACTGGTGGGCAAGCCCAGGTGGAGACGGCCAGGCCTGCACGCTCCACCTCGCTCCACCTCGCCTCGCTGGCTCTCAGAGGCATTATTCACCCTCGCAGAGATGCTTTTTACTCCCGGCATTTTGCAGGGAAGGAGGGACGATGATGGCGCTACAGAGTGCGGGTTCTCTTCATGTGTTGCTGCCCGTCTCAGCCTAGAGAACCACTCTGGCCTCTTGTCCAAAACATTTGCTGCTGCTGTCGGAAACAGCCGGTGAGGACCCTGCCCTTCCAGGGTCCCACCCACCCTCACCCCTCACCCCTCACCCCTCACACTCACCCACGGTTGGCCACCCACACCTCCCCAGCAGGGCTGCTGGGCCTGGTTCAGAGAACAGCCCCCCGCGACGGCAGGCAAAGGGCCTTCCCTGGGTGGTGCGGTGTCTCGACACCACTGGAGTAGTGTGACTTCCACCACACCTTGGAGAAATCTAACTTGGCATTGACCAAGCCTACGACAGTCCCCATCAGCCAGGCCGCCTAGGAGGCCCTGGAGGCCCCCAAGTGCAGGCCCTGCGGGCTGTGCTGACTGACATCTGTTCTGGGAGGCAGGTCGAGGGAAGCGGGCAAGGGCGCTTGGCACAGCCTCCTTCCTGAGTGAAGAGGAGGTGGCGGAAAGGACTTAAGAGTGCTGGCAGTTGGGGACTCCGGTGTGCGTGGTCACAGACGACACCTCTGGCAAGTCCATGGCTCCCAACCTGCCCGTGTGCCTGTCCCAACTCATGGCCTCTTCCACTGGGGTCTGCCGCACACTTAGACCAGTGTGCCGGGTCAGCCTGGACACAACACTCACCCGGATCAGCCCCCCTGATCCTGGAGCAAGTTCAGCCCCAGCGCCTCACAGAGCTGGCAGACGGAACCTGTGGTTATACAGCCTCGGTGCTGAAGGACGATGTACCTGTGTTGGGGCCCCCTGGGCTGGCCGCTGGGGACGCTAGCCCCCAGTTCCCAGGGCACAGCAGCTGTGTTCCCTCCTGGGTGTCACGGCCTCACTTGCACACGGAGCTGGATGGGACCGTGCTCCGAGCAGTAAGGTTAGCAAGCGCACACCATCTGGAGGGCGGGGAGGCGCATCTGCTCTCCGAGTGCCTGTTCTTGGCATTCCCTCCAGCCGGAAGGATCTGGAAAACACTGTATCTTCCTCTGAGGTCTGCTACCATGTTAGAGGTCCCGACCCTGGCCCCACGATGACAGGGGAGGGTCGCCAGGCAGTCTCTCTGGGTCTGACTTCTGCAGTCTGTGCAGGGCACCCCCTGTTAACCTGAGGCTCCCTCAGGCTTGGGATTTCAGAGTCAGGGTTTGAGAGGCCAGACCGAGTCTTTCTGAGAAACTCAGCAGCACGAAACTGCTGCCCATCCATCCTTCCCCGAGAGCCGCGTGGAATCAATGCCACGGGACCTGAGACACAGGCCTGGCTGGGGTCAGACACAGGGCTCGCTCCAAGGTCGCCTGTGCCCTTGCTCTGAGGCTCTGAGAGGCCGTTTCTTCCCCCTGCCTTCTAGTCTCTTCATCTACGACATGGCGTGAGGGGGTCACTGAGCAGGTCGGTGATTATATCTTTTTTTATCCTTACCTGATGATATATTTATTGATTTTAGAGAGAGAGGAAGGGGGAAGGAGAGACAGACAGACAGACATCAATGGGAGAGAGAAACACTGATGGGTTGCTTCCTGTATGCACCCTGACTGGAATCGAACCCCCAACATTTGGTGTGGGGGGTTCCAGCCAGCTAAGCCACGCCGGCCAGGGCTAAAAACTTTTTTCAATTACAGTTTACACTTCATATGATTTGATATTAGTTTCAGGGGTACAGCACAGTGGTTAGACAGTGGTATACTTTGCAGAGTGGCCCCCCGATACTTCCAGGACCCACCTGGCACCACGCACGGCTGTTAGGTGACTGACTATAGCCCCCTGCTATGCTGGGACGCTTCCGTAACTACCAATCGGTACTCCTCAATCCCTTCCCCCTTTTCACCCCGCCCCCCAGGGCCCCGCCCAGCGACTGTGGAGTCTGAGTTTTGCAGGATGGAGAGCCCTGGAGGCAGATGGTGGGGGCCGCTACATGTGGTGGGTGCGCCTAATTCCACCGACCTGCACACTCAGTTAGCAATGGTCAGGATGGCGGATTCTGTTATTCATGTTTGAACAGGGTTTGTGTAACATTGTGATGTTTAAAAGAGAGAAGAAAGAAAAAGCAGCATTGGAATAAAGCGTGGCGGTCACCCCCGTGGTACCTGGGGAGGAGCTGTGCAGACCAGTCCCTCTCGCCAGCCCAGGTCACGACTGGGGCTGGACGGCTCGGGCAGTAACTGGCCTCGTGTCCTGCTGTGTTTCAGCCACACCAGCACCGGTGCCTACTCTCCACGGGAAGGTCACTGATCTCACAGGCTCCCATCTGTCATGTCTCACCACGCCCCCTTCCTCCCGCGGCAGCCCCACCCAGGGGGCCAGCCCACCCCGTGGCCCTTATGAAGAGGTGACCACTCCGACCAGCAGGTCAGTGCCCTCTGGGGACAGGAGAGGAGGGAGGCGAGGTCTGAGGAGGGGACAGCGCGGTCCCCTGTGGTGTCAGGTGCTCCTGCAGCTGCCCAGGGGGTGGGAGAGATGGATCCGGACTGCTCCTGCCAGAGATGGGGGAGGCCTGCAGAGGCCTGTGGTTTGGCCTGTGGGACCTTGGGTAAGCCACGTCCCCTTTCTGGGCCTCGATTTTCATGTCTATAAAACCGTAGTCTGGACAGTTGCCTAACTGGCCTCCCGACCCGGGGCGAGGGGGCACCACCCCCCCTACCACGGCCTGGCTCCCTGCAGGGGCGGAAGATGGTGCCAGCCAGCCTGAGGCCAGAGGAGGAGCCCGCCGCCGCCGCCGCCGTCCTGCGATGGAGGAGCCCACGCCCGAGCCCGTCTATGTGGACGTGGACAAAGGGCTGACCCTGGCCTGCTTCGTCTTCCTCTGCCTCTTCCTCATCGTCATGATCATCCGCTGCGCCAAGGTCATCATGGACCCTTACAGCGCCATCCCCACCTCCACCTGGGAGGAGCAGCACCTGGACGACTGAGGCGCGGGGGCGGGCTGCCCGCAGGCACCTCTGTGTCCCCACAGACACGGGCCGTGATGGGCTTGGCCCCCCGGGGGTGGGAAGAGTCACCTTAGCCTCGCCTGCTCTCCCAGGAGTGCCAGGGGGACACACTTGGGGTGCTGCGGGGGGCCCGGCCGCGGCCAGTCTGGGAGTCGCATGTGCGGTGGCCTTCCCTGGCTCCAGCATAGACGCCCCCTGTCACAGTCTCCTTGGGAGGAGACCTGCTGCCCTGGAGAAGCAGACCAGCACAGGCTCGGCCCGGGGGCTCCCAGCACAGATGCCCCTCCCCCCCCCAACCCAAGCGCCTCCCAGCGAGGGCACCCTCGTGGGAGGGGATGGCGGTGCCTCCGCAGAAAACCCACCAAAGGCGCCGGAGCTGCTTCCCAGCCATATTTTTTAAAGCAAAAACAGAGAGGGGTATATTTTTCCTGCGGCAGGTGAAATGTGCATTTTAGAAATTTGGGAAACTACAAAAAAAAAAAAAAAAGAAGAAGAAGGAAAGGGAGGAAATAACACTTATCATCTCCCCTCCCAGAAGCTGCCACTTTGAAACAGTCTCCTGGCCTTTTTTTTTTTACACGTATTTTTAAAACAGATCCGCACCGCATGCATGACGTCGCCCCATCCCTGCCGCGGCATGAAGACATCCCCTTCCCTCAGACACCCTCGTACGCATCGCAGTGAGTGTCTGCGGAGAATCCCAACAGGTGGCAAGGTTGCAGTTTAATAATCACGTCCTTTGGTCAAACATTTCGTTCTTTGGGTAATTTTTCCCTCACATACAGTTATTTGACGTAGTCACACCTTCCGAGTGCGTGGTCCACGATGTGAATGACAACGGCCGGCTGGGGAGACCTGGGTTCTAGTCCCGCCGGCTGCTCCAAGGCTGTATGACCGTGAGCGGGTCACTGCACCTCTCAGTACCGAAGTTCCCTCATCTCACAAAGGGGAGGAGAAGCCTGGTGCTTTTGTGTATGTGTGTGTGTGTGTGTGTGTGTGCAAGGACGTCGTGGGAATAAAAGGACAGGACGGGGGTGCTTTGAATGAAATGAGCTGCAGTTGGGGGGGGAGGCAAGGGCTAGGCTATCCCTCCTCCCTCTTCTCTCCAGCCTCTCCCTGCCCGTCACCCTGTCACCTACATCTATGGCCCTGCGGCAGGAATAGTGGCGCTGAGCCCACAAACCTGCCCCGAAGCCCCAATCCCCCTGCTCCCCTGCTGTGTGGCCCCAGATAACTCAGCCTCTCTGAGCCCCCGTGCGCTCATCAGAAAAACAGGGCAATGGCATCTCCCTCGCAAGGTCGCTGTGAGGATGAAACGACAGAACACAGGCAAACCGGAGTGCCCTTCCTTGATGCCACCGCCCCAGGAGAAGCTGGGGTCTGAGCTGGGAGGAACCGAGGTCCTGGGTGCCCCCGCCTCGCCCCTGCACAGACCGGGCACCCTGGTTCTCCTCACCTTCCCAGGGCCAATTCTGACAGACCGAACTGCCAGCCAGGACCCCTGCTCACGGCCACGCTCACAGGAACCTGTCCCAGCACCTGGCCTCAAGGGACATGGTGGCTGTTACTTTACCCAACTGACTGTCACTGTCATCAGTTTTCACACACCCGCTATGAAATAAAATGAGGCCACCTGAATGCCCCTTCCTCGGAAAGCAATCGGTCTGTCCCCCCTGAAGGCAGGGCCACCATCCATCGTCCTCCTGCGGTGGAGAAGAAGCTCAAGGCTCCCTTGCCAGCCCCTGTGTCCCCGAAACGGGTCATAGTCTGACAGGCCACCTGGGAAAAATGAGTTTCCAAAGCACTGTCGCTGCTGGGGGTGGGGAATAACCCAGGACCGAGAACAGTGAGGGGCCACCACCATCCTTTGCTTGGGGAAGGACACAGTGGTTCCAGAACCCAACAGGGGTTGTCAGGTCACCGGGAGAGGGACGCAGAGGGACACAGCTACCCCCAAACCGTGGCCAGGCAGGGAAGGAGTGAGAATAGACCCTGTGCCTCCACTGCCCCGCCCCAACCCAAGGCTGGAGGGCGTGGCCCTGGGTGATGTTGTCCACAGAGGTCACCCTCCCAGGGCACAGCGGGGGGAAGGAAGGGCGGACCGTAGGAGGCTAACCTGCACTGGGCCCTGGGTGTCCCTGCCAACAGGTCTCAGGGCACCACCTCCTCCCCGGGTCTGCAGCCCGCCATCCACCTGCGGATTTTGGACCAGCAGCCCCCAGAACCCCGTAAGCTGTGTCTGTAAATCCGATCCCTCTAATACACACATGTTTCAATGGTTCCATTTCTCTGAGAACCCCGACCTGGGTGCCATTCTCTCCCCGATTCCGGGGAAAATGTGAGGCCTGGGGTGTCGGATCAGAAAACTGCGCAGAGACCCTCGGCCTCTCTAGTGAAAACAGATTATTGCCGTCTCCCAAGGCAGCCGCACACACCTTGACCCACCGAGTCGATGCAGGGACAGGAATGGGTGGATGTCACCCTCCATGACGAGGCAGGGCTCTGAGTGTGGGCACAGAGCACAGTGGCTTTATTTATGACTGGAGGAAGGACCGGCCTACGGAGGGGCCCCCGGCCCCCGGGGTGGGGTGGGGCGGGGGTCCAGCCCTTGGCTCCGGGCGCCAGAGAGAAGCTCACGCGGGCGAGAGAGAGGGCAGGATTTTCCCAGCACACTGGCCAAAGCCGACGCGGTAACCGTCCCCCTGGCAGTGTCCTGGAACACAGGAGGACAGGGGTCAGCAAGAAGCCCCTGGGCTCCCTGGAGCCAAGGCCCAGGCCGCGCTGGCCATCACACAGCTGGGCCCGCCACGGGAGGGCGCTGTCACAAGGACAGATGGGCGTTTCAGGCAGAAGACTAGAAGCTTGTCGGAGCCACAGGAGCATCTGCGGTGGAACTCCAGGCCTGTCCCCCAAGTCAGGGACCCTCAAAAACAGCCCAAGGATGCTCCACAGCTTTTCATGTGGCCTTGGGTTCAAACCCCAGGTCTGCAAATTGGCCTGAAGCAAGATGCCCGGGTTCAGAGCCTGGCTGCTCCGCCTACTGGCTCCATGACCTGCGTCCCCTCTGAGACTCAGTCTCCTCATCTGTGAAATGGGTGTAATGACAGTAAGTACAGCCCAGGACTGTGGAAGGAAGAGGAGGAGGAGGGTGTCCCTGTCCTCGAGGTGGGACAAGAGTTAGAAAAGAAAACCTACAAGGTGCTGAGAGGTGCGTGGGGGACACGGAGGTAGGAAGGAGGGAGCATCTGAGCCGGGAGTGGAGGGGTGGGTAGGTGTTCCCCAGGGAAGGCGGATGAGAGGGCGTGCCAGGCAGAGGGAGCAGCCCGTGCGAGGCAGGGACGCAGGCGAGAGAGGCATGTGCTGCATGCGCTGTCGGGCGGGGGCCCCCCCGAGAAGCCAGGTTACGGCGTTTGCGCCTCATCTGTCCCTCTGGCCCAGGAGGTACACTGACACCACCCCTCCTGCTTCCTGAATGCAGGCGGCGACTGCACCCTCTCACTTCCCCTCTTCGTCCTGGTGGGCAAAGCTGGCCGCCGCCTCCCTACCTCAGTGGGCACAGCGGATGCCCGGACACAGGGTCTCCGCCCTGCCAAGTTCAGAATGACGGGAACCTGGCATTATTTTGTCGTTCTGCCAAGGGAGAAGAGGGACAGAGCAGGACCCCCGTGGTCCTTCTGGTCTGGGGAGAGTCAGATTAAAAGCCTGTGGTAGCCAAGCTGGGGCGCAGGACAGAGTGAGGAGACAGAGCCCTGGGAATGCCGGAGTGGGGCCAAGCAAGGCAGATGGCGGCCTGCAGGCGAGGACACACAGCCAAGGAGACACAGCCGTGGGCTGGCCGTCCTCACCTGTGATGACGACTTCATCCCCGTCCAGCAGGAACTTCCTGGTCTGTCCGTTCCCCAGCTCAATGGCCTTCGTGCCCCTCCATGACAGCTCCAACATGGAGCCAAAGCTTTCTGGCTCCTTTAGAAGGGGACAGGGAAGCACGTGTCACATGGACCTACCTCTTAGTAATAGCCTGTCAGCTCCAGCGTGGCCAGGGCTCAGCAAAGCCTGGGAGCCCCAGGCAGGGGCAGTAGGCCCCATGTCCCCCCACGGGCCCTGCCCTGGTGGAACCATGACCGGCAGGGCCTCCAGGCCTGCACTCCGCCCCTGTCCATTTTGTTCGGGGCTCAGGAAGTGCCAGACTTCTGCTCTCAGAAACAAGAGGCCGGACCCTGAGGAGAAGACTGGCACACGCACCATCTCTGAGGCTCCGAGACTCTCCCCTGGGCTGAGAGCGGCATTGGGGGGAGGGGCCCCAACAGCAGGGCCTGCTTATCCTGGGAGGGTCCAACCACACACTCTGGCTGTTTCCCAACTCTCCCCAACCAGACAGACACGGCCTCCCATTCCTACTCCCTCTCTTGGGCTCTAAATTCGGAAAGGAAGACCCTGCTGCACCCAGACGTGGAGGAAGCTGAGCAGGACAGGGGTGTCAAACACACCCACCAGGGGCTGGAACCCCTTCTCAGGGCGAGCCGACACCTCCCCACCCGCAGCGGCGCGGGGAGCAGAGGAGCTCTCACTACATGACAGGCCCGGGGCAACGAGGTACTCACCGGCCCGCTGATGGTTCCGGACGCCAAGAGGTCCCCGGGCCGCAGGTTGCAGCCGTTGACAGAGTGGTGAGCGAGCTGCTGCAGCATTGTCCAGTGCATGTGCTGCGGGCGAGGGGTGCGGTGGGGCCGGGCCTCCTGCACGCGCTGCCCGCACAGCGGCCCCTCACGCCCACTCTCCCCGCTTCCATTCCGAAAGGACAGCTGTCCTACTGTGGCGACGCCCGGGGACCTTCACTGCTTGGTGCTAGCCCCGCTCCACCCCGCATTGTCCAAGAAACAACCCAGGGGCAGCCGGCCTCTGCTCGGAGCCTCAGTGCTCAGCCCGCTCCTCTGTCCATGATTACGCTCGGCCCTGTGAGCACCGCGAGCCTAGCGGAGGCTTCTTGTGAGCAAAGGCCTCGCAGATGTCCTGCTGCCCTGGGCCTCAGACCGAAGGGGCGTGTGCGGAGGGCCGACTGTAGGGGGCGGGGCCGGGGCTGGCTGTAGGGGCGGGGCCAGAACTGGTGCCACCTGCAGAGGCCCAGATGGGGCATCTGCCCGCGCCTCTCGGTGCCCAGAGCTTCTTAGATTTGCCACCCCTGGGGCCACGGGGCTCACACGAGACCTACATCATTTCCCCAAATGGATGCCATTCCCCTGATGCTGCCAGGAAGAGACCCCCTCCTCCCTCCCTCCCTCCCACAACCAGCCTGCCCAGCTTCCAAGCTTACCTTAAAGTTGGACTTGCATATGGTAGCTGCCTGGCTCATTCCTTCTCCTGTTGGAAAGACAAGTAACATGGACAAAGAGACTCAGCTCTTCCTCAGGAAGGAAGAAAACCACCTGGTGAGGTTAATTTTGTGGGCTAAGCTTCCCATGGCCCAACATGGTTTTGCTAAAAGAGCTCAAGAAATGATATTCTCGCAGGCTCTCGGAGCCGGGAGACCTCCAGGGAGACGTTGTAGTCCAGGAACGGAAAAGACATGCACCCCAGCGGCCGCCGCCTTCCCCACCGCCCCTGGACCCACGTATCCTCAGAATCCTTCTTAACACAACACTCCTGGCAGCCACGAGTCAACTGGCGCTAGTGTGCAAGGTGAATCCCAATTCTCATACCCCCAGGAGCCCTTTGGACAGCTCAGGCCACCTGTCCCGTGATGGGCACGGTGCCCCTTCACAGTTTATTTCAACAGTGTTTATTAAACACCCACTATACAGCGTGGGGACACAGTGTCCCTTCCCCTCCTCCTCCCTTTATAAGAACCCCCGTGTGTCTAAGGATGCAGCAGGTGACAGTCCCTCCCCCCGGCCCCCACCCAGTTCAGGAGCCATCCAGGCAATGGCACTTGGGCACACGTGCCCACCGACCCCAGGACACAGCCCCCAGCCCTGTGGCAGTACCTTTTAGGGTGACAGAGAGCTGGATGTCAAACATGTAGGGCCGGTCATGGCAAAGGTACGGCAGGGGCTTGGGGTCCTGCAAGGGCAGAGCACAGCACGGAGGGTCACTGGAAGCCCCCCCCCACCCCCCAGAGGACCTGAGGTAGAAGCGGCCCTGCTCCGGGGACCCAGCACCACCTCCCCGGACAGTGAGAGGTGAGGGTGGTCCAGGCACCAGGAAACGAAGCCACAGGAGGGGCATCGGCAGGTCACAGGCATGGGGGTCAAAGCGGAGATGTCCCAGAAAGGCAGGAGTGGAGGCCCGGGGAGAGCGGGCAGTGAGAGGGCCACTGATGGGAAACGGAGCAAGGCCCGTGGCAAGAAGGGATGGGTGGAGGCAGGTGCAGCTGACAGAGGCTCGAAGCCCCGACCAACGTGGGACCCTAGGCAGAGGCGGCTCTGACGGCTCTGAAAGCCTGCGCTTAGGCCAAAAGCAGTGTTTTCCCAAGGGCGCCTTGCTGGAGTCGAAAGTGGTATACGACATAATTAGTGTGGTTGGGTTTTTAATAGTGATGTGTTTCTTTTTATGGTTCACTGGGTGTCCAGGGACGCTGGCAGGGATTCAACGTTCCTGTTCCGAACACGTTATTTGGGTTTTGAAATGGAAGCTGTTTTAAAGAAAAGTGTTCAGAAGTGGCAAGAGGCGTGAAGACTGCACGCAGGTGCTGCTTGGGGAGGGCGGGTGCAGAGGGAAGGGAAAAACCGTGCCCTGAGAACACACAGAGGAGCACGCCTGGAGGGGACGTGGGGGGGGCCGGGACGGTGTCTGGGTGCAGGAGCACAGAGGGAGGTGGGGGTGGGGGCTCGGGGGAGGTGTGCAGGACGGACTGGCACCGGCACTGCAGTGCTCTAGAGATACAGGACAGCTGGGACACATGTGGGACAGCTGGGACAGCTGGGACAGGTCACATGCCAGAAGCCCAGGAGGGGGAGTGTCTAGGAAAAGTAGGGGCTGCCGGCACCCACCCGGAGGAAGGCACGGGCCAGGGCATTGGCCCGGGCACTTGGTGAGGCCTCTGGAGGTGATGCGGGTGGGGGACTATGGCTGAACTGTGATGAGGCCCCAACAGATGTCAGGGCTCCAGCACCAGGGCCTGTGGTTGTCCAGCTCCAAAGTGCGTTCCACCAGTTGGTCTCCAGGGGCGCCATTGTGCAGAAAACAAGCTGACAGCTGACAACCCGTCCAGTGCCCCGCCCCCAGGGCCCCCAACCTCTCCAGCAACCCCGGGAGGTTGTGCAACGCAGAGGCACCACAGGACCTTTTCTCTTGCCAGCCAGCCGCACCCCCTGGCCTCAGGGGGTTCTGACGCTTACAACACTTGTGTGTTTTCCCAAGAACTGTGCAGGGGGCTGGGCAAGCTCAAGGCGGAGGTCCTACATGGGCACACCGACAGCCCAGAGCTCCCAGCAGGTGGGCGAGCCGCCGCAGAGCAGAAGGGCCAGGCTGTGGAGCTTCCTGCGGAAGCTGCCTGCGCTCACCTGCTCCGGGTTGGGCACCACGAAGGGCATGAGGGCATCCATGGGCACCACCCATGGAGATATGGTGGTTCCGAAACTCTTCCCCAAGAACGGCCCGAGAGGGATGTACTCCCACTTCTGAATGTCTCGAGCTACGGGAGAAGGAAGGGCCGAGCAGGGCTCACTCGGGCTGACTGGGGCCTGGTCTCGAGGCTGCCACCTCCCCCTGACCACACAGCACAGACACCCAGCAGAGCCTCCCCCACCCCACGGCACTCTGGCCCCCACCAGGCCATCTCAGGACCAAGGGCCGGCAGCACTGAATGCCAAGGACTCAGAGTCCTTTGAGGTCACTGAGCCAGGTCAAAGGAAACAGGATGACCAAAGGGCAGGCACGCTCCTCACACCAGGAGGAGCACACCCCTGGGCTCAGTTAGGCAACATCTTCCTCCTGCGTGTGGCGCAGGCGCTGAGACAGGCTCGGAAACGGAGCTGCTGGGTGTGAGATCCTAGCTCAGCAACTACCTGCGCCTCACTGCCTCCCCTGTAAGTGGGGGCGGTAACAGGGCTGGGACCTGGCCCCCACAGGGCGCTCACACCGGGAGCTCTGACGTGAGAGTGTCCCAAACGCCCGGTCTCCACCCAGAGCAGACCGTGCGCACTGACCGCAGCCTCAGGCCGCCCAGCACCCCACACTCACCACTCCAGTCGTTCATAAGGACCATCCCAAAAATGTGCTCATGGGCCTTGGAAATGGGGATCGGCTCTCCAAACTCGTTCCCAGGGCCTACAAAGAACGCCTGCCGAACAGAAGAGCTGATTAGAATCTGGGGCTCGCCTGGCGCCCCATGTCACTTGCTTGGAGGGCGAAGGTCAGGCATTTCCAAAGCAAAGCCAGAGACCATGACAGCCCAGGGGGGCCTGGCAAGGCACCAAAGGGGCTGCACCTGGGTGGACGGATGGACGGCTACCCTGGGGAGGTGGTGAGCGCCAGCCCATGACCTCTGCACAGCCCCAGAGCGGCCCCTGCACACTGAGCACAGCAGCCCTGAAACCCCCTGCAGCCTCTCCACTCCGTCTCTGTCACCCCACACACCTCTGCGTGGCAGGGGCTGACTGTCACATGAACCTTGCGGAGAATGAGCGTACTGGGGTTTGTGTTCATGCACAGCCAAAGAGCTGCCTCCAAAGCACAGCCAAGAGCTGACGGGGCGCCCCCTGCCCCCCAGTCCTTCACCCCCACCTGCCTTGGGAGAAAGGCAAGGCCAGCGCTGGGACAATGACTGTCAAGAGCACAGAACCGGCTAAGACATTTGCAAAACCGGAGTCACAGTTTTATTTGCTCTTTGACAGTGGCTAAACCTCACAGGTTTTCCACCAGGGTAAAAAAGACCTAACCCAAGGACACCAACTCAGAGCGAATCTTCCCACCTCCCAGTGCAGATCACTGGGGGCCTGCCCACCCCTGCCTCTTCCCCATCTGCCCTGTCTGCTCCCCGATGTGACCGACCCTGGCAAAGCGCCTGCCTGCGGAGTCCTCTGTTCGCCCAGAGGAGCCCCTGCTCCCTGGGTCCGGGCTGGGACACCTGCTCTGAGGTCCGCCTGGCACTGTGGCCGCCACAGCAGGGGGCAGAGGGCTGGAGGGCCTGGGGGACCACTGGGCAGTGCCCACGCATGTCCTTCCTCCTGACAGAGTCCAAAGAAATCACCAAACAGGACTGCGCAGACTAGAGAGCTCCGACCAACCCAGATTTCCACAGCTGTGGCTCTGAGGGGGTCCCACATCTCTTCCCCTCCACCTGCTGTGAGTGGACACCCAGAGCTTCCCTTGGTCTCGGCTACACTGCAGGTGCTGCTGTGAAGACCCCCCCCCATCAGTATGCCTATACCCCCCTACCGTCCAGCATGCTGCCGTCACAGCGGTATAGAGCCAAGAACACACCGAGGCCCCGCTTACCATTTCCAACTCCATGTCCAAGAGTTTGCAGGGACCGTACACCGGAGGCTTAGCTGCAATAACAGCAGAGCAAGAGGCTGGTGTGAGTGGCAGGCCAGGGCGCTCATGGCGTGGAGACACAGAGCCACAAGGCCGGCGGCCTGGACGCCGGGGCACTTACAGTCATCGGGTCTCATCTGCCCCATGGGCCTTCGGATCGGGGTGCCGGACACCACGATGGAAGAGGCGCGGCCGTGATAGCCCACGGGCAAGTGCAGCCTGACGGGGGGAGGCAAGAAAGGGCGGGGTGTCAGTGCTCTGGCACGTTGCAGAAGGCATTTCAAGATTCCTGAAAATTAATAATGAAAAGGGAGTCGACGTGTATACATGGCCCACAGACCAAAAGGCATTTCCTCACATCCATCAATAAGCAAGTAGACATGCAAATTTGCTCTGTACATACAATGGAATATTGCTCAGCATTAAATGAGAAGGAACTTCTGACACCTGTGTTGACACAGATGAACCCTGAGGACGTTGTGCGAAGGGGAATCAGCCAGATAAAGAGACAAAACTTGACTTTAGCAGACTGAGACTGATTTTGGACTGCTGGCCCCCAGAACTGTAAGAAACCCTATTTGTATTGTTTTAAGGCACCAAATTTGTGGCAATTTGTTACAGCAGCAACAGAGAACCCATACAGTGCGTATGAGGTCCGTCCAGAAGGGATCCAGCCATGCAGTATGAAAAATAGAGACATTTAATTGAAGGAGACACAAGAAACATTTTACACAGGACAATGATACTTCGGTTCCCTTCCAAGTAGGCACCTTGGGACCTCACACAGTTCTCCCAACCGCCATCCCCATCATTTTTTTCCTGAATCTCACTGGTGCTCTGAAATCTCCTCCCTTTCAAAGGTGACTTTAGTTCTGGGGAAAGCCAGAAGTCACAGGGCACCAAATAGGGGCTCTAGGGGGGGCTGAATCTCCTGGGTGTACAAAGTGATTTATACAAGGTCTATCCAGAAAAAGTCCAGCGTTGTTACTACAATGAGAATGGCTTGCATGACATCGACATAACCTGGCAGCCAAGGAGAGGGGGCTGGAATGTGCATGCGTGAATAATGATGACTTCGCTGCACGACTCAGTCGGCATGGTACACACCATTGAGTGAGCACATATACTGTGTGGCCATTGCGTTCAAAATAACTGAGCCAGTACAGCAACGAATCTGCGTCAAATTTTGTGTTAAGCTTGAACATTCCTCCACAGAAACTGTTGGGATGATTCGGAAGTCCGCAGCTATGGGCAGCTGGTGATGGGCAGCTTCTTCACGACCACGTGCCCGCTCATGCATCACAACTCACGCAGTTTTATGGTGAAACATCAAATCACCCAGGTGATTCAGCGCCCCCTAGAGCCCAGATTTGGCACCCTGCGACTTTTGGCTTTCCCCCAAACTAAAATGACCTTTGAAGGGGAAGATTTCAGAGCACCCGTGAGACTCAGGAAAATACGATGAGGCACCTGATGGCGGTTGGGAGAACTGTGTGAGGTCCCCAGGAACCTAGTTTGAAGGGAACCGAGGTGGCATTGTCCTACGGACAATGTTTCTTGTCTCTCCTTCAATGAATGAATGTCTCTGTTTTTCATAGCACGTGGCTGGATACTTTCCGGACAGACCTCCTGTATTACCTTTACACTCTATGTACATTACATAAGCGAGGCCCAGCTGCAGGCTGCCTTGTACCAGGCATCTCGATAAAGGTCTAATCCTGCAGAAGGACATGGGCTACGGCTGCCCACTGGTCCGGAGCCTGCCCACGGCCAGAGTCCCGCGTACCTGCCCACCCGCCGTCCTAGCTTGTCTCGCAACCTTGGCCTTTCTGCTTAACCTCTCTGCTCTCTCTCCCCTTCTTGTCTTCTTCAACCAGGTTCAAATAGACACATTCCCGCCCCCTCCACCTGGCGCGGCCCATCTGAAACTCTCACCGAGAGTTGAGAACTGCTGTGTGTGCTGAGGGCGCCTGGCGGGGGGGTGGGCAAGTGCCACTGTGTCTAAGTAACTGTCACCTCCAGAGGACAACACGGAACGAAGGGGTAGGGGTCTTAACTGGGGCAAGGGCCTTGGTCTGGGCACGAAGGACACAGCTTCTGGCCTGTGGGTCCTCACGTGGGTCAACCCTTGTCTGAGCCTGTTTTCCCTCCTGTGAAATGGGCTAACAACGGTCATCACCTCGGCCACCCCGTGGAACGACTGGGAGGGCCAAATACAAGAACGTAGCTCCCACTCTGAACTGACCACAATTTGAGATGCACAGCATGGGGAAGCTGTGAGGACCCTCATTCATCACAGAATTGTAAGTTGACGAATGCTAGGGTCTAGGACTTGCCCACAGAGCGACAGTACATTGCTTACAAATGAGTGATTCTGGAAAGGTCTTAGTGACTCGGGGGATTTCATTCCACCCCTGGCCCCCCATTCTCTAGGTGAAAGAGCTTCAGAGATTGTCCCATGGTCCCAGCAGGTCCAGAGTGGTGCTGAGAGACCGGGGACGAAGGCCATTGTTTGCAGACGCATCACGGTCATCACTGTTTGTCGCTGAACTGATTCACTGAACCCAGCAGGCACTGGGCAGCCCCCGAGGCAGCATGCGGCCGCAGATGGAAAGACAGACTCGGAACTCATCAAACTCTGGCCTGGGACCTACCAATTGGGCATCAGCGCCTTCTCCTTGTCCCTGAACATGATTCCGACGTTTGTAGCGTGCTGCCGAGAGGAGTAGAAGTCTGTGTAGTCACCTGCAGAAGAAAGTCACAAAAGAGTCCATCAGGGACCCAGACACCTCAGGACAGAGAAGGGACAGTCCAAGCACCGGGACAAGAGGAACAAGGTGGAGGAAGCAACAGAACAAACTTCCTCTGCATCCGGTTCTGTGGGGTGGCAGGTGGGGGCGCTGTTGAGCACACAGCCACTACATCTGCGCAGCCCCAAAGCTCAGCAGAAAATGCATACAAATTAGTCTCACTAAATTAAAAAAATCGATTTCAGAACTAAAAAATCATTTCAGAACTCCCAACTGAGAAACAAATAATAAATAAGAGCTCTGGCCTTCAACATGGCCTGAGTCAGTGGTGGGGAGGAGGGGTGACAGCCCCAGAAACCCTCCCCACCAGGAAGTACCGCCCAGCCACCCTGGCCCACTAGGCCATTTTGCGCATGTCCGAGTAATGAAACTGGACTCACCTATGGCAGCTGGAAGGTGCATCGTGGCAGAAGCCTGGGAGACGAAGGCACTGAAATAGAACCAGGGGCTTCAAGGTCAAGCACGTGGTGAAGTAAGGTTCCTACTCTGGTGGCCCTCCTGCAGCGTCAGCCCACACCATCCCAGAACCCTGCTCCTGATCTCCAGGGAACGTCTCCAGACTGGCCTGGGCCAGAGCCGGGCTGAAGTGGCCACACCAGGGAGGGTCTCCCCCCACTGAAGCTGAGATGCCTCTTCTTTGGGTCTGTGGTTCCACTCTAAGAAATGAGCTAAACTGCTCCTACTTTGGGAACTAGACAAGAACACGGATGATGCTGATGAGGAAGGAAGTGGGCCAGAGGCAAAGGGGTAATTTGCCACTTCTCTGAGCGGAGTGGTCCACCCTGAGCCCTCCCACCTACGTGCAGCCTGGGCAGGGGTCGAATGCGGCCAAGGCAGTGCTGTGGTGACTCAGAATGGCCCTGACTACCACACTGGCCTCGTCTCTCGCCACCCACCAATATCCACATGCCCCTCACCGCTTCCGAAGTTCCGTGTCATCTCGGAGCCGAGATTGAGTGGCCGACAGCAAATTCTGCAAGAAAGCTCTTGCCTCCTTCCAGGCGGCCTGACCCAGGCCCATGAAGCTGTTGAGAATTGGCTAAATAGGGAGAAAGAAGGTCACATACAGGAAAGTGCTGGGCAGGACCCGTCCTGTCTACAGGAGAGGCTGGCCTTCCTTCCAGGGCCCTGCCACACTCATCTCCAGGCCATTGAAACTCTCAGGACTTTCACTCTTAGCTCTGTCATCTGGCCATCAGGCTGGGGAAAGATGTCACCTTTCCTGATGGGACTCAGCCGCTCCTGGACTTGCACACGACCAGCAACGGCTGGGAGCCGCCATCTGGGTGCTGCCAGTGCAGCTTGGCCCGGCTGGCAGTTAAAGGCGTCTGTCTAATAGAGGCACGCTCCAGTCTGCAGGTTATCGAAGGCTGTGCACATCCCCGTCACATAAGTTAACAAGAGGTTTCTCCGCCAGGGAGACATGGCAGAAACAGCACTTGTGGATTCTGAAGCCTGGGTTTACAGACCCAGATCCTACACGTGTAGTCATGTGACCAGGGAGAGTCATGTGTTGTTTCCTATTACCTCCTTACCCATCCAATGAGGATCCCAATTCTTATGCCAGAGGGGTGCTATGCAAAACTCCCAGCACATAGGAGGCACTCAATAAATACCATTCTGCTTCTTTGACCGACATACAAGACGGGAAAATGCACATCCAAGCACCCGGCCATCTCCAGGGAAGTAAACTCACCTCCTTCCCACAGGTATATGTACTGCAGGCTGACAACACAGAGGGCAGTGGGGCCACCTGTCCCTTCCTCCCAGGCCATAGCTACAGGCCTGCAGGGCCACTGAGATCGAGGACAAACCCTGTCACCATGTCCTACCTGATCAAAGACATCCTGGTGTTTGGAGAGGACAGGCCCGGTGAAAAGGTGCTTAATGACACTGAGGTCCAAGATCTGGTCACCAATGGCCACGCCGATCCTTGGTCTCGGCTGGGAGGAAGGCGGCATGGTTAGCACAAGAAAAAGCCTCAGCTGGCCTCGGCCTGATTACCCAAAACGTCTGCGCACTAAAGAGCCCGTGGGTGCCCCTGTAGATGGCCCTCTATGGAGAGAGAGAGCGAGGAACAAACTGGATCCTCAGGATGGAGCCCCAGCTCCCTGTGTCTCCCAATGGGCTGAGCTGCCTGCAGCGATAGCTCCAGACGAGGCCTGGAGGCGCTGGGCCTTCTGGAACGCCAAAGAGGCTGCATCCCCGCCCCAGCTCTCTTCTGTGGGCACTGGGAAGGGGCTGTCTCTCCCAGGCATCCCCTGTGGCTGCCCCCGCACATTCTCACAGGAAAACAGCAGGGGGAGGTGCCCACGAGCTACGCTCCCAGGGGCATTCATTCCAGAGCCCTGCCGGAAAGCCAAGGCCCGGCTCCCCACCTGCCTCTCGCCAATGTTCCTGTCTCATCGATTTGTAGTTCCACAAACAGTGAGGGCAGGACCGATGCCAAGGACAAAGTGTCAGCGAGTGCCCAGGGCAGTCCTGCCAGCTGAGAGGTGGATCACAAGTTAATATTAACTATGTTAATAGGATTAACCATGTGATAAACAGGTTAATTGGCCTCCTATTGTATTTTCTTCCCTCCAGAGATGGAGAATGGAATGTTAGCCTTTGGTGTCCTTGCAACATCTGGGTTGTGAAACCCCCAGCTGACTCTTCTTGACCAAGGCTCTGGCACTGGCTGCAGGGTGGCCCACTGACCCTTGGGGGTCAAAGGTCACCATGGGGAATGGGAACCCTTTGTCCAGGAAGGGGGCTGACTGCCAGCAGCGTCCTGTGGCCAATGCTTCCTGAGCACCGTGGGGTGCAAGAGGAGTCTGGGGGTTCTCTGGTTCGTGTTTAAAGTTGGGAGCAGACATCTAAGCAAGACGACCACGAATAAACCCACCCAGGGTCCGTCTCAGCCCCATTTGTCAATAAGCCCCCTCTTCACAGATTTCCTTCTGTTTAATCAGGGGCACCGACCTCTCTTCTCTGAGATGGTCCCATAACAAAGTGACGACAGCCACCACAAGATCTATCCAACGTGAAGAAATCAAAATTACACCTTTTTTGTGTGTGTCAGATCAGTAAAAAGCACTTGTATTTTTTGCGTGCCCTGACGTGAACCGGCTGAAAATCGCCGACAGAAGTAAACAAGTGAAAGAAAGTTCAGTTCTCGCCCAAAGGGCTCCTTCCGGTCACCAGCGAGGCGGCCCACGCCCGCGGACCACCCGCCGCGTGGAGCCCCCAGCCCTGGGGCTCCGAGCCGCCGACAGCACGGGCCACTGGGGTTCCGGGCCGGGGTGGCCTGAGAGAAGGGGGCACAGGACTTCCCTTTGCACTTAGTCCTCACACAAACCTGCAGGGGCCTCTAGGGCGCGCGAAGTGAAGTGGGCAGTCCCTTCCTTGTGTCTGACATTAAAAGGGAATGAGTTTCCCCTCCCGCTCCTCAGGAGACAAGTGGCCCGGTGGCCTCCCCGCCCCCGCTGCCCGCGGCTCCTCAAGCGGTGACCCCGCATTCCTCTGGGACGGCCCGCGGGCGCGAGGTCAGAGCAGAGGGGAGAGGGGGTCCCGGGTGAGGGGACCCGCGGGAGGGGACGCCGGCCTGCCCACCCGCAGCTCACGTTGCCTGTGGTGGAGAAGACTCCGTAGGGCAGGTTGTGAATGGGGAAGTCCGAGTTCTCGGCCACCGGGATGAACGACATGCTGACGGTGAAGCCGAAGCGTTCCTGTGGAACCAGCTCTCAGCTCAGCCCCCCTGACCTGACGGACAGGCCTCCACTGATCACGCTTCCGGCTCCAGCCCCGCCCCCTGACCACTCCCCCCAAGTAACCACGCCCCTCAGCGCCCCCCCCCCTTCCCTAGATCCCCACCCCCCTTGAGCCCCGCCCTCCGAGACTAACTTGCCCTGATGGTACTGGCCCTGACGCTGGGGCCGTCTCTTTCTGCCTGCAGCTCCGTCAACACCCAGCGAAACACCGGGCACGGAAGAGGTGCTCCATAAATACTTAAGTATAACACTTCCGACTGAGAGCATCCCAGCACTAGGCAAGGGGCCCCACTCCATGCCAGGCCAGGAGTTCCCACCCAATACACACAGGCTGATAATGAGAGCCCAGATGATAAAAGCCATGTAAAACCCCAACTCTGAGCACAAGGTGTGTGTGGGGAAAGGGTATAGGCATACGATGGTTAACGGGAGAAGTAAGATTTTATAGTTTTAAAATAGACTTGCCAACCCACTAATTACATATAGTGTCTGAAAGCATGAAAGCTGTTCTGTTTTGAAATAAAAAAACATTGTAAGTAACATGCAGTCTGTTCTTCTCCTTTTGGGAAAGAGGGTGTGTGTTGATCATATACATTACAAAAATGATAAAAAATAAATTAAAAAAATAATGCCCATAATCCCACCAACCTACAGCTGTCACATTTTTCTGTTATTTTGTTCATTTCTTTGTATGCACAGGTCTTTCCCATGTTTGTGAACTTTTACATAGAGGCAATTTTTCAGGCTTTCCCCACATTTTTCTCTTGAACACTGTCCCTTGTGTCCAAACAGGCTTCATTGTTCTCCTTTTCACTGGCGGACGGGGCTACGGTGTTTTAGATTGTGTTAACAATGGAGCAGGGAAGATCTTTGCTGTGAATTTGCTCTGTTGGCCAGGATCTGCAATGTAATTCTGAATATTAGCAGTGAAGTGGGCAGTCCCTTCCTTGTGTCTGACATTAAAAGGGAATGAGTTTCCTCTCTTTAGAAGGTGCTTGCTTTTTGTTTGGTTTTACACAGAAACTATCAGCTTAAGGAAATTCCTTTGTATTGCTAATTTACCAGGATGTTTTTAAAACATAAATGGCTGCTAAATTCTATTACATACTTTACCTGATTTGGTTGTGATAGTCCTAATGATTTTCTCTTATTTTAATCTGTTAATGTGAAATTACATTTACAGATTTTAACACTAAACCACCACTATGTACTAAGATAGGACATTTGAGTAATTAGTAAACAAATTTAAACCTAGAACTTTGTATGGTAAAATAATGTTGTCACCTGTTTTCATATTTTCTGTTTAAAAAAGGATGGCTGCCAGGTAAGTTTGAAACCACAGGGCAAATGGCCTTTTGAAGGTCTTACACTCCACAATTCTCCAATTGCTCTGTTTGAATTATTTCAGTTTCTCTCATCCCACCAGAAAAAGTCACTTCGCCTAGGTGATGATTCAGTGTGACAGAGCGCAAAACAGAGAATCAGCCAAGAGCTAGAAAGTCTGACATCTAAGTGACAGAAGTTCCTGGCTTTTTTTTTTTTGAAATTTTATGAGTTTGAGCCAAACTGACCACACATACCAGGAAGCAAGGTCTGAGATGCTCCCAGAAGGTCTTGGCTTGAAAGAAATACGGACATCTTCAGCTTAGAGGAATGTAAGATCATGATGTATCACTATGACATTAGTCAGAGACACATGTGACACGAACAGGAGTTCTCTGACAAAATTAGTGAGGCAGAAAACCACAGGGCACGGAATCAAAACCGACCACCAGAAGAATAAGAGAAAAGGCAATCCACTCGATTGTTAAGGTTTTCATTTTTATTTAATCAAAGACTGGTGGATAAACATAAATACAGCACAATTACTTCAGATCATTCTTCATATCGTACACACAGACAGATGAACCTGAAAGAAATCTGCAGTCAGCAATGAAATGCATACAGCTTTTCCTTCCCTTGCTCAAAAAAAAAAAAAAATTAAAAACACACAAACTTAGAATCTCATCAGCACACTCTCTCCTGTGACAAATGATTCAGACATAAATAGTGGGTGCAAAGAAACTATGTGCTAACATATGTATAACCTTTGTTAATGAAAAAACAGAAGCAGCCATAGTGATTAAGATACATTCAGTTACTGGTAACTAGCTGTGCCCTAGAGGGCATTATCCAAAGAGAGATCGTGCTGCAGAGAAAAGCTATATATACACACAATGAAAAAATAAACCGCAAGATTAACGCATGCATGTTTAATACTGGAAAAATCACAGCCCTCCAAAATTTCTCCCTGTTTGTTATAAAAGCCCTCTGCACTCAACTAAAATTAAAATGATCTTAAAAGGATAATACTTGTAGTTTACTTAAGTCTTTTTAGCCACAGAAACTGCAATGGAAATAAATGTTCAGAGTCATTTTCAAAACAAAAACAAAAATCTATTCTTCCGATGACATGCATGATTAAAAGGTCTATGCGAGATACAATGCTCTACATTCCCAATGACTAGGAAAAAAAAACCTCAAGTCAATTTTTAGTTTGCAGATGGTCAAAGGATTTTGTATTCCAGCAGGAGTTCAAATCTTCTGGATCTTTTCGCCAACAACTACTGGATTTTCTTTTCTGATTTTCTCAGCAGCATCGGCTTTGTAATTGTAAGAGCAATTGTGTACATCTGAGTAACGGTGTACACCACAGTAAACATTTCCACACCGGCATTCAAACCCTGAAAGGGATTAATACACACACCTGAGTTGGATGCAAGGTCTAAATATTAAGTTCCTTAGCATAATTAATATTACATAGATCATGTATTTAGGGCGACAATCTAAACCATCATTCTAAACAAGCAGTTCCACAACCCAGGAACATGCTACACATTCCCAAAATTCGGTAGCTGACAGCTTCATACCTTGTACCCAGTTTGTACCCGAGCAAGTTGTAACCACTCCCCTGAGCCCCGGTGCTCTGACCTACGGTATGGCCACAGCTCCTTCCCACTGAAAACAGCTCACTGCACTGCAACTGTGCCACCCTTCCCAAATCCAAATACTACAACGTGAAAATGTGCTTCCCGCCCAAAAGCAATCTTCAGACTTAACTAAGATGAAACGACCCCTCCGGCAGAACTGCTAACAAGCACCACGGCACCCACGCCACGGGCCAACAAGGTCCCATGGAAGAGTGAACTGGACTGTGGCTGGGAGATTAAGAGCACGGGGCCTGGAGTCAGGGGCCTAAGCTCGAATCTCCTGACTAACACAGACGCAAACTACTTAAGTCTCTCCGAGCCCCAGTGTCTGCAACTGCAGTTTTAGTTACTGTACTGATTAAATGAGGGATGTATTAGGCGCTTACCACACAGTAAACACACAAACAAATGCCACCTAGTTTAGAAAAATCTCCAAAGTTGAAGCCAAAAGAGAAATATAAGGAAGGTGGGCAGTCTTTACAGAAAACTGGTCCTGCCGTCCAAACAGGACTTTACGGTGTGAGGGAATTATTGGAAATGGAACACAGGAATCAGTATTTTAACACTGACATGTGCTGTCAACTTCCTTTACCATATTTTTTAACTATATAACTTTATATCTGTAACTTTTGAATGCCAAATGAAAAATGAAGCCAACACTAACCCCAGACTGACAGATTGGACAAGATGAAAATTAGTTAAGTCTCAGCCCTCCAATCATGAAGTTTGAGGGATACTGGGATTTAGAAAGACTACTTGATATTAAATATGTGTATTTTCAAATGTGTTATTTCTTCATGTTTGGATGGGCCAGACTTCAACATCTTTGATAATCAGACTGAAATCTCCTTTCCTCTTTACCTCCAACCTATTCCTTAGTCAGAGAAACCTTCTTAGAACATAACTCTGCTCAAAATCTTACTTGCTCTCTTCTCAACACAATGCCTGGCACACAGTAGATAAACGGTCCCCATTGTAGCTGCAACTGCTTCCCCCAAGCTGACCAGTCCACAGCATTAGCCTGGTCTCTGCGGTCTGACCCGACCGCCCCCGCCTCCTTCCCCACTCCTGCCCGGGACGTGCCCTGTCCTTTCCCTTCTCCATGTTGTCCTTCAAAAGGTCTTCCTTCTGGCTCAAATGGCCCTGTTTCCATCAGCTGTAAGTCCTGCTCATCTCTCAAGTCCCAGCTGACACAGTCTGCCTCCGTGACACTCTCCTGGATGAGCCTCTGCTCCTCCTCTTATATGAATCACTCACTCCCCGAATTCCCAAACCAGCCTCCCTGACTGCACTCGACGTGCTTCCTGTACTAAATACCCAAGTAGTATCTTGAACACTCTTTTCTCCCGGTGTTAATAACAGCCCCATCAGCTCTTAGACAGCACTCAGTCTGTATTGATTACCTACAGTGGGACAGCGCAAGGCTAACTGCCTTCCGTGTATGAGCTCCCGGAACCCGCACAGCCTATGATGAGCCCTCAGAGCTCACCGAGCCCCGACCCCGCTCTCTGACGCAGCCTCCGGCTCCTTGGAGGCAGGAGCCGCCTCGCCGCCCTTTGAAGCACCTGGCACCCCGACCTCACTTGGCTAACACTCTCAAACTCGGCCCAAATGATTTTTTAAAAGAAAACTATTCATTTCACTTTTAAGTATATAATTAAACCTCCTTTTATTTCTTTAAGAAAATTCAGAAGCTGAAGCATATCCAGCATTAACGCTCATGGAAACAGAAACAATCTTACTTGAAGGCAGTAACAGGAAGCCAGGTGTCATTCTAAAATACAATCCTAATTTTGAACGATTTGAATTTAGCCCTTACCAGTCAGTCCCACTTTCTTCCTGCACAAGAAACAGCGATTCTTTTTCTGTTTTGGTTTTTCAAGAGACTTGCTTTGCTCTTCAGATGGCTGCTGTGCCGTGTCTGAGACGGAAGCTGACGAAAACAGGAAGGTGGAGAAATGCAGTTATTCCACGGTGACATCTGGGTGGTTGCTGTCCCCCACCCCCACTGATCTCTTGGAGGATAACTGAGGGATTTATTTATTCATGGGAAGACGCTCACCTTGAGGTACAGAGGGGTTTATGCAACATGACCCTTTCTATGAAACGTATGCAGGCACGCATGGAATGTGTGTGCACTTGTGCAGATAAACATACTGACACGTTTGCAGCATCTCTATTTTCTCATTTTTGCAATAATTGTGTATTTGATCAATACAAGGCATGTGCGCAGAGAAGAAAGTACTTAAATACTTCCTGTGTATCCTACGGGGGTGTGTAAGAAAATGGACTTATGCCAACTTCTCAGCATTGCTAATATCAGAACTAAGTAGGCTTCTCAGAAAAAAGGGCTGAAACCAAGATTCAGTAGAATACTAAGTATGGTTAAAATTTTCAGGATGTTTCACATAAAATCATTAGAATGTTAGAAACTAGACAAACTGGTGACATTTTATAATTAGAACAGTAAATGGATGCATGTAAGTGGTGAAACGCAGGCCAGCTGCACTACAATTCAGATCAAACTACCGCCCCGAAACTCAGGCGACCCCCCCCCCCCCGCTGTCACTAACTGCTCCGGCCCACCCGAGAGCTGTCACTGGACGCGACCTGCAACATGACCTGGCAGACATGACTCCTGGCTCTGAAACAGCGACTTGCCTTGGAACTAGCTCTCAGCCTCCCCAATGTCATCACGAGCCCTTCTCTTTCGGAACCCACTGCTCAGCCTGCGGGACTGCGGCAGGCCCTCTGCCCACAGCCCGTCCAAAAGGCCGTCCTCTGTCCTCGTCATCTCGTCTGGGTTGTCTCCTTCTTCTCAAGGCCAAGCCCGAGCGCCTGCCCTCCAGGAAAGCCCCGATTCGGTTCCCTGCAGCTTCCCCTCGGACCACCCTGAAAAGTCCCTGAGCACCACCCGGCAGTGCCGACCAGCCCCTCTTCAACCGAGAAGGCCCACACTGCGGCCTTAAGTGACAGCCTCAGGGGGTGCCCTCCACTGTGTAGATTTTTGACTCCCCACTCACCCCAGGCTAACTGCCGGGCCCCTCGTGGTGCTTCTCATCCTTCCTTCTCCAGCCTCGTCTCCCACCCTGCCTCCCGGATGCTGCGTGCTCCAGACACACCGAGGACACGCTGTTTCCCTGAATGTATCGACCCCCTTCTACCTTCGGGCTTCTGTAAAAGTTGCCCTTTCTACGGGGAATGCTTCTTCCACGCCCTTGCCCCTTCCTTCACCTACAGTGTGATTACTGCACACCCAGACATTCTGGGAGACAGTGCTGGTAAAGTGTACATTTTATTTTTGAAACAGAATATGGACACATAAAGCCCTTCGTTTTCTGTAACTAGACATTCCTACAACGCAAGCTCCATGCAGGCAGGGCTACGTGTCTTGCTTACAACTTTTCCCCAGCACCTAGAAGAGCTCTAGGTAAGGCCGGGCTGCGTGCAAAGAGCTTGGAAAAGCTTTTCCTTGCGATCCAAAAAGAATCTATTATATTTATTGTCTTTGAACTCTGTACATCATAGTATCTGATCTGTTTTCCCAATCACATTAAAATAAACTGATATAAAAATATAAAATAAAATGATATAACTAATAATTTACAAAGGCAGTGACGACACCATCGTAAGATCTTTAACAGAACTGGTTTGCCTACTGAGACACGAACTCTGCGTGGTCTCTGGAGATGGAGAAGTGAGATGCTGCACTTACCTGCTGGGCAGACCAACGCTACCGCAGACCGCAAAGGCCTTTCCCGGGGTGAAACCCAGAGATCTGCCTATGCGGCTTCTCTGTAAATGAGGTGAACACGCAACCCTCCAAGTTCTGGACCAGTGGACCTGAAAGCAAGGGCTCCAGTGTGCGGCCCGTTAATGCCCCCACATTCCCATAAGACTAGGGGAGCCTCGGCTCATCTGACACTATTGGCTGGTGGCCTGAAATGAAAGAGTCACCAAATGAATTCACGGGCAAGATGTCAGCCCATCCTGCAAAAGTCTCCGACTCCCAGAAAGGACCTGTTTCCTCAGTTTCTATGTGAGATTTAAGGCCAAAAAGCATGCCCGATCACACTGTGTTATGCGAAAGGAAACAATTCAATCCCTGAAAAGTGCCATTCAGTGGACTGAAGGCCAAAGGACCATAATCTCACTGACCCTGAAGCCAAAATAAGAACCGTGTCCTAAAAACAGGCAGTTTTTCATATTTTCATATTCTGGAACGAGAACTGGAAGGAGTTTGCCTGCTTGTTAATGATCAATGACAGGCGGCTGCCGGTGCTCCGGCCACGGGTCCTAAAGGGCCACTGGGGAGGCCACTGCAAGGGCACAGCGTCTGCGAAACGCACCGCCTGGCACTTACTAATTTGAATGGGAACGGCAACTAGACAAAGTCGACCGGCCTCTACTTTGAATTCACTTGCAAAAGCACCAGTCAGGTGAATCAGTGTCACTACCCACACACAGCATCACACTCGAGAGCAGCTCTGCTCTGGGTCCCGTAAAAAGGACGGAAAGGAGGGGGGAGGGAGAGGGGACTTTTCCAGCTTTAGTCCCAACACACACTTGCCTGGAGCGGCCACGCCAGCAACTGCAGTTCTCCCCAGTTCCCAACTTTCATCTTTTCCTACCTGTACATTTTTGCCCTCAGTTACTTTTCCAGCAAAAAGCCCTCTCCGCTGTGCCTGTCCTTCATAGACACGCAATCACACAGCAGGAGCCTCCTGCACCCAGCTTCTTTCATTGAGCATGTTTTCAGTTTGTCCCTGCTGCAGCGCGTCCAGCACGTCACTCCTTCCAATGAGTGAGTGACAATCCCGTGCATGTGGACGCCGCGCTGGGTCCACTCATCTGCTGATGGCCATGTGGGTTGTCCCTGCATAGTGACAGTTATGAACAATGCTCTGAGCACGGTCGGTCAAGTTCCCGTGTGGCCATCCTCAGGCCGCCACCCCAAGGCCTGGGTTGCTGCAGCCTGCAGTCAGTCCTCCGCCAACCTGGTTCTGCTTTTCCTAGACTGTTTGGCTGTTCTCACCCACTCTTTAAAATCAGAATAAATCTCATGTTTAATCCACACAGCTCTCCTAAAGCAGTCCCAAGGAACTAGTTCTCTGTGATTGTCTGAGCCACTGATTCAACTGGCCTGTTTGGACTCAGGGACCCTCGGAGAGGAGAATTCCACTCCCCGCTGCCGCTCCATGCCGGACGATGACCCAGCTGCCCTAGAATGCTTCCGTGATGGCGAGCTCACCACCTCGAAGAGGATTTCATTCTGCCGTTGGAAAGCTGCGAGATTCTCTTACTGTTAACCTGCTCTGATTCCCAAATCACTGGGGCATCACAGAGTAAAAATATCCTTTGTAGTTTACAAAGCGCATTTCACCTCCATTAGTTCACTGCCTTCCAACACCCTATAAGGTGGACATGGTCCTCAGTCTCCTTTAAAAGTAATGAAAATAAGGATCAGAGAAGTGGGGGTGTTGAGACTTGACGACAACAGAACCTCTGGACCCAACCCGATACCCTATTTACTGCGACCCCGTACCTGAGGGACTGAGAGGTTCAATAAAGAGCTGAGCATGTGGTTGAACAGGACAACCAAGTGCGACAGTTTAGAGTGCCCCAAAACACGAGATTTTTTTCGTAAAGTTAGATTTTGTAAGTGACACTGTGTGAGATACTGTTATTTGTTAAATTACAAGAA
This sequence comes from Sturnira hondurensis, assembly GCF_014824575.4. Classification (NCBI taxonomy): domain Eukaryota; kingdom Metazoa; phylum Chordata; class Mammalia; order Chiroptera; family Phyllostomidae; genus Sturnira; species Sturnira hondurensis. The sequence goes on along the minus strand of NW_028080496.1, from coordinate 1,187,241 downwards.
AACCTAATTAAATGAGAAACATGCTATACAATATGCTAAATTCTGGGTTAAACGTGAGGAAAAGCTTTCAGAGTCACAAGGACAAAACGAAAGCAGTCCTGCTCACCTGGTGACGACCGATCCTAATTATGAGGAGAAAACCCACAGAGAAAAAAGCTGTTCCAAGGACACTGTTCTGAGAACTCCAGGCAGAAGTGTTAGAAGATTCTGGCTTAGGCACACAGTTGCTACGCATGTGCCCTCTTCTGCCTGGGATAGTCTTCCTGAGGAATGCACACGGAGTAAACTAAGGAAGACAGATAGATCCCTGGGCAGGTCACCAAACCAGCTGCTCCTACTCTGGGAACAGAGCGGGGCTGGACGCGGCGTCAGCCACACATCCACACCCCAGCCCAGGGAGCGACACAGCTGCTTCTGCAACCGAGAGTCACGTGCCTGGGTTCCAGGTCCAGCTCAAATGACCGTGGCCTTGAGCCGAAGGCCTTTTCTCCCTCTGTTTGTTTTTGTCCATCTCCCACATAGGTGGGAAAAAATTCTCTGCCTTTGTTCCTGCCGAGTACACTTACATGTAATGAAGGTGCGGGTCTATACACAGATCCACGCCTGTGTGCAAGTTTTCTAATAAGACATTCTTAATTCAACAGTATAAACAAGACATTTTTAAAAACTAGGCTCAGAGATTTTACACACTGAAAACAAATCCTCTCAAATGCAGATGAAAGTCACAGCAGATTTTTCAAAGATTCTGCTATGCAGAAATTATGAATGCTGATTTTTGAAATATACTTAAAAGTTAATACTGGTTTAACCTAAAAGCCACCGAAAAAAGGAGCTTTTAGAATTTTAACTGCCACCTCCCCATACAATTTCTCTTACTATATCATCAAGAGCACCTTTTGTATTAATGCACTCAGGGCTAGGTACAAAAAAGGTTCTGTTTTCCTCCAAGCCCAACAAACACCATAAACCCATTTCATCTTGTGAGAGTTCACCAACTTACAACCTTCACTCCTGGTCAGACTGTCCAACAGTGGCCACTGTCTTCTTCAGCAGCGCCGTTTTGTCCCTATCAGTGCTGTCAAGTATGTTCTGTTGTGACACTTAGGTAACGTCTTCGTGAGTCACGGCCCGTGCCCCTTCTTCCTTATTTGCTCTCTGCTGAAACTGCCAGGCAACCCCTGCCTCCTGAAGCGCCCCCAGCCCCTGTGGCCTGACACTACCCAGGAGCACCCAGATGACTGTTCCCACCGGCCCGCTTGCCTCTCTCCATCCGAGCCTCTCATTTTCAACCTGTGCCGAGGGCCTCCAAACCTCAGACCTGCCACCCATCACACGTTTACCACTCATCACCTAAACTTACCACTGCCTCCAACTAAACTCTTTGAATTGTAAAATTTGATTATTTTCAACTTACTTCATCTAAAATCTTGTTAACCATAATGCTTCTTTCAGCCCCTCTGTCTACAGCGACCGCACCATTGCAGCTGCCACAAAACCAAGAGCTTTAACCCCTCCCTTGTCTTCCTCCTAAGTCCAGTGGATAACTAAATCTTGGGAATCTTTCTATTTCTGCTTAAACATATCCCTTGTGTCTGCCCTTCCTTAAACATTTCTAGTTAACTGAAAATCAAACTATTCACTAATAATAGTTATGAGTTTATAATAATGTGTTGGGTGGACTAGAATATGAATGTTGGCCACATAATGTATTTTCTTGCTATAGCAAAAGTGGCAAAAGGGCGATTTATGCCAATTATTGGCTGGGCATGAAATCAGAGCGAGGGATGAGCTGCCGTAGCTGACTTGCACTGCGGCAAACCGAAGCTAAGATCGACAGGGGTATCTGTCATCCCCACATAAGCACCACTCACAACCGAAGGTCCCGCCGGCCAGCAGGTCCTCTCTCCGCAGTGCATGCCGCAGGCAAAACGACACGCTGCGCGTCCTGGGGCCTGCCCTTGCAGCACGCAGTGAGCACGGTGTCACGCACTGATGGGATGTGACTCACGAAGCCCAGGTTGTTGAGCAAAGGCCTCGTCTACTCTCCCCGCCCGCGAAGAAAGCCTTCCCACACGGTCCCAGTCTTCCCGGGTCCCCTGACCACGCGATGGTGACAAGAGCATGGGCAAGAACAAGAGACGCCACCTATAAGTGCAAGTGACCAAATGCGGTGTCCTGCTGGAGTCCAAGATGGGGGGAGAGGGCGACTGACTGCCAGTCTAGTTAGACAGTCTCTCAGAAAACTGAGTCAGAAACGAGATTCCTCTCAAACCAGCAGCCCGTTTGCTTGGAGAGGACAGAGTATTTAGATCAAACTGGATGCAATAGTAATAGACAATGAGGTAACACGACCACTCATTCACTTAAATATGTTTCTCAAACTAAACAGATTTTGAATTTTCTAAGCTTATGCTGATGAGATACTTTTATACAAGTGGGAAATGGTTCCCAACATTTCAGTTAATTAAATACTTCAGGATATAAAATATTCTGGAAAATAAATATAAAAATGTTAAAATGTTAGGCTAGTCATTTAAAACTAGATGCACCTAGAACAGTGCCTGACCTGTAATACTGAAGCGTTAAATAAAATGACATGCTAATTCATATGCAAACCTTGCAGGTCTTCTGTTTCAGGTATTGCTTTGTCCGCAGATGTGCTGTCCACTTGGGAAGATGCTACAGATTCTGATAAAAGTGACTGATTTGATACAGGACTAGAAAGCAAAAATATTTAGATTTTAAAAGATCATCTCTATGCATGAACAGTCCTTAACGTGATACAAGGAAAAGTTCAACATATCTAAGCAGATTGTGAAGACAAGAAGTAACACAAAATACTTTTTATAATAAACATAACCACAGAGTTCTGGAACTAGAGACTAACGTGGACCAGAAGTCTCCTGCTTTGGAAATAAAGCCACAGTGTGTCCATTGTGTGTGAGTTCAGTTCATGCAAACGGGTGGCACGATGAGGACACGTACAAGGAACCCGAAAACGAAGTTGTAAACAAAATCCTGGCCAACGGGACTGAACATCCCCGTCGTGAACTGGAAAAAAAAACTATGGAGCCGGCAGGGTAGAGCACTGTCCTGACGCACCCAGGGTACAGGTTTGATCCCAGGTCAGGGCACGTACAAGAATTAACCAATGAGCGCATCAGTAAGTGGTAACAACGAATGGATGTCTTTCTCTCAAATCAATAAAAAAATAAAGAAACTATGGAGTAGAAACTTAGTATTGGTTTCCTAACAGTAGGATAAAAATAAAACAACTATTCCGTATTTTCAGACTTCTAAATGACATAACTTCAAAGTTAAAAAGAAAAAATATGCTATAGTACGAATAATAGCTACCATATCATGACATGAAACAAAAAAACTTGTGACAAGACTATTTTAAAAAATGAAATACTAGGCCCTGGCTGGTGTAGCTCAGTGGATTGAGCGTGGGCCTGCGAACCACACGATCGCGATTCGATTCCCAGTCAGGGCACATGCCTGGGTTGCAGGCCAGTTCCCAGCAGGGGACTCACAAGATGCAACCATACATTGGTATTTCTCTCCCTCTCTCCTTCCCTTCTCCTCTAAAGGTAAATAAATAAAATCTTAAAAAAAAAAGAAATACTAGTATTTGCAGAGTCAGACTGTAATGAGAAGACCCCAGCCTGGTACAAAGGACTTCAGGGGTGGGTTCGATGACATGAGGGGAAGGAATAAAGGAAAAGCTACCTGAAAAGGAAATCTGGGACTTCAAGGACGACCCCCCTCTCCGACCCCACCTCAAAGTAAAAACCAACAGCCTACTCTGACCAGTCATTACTGACGATGAGGCGGATACAAGTTCAGGACAGGTCAGCTCATGTAGTTCTCGCCAATAGGACTGACCCCATACGGAACGCGTCCCTTTCTTTCCCGCGGAGAGCCGTCCCCACCCAGAGGCCGCCCCCTACCTTGGCTGCACAGATGGAGACGTGGAGTCTCGCGCTGACTGCGCCTCCGGGACGCCGCCGTCTGTGCACGGGACTGGTAGGGACTCGGACAGACTACTGACGGAGGTCGCTGCAACGGCACCACAGTTCGCGTTAGTGACTCTGCGCTCTGGGCAGTCCCACACCTTGTCTAAAAGAAGCGAGACCGGTGTTCCACAAAATGCAGTGTACAAACTTTGTTTAACTATACAGTACGCTGGTTTACTTCTTTTAGTTAAAGTTTCCTCAATACTACAGTTATCCAGCGAAAATGCATTTATTTTAACCATGACGGAGGAAACCATATACAAACTGTGTATCAATAAACCAAAGCCCCGTTTATCAGGACTGAACGCCAGCAAACCCTCTAACTCACAGACAGCTTCCAAGTACCAGTGCAGACACGAGGTATTTACAATAAAAGGTAATTTAGTGCTAAGGCAAACCTAAGTTCAGAATTAAAATCTGTGCTCAGCATATTAGATTACATTATTTTCCCTATTCTTCATAAGGCAGATATGTAGATTATAATTTGACTTCAAAAACAGTAATTTATATTGATTTGATCTTAGCCTTAAGAAAACTGGAGAAGTTTTGATTAAATGGTTTTCATTTTTGGCTAGAGCACGAAGCAATGGTGAAAAAGCCTCCATACAAAATTTTAAATGCCCTAAGTATCAGCCTGCGTGTTCATCGACCACAGAAACCTGCGTTCCCAGGCACTGGCTTACCTGAGTACCATCCCAAACGAGGCCTAGTTACACCTTCCTTTCGCAAAGCTTACACTCCGAATCCTCACGACCCTTCTTCTTCCCCGACTGCTGCTACTTTAAGAGCCTGCTTCAATTCCCAGAGACTCCTTCGACTCAAAAAGCCAGAGGACTCCGGTGACTGGTGGACACTCCCTACCCTGAGTCACACTGCTCTGTCCCTCCGTCCTGGTGGGGAACACTTCCTGCAAAGCCAGCTGTGGCCGTTCGTCAGCCACTCTTTCCTTCCACAGCTGGTCTGACTGCTGAAGTGACCCACCACCAAAGAACCAAGGCCCCTGGCACCCTCATTCTCTTCCCTTACTTTCCAAGGGAGGTCAATGTGCTGGAAGTACACCTTTACTTTAATAAGATAATGGAGTTGTGTAGCACAGCAAGCAAGACTGCGAAATGGATTTATGGTAGTGATTTTCAATGGGTAAAAACACCCTCTCCCTGTCTCCCTACCACCGATAACCAGAGCAGATAATGAGACATTTTCCTGGTCTGAGCTTAGTGCAGTGAGGGCAGTGAGGGCAGTGTCAGGGCAGGAAGGGCGCTGGGTTCACTGTGTGACCCCGGTGCATCTCACCGCCGAGCAGGGCTGTGTTTCGGCCGGATTACTTACCAGGTGGGCTTATTCTATCATTACTACTATTCTGTCGTTGAAGATGTTCTTTGTAGCACACTGAACACATGCCGTTTGTACGGGGGTTTCCGTAAAATCCGCAGCCGGTGGAACAAAGCATAGGCACTTGGCTGTGATTGGTTTCTTGAGCCATGTTCCTCTGTTGCACACCTGAAAGTGACAAAGACTTAGCGAAAAAAGTCACACACTGCAATTATACATCATCCACGTTTGCTTTACACCATAAAGAAAACCCCACATACACTCTCCTATAAACTCTCTATATAGCTGTCAGACTGAGCGCTAAGATACAGAAAGATACACAAAAACTAAAGGGCCCGAACAGAGCTGCGTCACTAAGCCACCGCACACAGGCAGGTCTGGATTGGCTCAGAAAGTATAAAGAGCTGACAGAGAGAGACTCCTGCTCAGAGGATTCCACACCATCAACGTAAAGGGAAACCCCATTAAGTCCAGCTCAGTTTGAATCCCTAGTGATAAGAAATATGCACTCTAAGTTTTGCTATATTATACTATTGATTTCTAAACTTTTAAACCTTAGTCCAAGTTCATGTTTTAACCTGTATAATTTCTTCTGTTGGAAAAGCATTTCACATAATAGCAATGCTGGTGAAGATACAGGGAAGTGGGCAGAACGCCGTTGAAAATGGGAAGCTGGTTCCATCTGGCTGGAAAGCAGTCTGACAATTTACCCTACGACCCCTGCAAAAAGTCACCCCTTGAGCCACGCATTCTCCACGAGAGTGTTCAAGAGCATAGCTAAGGTACACCCAGGAAAAGGCACCGGCACGACAGGAACTGTATATCCAGTAGGTGGACGATCGGGGCAAAAAGGGCGCCCACTAGTCATCAGGAAGGACGGAAAAGAACACGTCAGGGACAGCGAAGCAAAGGATGACCTTTTCTGATCTGCCCCTTTTCTGTACTGTTAAGGACGAAGACAATACTTTTTAAAAGTATTTAAAAGTTAAAAAATCTCAGACAGAGGAACAGTTTGGAAACCACGTAAAGGCACAAATCAACTGGAGCAAATGGAAGAATCCAACGTGCCATTTTCCTCATAAAGTAAGTGGCTCTTTCAGCATGAACACAAAGGAAGGTAAGTAACAAGCTCTTATTTGACAAGTTCCCAGGTGAAATGAAAGTATGTGTACATTTAAGATGAGTCTATGTTCAAGGAACGTTGACACATGAGAGGGCCATGTTTTGCCACTGAGGTTTCCTTGGCCTGATAACCGAGGAAGGAAAGCCTTCAAATCACCGTAACACACTGACGCTATCAGAACAGACTGGTGCGGGGTGCAGGGATCTCCTGCGGATTTCAGAACCTGGAGCACTAACGCACTTGACTGGATTACGAAACAAAGCAGCAAGTTTATCATATCCCTCTAAACAAATGTCACACAGACTATCTAGACCTGCAGCCTAAGAATACAATCTGGGATGTCATTCTTACTCCGTGGTGGCAGGTCAGTTCAGGATCCAATCTTGCTGCTGTGACACACACACACTGCTCTGGGTGCCTCCTCTCCTACAGGCAGGTCTGCAGTAACAACGATGAGCCAGAGAAGCTAACAGCAAACATTTTCTTGATTTAGGGCCTCTGTCCCCCAGGGACAGTGAGCTTGTCAGGCTTGGGTATCAGGGCAATGGCTTGAGGCCACATACACAGCCGGGAGGAGCTGGCACTGGGACTCCAGACAGGCAGTCTGGCTCCAAAGTCCACGCTCCACCCCAGCGGCTCTCCAAGTGTGTGCCATGGACCCAGGGAGGTCAATGCATTGGCACTAACGCTAACCAGCCATCACAGTGATGTGTACAAAAGCGACAGTGTGTAACCACCTGCAGCCTGGCCCTCCAAATCCCGACAGAGGCACCACAGTGTAACGTGCTCACAGTAAAGTTAATTTTTTTAAGTCTCCACCCAGAACACACATGTCTTGTTAGTGTTTTGTGTGGCAAACTGGGCTGCACACAGAAAGCGTTCCTGCAGCGCAGAGGTATGCTGGCTGTCGGGAGAAAAAGCACCTATGCACTGTTCGAGCTGGACGCTGACTGGGTCATCGCTCTTACGGAACGTGTTTTTTATTTCTAAGAAGATCAGCAAACTAGTTATTCAGACTTGAGTATATGGCAGACATTATCTCAAAAATGAACAAAGTGAGCCTGTCACCCCAAGAAAAACAACTAACAGTACTTATGGCCAAGGACAACATTTAAGTAAAAACGACCTTGGCAAGTGCCTCCGACTTCTTTCTGCTGGGGTCAGTGGTGATGCTAATGGCACGTGAGTAGCTGGTACTGTATCAACAATCGGAAGATCAGTGCAAGCCTGTGAACCAATACGTCCCAGGTGACCAAGGTACAGTGGTACAAACTGTCGACCGACAAAAGACCTACTCAAAGTGAAAGATGAATGAATTTTAAAGTAACGGAACAAACAGCTTTTACATAGTTTGAGCTTCTATACCGCATACATCCCCTAAGAAACTACAATCTGTTTTAGTGTAATGCCAGAGAAGAACCACCTCTAGTAGCTGAGAAGGTGACTGACACGCTCCTTCCTTTCCCAACTATATGTACAGTGGACACCAGTGTTCCTGTGCAGCAAGTGAAACGTCGAGGCGATGGTGAGAATCTGGCTGCCTGCTGTCACGCCAGACTTTGAAGAGAACGGAAACACGCAGCAAGGCCACGTTTCTCACTAAACCATTCTGGTGCAGGGGGAAGGGGTTATTGTCTCATAAAATATTTTAAAGTAAATCATTAAATATTCTGTCATTTTTCTCAACTTTAATTTGTAATACGAGAGAGGTCACTAGCTATAACCCACCTAAACAAAAGCGCGCTGTAGGGTAGCCAACAATGTGAGAGAACACAAAGGTTCTGAAATTAAAACAAGGGGCAAAAGGTGATTCTCCGGGGAAAGGGAGCGCACACGGAAAAACTCTTATTCTTTATGTATAAAACACAGGTATCCATATGATGCAGCATATCTGTGGAAATAAAATTTTACACAGGTGGGAGTCTAATTAGATACAACGTATTTTAAAAGGCTCTGAGGAGGGCCATAAATAAAAGAGAACTGTCCAGCATCAGCTATTCTATGCTGCCTGTTAGTGACGGTAAATGATGTAAGATAAGAATTACAGAGACTTTCCCCACTGGTACTTCAGTGCATAGCTGGCAACCACATGTTCCCAGAAGAGACAAATATTCTATTTCCATTAAAATTCAAGTAAACAGCCCCAGATGAAAAGTACAACATGACCACCAAGCCAGTATATGTCACAATACCTGCTTTTTTTAAAAAAAAATTATTTATTTATCTTTAGAGGAGAAGGGAAGGAGAGAAGGAGAGAAGGATCAATGTGTGGTTGCCTCTCGTGAGTCCCCTGCTGGGACCTGGCCTGCAACCCAGGCATGTGCCCTGACTGGGAATCGAACCGTGATCGTGTGGTTCACAGGCCCGTGCTCAATCCACTGAGCTACGCCAGTGTTTATCAGCCAGGGCACAATACCTGCTTTTGAACAATGAGATTACAATCGAAAGACTGACAACACTGGCAATTTCCCAAAGCCCAACTACCCTGCACAGCAGCAAATTAACAATGATTTTCCAAGTCAAGTGCTTTCTTATAGAAGAGACTATTATCCTGGCAGGTAAAAAGCACAAAGGATGTCACAGCCCACTTGAAAAGGGAAAATAGAGGAGGGGGGCGCTCAACCTTATTTGTTCATCTTTAGGCCTCAAAATGTACTTTTCCATGAAGATTTGGAGGAAGAGCAAACCCACAGAGGGCACGGTAGCTTATGCGCACGCGCAGTGCCGGGGAGGGGGCAGCCGTGGGAGGAAGCTGGCCCTCCTGCCTCCCACACCGCGCCTTCTCTGCAGCGAAACCGCATGCAGGGCCCATCCGGAGGGCAAAGGGGGAGCAGCTCCTTAACTGCTGCACTGCGGGATTACAAAGCTACCAACCCAAGGAGGTAAAGAATAAGACTACCAGACAAACAAAAAATTGATTAGCATCGTACCATTTTTTGTCTATGAATTGCAGAAAATTCTGAAAATGTGCTTTCATAATCAAAACCGCAACCCATTACCCTTTCTGCCCCCTCGGAGAGCACTACAGGCCTTTTTATGAGCCAAAAACTATTTTGTTTTATTTACATTATCTTCTTTAATTCTCTCCAGAATCCTTTGATGTTGGTGCTATTGCTATCCCCACTAAAAACGAGGAAGCTGACACTTAAGTTGGTATTAACACTAAGTTGGTTAATAACTTGCCCAAAGTTACTTGTGTAGTAAGCAACTAGGTTTTTTCCTTTACCTAAAAGATGAAGATAATGACTTTCAAAGTCCACCCTATTACTTTCTGAACATCAATTTTTATTCTTTTTAGTTATAATTTAAAATTTCATTTATTTATTATTCAACCTTAAAATATTATGCAGCTTTAATTAGCCTAAGCAAGCTCTTGAGGAAACTTGTTTTTCCTTTAAGTTTTTTTACCTAAGAAATCCTCATTAGCATAAAAATTCAAGATCAAATATTTTAAGGCTACAATGGAAATAAGAATATCCATTTTTAATTGAGGAACGTCACATAAAAATTCCACATTTCCAGCTTGTCTTGAAAACAGGAAGACCTTACAACAGTGGACTTGTCTTCCCAGAATTAGGGCCCCTCAGCAAGAACCCCCTCCTGGAAACTGTACCTCCAACGCAAGGCCACCTCCACTTTAGTCACCTGACTAATCGGCACCAGTTCCTACTTCCTAGGTGACTGACTCCCCGTGACCTTTTCAGTCTGGGATCCTTACCACTAATTTCAGGAGAAGAAACATTCACCTATCAGGGTGAGTTAAACAAGAATGGACACAAAACTGAACACGGGCTGCAGGTAGGAGGTGGTGAGACAGGCTTTCCCTCAGCTCCAGCCTTTTGTAACCACGCAGAAGTGGCCAACCTTCTTCGCAACTGTTTTCCTACAGCTTTCCCAGAAGAGAACAAAGGAGGACTTAGGGTACATCCTACTTTATTTTTTTTTAACATAATCGGTCAAAACAGGAATACTTGTCCAGGTGCAGGTGTTGAGATGACTGTTTCCTGGAGGCACACAGTAATTTCCCACAGTCCTGGGCATCTGACCCCCACCTATCATACGGGCAACATATGCACATTCCAGGGGCCGAGAACCTTCGCAGAGGTGACCGAGAAACCCAGGGAAGTTCAAACAGCAAACAGATCAGAAAGTATGACTTGCTATAGGGCGCTCGGGATGGGTGCTGCTCAGCTGATAGAAACATGAGGCCCTGCGTCAGGTTCCTGCCATACGAGGATGCTTCGTGGCTCTCTCTGCGTAGCAGTCCCCAGGCCCCTAGGTCGGGCTGCCTCTCCTGCTGCTGCTCGGGCGGGAAGGCCAAACGGCAGGAGGAGTCTGGCTACGGTGACAGTAGTAACACCTTTGAAACACTACCTACATATTCTTTCCCAGCAAATGGTCAATTCATCATTTCCAACACACTGGGCTATAGAGACCCCTCAAGTCAAATATAAACCCCACCTTCCCGTTACTGCTCTAAGGAAACTCTTCATGGACAGGTGTGATCTACCTCACAAAGACAGGCCCCTGTACCACTTGCAGCGGACGGAGACAGGTCCCAGCAGCGGCACTGGGACCAAGTTCCTGCCTGCGACGGCCATCACGTGTCGCCCTCGGCCCACGACGGTTACGTCTGGGCTGGCAGACTTTTCTGTGAATGACCACATGGTAAGTATTTTAGGTTCCACAGGATGGGCACAGGCAGCTACAGACAACAATAAACAAATGAGCACAGTTGCTGTGTTCCAGTTAAGGTATACCCATGGCCATGAACATCTGAATTTCATTGAATTTTCACGTAACAAAATGTCATTCTTTTGATCCCCCCAAAAACAGTCTCAGCTCATGGGATGAACAGAAATACACGAGGAGCTCTGGAGAGGTGTGGCGTAAGCTGTGGGCAGGCTGGGCAGAGCACAGTTACCTGTGGGATTCTCCCACCCGAAGCTGGGGGTAAACTTTAAGTATCATTTGCTCTTGCCAAGTCTCATCTGTCTTGTTATGTGTGTGCTCATCACCTACCAGGGGAAAGGACAAGGGAAGCCAGAACTCACCCAAATCTGTGAGCCCAGGTGTGGTTTCATGCAGAGCTGCAGCTACGACAGAAGTGACAGCACTGCTCTCCGCACACCCCCCCTCTGCTGAGCACACTGCTGCTCACTCACCAAGACCAAACCACTCCGTGTCTTTAAAATCATAAACCCCTTCAATGACTGGATCTGCAGGATATCTATATCGCAGAAACTGACCACTGTCTGCCTGGTGTATCTCCTTTCCTCACTTTGCTCTCAGCCTTAACTCGCTATTACCTCATCTTGTCCTGTCTCTCTCCCCGCCACTGGAAGGGACCTCGGCAGTGCGGGGGTGCTGTCCACCCTGCTCGCCGACGCCTGAACTAGTGCGTGGCTCGTGGCAGGCCTTCACGGCGTGTCGAGAGCATGGATGCCACGGACACCTTGCCGGCACTCACCCACAAGTAGTCAAGTGCCCACCCCAAAGCAAGAAACGGGATCAGACTCTTGTAAGAGAAAATGGGTCTGCTGTCTGAGACACAGGTTGCTACCAGGCCTGCCAGCTGGGCCTCGTGCTCCAAGCTTTTCCATTCAGGCCACTCAGAGGGGTTCATTTGGCATTTTCCCCAATTTAGCAAGCCAAACATAGTCATTTTATGAGTAAAATTAAGTTGTAGTCAATTTTACATTCTCGAATGACCCCGGTTCCATACTGCATGCCTTAAGAATTAGACACAGTTATCATCCACACAAGGCAGCCCATTACGCTTTTTTGCAAAAGAGGGAAAATCCACTCAAATTTCCCCATTGGTTCCCATATTCCTGGACTTTCATTCACCTTTCTTCTCAAAAAGACTAACATAGACTAGGATCTGCCTACGCAGGAGCCATACACAAAACCCACTGTCAGTCCCTCCTCTTTGGCCCTGAAGGTGATGTTATAATCCAACCACGCACACTTCATGACGCACCTCCCACCAACCCTTTAAGGGGTCTCCTCTCCTAAGGCAATGCTCCAACTTAGTTTCCAGCACTTACAGGTGAATGTCTGTCTCCCTGATTTCTTCTGTTTAATACTGGCGCCCTCTGAATTTCCACCTCCTCTGCTCCTCTGGTATTTTGTACAATACTTTTTATACAAATACCTGGCTATACTATCTACCTTTATATAATACTTTCATGTGCCAAGCACTGTTCTAAGCACTTTATAAACATCAACTCCTTTACTCCATACGATGACCCCATAAAATGGGCACTATGACCATCCTGGTTTTGCAGACAGGGAGTCAGAGGGTAAGTGCACGGCTCAGGGTCACACAGCTACTACGTGAGGGAGCCGTCAGGACCCAGGCTCTAAACCGGTGGTTCCCAAGACGTAGCACTGGAGCCCAGAGCCCCCCGCAATCCCTCTAGGAGTCCAGGGGCTCAACACCATCCTGATAAAAACAAAGGCTTGCAGGCTGCCCATCCACAGCTCAGAGCAAGGCAGCCGCTGCAGCCTCACCACCACACTCCACCAAAGGAGCTGCCTCCGTCATTTAGGAACAGTCTTAATATAACATTATTGGCTTTATTCAATCTTGTTGCTGATTACACTTCAATGTATAGAGTCAGATCTTCCTTGCTCCTGCTTCCTACCCACAAAGTGAAGTCCACTCTCAAACAGAGCCAAGCACCCCGATTCTAGCCAGCAGCCGTTTCAGGACAAGGCCAGCTAAGGAAAACACTCTACAAATAGGAGGACAAGCACGGACAGCTCTTTGGAATCATCAAGAGCGCCCTTCAATATGAACAGTGCACGAATAACACGGTCTGTAGGGAGAGAATACAAAATAGATAAACCACGCCTGATACAGAGAACAAGTTACTTAGTTTTCCCAGGGTTGCATGCCCAGTGCTGTGGATTATGGGCTGGTCCATTTTTTCTGTAAGGGCCCGACAGTAACATAGTCTCTGTTGCAAGTCCACAACTTGCCTTTGGCTGTGAGAAAAAGAAGCCCCAGAGTTCATGAAAATGAATGGGCAGGGCTGGACTCCAATAAAACTTTCATTTACAAAAAGAGGTGTCCGAAAGGAAACAGCCAATCCCTGTTCTAGATCAATGCCTGGCACACAGGAAGGACCTCAAGTATAGACCAGATGAACAATCAGATGATTTTAGAACTATTTTAGTTAGAATATCATCAGGAAAGATAGGATAGAATGACACAGCTGTCCCCCAGTTTTGCTTGCCTTTGCCACAGCTCTTTGCTCAAGGCGCTGTAGCATACTTACTGTGATGCCTACCGCTCTCCTAGGTACCAGGAAGAGTTTCTGATACTCAGTTCTGCTCTAAGCAATGAGTACAAGGACAGGAATACTAATGTGTGGTAGTCATGTATCTGCAGTTATCATATCTATTTCCAAAACTATAATAATCCTTATCAGCCACAAAAACACAAAATGCTAAGAGGCACCTTTCATGGGTAATATTTTAAAATGCCCAAAATGATTATTGTGACATATTCCAGAAGCTGATTTCTCTTTTTTCAGTTCAGACACACTGACCTGAGGAGAGGGGTAAGGAAATGCATGGCGAAAGAGGCCTGAGCACGCTGTAGGCCATCACAAACCCATTGTCAACACAGGTGCCGGCACAGGGGCCGTGGTAAAGCACAGTGACAAAGGCAAAGACCGGACTTAATCATAAAGTTGACTCCATTTATTTACATCAATGGTGAGCCTCAGGGTTCTCTTACAGAGACAGGAGTGATACCTGTCTTCTATACTTCACAGGATTTGGGAAAGATCAAATGACAGTAAAAAAACACTTCAAACCCCCAAAACAGCAACAGAAAGCTCAGGTGGCTTTGTCAGGTCACACATCTGCAGTTCATCATGAGAGGGAGAGCTGCGAACCACCAGGTATATAATAGTAGCTGCAGCTGTAAACCCCAGACTCCTGGTTCAGCAGCAGCTCACAAGGGCAAGGTCAAAAAAGGCCTCCCTGGCGCACGCAGAGAGCGACCACCACCGCCTGGGTGTGAGGAGATCACTTCCTCCCCAGGCGATACAACTGTCTTGATTGTAAGTGTGAGGGGACAGTTTCTAACATCCTCCTCTCAAAAGTTAACAAAATGGTGCACCGATTATTCTGGAGAACTGTCAACAAAAATGTACTAAGTGCTTCAACTTGTTATTTATAATTGTGGGGGACAAATAAAAGCAAGTACGTGGCCCTATCAGGGGAGAGTCCTATGCCTGGAACATAGGATGGTGGGAACTGGCCCTGGAAACTATAAGGCCACCCGGTGAAGCCTTTGTATCCAAGCTGAGGACTCTGAATTTAACCCTGTAGGCCAGGGGGGCATCCTCATCACCCTGGAATGGGAAGGGGGACTTAACAAGTGCTGTTCACTAAACTCTTGGCTACCACTTTTTTACATATCCCATATTGTCCTAAAGAGAACTTCAGAGGACTTTAAAATGCATGTGGTGTGACAACAATAGAAGTAAGCAAAACCGGTCAATCCAAGAAAAAACAGCAGAAAAAATGAGAGGTCAGGTATATTGTCAATAAACAAAAGATGCCCACATCTACCAATCAGAAGCCATTCAGTGGATTCCAGTCCTGTGAGCAGCTGATGCAAAGGAGGACGTATATGACTCGTAAAGGCGTCCCAATATGCAAAAGAAAACACACTCGAAAGTACAACTAGTCCAGACTCAGATAACACAGGAGCACCGCACTGGTGGTTTAGAAGTGGAGCACAGTGTGATACGGCCAACCGTGTCCGGGAAGCAAAAGCCAGCTTCCAGGCTATTTGCCGGCACGCCTTTCGGCATAAAGCAGGAGTGCCAGGACCAACTCCATCACCAGTCAAAGACGCGCTCTTACAGCATGTAAGGGCGTGCCTGGGCTCACCAGGCATGCTTGACACTTAGGCATCTTTTGTTGAGTTTATTTCTCGCAGTTGTGTGTTCAGTTAGTGACTGCTGAGGAGACAGGGTCGAAAACATCTTGTCCCAAGCAGAATAGGAGTGTCTTTTTGGTATCATCGCACAGCAAGTTCTGTAAAGGATTTCATTTGAACCACGGGGTTCTAGGGCTAAAGCACATGGAGGACCCATTCTAAGCTCCTGATCAGGAGCACAGCCCCATGTTCAACAGAAGCCAAATAGGCAGGGCTGACACACTATCAGGAACACTAGACGGTGACATGTCTAGGCCACCAAGCCAGTCAGGCAGCCACCCCACCTCGGAATTAAGATGCTCTGAGTGGCTACCCACTTAACTTCTCATCATTTTATCTCAAGTTCTCCAAACCTTTTCCCACAATTTAAAAAACCAGACCAGAAAATGACATATGTAGCTATGTATTAGCAAGCACTGATTGGAAAGGCTGGCCTGTTATCTCGGACTAGGCCCCGTGCTAAGCACTCTGTGCTTCATTAGCAGCCGTATCTCCAACAGGGTAGTAGGGTCACCCGGCCTCCGCTTTTTAATCACTTACAGAAACTGAAGTCAGGCGTGCTAATCACTGCCTCCTTGCTAAGGTTCCTGTTTAACATAATCTGTACTACCTACAGCTCTTGGCTCTGGCTGCCTGGTACGTGCCGTGGGATAACACCTCCAGACAGGCTCGGCGGGCCTCGCTGAAAACCTGACCTCGAGCAACTGAATGTGGTGGAGGGGAGGTGGCAGTGGAGGAGGTACAGTACCAGACATAAGACGATAATAAGGCTGCCCACTTCCTGCAATTCCGTAAGATTTTTAATACACCTCTACCCCCCTTTTCCTTTCTTTACTAGAATGGATATCTGTTCCCATGGACTCTGGCCCCTGACTAGAAACCAGTAAACAGTGAATTCTTCTAGAATACAAAAGCATGTCTGCACTTCCTGTTTCCCTCCCTAACGTCTGCAATATTTCCAAACACACAGTGAGAGTGGTTACGAGGGCTGAAGTCCAGACTCCTCTCAGCTTCCAGCAGGACGACCCCCAGAGGAGGAGGTTCTCCGACAATAAAAGCACTAAGGGATACCCAGTCCTTCCTGGGAGACCTCAGAGGAATACACTGTTCCCACGCTGCCCCTCCTGCGGAGGAGCTTCTAGCTCGGAAAGCACTCTGGCCCGGGCCGGGGCCGGGGGGCGGGGGGGTCAGCTGGTTGCAGCATCGTCCTCTACATCGCAAGGTTGTGGGTTCAATCCCATTGGTCAGGGCATGCATGGGAGGCAGCCAATCAATGCTGCCCCCCCACTTCTCTCCCTCTCTCTCAAATCAATGAACACACCCTTGGATGAGGATTACAAAAAATGAGAGCTGTCATCACTGAACAAGGAGACTGTAATACTTCTCCTTCAGAACTACGAAAGGTTACGAACTGGTAACCCCTGGGGGCTTACACACTGCTGTGTATCTACTGACCAATCCAGAGAGGACAAAACCCAGGCAAACTGACACCTCGAGCTTCCCACTACTGTTGACCGGAACCGCGCACGCCTCCTTCATCTCCACCGTGCGCCTCTGACTACTTTCATAAGCATATCCACAGTCAGTGTATATTCTCTCTATGCTTTCTCAATGTCTTCTCACTGCTGATCCTGAAGACAGTTTTGATTATTCTTCAGCCAACACACTTGTGATGTGAAAGAAAAGATATTCACCTTAATGCGAAGAACATTCCTTCCAGTCCATGCCTCCCTAAATAGTAAGAGTTTGTAATCCTTCATCCACGTGCTCATCATTTTCATCACTGCCAACGTCTTATATTTTAATCATCCTATTTGTATAACCATGCATTCCTCCAAGAAGAGAAAAACATCCCACTAAGAGTCTCACTCCTGAAGAAAAATACAAATCAGGAAAACTAGAAAAAAAATTGGATGTCCCTCACCGACCACCAACGGATGCTTAAGGCGTTAAACTTCTAATAAGAAAATAAAAAAAGGATAATTTTTCTCCTCCATTGGATATTTATTATTTTTAAAGCATTTTTAAAAACCAAAGTTTGTAAGTTTAAAAGATTTGCAACTGCATTTAGGGGATAAGAACTCCTTTAACTTGAAGTATATGCTCTCTCTGATTAAAAAGGGCTATTTTTAGTCATTAATTATAACTTAAATTATTCCCAAGAGCAATTTTCTACATTAATACCTAACATCATATTCCCAAAAATACTTTTATGGTTGTTTGGGCAATATATTAATTTAAAAAGGCTAAAATTGACTGCAAAATAAACAGCAATCTAAGGAATTATCTCTTGTATCACAATGAGATTAGTTATGTGGATTCCACTGCTTCATATAATTCTGATAAAAAGGTATCATAACTAATATTTAATTTTTAATTATTATTCTAAAAAATTCTTCATAAATAAAAAACCTATGATCCACTCCCCCCCCTCAGTATTTTAAGTCCTCAGTATCCTACACACACACACACACACACACACACACCCCTAAAAAAAACATCTCATCACGATGACTTTCGGTATCTTGAGCACTTCAGATTGACAACGTCTCAGTCACTACGCCCAATCACACAGGGTCACAGGCTTGTCTACTCACACAGCGGAGGTGGATGAGCAAACGGCTGTCCTGTATCTTGAGACAGACATTAGCTTCCTGCCTTCCCTATATCCTCATAAGCAGCTACTTAAAGTCTGAGTTTTAGGCAAGAAAACATTTTAAAGCCTTCAGTGTTTTCCTGCAGCAGACTTCAGATTCATTCCTGTAACACATTTAACATGAAACAGTTGAGACAGTTAAAATCGACTATGGACATTTTAATTGTCTAAAATTTAAAGAAGTACTTTCACTATTATAGCTATGTAAAAAGGGTTGAGGTACGATTAAGAAATAAAATAATTTCATTTGGTATTTGACACCAACGTATAATATAAAAACAGATGTCTTCGCCTCGCCACAAGCCAGGGGAGCAAGGGTTGATTTTTATAGTCATATGAATGTAAACCAAGTAAACTAGGTATTTTTCTATTTTTCTAAGGTCTAGCTAATTTATTTAGCATAAACAGCCATATAACAACTAAGGAATAATTCTGACAGTCAATGGAGTGACCTCGGTGTCCTAAAAGACTATATCCCTCGGGACCTCCTGAATGGGGAGGGATTGTTGGTCCTTATGTGATAGAAGGAGGAGCCATTTCTTTTTTTTTTAAGATTTTATTTATTTATCTTAGAGGGGAAGGGAAGGGGGGGAGAGAGAAATATCAATGTATGGTTGCCTCTAGTGCGTCCCCTGCCGGGAACCGGGAACTGGCCTGCAACCCAGGCATGTGCCCTGACTGGGAATCCAACCGCGATCCTTTGGTTTGCAGGCCTGTGCTCAATCCACTGAGCTACACCAGCCAGGGCAGGAGGAGCCATTTCTAACATTCACTGTGACGGTTGAATCCCCCACAGATTCAAAATTTGCACAGCACGGTCATTCCTACAGGTCAATCAAGCATTAGAAGGCTGGTCTGAAAAGTAAAACTGCATTCAACAAACTACCCTAGAACACCCAGACAATACTTTTCCCCTACAAATGCAACATTGGCCTTGATTTCAGGACTTCACAAACACAGTACAGTTTCTATTTATATTAACAACATGGTTTGAAAACTCTATGAGAAATAGCGGCCAAACACTAGAATTTCACAAGTTTTCCAAGTATCACTTAATGTGGAAATATTTATTGTACCTTTGTCCTCAAACATGGCTGAAGGTTTCAGGGCTCATTCAAAATAATTCCAATGTTTCTTTATAATCTACTTGCACTGTATATGAATGATTTAAGAAAAAAATCAAGACCTCATAAAAGTTGTAACTTTACAGAATAATTTTCACACAAGTTAAAGTATTTGTCCAAGAGTCTGTGATTCAGTGGAACTTATTAAAACCTTGTGATTTTCACTGTATCAATCGTGGGCTATAAAACAGAAGCATGCTCCCTGTACAATAATTAACATTTAATGAGTGATTCAGGTAAAATTACCAAAGAATGTTATAGTTCTTTGTGGATCAAGGTTTCATGAGGAATAATATATAGTGAGTCTCAAAGTATCTTCCCACAAATTACTTACTACCAAAGGAAAAACAGTCACTCTTAAGTGGAAGAATCTGGCAGATACCACATTAACCCAAAGATCAAATTAGCATCACTGACAACCAGCCAAGCGGACATGTGCCTCCTGATGTGATGGACTCAGAAGCACATGTCACTGATGTAGCACTTCAGCCAAAGCTACATTTCCTAAACTTGCTCACAAGGACATATCACACAAACCCAAATGGAGAGAGAGACAGTAAATAAATGGTCTGTCATTCTTCCAAAATGTCAATGCCATAAAAGACAAAGAAAAGCTAAGGAAGTGTTCCTGAGTCAATGAGAATGGAGACAGAACAACTAAATGCAGTGAATGATTCTGTGCTGGGTCCTGGACCAGGAGGAAAACTACAAAGAGCATCATGGGGACAAGCCGAGAAATCTGAACACGGACTGTCGCATCACATTAGAGAACTGTACTATGTCAATGTCAAATTTCCTTAATGCGGGAACTGAAATGTCCCTGAAAATATGAGAATGCCCTTATTCTTAGAAGTATACATCCACTAAATATTTCATGGTAAAAGGACATGATCTTCAACTTACTCTCAAAAACTTCCGGAAAAAAATAACATCAGAGAATGACTGAGCAAATGTGGCAAAACATTAACAATCGGTGCCCCTCACCAAGGGGTATATGGGAAAAGTATTTGTATCATTAATGCAGCTTTCTATAAACTTGAAATTATTTCAAACTAAAGCCTGAAAAAAATAAGCATTTGAATGTAAACATTCTAAGGATTATGAATACCTAACAAGGGAACCACTTTGCCTACCTTACCTCCATACACTCCACACCAACCCAACAGCCATCAAAACTGGTTTGTGATGATCTATTTGATGAGTTGTAAGGAAACTGTCCATGCTGCAAGCATCCGATGTGAGGGCTAAATGACAGCGTGTGACTCAGTAGCTCTGAGTCAAGGGCATGTCTGCCTCCTCCCTACCTTGTTTTCCACTGCGACCTTCCGCAGTCCTGCTGGCTGCTAAAGAAGAGAGAGAAAGTTCTCTAACAGAACACCGCTCTTCTTCCACTGAGAACACAGCAGTAGAGGTGTCTTCTTGTTAAAAACTCCATATTATGTTAATTTCTGGTTTTGCCAGGTAACAAAGCACAACCAAAGCAAGGGATAATGAGTAATCAATAACATACAAGGAAAGCAATAAACAAAACTTGGTCATGCCAATGAAAAGCCGCAGAAGCACACAGTCACTACAGAGTGCCCGGAGAGGATGAGGCCCTGGGCACCCTTCCCACCGAGAGGCTAACACGCAAATGGATATCAATCCACAACCATGTCAGTGGCACGAAACTGAGAAATAAAGGGAGGACAGAGGGAGAGAAAACAGAGAGAGAGAATATGAGTGAAAGAAAATACGCAAGATTTTTCTATCCTCCCTACCAGAGCTAAGGAGCAAAGAAAGCCTTACAGTGAAACTGGAGCGGAGCCCCCACTCCTAGGCAGTTACACACACGTCCACACAACTTGCACTCGGTTTTCACAATGGCCTGATGCGAAGGGCCAAGAAGGGGACACAATCCAAATACCCATCAGACGGTGAACGCATGAACAAACTGAAATACACAGTGAAATACTGTTCAGCAATAGAAAAGAATGAACTGCTGACGAACTTGACAACCTGGGTGAATCTCCAAATTATTGTGCTAAGTGGGAGAAGACAGACACAGAAGGCCATACTGTATGTGATGCAATTTTCATGAAATCCTACACAAAGCAACTACAACAGAGGGCAGATGCAGGGCCCAGTGCGGATCGACTCCAAAGGGCCACGAGGAGGCTTTCTGGGGCGGTGGGGGTGCTCCACATCATGCTCGTGTGAGTGAACTTGGCCTAACTAAGACTGCACATTTACAACTAGTAAATTTCACTGTATGCAAATGTCTCAACAAAGCTGAATAAAAACAATAAAACAGGAGAAAGAACCCTTTTGATATTTTACCTGTACCAGGTAGAGGATAAGCAACACAAGTCTGCGTTCCGCATAGAGGAGCCACATGACTGATGAGTTTTCTGCAAGTTACCAGTATCCCCTTAGTATTTTTTACCTTAAAAATTTTTTCGAACTAATCATTGTCATTATTTACAAGCAGAAAAACTTTCCCCTTTCTTATTGTCCCTCTACATGCACTTCTCACATCATTTCAACACCCTGAAAATGATTTCATACCTTGAACGCTATCAAGTGGGATTGCTTTTTAAACCACTCATATTATTATTTTATAAACACAGAGCCACTAACTGACGCTCGAACACGTTCGTCACCGGAAGTTATGTGTTTGTGTGGGGGAGCTAATAATTCTGACCAATTCTACTAAACATGACCTGCTAGCAGTGGGTTCTACAGTGTGACTGACATCACGGACTGCATCGCCCATCGGCAAGCGCCACCTCCCAAAGGCAGCGCAGCTCATCCCTCTCACCAGGAATCACTTCTGAACATGTCCTAGTTCTTGGGAAAATGCAGACAAAGCAATTTTCCCCACACTTCCTCGCTCAAAGTTATGTTACAAAATAATTCATGTTCTAAAGAGTTTTCCATTTTTCAGATAAGAACTTCCATTTTTTAAAGATCCTTCTCTCGCAAAGTTTAGTCACCAGTATTCAAATATAAAACCTACAGATTAACTTACAGTAAATTTGAGGCCAAGACTTCTTTACAGAACTTCAAAAAATGTAAAAGTATTTTTAAGAAAAATTATAATTAATTAAAAAATTTTACTTGTTTACCATAAAGTTAAAGTGCTCAAAAATAGTTTTTTTTTTCATTAGAAGCTCTCAATTAAACAATTTTTATCAAAGCTGTCAAGATAAAATACTATGAGATAAACAGCCTGGCTGTGAGGAATACAACAACCTAAGACACAAATCCGGCCTCGGTGAATTTGGTGGAACTCCTTTTCCCACAGCTCTTACCCTTCAGAAATCTGAATGAATTAAAATGCTACTACCCTTCCAATAAAAACGTTAATATTGATAACCGATATTGTTTCAATACCATGTTTGGTTTATTATACTATTCGTTGAGGACACACAGTTGATTTTTCTTTTTTTAAAAAATATTTTATTCATTTATCTTTAGAGGGGAAGGAGAGAGGGAGAGAAATATCAATGTACAGTTGCCTGTCGTGTGTCCCCCACTGGGAACTGGTCTGCAACCCAGGCATGTGCCTTGACTGGGAATCAAACCAAGATCGTGTGGTTCGCAGGCCCGGGCACAATCCACTGAGCTACACCAGCCAGGGCTGATTTTTCTTTAACATATCCAACAACCATCAAGTCATTTTTTCCCCTAGAAATTAACACTCTTGCATTTGTCCAGGTTGACAGTTATCTTGCAGAGAAATCCTATCTGTTGCAAGCGGGATAGATATATATACAAATAACTAAGTACGAAAACAGCACTTCTCAGAAACAGAGCACAGGTCGGTACACAAGCCACCTTCTGGGCACCTTGAGGCAGGTCATTTCGGTGGCCCGGACTTCAGGAGCCACCTGCAGAGAACAGGTACCCTAAGTTTACGCAGAGTTCTAGCCACTCAAACGTTCATATAATGAATTAACATTTGACTTGCATTTATCCATGTCACAAAAACAAACCCTGAACTCCTAGTACATCAATCTCATCACCCAAGTAAAAATCAAATTAGCGGTCTTACCAATCTTTAATTTTAAGATCAATCAGGGCATACTTGAACAGTGTGGAACATACTAATCCCGTTTAACTTAACTCCTCTCCTCCCCCCAGGCCATTATACAGCCAGTAGGAGATTCATCTATACAACCTAAAAATAGTATGCCAGATGACAAGTCCGTGTTCATGATTCCCTAATTTCTACTACATTCTCTTCAAGAATTTAAATGGCACCCACAGGTCATTTTAAAAAGGCATAACGAAGACTATATATAAGCACAACTGAAGGAGTCTCTTTTCCACACCATTAAGACATCCCACATGTATATTTTCAATATTTCTAATGCTGATAAAACTAGTAATTTGGCACATTTTCAAGCCTCCTTTAATTAGGAAAAAAAAGATGAAGCATATTAGCTCTAAAACGACTTAAGAGTCAGCACCAGAAGCTGCACTGATGGGGTTTCAATATTACGTGGTAGCGACTTTCACACCTGTTTCAGCTGATACTGTACATAAACTAATTACTAAAATTCTGTGGCACATCGAAAATTTTGCCAATTTGACCAAAAAATAGGAATAATTTAATTCATTCACATTGGACTGGTACAGTTGTGTGGGCTATTGTCATTTTTTAAAAAAATCCTTACACAAGGATACGTTGATTGATTTTAGAGAGAGAGGAAGGGGAAACAGAGAGAAAGAGAGACATGGATCGGCCGCCTCCTGTACACGCCCGCACCGGCCGGGCGGGAGCCTTCCGGTGTGTCGGTGTGCCGAATGACACTGCGACCAGCTGAGCCCCACGTGAGCCACCGGGCTGGCCAGGGCTGTTGTCATTTGTTTACTTGACAATCTAAGGAAAAGAGGTCAGTGGCCCTGACTAAACAGTCAGGTATTGCATGTTTTAAAAGTCCTTGGGGCGCACCGGGTGAAAACCGCTGTTATGCAGAGATCACCTTGGTAATTTCAGGTTCCTGTGTCAGTGGTACCTGACCCACACTGTTTGGCCATTCCAAAAAGCTTTTCTCTTCTGTTTCTATGTGTAGTTGTAAAACACAAAATAAAATGCTAGGCACCATACTCTTTGGAGCCACTTAGCATTCAGGGGAAAATTGTTTCTACTTCATCAACAGTGTGCCCTATTTATTCATTGTTCTCCTCTACTGGCCTTAAATCTGCTGGATAAGAGCCAACTAGCTCCAACACTGGCCTCAATATATTTATTGCTAGGAAGTTAAACTCCCAACGACCTGGCTTTAAGTCAGCCAGAGCCAAAATTTTGAGTCTGACTCAAAATGTCCAAAGATAAACAAGCTCAGAAAGTCAGAGTCTTCCTGAATTGACCGCTAAACATGGGTTTCCCTACATAATCTTTACATCAATGTTTCTCAAGTACATGGACTGAGAATCAGAAAACTGCACATCCCTATGCCCTCCTCCACACCTACTCAGTCAATTTCTGGAGGCTGAGTCCAAGGAGAACCATGCTCCAGCAAGCTCCTAAGGGATTCTCAGGTTCAAGTTTGAGGACAACTACCTGAGATAGTGACCAGAATATATTACTTTAACCTGAGATATTGACCAGAATACTTTAACACATAACACAGTAACTACATATTTACAGTTAAAAGAAAAATGGTTTCAAATTAGTGCAGACGTGGCCCTGGCTGCTGTAGCTCAATGGACTGAGCGTGGGCCTGCGAACCACAGGATCGCGGTTTGATTCCCAGTTAGGGCACATGCCTGGGTTGCAGGCCAGTTCCCAGCAGGGGACCCACAAGAGGCAACCATACATTGATATTTCTCTCCTTCTCTCCTTCCCTTCTCCTCTAAAGATAAATAAATAAAATCTTAAAAAAAAATTAGCCCAGATGTGATGATGTTGGAATAATTTAGGTCAACTAAAATAGGTCAAAGGCTGCATTTCAAAAGAAACCTCCCCCCCAAACCCACTGGTTTCCCACTATAAACTTTGGAAAACCACTACTTAAAACGTGAGCAAGAGCTTTTGGCTGGAGGTACAAAAACACAGTCAGTAGCAACCACAGTAGCTGGTAGGGAACAAATGGTTTTACGTCGTCACCTCGCGGGCACTTGCTGCTTATGACAACTACAGGAAGGGGTGTCTCAACCTAGGGGTTGGCCACTCAGATTTGGGGGTGAGAGAGTAAGTAGCTACCAAGATTTGGTATTCACTCAAAAAAGATACATTACATGTTATAAGCAATTACCTAAAAATTTGAGAAAAATGATTTTGTATTAATGAAAACCAAGTAATACAGTCTTTTCAAATTATATATTGTTATAACACTTAAAACCTGTTAAATACATTGTTAGTTTGCACTTCTATTATTTTAAAAGACAGCAAAAGATTACTACTTGAATAGTAAAATATGCCACATTAAACATTTGAGAGGAGTATGGTATTTCCTGCCTCTGAAATGCTTTAATGGTTAAAACCAACCAAAACCCCCCACAACTTCTGCTTTTAACAATGGGAAAGCATGGATTTTACTAAAAGTGTAAAATTAACTCCCAACTACACATAAGAACTCAACCCTTTCAAAAAAGACAACACTCACCTACATTTTCAAAAGTTCTATCTACCTCATCTTTTCCTTTAACCACCAACATGCTTTCAAGGCTATTGATGAAAAAGGCTTTTTTTTTTTGCCTTAAAATACGTTAGAGGGGGATAGTGGAGAGAAATAAAGAAATATAGTATTTGGAAAAAAAATTCCAGCCCTGCCTAGTGTGGCTCAGTGGATTGAGTGCTGGCCTGTGAACCAAAGGGTCACTGGTATGATTCCCAGTCAGGGCACATGCCTGGGTTGTGGGCCAGGTCCCCAGTAGGGGGGGCATAAGAGGCAACCACACACTGATGTTTCTCTTCCCCTCTTCTTCCTTTTCCTCTCTAAAAAACTAAATAAGTAAAATCTTTAAAAGAAATTCCAAATCAACTATTTCTAAGTTTACCTCATTTTCTAGATGGGATTAGCTGCAGCATTTTCTTTTGATGATATATTTGATGTGAAAAAATGTGTGTGGCCTGTTTTCCTACCTGTAAGTCATCCAGTAGCTTACTGTCTCATGTTCACAGGTAGACGCTGCTCACATCTGGATGCAAAAATGGACACAAGGTCCAGGTTAACCGCTACTGAAAGAGGTCAGCAGCCTTTCCAACAACAGCCCAGAAAAAGTGCTTGCACACGGTGCCTGTCCCACCCCTCACCCAGCTCGGTCTCCAGCCTTTATCGAAGCATAAGCACATCGACAGACGGCTCTGCAATTCAAAACTGACCACACGTGGAAAACTACCTTTATTGTCCCTACGTCTCATTCTTTTATTGTCTTATTTTATTGTCTTATATCCTGCACATTTAAAAATGTCTCTCTTTTGAGATGTTCCAAAAGACTGTCAGAAATGTTTACCTTAAAGCGCCTCTAGAATCAGGCAAAAAGTTTCCATTCCAGCATGCCCTAGACGGAGGAACGGCACAGCACGAAGCTGCATGGGGAAAAGCTGGAAGTGCAGCAGGGCCAGCTCAGGAAGCCAAGTGGCTCACGGGCGCGGGGGAAGGGCTCTGGCCAAGTTCAGTTCAACCTGGGGACCCACCTATTGGCTAAGGCAACCTTGGACCATTACTCAGCCTTTCTAAAATGTCTCACTTATTACGTGAAGGTAATGATACTTACCTGTTTTATGGTTCTTTAGGTACTGCCTCAGAGAATGTTTAGCACAGAAATAGTTGGTATTATTATTTACCTTAAATAGTTAAGAAAGGTCAGGCCCTGGCTGGTGTGGCTCAGTGGATTGAGCGCCAGCCTGTGAACCAAAGGGTCGCTGGTTCAATTCCCAGTCAGGGCACATGCCTGGGTTGTGGGCCAGTTCCCCGGGTCGGTGGTGGGGAGGGTGTATGAGAAGCAACTGTATGTGATGTATCTCTCACATACTGAAATAAATAAAATCTTTAAAAAAACAACAAAGAAATTTGTTTAAAGAATTCAGAAAGAATTGTAAGCAGAGAAAGACAGACATGATCATACAGTGAAGAACGTATTACAGACAGCCAAAACCGGAAGCAAAGATCAGTTAGAAGGTTGTTTCAGTAATCTAAATGAGAAACCATAGTGTGGCCTGTGCTGACAAGAAGGGAAAAAGTGCATGGATTCTAGAGATGCTACAGATTTAAAATGGACAGGAAGCTGTGGCTACGTGGGGGTGAAGGAGAAAGGAGACCAGAACGCCCCAGGATCTGGCTCCAACGACGGTGCCACCCACTGGCTTTGACGGGAGGGGAAAGGGTCTGAGAGAGACTGCTGGGAGGACAAAATAAGCAGTCAGGGCTAGACAGGTTAAGTTCAGTGTCAATATGGAAGAAACACTGATAAACTGAATGAATATGGGTTTCAAGTGCAAACAAAAAATCTGGACTGAAGACACAGATCTTGCAACCATTAACATATAAGGAACACAGGGGACTGAAGATTACCCAAGAGGCATAGTGAGGGCCGTGTGAAGGTCAAACACTATGAAAGTCCAACACTTAGTGGCTTTGGTGAGGAAGCATTTGCAAAGGGCGGACAACACAGAGAGGAGGCGGTCCCAGCAGATTCATCGAACTAACAAGGAGGGTTTTGAAAAGGAAAAAGTTATCCACAAAAAAATTAGCCCACAAAACAGTTACCGACTTCTACAAAGAAGCCGTAGAGGACATACATTGCAAAACTGTCCAGTCCCCCTATGACAGAGAAGAAGACCTTGGTACCACTAAGCCACTGGTTCCAGGTTGTCTCAGTTTACCAACTTAAGGCCCATCAAAAATTTTCCTTTTGTTATTAGAAAAAAAAACCAATCACTGCATTCTTCTCAAAAAGAGACTGACAAGAGAGCCTTTAAATGCATTTATTATCCCCTCTAGATCACTCTCTCTCCATTCTAGAAGCATACGACAGAGCTCCATCACTGGTTTCAGCTTGCCTCAATGTCACAGCATTTAAAGCGTTTTCTCCTCCCTCTAGAAAACAGGTTTCTACCCTCCGAAGGAAACGTCTATACTAAAAGGAAGTACCAGGCACCCCCAGCCCTGTCGACCAGAGATCAGTACTGCGGAGCTACAGCATAGAGATGAAGGCGATCATTTCTCAAAGTGCCAGTGCTCCCAGAGGAGGTGAACCTTTACTGGGGTCCCCATTAAAACACGGTCATCTACAGCCAAGCTTGAAACGACTTCCACTGAAACTCTTACATTTACAACTACCTTCATCTCTACCTGGCAGGAATAAAATCAATCTTTTAAGAAGAAAATTAAATATATTTCCTCAAATGCAGAACAAAGGAAATATTTATGACACAAATTTAAGCATCAACAAAAATTGTTAATTTATTCAAGTGAAAATCATTCTATTCATGAATAAAGTATGTATCTGTATACATTCTAACACATCTAGCAAATTTAAATGGGTTGAAGATGTACTTCCTAAGAATTTTTTCACTAATTAAAAGCAATGAGTTTTAAGGTTTTCTTTTCTAGTCCATTTAGATATGAAAACCAAAGTGTCTAGAAAATCAAACTTTTCAGGAACAACAGGCAAAATACACATTAAAAAAACCTTTCCCCCAAAACACACAAAATAACCAACACACCCAATATTAGCTCTGAAAGTGAGACACACTGTATTCAGTAAATTTTTAAAAGTACAGATAATAAGCTAAATTATTTAAATTGCAAAATGAGCTAGAAAAATTCAAGACCATACACGCTCAACTACTGGTTACATCAATGGGTTAGAGCTCAACCCAGGACTTATCACTGAATCACTTACTAAATTACATTAGTATTTTCAACTGTCTTGATTGTTGCTTTAGAACAACTCTTAAAGTTTGTTCTGGAAGAGTAAGTAGTTAACAGGTCCACAACCTGAGCAGTTACAGCCCACTGCAGCCCGCAGTCTGGCTGGCAAGGTGCGCGTCAGCAGCAGGCACAGCCACAAGAGGCGGGTGCGGGACCACGGCGTGTGGCGCCTCCTACCTTCATTCACACACCTGTGAAATGCTAGGAAGGTGCTGATGAGCCACTTCTAAATCCTAAGTATATAGACACATATGCTGTATCTATATTTTAAAACACCAGAAATGCACAAATAGCAATAAAAGCTTGTCACATCTGTTCAGACACAGGTAATGTTAATTGGCACTGTTCCAGCTCCCACTCTAAAAATGTTCCCGAGATATTTTCTTGCAAGAAAATATTTCTTCTGGTGTGTGCTTAGCAGAAGCACATACTCAGGAAGCCTGGCCTGAACCACAATGCCAGTGTGAAATATTCAGCCTTGTATCTACGGGTAGCAATAGGTATAACAAGTAAAATACCCAACAAGAATATAATCACTCATTTAAGTGGATAAAAATATCCCCAATTTCCTTCAGATGATTTTAATTTCCAGAAAATGGGTTTAGATCCATCTACATATTGGAAAGAGAAATGTAAAGTAGGTTATTCGTTTAGGCGAAACTAATCAGTAAGTCCGAGGGCTTCAGAGGCGGGCTTTAACAAAACATGTAAGGGGCCACCGCTAAAGACTTTGAAGCACATCCCGTTGGTAGCATAGAAACTGGCATGCCCTTTCTGAGAAGCAATTTGGCCAATGAAGTTTTCATATCCTTTGATCTAGGTAAAGCCCACTCCACCGGATTTTTCCAAAGCAAACAAATAAAAAAAAAAACCCAACAGGAAAATATTTAAAAAATTAGACATAGACATCTGTTCAAAACAATGCCATTTTATAAATGGTGAAGAACTAGGAACAATCTAAATATAAAACAGGCCAAAGCCTAGGTGAAATAAGGCCCCACTAACAAAAGAATTATATAGCAACAAAAATTAAAAACAATTTTAACAGCAGATGATAGACACACTGTAGAAAAAAAGCTGCTTTTCTTTACAATTATGGGAA
This sequence comes from Sturnira hondurensis, assembly GCF_014824575.4. Taxonomy (NCBI): domain Eukaryota; kingdom Metazoa; phylum Chordata; class Mammalia; order Chiroptera; family Phyllostomidae; genus Sturnira; species Sturnira hondurensis. The sequence goes on along the minus strand of NW_028080496.1, from coordinate 1,157,051 downwards.
AACCATGGTAGGGTATACAAGCGAAGAGGAAAAAAATAAGACCACACAATAATCTTGTGGGTATATGGGTAAACTTTTCTTAATTTTATTTTTATTACACTATTTAGGCAATAGATAGAGCAGAAAAGCATTAATTTAAAAAACTGCACGATCTGGAAGCAGCAGCACAGCAAATACAAGAATCACACCGGCTGAAATGCTTAGCTGACATTTGGGCTGATTATGCAAATATATTTTTATACCTTAATTTCCATGAAATCAAAGAACAATAGAAAGAAAGTACCTCTAAAGAAAACTCCTGGGACTGAAACATAATACAATTATGTCCTAAGTAAGAAATGTCAACAGATTCATAGATACTTTTGAAAAAAAGTTTTGGTAGCCTCCTTATAGGTCTTAGAAATATATACCCATTCATTTCCTGTTTCAAAAGGGTGTTAATTACTTATCTACACATCTGAAATAAACAAAGTTTGGATAAAAGAGAAAGCAGTTTTACCTTGTCTTATATCAAATGTCAATGTTTTTAAAAAGAGCTAAAATTATAAGCATATTAAAAATGTCAACACACTGCTAAATTTAAAATATACTGAAGTTAAAAGGGGGTGTGTGCATGGAGTAAAAAAAAAAATTAAACAACTGGCATTTCAATTCTTAAAAAAACAAAACAAATTTAAGCCTGCCACATTTATCTGTCTTTTAGCAACTTAACACCTTAAGTTTAAGGAAAATGGCATATCAAATGGACCTCCCCAATATGTCATTTATAAAAACTGACAAATGACAGCTCGAACACCCAGTTCAAGAGCAGAGCCTGTTACTGGAGAGGATTTTGATTCAAACAGTTTTTAAATGACACTCAGACTCTGAACTAAAAATAATTATAGAAGAAAGCCAAGTTTGATTCTCTGAACACCTATTTCCTGTCCAAACAGCCCTTTTGTTCTGCTTCCCTGCTTAATTTTAATTTTCAGTTTGCATCAGAAAACAGCAACAATGACAAAACCTGGCAGACACAGAAGCATAAAGGAGCAAAAGTGTAATAGTAAGGATCGTTAGAAGACGAGAACAAAAATCCTACCAACAAAACCTCCACAATTTTCTGTTTGCTTCACCTCAGATTAACTTCACTTGAAGCTGTACCCAAAGCAACCAAACCTGAACGTCAAGCTCCACCTTCTCTGATGCTAGTGGCCGAAGAGCAGAATCTCCTCCCTGTTAGTGAAACTGGTCATTGTGATTGGACACAGCTAATATCCATTAGTTTAAAGAACTTTTCATTGCTAGCAGGTTAGGTTAAACGCCCTAAAACCCCCTGGCTAAGCTGGTTTCTTAAAGTAACAGTAGCTGACGTTTCAGTTTTCCCATCCTATGCTATTTGCTTACTCTTTTGTTTGGGTAGAAATAAATAAACTTACAGCAGTGAAAAATGTCACAGAAGCAGCTTCAGTTTTCGGTTCAGTGACCACCTGTTTAGAATTCAATGCTTTTAACCCAACTCATCTGATAGTTGTACAGAGCCATGAATGTGAAGTTATGCTTCATAAAGATATTCCCCCTTTTCAATAGAGTTCATGTTTTGCTTGAAACTTTCAGAACAGCAACAGAAAACCCACAGGAACATTCTGCTTAGAGGAACAAGAGAGCATTTTCTTTAAGACTTAAGAAGACCGTAACTTGTGAAAACACATAGTGCTAAAACACTGAATGCAAAACATGAATTTCAAAGCTACCTATCAAATCCACTTACACTTACATTCTCAGAATAGCTAGAGTAAAATTTTCAGTGGCGTCAAAATTGACATTTCTACTTGAAGGTGAAGAAAAACGAGACAAATCTTATTTTTCTAGTAAGAGGTCCAATGGTGTGTGCTTTGCCAAGGCAAAGACTCACCCATAGCAAACAGGCACCTATAAGAGGAAAGGCAACTTGTTCTAATGACATGTTCTCATAAAAAGTGTAGGATGGCTTAAGTTTTTTTTTTAATGTTGTTTTTAAAAATAAGAGTGGATACCATTTTGCACTCTACTTACTACTTTAAAGTGGCATGGGCACCCTAAGATGCAGCTAAAGGCTATGTATACTCCCCTTAAAATACTAAATTATATTAAATGTTATTTCTACTACAGAGTTTTCTAAAGCGAGTATAAGGACACTCTGATTTTTAAACCAAAAAAGACCTATCACTTTACACATCACTAAGTCTGCTATATTTTACTGTGTGTTTATTTAATTAGAACTGTTATGTTTTGAACTCCGACATTAGTCATTATTTTACTGAATAACATCTACTTTGTTCAGTAAAATATAATTTTCACCTCTAACAAAAACTCTGATGGATTTACAAAAACAAATTCAAAATTAAAGCAAATTAGAATGGCTCTTCTTAAAATACACTTGAAGTTTATATAGACAATTTTTTATTTAAATTTAGTCTTCAAAGCTCAAAATCTTGCATTTTTCCTCAAAGAAAATTCATATACTAAAACACAAACCAACAAGCTTGTTTCGACTACAAAGAGGAGCCTTTGGAAGAAAATGAAAATTCACATACTTGCAACTAGACAGGAATACGGAGCAACACCCTGCAGAAGAAGCCCAAACAGCTGCATGATCTATTATGCCTTTTAAGTGGACACACTGAAAGAGCCAATTCAGAGGTCCGGTTCCAAGATCCCTTGCAAAGGTCCACGGCTTTGAATGCCCAGCACTTCAGGAGTCAAGTTCAGGTTTTCTTCCCACTGTGTGGACACTTGCAAAAGAACACAGGAAGTAGAAGAGGTACAGGAGCAAACAACACAGAGAACACGCAATCTGAGTCGCAGCGTAAAGCTTGAGAGAGCAGGTTTTAGATGGCTCAAATTTTATAGGGTCATGGAAAAGGGGATGGCAAATATTTAAATCTTAAAATTTGGCAAGCATAAAATTAGCAGACAGTGACGGGAACCAAATAAACCTTTGCTCTGACACAATTTTTCACTTCAAAGTTAACTATTTGTATAAAACAGACACGTATTACAAACACTAAAACATCAGCAAGACCACTCTCAATCTGTAACCAACAGAAAAGAAAGAGGGATTTAGCGGTTTCTCACTGCTCAAAGATCTCCAGGATCTTCCTGAAAGAAGTTCAAGGTGATAAATATCACCTCGAGATGGCTCACAGGTTAAAATTAAGGGTACTGTATTCTACTTCTGAATCAGTAGCAGATGAAAGCAGCAAAAAAGGAATAAAAGGAAAGCCGTATCACAACCCAGATTATTTTCCTATGAAACAATATTGCTGCACAGGAACACGGCGTCTGTAGACTCCCTGAGTGTGACAACATCCCTTTCTGAACATCAAGTATTCAAAGGACTCACTGTGCGCTCTTTGTGGGAGCTCAGAGGTTTCCTGAGTCTAGCACCTACACACAATTTAGAAGAGAACAAGGTGTTGAACCCCTTGGTCTCATTTCAGTTTTGATTTAAAAGACCCCGAGTAAAGAATCAATACCTAGACTATGAGGAATCACTTCCTGTACAATGAGAGCAGAGTGAAAACTCCTTAGAATGTTACAGGACTGAGAATAGCTCAAGGTGTTCTTCCTGCAACAGAAACGTACCCTTGGCATCATCCCTGGGCACCCACAGGTGGTTTACACAGATAAAGGACCAGGCCCTGCCACTGGCAAAACATGGCTGGGGTCACTAAGGATCAAGTCTGAAAACCACCATCTGGTGGACAAAATTAATTAATTTTTACAAATATTTCTCTGACAAACACACACAACCTATAAAAGTGAGGTATGTATTTGAGTCTGCAATTCCTGAAATGCTTCTTCTAACTCATTAGGGGGAAGAAACACAAGGTAAATATGGACGGAGGGAAGGGTGGTAATAGCCTTCACTCAGCAAAATACTAAAGACTAAGGGAACAAAAGGAAAGCAAAAACCTATCTGAAAGATCTCTTTCCATCAGACAGTAAAGCACTTTCAGTCTAAAGGGTCAGCACAACAGACATAAATTAAAGAAACAGGGATTCACAATGCTGAGACCAAAGGACAGGAAGGGAAAAAGCACCAAGACCCTCAACTATGAAGATTTTATAGTCGTACACTTTCACGTGCCACACAACATGCCGAAGGAAACCGCTAGGCAGGAAAAAATGGCAGGAAACAAACCGGCAGACTTTAAGATCCCTGTCTTCTTAGCGGCCTCAACTATAAAAAAGAGATGAATGGCCCATACTACTTAATGTTCATTTTTCACACAGCTATCAAAAAAAAGCTTTTCTCAGTAGGAAACTTTTTAGAAGTTATAGTCACAAGCCAACAATTTTGAAAAGTGAAAGTTGGAACATTCTCTGATCACTCTGAGTGCTCTCTTTGAATGTGAACAAAAACCCTTATTCATTCATCCAACCTCTCCAACACCTACTCCACGCTGGGCACCACCAGCTGCGGTGGATGCCGCGCGGAACTGTCCCCACCATGGGACAAACTTACGGTATAGCTGGAACAGTGCTGTCCAACAGACATAACAGGAGCTACATGCAATTTTCTATTTTGTAGCAGCCACATTAAAACCTTAAGCAATTAAATTAACTGTAATAATATTTTATTTAACGGGAACGTAAAATAGCGTTACTTCAATATGTAATCGATATCTCATATCTCAATTCAGACTCGCCATGTTTCAAGCCAGATGTGGCTACTTAAATTTAAATAAAATACACAGTCATTAGCCACATGATTACTTGTAAATTAAAATCCATTTTCATCGTTGCAAAAGACTCTTATCTCTGCTGTCCAACAGAATAGCCACTGGCCACCTGTGGTTACTAAGTACCTGAACTATGACTACTGAGACTGAAGATCTAAATTTTTAGTTTTATTTAATTCCAATTAATCTAAATAGTCGTAAATGGGGTACCTACCAGACTGGAAAGTACAGCTCTAGAGGAAGAGACAGACACTAAAACAAACTGGGCACGTTTAGAGAACTGCAGTTGTCACCAGTGTTTACAGAAGAAAAATCCAATGTGAAATGAAGAGCCAACAGAAGGATGTCACCTCTTCGCCAGCATGGAGGAAGGATTCTTCAAGGAAATCACAAGGAAACAGGGACAGCACATGAAAAGGCATTTTTATGGGGGGGGGGGGGCAGAAAATACAGTAAGATGAACGAAGGAAAGAGCCAAAAGCATTCATTCCTAGGAGACTGTTGTCAACGGAATCGAATGGGACAGGAAGGCAGAGGAGCGGGAGCAGCGGGCGACTGAGACAGCAGAAGTCTCCCAAGGCAGCTGGTCCTCCTCACTCAGTGGACTCCAACCAACCCGAAAGCAGGCCGGGCGCTCCCATCCTCTCTGGGCCAGCAGCAGCTCCCTCACTGGGGAACCTGCCCCCAGCCCTTTGGACCTTAGACCTCAGAAGCACAGTTCCAAGGGTTGGAAGATGGGGGTGAAATTAAAACTGTTTGCAAGGCAAATTTTACAAAAATGTTACAAAAGAAATTCAGCATGTCATCACTTTAAAAAAAAAAAACACATGTCTAACAGATTGGAAAAGCTACAGAAATTCCCCAAACACACTCAGTACCAACACTAAACTTAAATGTTTTATCCTCAGAGAGACATTCTCAGAACATTTAGCACACCACAGTTCTTTCCTTTCTGGCACTTGAGAAAAATCTGAGAATTCTTTACTTGTTGGTTTGTTAAGGGCCTGTGTTTTCCAACAGACTGCAAAGTCCATTGAAGGCAAAGACCTGGATACGGTTCATCACCGTACACTCAGCACAGTTTCCAGCCAGCGGGGGACAGTGACTGCTGGAAGGCAAAGTGTACTGCACGGATTTTAAATGAAGCAAAAATATCACATGTCAAAATTTAGGAAACAGCGAACATGATGCTCAAATGAAAATTTAATGGCATGAAAACTTTTTTCATTATACAACATAAAACATTAAATGTAGGAACAATACAATCAATATTTTTAAATTAAAAACTCAAAACCAAACCAACCTGAATACCCTGGAAAATCAAATGAAAAACTCAAGGACTAACAAAGCAGTAAGCAAAAATCTGAGGAGAAAAACAGACAGGGGGGACTTAGAAAAACAAAATGAAAACACTTTACTCCCAGTTACTAAAACAATGTGTAGTCGTATCAAACCATTGGTATTAAATGAAACGTAAAAAGAACCAAGTATATATGCATTCGGATATGATGAAGGTAGCTTTATTTCAAGGGAACAAGAAAAAGATTTTTAAATAGGACTGAAATAACTGATCAAAAATTTTAAAAATGAGAAAAGTTATTTCACTTTCATATATTAGGTCAAAATAAATCCCAGATGAACAGAAAGAGATGGATGTGAAAAACGAAACCAGAAAAGAACAGGAAGAAAAGTTATCTGGGTAGAAGAATCCATTAGATATGAAAGTAAAGTGGAAGCCATAAAAAGTATTAACCTAAACTTCTTAAAAGGCAAAAACTCTTGGTGGTTAAAAAAAGAACTGTATGCAAAAAAAAAAAAAAAAAAAAAAGGNATAAAAAAAAAAAGTGGGGGGGGGGGGGACTGTATGCAAACAAAAGGCAAATGAAGAGCCAGGGAAAATATTTGCAGTATGTGGCAAAGGGCTGCCGTCCTACAAATATGAAAGGCTAAAACAGTATCAGAAATATAAACCATCACCCAAAAGGAGCAAAAGACAGACTAGAAGAGGTCCCACACCCCCATCTCTATTCATCATCACAATTAAGAAACAATACATTTTTTGAAGGGGGAAGGAAAGCAGGAAAGAAAATACTCAGTGTTGGTAAAGACATGCAGGAAACGTGTATTCTCTCATTTTGGGGGGTCAAACTTCACAATGATTTGGTCAACTTTATACTATAATGCTAGTCAAACTTTTAAGACAACATCAGGCTATATTTATGAAAAGATAAAAATGTTCATATGTTTTAACTCAGCAATTTAGAGACAGATTAAATCCTAAAGAATGAGAAACTCTGAGGAGAGTGAGGTCCTAAGGCCAACTTCACAGCACACTCAAGTTGTGCAGAGGGGACTCGTCACTACAGCTCTCTCCTAAGATGAAATGGAATGCACCCTTTAAAAACCAGAATATGGTTTTAGATTTGTTTTACAAACAAAAAACCCTTTTAAAACCAGAGTATTATTAGACTCCCATACCAGAGTATGGGAATCTAATAATAAATGTAATTCGCAATCACACAGGGATAGAGACAATAACCACATACACCATTTTGGGTGACAGGTTCTATAAAGCCATGAAGCGGCCAGGGAGGGTGGTCGGCAAAGGCACTGCTGGAGGAGTGACATCTGAGCGGAAATACTCCTGTTCCGGGCAGAAGGGGCAACGTTAAGGGAATAAGCGTGGATACTGGAGCAGAGGTGGGCACATACATCGTGAGAACAGCGGAAGGAGACCCCTCTACGAGGCTGGCAGGGCCAGGTTGTCTAGGGCAGCACCACCCACTCAGTAGCCCCACGTCCCTCGTGGCTATTGTCCCTAGCCTTGAAACAAGGCTAGGCCCAGGTGTGCTTTGAGTGGGAAATACACATCAGGTATGACAACAGTCCATAAAGAAAAGTAAAGTATCTCGTTAAAAATTTCTTATACTGATTACCTGTTGAAATCACCATATTTTTTGGTTAGGCAAAATATATTTCATCTGCTTCTCTCCTTTTTTATAAATGGGGCTATCAGAGAAGTTTAATTTACTTACGTGGCTCCCACTGTATTTCCACTGGACATTGCTGGTCTAGGGTATAAGTGCCACAGTTAAAAAGTTAAAATTTTATTTTGTCTATTGAGATGGATCATATTTGAGATAAGCTTTGAAGGTAGAGGCCGCCTCATAATGTTTAAATTCAACTTAGGATATGAAGAATACATACAAACAAAAAGACCGGGGGTATACCTTGCAAAATATTAACAATGGTCATTTATTCTTCGTAATTTTCTATTCCTTCTTCAAGTAAAAAACAAACAAAAAACCCACACATTGCCCTTATAATCAAATACAAAAAGTAGGGTTTTTTTTAAATATTTTATTTATTTATCTTTTTTTAGAGGGGAAGGGAAGGAGAGAGGAAAGAAACATCAATGTATGGTTGCTTCTTGTGCATCCCCTGCAGGGAACTGGCCCCTGCTGGAAACTGGCCTGCAACCCAAGCATGTGCCCTGACTGGGAATCGAACCACGACAAAAAGTAGGTTTTTAAAAGCAGAACAAAACAGCCCTTTCAAAACAAGGCACCGATTATCTGTCTGCGATTTACACACACTGTTAAGAATGATTCAAATCATCTCTCTTCCCATGCCTTTAAATAAAAACAGGTTATTCAAAGCTATATGTCAACTCATTACTTCCATACACACCCCTTTTCAGGAAATTAATGCTGCTCCCTTATTTGTCACAGCATCGCAGTCAGCAAGATAAATAAAAAGCTGCTCCAGAAGCACGCCTTGAGGCACTTCTAAATCCGAGGCTGTGAAGCACAAAGCACTTAAATGTGTGGTTAACATATCCTGATAAATACCCACCACATATCTTTCTCCAAAAATGTTCCAAAGGACACACCTAATCCTTTTCCTTAAACACCAGCCATTAAAGGTGCTTCCCTTAACCAAGGTCAGGAAAACTGAAAGGATAAACTCGGACAGGTTTCTTTCAGGTGAGTATGTTGAGGCACAGGAGAAATGGGATGGACAGGCACACCTTGTTTTTATTAACTGAAGGCAAGACTTTCCACCAGCAAAAAGATGACTGGCTTTAGTGCAATACCTGCTTTATTAATGTGGACTGGAGCTGAACCCACAGTCTCCGATGTGGGTATTTTGCCCAATTACACAAGGTGGGAGAGGGGAATACAAACAGTGATTTATGTCATATGCAATCAAGTGTTTTTCTTTTGTACTGTATGTATTTTTATTTTGAAAAAGGAGATCGAGAATAGTGCCAGACTTCTTACAATGTGATTTCAAAGGGAAAGACTCATCCTATACAGATGAACAAGGAATCTTGGTTTCTTGTGCAAACGTTCAAAAACTATGACCTGAACTAACCATTAGGGTTATAAATCTTCCATTAAGACATAAAAGAGAATCCTAAAGTTTCAAGCATTCTCCTTCTAATATTTCAATCTATTTTACCCCAGACTACCTAAAACATCCTCATGCACTGCACACTCCAGAGGCTGCTCACTTGTGCCCAGGAGAGCAGGAACAAGGAATGTTCTTGGGGTACAGTTGTAGACAGCAAAAAAAAAAAACCAAAACAAAAAAAACCGAATCAGTGAAATGAATGGACTACAGTCACACACTATTTTTATAAAGCTCCAAAGAAAAGCAGAGCAAAACATTTGCAAAACATATGTGATGAAACTTTTTTTTTAAGGCAAGGGAATGATAAATACAAAATCTGCCAGACTAGATGGACCAATTAATTACCCGGATAAGGAAAGGCAGGAGGGAGAAGAAACACAGAGGCTGACGCCAGTTTTGGTGATGCTTTAGTTTGGGGGAACAGTCATGGATTTTTATTACATTTTACTTCTTTTTTACTGTATTTTACACATTCCTCTGTGGTATTAAATGTATTTTTGAATACTTTTTTTCTGGCTTTACTGCAGTATACCCGACATACAATAAACTGTACATAGGGTTTAAGATGCAATCAGTTGTGACACAAGGAAATTATCTCCACAATCAAGATGAGTCCATTAACCCCTAAATTTCCTTCTGTACGTTGGTGATCTTTGTGATCCCTGTCTCCCTTATACACGTATTTTTAAATTTTTAAAACAGATTTTAATTACAGAATAGTAGCCACTGCATTCCTAGAGCCATCATCCTTTTTTAAAATATTAAATTAATGTTTAAGTCCACAGCAGTAAATAGTATCGATTGAAAGAAAAAGTTTAAAAACCGCCTGTAGGGGAAATTTAAATGTGCATGTTTGGCAAAAAAGAAAACTCCCACCCCCCAACCCGAAAACTTGGATTAGGAGTAATTCGGCAAGTGTCCCAAAACTGGTAACATAATTATGACATAACTAACCTTAAAATGCAAAGTTCATGGTATTTCAGTGTGGCGACCGCTCTGTGCGGGATGTAAATGCACTCACTGTGCTGTACACCTGAGACCAATACTGTGTGCCAGCTACTTAATTTAAAAAAATAAAAACTTTTTCGGCAATTTATAATATTATAAACGTTTTCGGCAGTTTATAATATCTCACATTTTAAAGTCAAACCCCGAACTTGATTTCAAAGCGGAATTGAATCCGTGTCTCAGACCAGGCAAACCACTAAGAACCGCCGCGTTCCCAGCGCCGGGCGACTTCGCACAGAAATGGGGTGGGGGTCGCCGCCCGGGCCGTCACTTGGTCACGACCCGAGACAACTTCCTAGTCGAGAAACCTATCACGTCGGGGCGTGTCGGCGGCGCGGCTTCACCCCCACAGTTAGAAACAAAGTTCAAGTCACTTCACACACAACCGTCCTCCGCACCTGTCTACGCGGACGGACGTAGACCTGAAACTACCAAGTCCAAGGGGAGAGAAGAGGCTGAAGCCCTAGACCGGAGCGGGACCACCTCCCGCCCCTTCCCTTCCGCAATCGCGGCAGGTGGGAAGGTCCCGGAAACACTGACATGCAGCTCGGTGACAGGGGCGCCCCGATCCTCCTCCCGCCAACTGCCCGGAACGCGACCGCCAGGGTCCCGCCTGGTGCCCCCACCTCACCCACCGCCCCGGGTCCCACGGCCTCGGCCCTCAGCGGACGCCCGGCCCAGCCGCCACCTGCCGCCCACCGTCCGCTTCCGGTCGCCGCGGGAGGGCCGGGCCGCACCTCACGAAGGGGAAGGGGCGGGGGAGCCGGTGCCGCCCTAGCTGCTTCTCACCTCGCCTCACCTGGCGGCGGCCCTCTCCGCCGGACGCGCTGCCCGCCACCGGTCGCCGCCGGTGAATGGGGACAGGTGAGGCCGCCAAACTCCGCTCGCTCTAGTCCCCTCACCGCCGCCGCCGGCCTCTCGTCCGCTGTTTAGTAAACTTTTCTGTTTGGTTGTTCGGCCTGTGACGCGGCATAGGGAGCTCTCCTGATTGGCCAATGCCTGGCGCTGACGCGGCGCCCCGCCCACCAAAGCCTAATTATTACCGGCCCGGCGGCCGGCTGGCGGAGAGCCGGGGGCGGGGCCAGGGCTCAAGGCGCACGGCAATTGGCTGCCTCCCGACAGGGGCGGGGCACAGTGAGACGCCCTGCTCCTTTTCCCCTCTCCTACGGTGCTGTCCCGCCCTCGAGCGCCCGGGCCTCCACCCTTAGTTTCTTCTCCCCGTCACACCTGTGGGAGTGAGGTTGTGGGGGGGGGGGGCGGTCTTTGCGAAGAATTGAAGGGGCTGGGAGGTAGGTGCAGGTGACTTTGCCATCGCTCAGGACCTGGCGTGTTTCTCGTGAGGACTGAAGCTCCAGGAAGAGTCGCGCTCCACCTGCCAGTTGTGCAACAGGAATTCCGAGTGAGTTCGCCCAGGTGCAGCCCAGGGCTCCCGACCGTGCAAAGTCAGAACTCCGGGTGCGCCCTGGAGGGCAGGGTGCTGCCTGGTCCCGAGCCAAAGCTGTCAGAGAAGAGCCAGACGAGAAGCGCTCGTGCACACGCGTGCCGCACACTCAGGCAAGACACACGCGCACCACAGCTTGGTCCCTGCACCTCCCAGCCGATCGAGGTTGGGGGAGATGAGGACACTGCCTCACGAAGCGTCCCCATCTTCGGTCTTAGCACAGGCAACATGTGCAAGGTCAAGTTGGAGGTCATTTCATCCTGTTATCTTGAGTGAGCACGGACAGGTAGGAGGACCGAATCCCTCTAGGATCCCATCTTTATTTTTAAATTTCAAGTTTTGTTTTTAACTTTTTGCATCCATGTTGACAATTAAAAATATGGCATTAAATTGCTATTCATCTTGATTACTTGATTAATTTTTTGCTGTCCTTGGAATGTTAAGCTGTTAGGATCTCACTATCCTCTTCCTTAGGTGGGTCTCACTAGGTAGACAGGTTTTCACAGGACTGAGAGCGGAAAGGTCAGGCACAATACAGGAGGCCTTGGGGATAGGAAGCAGTTGACTACAGAGAAGACACAGGCCAGAAGTAAATCTTCAGAAAGGAGGTGACTTTGGCACTAAAGAGTGCATAAGGCTTGACCCTGCTGAAAACCAAAAGAATTTCCTGCTCTGCTAAGAAGGCTGGAAAAGGTAGAGGGAGTTTGACAGACAGATACCCCAGGGGCCTGGCAAGGAATTCCTGTGTAAAGTTGATGTAAGCAATACCTGGGGGACTCCTGGTGACCTGCAGGGTGCTGGCCCAGGCCTAAAAACATTGAAATGTGTTTATTTAAAGGGCATAAAAAGTTAAATTAAAAAAAAACCTACAAACAATGGACCAACCCAACAAAATAGGATTCTGCCCAAGGATGTCCTCACTGCTCATGGAGACCAGGTTATAATGGAGTTTTAGGTTTAGTTACTAATTTTTCGTTTGAAAGGCGAAAAATTCGTGACTGCTTCACACGCCATGGGAGTGATCTGGGGCAGGTCGTGTAAGTGCTCTGTGCTTCTGATCGCTGTTAAAGTGGAGAGGATATTTTCTTCATTAGGCTGATTAAAGGAAAAACAGTTTATGCAAGAGAGCTCAGCACAAAAACAAGTCGTCAGTAAACAGTAGTTATAAATGCCACCTAACCAGTTCTCTGATCCAGTCATGGCTAAAAGTGGGTGCTCTTTTGCAATAGATAAACAGGCGAGGACACCCACAATCAGCAAGCAGCCAACAGTAACTGGCCAGCAAGGTATTAAAGATGCTCCACCTGGCTGGTAGGCAAGAAGTGCAGAGTGAAACAGCAGCAGGCTACCGTGTCTTGCCTCCAAAAGGAGAACGTGACTTGAGTGATGCTCAAAGCTGGCAAGGACACAGGTGAAACAGGGACCCTCAGTCATTCAATTTGGGGCTCACCAATACCAGAATGCAGTCGTTTAAAAAGGCTTAAATACACCTACCTCTGCTGTTACAGAAATACACAAATAAGTATGGGTACAGCTGGGTGGAGATGGGGACAGAACCCACAGGAGCTGCTGGCCCAGAGGTTCAGAAAAGCCAACACACGCACGTCCCAGAGGAGGGGTGGAAGTAAAACACAGGGCTCTCACCTAGGCAGCTGCCAGGTGAGACCGTGGGTGAATGGACAGGCCACATACAGGTGATCAGCCCTGGCTGGGGGAAGCCCCAGCACCGGGGCCCTGGAAGTCTGGCAGGAAGAAGGCAAGGCCACTCCAGGGTGGAGGGAGCAGAGTTCTGTCAGATACTGGCCAAGGAGCCTAGGCAGCTCCAGAGCCCCCCAGGGGCTTGAGGAATGAGGGAGGGCTGGGTTCCAGGCCACAGAGGTGGCCCCTGGAAGGGGGGTCTAGGAGACCCCCTAGGAGGGCCCCTGGGGTCTGCAGCAGGGAGACCTGAGCAGGGCGTATGTGACCTGTGTCAGGGGCTTACTCAGCCCCCGTGAGTAGAGAGGCCGAGACCATCCCTAATCTCATCCCTCCCCGGCACCAGAGCCTTGTACCAGATGCTGAGTCCACCTCACAGAGCTCACTGCCCTCCCTCCTGATGTGGCTGGTGAGCCGTGGCTGAGTCAGCGGTAGCAGGTCTGAGTGCCCTGGGTCCTGGGAGCTGGGGCGGGCAGGACAGCAGACCAGAGAGGCAGGTGCTGGCACCAAGACGCTTCTGTGCAGCAGCTGACACCTCTGTGCCCCTTACTGTGATCCTGACCAGCTGCCTTGGAACACGTGCGAACCAGCACATGCAGCGAAGCACACAGACCAACCAGTGACCAGCTGTTGCTGTCGACCAGGGCCTGAGCAAACCAGACAGTGGGTCACTCTAATGCAGCAGGCCCAAGGACTGAGGCCCTTAGGCAGGTGGGCGTGAGGGGAGGCTGGCTGAGCCCCAGGCAGAGCCTCAGGCCTGGTTCCTGGAAGTCAGACTGCTTCAGGGTTAGTGCTCCTCCCAGCTGGGTGTTTGGGAGACAGGCATCTCCGGCCCAAATGCCTGCGATTCCTGGCCATTAGTCACTCCGACGGAGAGGAAGTGCAGTCAGAAAAAGCACTGAAGATAAATAACCCTTGGTTTGGGTTGGGTGTCTGCCTCCAATGTCCCCGGGTGTGTTGTTCCCTTATCATTGGGACGCTGCATGCCCATTATTCAGCTGTCCTTCCATGTCGTCCTACAGAATCTCAAGTCTGGTGGCATCGTGTTCAGCGCATTCTAGGGACCCAGGAAGAGTTTAGTGAGCAAATGCAAAGTTGCAACGGAGCTGTTGCAGAAGGCAGGAACTGAAAGGGCAGAATGGAGTGGTGACAGTGATCATTTTGAAAGGCGGTAAGTCAGAGCGAGAGGACCAGGGGAGACACACCGTAGAGGTCTGGTTAGCAGCACACGCACAGGAAGCACTCTGACAGCCACCTCCCAGTCGTCCCTGGGGCCTGGCATTGCTAGATTTCCTGAGCTTGTTTAGGGGCCTCCCCACCAGCTGGTCTGGCTGCCAGGTCCAGCCCCCCTGTCTCTGTCTCCTGCAGGCCATTCATTCTGCCAACACCTGTGTGCTGGATCCTCCTCGGGGCCCTGGGCAGGGCACCCACCAGCCGGGTGCAGGTGCTAACAGAAAAGGCGTCCCCCCTCCAGGGGTGCACGTGTCCCAGGGGAGCTCAGCCCAGCTACACACAGAGCCAGGTGCTGCAGACAAGCTGTGAGGTGTCACGTGTGGCTGTTGGCTTTTGAAGGCCATGCTGTGACCTTGTGGGCGGAGGCCAGGACGATTAGGGCAGCTGGGTAGATGCCGTCCCAGGTGACCTGGCCCTGCCATGGCTCCTCCTTGAGTCTCTTGCACCTGTGTCTTTGCTCGCCTCTTGCGGCTCCGGGCGTGTGTCCAGACATGACTGTCACATGCCACCAGCTTGTGGGTGCCCCAGTTGGCTCTCAGCCTCCCGTGCCAACTGACGCTGGCAGCTGACCTGCTAAAAGTTTTACTCACTCCCAACTCCACCCTCTCCTGCCCCACTGACTCTGAAGCTCAGTGTTTACCTGCTGTGCTAACCAAGTCATTAAGTATTTACCTGCTGCCCAGGGCCACACTGGTAAACAAGACTGGTTCCCTCGGACTGCTAGCCAGGGGGAGGGAGACACCGCCAGCCCATTAGACCCAGTGCGCTTGGAGCCAGGCTGCAGTCGAGGCGGGAGTGGGGGCGCTGGTGAGCAGAGCTGGCAGCGCTGAGGTAGGGAGACCTGGAGGCCGCATGCAGCTTTGTTTCTCGGTTGCGGGTTGTACCTTGAATTACGACTTCATGCCTTGTCCACTCAGCTCCCTTGCAAACTATGGAAACCCCTATTGTGTGGCCGGTGGGTACCCTGCGAGGTCCTGGGATACGGTGACAGACAGGGCCAGCTCCTGTGCCACTTTGGACGTGGGATCCCAGAGGCGCCCTGCGCCTGCTGGCCGTGCTCTGCTTGGCAGGTCTGGGTCCCAGACTCCCCTCCTCGGCCAGTCCACCTCCTCCAACCTTCAGACCTGAGCCCAGAGGTCACCTCCTCAGGGAAGGCTCCCCTGACCCCTTGACCAGTGTAAGGCCCCATTATGCTGCTCTCGTAACCTCTCATTTCCATTCGTAGCACCTGTAATTATGTATTAATTAGTGGGGCTCTTTCATTAATGTGGGTCCCCCCATCATCTCCACCAGAGTCTCGTTTCTCACAGTGTTTACACTGCCTAGCACGTGGCAATGCTTTTAATAGATACAAATTGAACAGATGGATGGATGAATAGCTGGTTGAGTGGATGGATGGATGGACGGATGGACGAACAGACGAACAGACTGGGACTGAGGCCGAGTGATGCAGGGGCCCATTAGGAGACTAACCCAGCAGTGAGGACAGGAAGGAGAATCAGGGAACAGCCAAAGCCAGGGAGAGACTTCCCAGGACTCAGCCTGCAGGACTGGCCTCTGGTTGGGCGCTGGGACTGACATGGAGGGGACAACTGACACCGAGCACCAGGTGACGACCGGGGTTCTGACCGAGGGCTGGGGGCACTGAAAATAAAAGAGGGCAGGTTTGGGGGGGAAGCACACCTGTTGCCTTCGCGGCAATCTGCTCAGGCAGTGACGTGGGAGCGTTAAATTCTCGGCCACTGTGGACGTGAGGACAGCGAGGCTTTCCTCCTTGTCCAGGGGGGACGCCTTCCCAGTGCCACACTGGGTGCCCGACACGGTGGATGGTGCCAAAGCCTACATGCGACTGTGTTTTCAAGGGTGCGGTTACGATAAAGTTGCGTGAGTAAAGGAGGCACTGTAAGAGATCAACAGGAGTAACTAATAAAAACAGAACCAGCACAGGGACACACGCAGGGGAACCTACAGAAAAGTGGTCTCTCACTTCCTGTCGCCGCCCTGTGGTGATGGGAGATGATGCAATGCCCACGTGAAAAGACGAAGGGACATCCTCAGAAAGGTGCGATTTGACACTTAGCAATTGTTTACTTCTGGAATTTTCCGTATAACATCTTTGGGCCACCACTGGTTGGGGGATGACAAACTGTGGAAGGGGAACCCGCGGGTAAGTCAGACCTGCAGGTGAGGGGGACGCCTGACTGTCCCAGCCACTCTGAGAGATGAGCTTCCCCCCAGGCCGGGGGTCCAGGGGTAGTGTTTTATTAAGGGGAGTTTTTATTTTGGTCCACACAAGCGCCATCCGGTCGGCATGATGACAGGGAGATGTGGCAGTTTAAGGGCCAAGAGCCTCCCGTCTAGTTGCGCCCACCATCTCCTGGGGCCTTGTGGCCACAGCAGGGAGATGGCGGGGAACACACCCGCTTCTCAGCCACTGTGGCCCGAAGTGGCCCCGGGCATGCAAACCGTCTCCAAAACTGTGTGGGGAACCCCACCCCACCCCCCGCCGCCTCCCACCGTAAACTAACAATAATGCAGATATGCCATGTCCTGGCGTCGAAAGCCATGGTCCTTCACACACGCCTCTTTGTTCAAACCAGCTCCGGTGGACTCTGTGGTCTGCCACCGAGAACTCAGGCAGCACCCCATGCCCCGGAGGATTGAATCTGCCGGTGACCGGGTCCATCTGGCTTCAGAGGGGTGCCAGCTGCCCTCCTTGGGACTAGGTGGGGCCACTGTATCAGATTGGCTCAGTGTCCTCGTCTACAGAAGAGCAGGACCCCCGGGTCCTACAGGCTTCCAGGTGGCCCATGGTTCCTGCTCCCCGGACCCCCCCCCCCCCCCCGCACACAGTGAAGAGCCCACCTGGGAGCTCACCTTCCCATTGTGGACCCACAAATTCAGGGCCCTCACCCCCCGACCTCCTCTGTGGGGCTCTCACCCCAGGCCCCCCCTAGTCACCCAGGGCCAGGCACCAGGCGAGGAAAGGGTGGCTCCTATCATGCCCAGGGTCAGCTGAAAGCATTCACACCTCCCTACGGAACCCCGCCCCATTCCTTCCAGAGGAAACTGTAGTAAAAGTTCCCGTCCACGTGCTCCCTGCACCCCCTCTGCCGCCTGACTCCCCCCCNACAGGCGCGCCCCCCCCCCCCCCCCCCCCCCCCCCCCGTGCCTCTCTGTGTGGCCCACTGGGTGGCATGCCCCCTTCTCTTGGGCTCTGTGAGGATCACAAACTCTTTTTGCCATGGCAGCCACCTGCGGACCACTTGGCCTTGCCACACCTAAATAATAATTAAACCTGTATTTTAAAACACCCTTGACTGATGCATCCATACGTTTAAAGAGTATCTACCTCAGCCACTTAAGTGCCACAATCCTAGGCCTTGAGGACCCAGCCATGAGCAACCCAGACACGGCGGCTACCTTTCTGAAGTATAATTAGAGCCACAAACATGAAACAAATAATCACACAAATACATGTAACATGAAAAAGCGTGGCACAGTATAGGAAGAAAATAATTACAGGGTGCTACGTGAACGCACGGGGACAGGATTATGGCTTCTGAGCTGAGGCCTGTGAAGCACGAGCCAGGTGAGGAGTGAGACTGGCAGCACGTACAAAGGCCCTGAGGCAGCAAAGAGGGTGTGCCAAAGGGGAGGAGAGCAGTTAGAATGGTTATGGCGTCGGGAATGAAAGGAAGCAGGCACAGGACCGTATCAGAGGTCCCAAGGACATCCTAAGGACTTTGGGATTCTTCCTAAAAGTACCAACATATCTTTGAAGGGTTGTAAGCAGAGAATTATCTAATGTGATTCACTAAAAAAAATTTTTTACATTGATTTGAGAGAGAAGAAACAGAGAGAGAGAAACAGTAACTTGTATTTCCACTTATGCATCCATTCTTTAGTTGGTTCATACAGTGGGCCCTGGCCCGGTATCGAACACGCAACCTTGGCCTGTCTGGACGATGCTCTAAACCGACGGAGCTACCTGGCCAGGGCCTCATATACTTTACATTTTGGCCCAACTCCTGGGTCACTGCCTGGGGGTCGCGGCAGTGAGGAGGGGCAAAAGCAGGGGGAGGGCTTCCCTCCATGCCCTGAAACTCGGACAAGGGAGCTGTCCTGAGCTTACCTCTACCCCAGCAGAACAGACAGAGCATTCCCGGAAAGAGAAGGAGCCTCAGGGTGACAGGACATAAATTTTCTCCTTTTCTGTCCTTTCTTTAAGGTTCCTTCGAAGCAGTGATCTGCCCCTTTTGGGGGAGGGCCCAAGGCTAGAAGACTTTTTCAGGACAAAGAAAAGATGTCTCCTCTGGGGACTCGAAGTCACAACACTGTGTTTTTGGAAAGTGACCCCCCCCCAACTCTCCTGCCTCCTGCCACCTCAGGTGGAGAATTAGTTTTTCTGTCGCAAAACAAACAAACAAAAAAAGTTAAAAAAAAACCACCAATGAGGACGGCTCTTCTTCTTTTTTTAAAATCACATTGACTGAGGTAAAATTTACATACTATAAAATATACCCATTTTAAGTGTACATTTTGATGTGGGTTTTTTTCCAGATTTCAGTTCGGTGGATATTTCGCAGCTGTCACCACCCACGTAACCGCAGGCCGGCTGGATGAGGCCAGGACAGACTATTTCCATCCGCTCAGGAAAGCCCCCTCGGCCCCCCGGTTGATTCCCAGACCCTGCCGGAGGCCGTCCCCACGCACCGACACCTCAGTCCTCACAGCAGCCCCAAGGGACAGGCGCGACTGTCACCCCCACTGCACAGTCAGGGAAGCAGACTTTCTGGACGACTAAGAAACTCGCCCAAGGACACGCAGCTACAAAGGGGCAGGGCCTGAGCGCTCGCAGCCTGCCTCGTGCTCTGCCCCGCGGTGTCCGCTCGGGCCGGGCTGCTGGCGGGTCTCAGGCAGGTAGGCGGAAGGATGCCCGCGGCAGGGGGCTGTCCCCAGGTCCACTGGGGTCTTTGCCCGAGTCCCACCCAGGCTTCCGTACCAACAAGCTGCCCAGTCGCCCCTAAGGGGAGCTGTAACCCAATCTCCCCGTCTCATTACATTCAAAGCCATGTTTCCCACCCACGAAAATACGAGCTTCCAAGAGGGCTGGGCCCAGACAGGTTACCAGGAGGGCAGCAAGACCCAGAGATCCGGGCCTCTGGGACACAGGGCCTCCAGCGTGTAGGACCACAGCCAGAAGCCCCTTAGGGAGCCCCTGCCTTGGAGCCTGGGCAGGGGGCGGTCAGAGCCACGGACAGGAAAGGGACAGAGGGCTGCGGGGCGCCAGCAGGAGCTCGGCTGCGCCGGACGCGGGTCAGCAGCGCGTGTTTCCTGCGCGCTCGTCTCCGTGCGCTCACCTGGCAGCCGGCCTGCAGGGTGTTTGCGTGACTCGGTTTTCTTACTCATCTAATGACAGGCAGGGGAGCTCTTCCGACGCATTCAGTGAATGCCAGGACTCTGAGGTGGGGAAAGGCAGCGACCAGGGCGTGAGGAAACCCACCTGCACGCCCGGGGCCCTTGCACCTGGTGTGGGACTGCGTGCTGCCCCTTGGCCCCAGCCACTGCAAGGCCTGGCCTGTTCATAGTTCTACCCCAGCAGCTGCCGCCCGCCCCATCTATGTATGAGGTCATCTCGTGCCACTAATTACTGTAATGGCTTCATTCTTCTGCCATCCACGGCCCAGCCTCTGTAATGACGATGGTGGAGGCGTGCAGCCAGTCAGTGGGCGAGGTTCGAGGAACCCAAAAGAGGCCAGGAATGCCCTCTAGGTGCGGGGAGTTGGATGGGGGTGGAGACAGCAAAGAGGCCAAAAATATGGTATCGGCTCCTTTTCCTGGGCCCGTGACCCGGGCAGGACACCCTGCTGACCGCAGAGAATTACTTAATCTGGGGATAAACCCCACACATTTGAACACCGGAAGGGTGAGAAGTGAAGTGTTCCATGGGAGATGAAAGGAGACTCACAGGAAAATACTGAGTTTCTCTGTTTATCGGCCATTTGTAAATGTTTTTTTTTAAGGAATACCTTATCAAGTCTTTGCCTATTTTAAAAAATTGAGGTAATAGGTTTTTATGGATTTGTAGAAGTTTTTCACATACTGCAGTTAAGAGTGTTTTGTTGGGGGTATGTTTTTTTTTAATGGGTTTTTAAAAAAAATTATTTATTTATCTTTAGAGGGGAAGGAGAGAGGGAGAGAAACATCAATGTATGGTTGCCTTTCATGCGTCCCCTGCTGGTAACTGGCCTGCAGGGAACTGGCCTGCAACCCAGGCATGTGCCCTGACTGGGACTTGAACCGCGATCCTTTGCTTCGCAGGCCCGCCTCAATCCACTGAGCTACACCAGCCAGGGGGAGGTATGTTTTGTAAATACACAGGGTCCACCAGAAGTAAGGCCTGTTTGTGCATGGTTGGTAGGGTAATAATATGTGTGTAATAATTTATAGTTTTAATTTGAGCATTTCACCTAAAATGTCATACAGTGTGCTTGCATGTGATATTGTTATGTTACAGAATTACATGCTTAGGCTTTTATAATAAAAGATTTTTTGATAAAAAAGGGGTGTTATTTGTGCCAGACCAGCACTGTAGTTTTTCAGTCAGTGGCTTATCTTTTTTTAAAAAGATTTTATTTATTTATTTTTAGAGAGGGGAAGGGAGGGAGAGAGGGAGAGACACATCAGTATGCGGTTGCTTCTCATGTGCCCCCTCCTGGGGACCCAGACTGCAACCCAGGCATGTGCCCTGACTGGAAATCGAACCCTCGACCCTTTGGTTCACAGGCTGGCGCTGAATTCACGGAGCCACACCAGCCGGGGCCCCATGGCTTATCTTTCACTCTTTTAATAGTGCTTTTTGATTAACATGAGTGTTTTTAAAGATTTTATTTATTTTTAGAGACCGAAAGGGAGAAGGAGAAACATCAATGTGTGGTTGCCTCTCGCGCGCCTGCTAGTGGGGACCTGGCCTGTGATCCAGATATGCACACTGACTCGAGAATTGAACCAGTGGCCTTTAGACTGGCAGGCAGGGACTCAATCCACTGAGCCACACCAGCCAGGACACATAAGTTTTCATTTTAACTACTTATCTATCAACTTACTGTATTAGAATAGAGCTTTTTATATCCTATTTAAATATCTGTCTACTCTCACATCATAAAAATACTCCTGTGGACTCCTTTCACTCGCAATTTGCATATAACAGGTCAGTTTTATGATCTACCTCAAAGTATTTTCATGTACGGTATGAGGAAAGAATCAAATTCTCTCCCCCCTCCCATTTACATTACCTGCTTTATCCCACTGTCAATTAATTGAAAGACGCTCCACATCCCATTGAATCGCAGTGGTGCACTGTTGTAAAATAAATAATAAAGGGATTAAATACCTGCATAAGAAAGTTTCCTTAAGGACGGGTCAAACATACCGCTGTGGTCCCATAAGGTCATAATGGAGCTGAAGGGTTCCTGTCTTGACTTCCCAACTCGTGTGACGGCGTGTCCCAGCTGGAGTGACATTAAGCCCACACGATGTTGCCGCTGACCTGACTCCTGTTGCAGCGGGAGTGACCGCACAACCACATGAGGTCGCAGCTCAGGTGATGTCGAGGCTTGCGTGAGGTCTCCTAGTGTAAGAGGGTGCAGCCAGGAGGCCCCCAAAAGAAGGATTTATAGTGGGGTCCAGAACTCAGGGTGTCCAGGAAATATTAAAAATATGGGATGTCCTCACCCCCACAAGTATGAGCTTGGAGGGTGGGTCATTGAGTTGTTTTGCATAGCAACAGTTCAGAAGATAACCTCTAGAATGGTTATTTAACATATCTACAACCTTTAACTGGTTTCATAGATATGTTAAATAGCTGTGGCCATGCTTTGAGATAGAAGTGAGTTCCACCCAAGACAAAACTGGAAGGCAACTCCCCCTGGTTGCAGGGCCTGAGTGAGAGCTTGGAGATGATTGGCTCCACACCATGGGGCCACGCCTGCCCAGACTCATTATGGCAGCCCAGTAAAGCTGGAAGGATAAGGGAGTGCTGGCTGGTGTAGCCAATTGTGGGAGGAGTCGGAAATGGGGCTGCAGAGGAAGATTAGCGCGGGGATTTAAACCCAGAGGTGGCAACCATTGAGGGGAGAACCACAGTTTTGCCAGAGTGTGGACCTCTGCAGCTTTGGTGGAGAAGAGAACCACACAGCTTTGGCCAGGGTGGAGACCCCCACAGCTTTGCGGAGAAGAACCATGCAGCTTGATCCTGGCCAATGACACAGCTGATGGTGTCAGGAGCCTGAACCTACCCCTTTTCCTGAGGTACGATACCCCAAATTAGGGCAGAGGGAGAAGGAAGCACTGTGTACGTCTGTTGGTATCCTAAAGAACTTAAATATTTTAATGAGGACATTAGGTCACTACTTTAAATCTGTATAGCTTTTTTTTAGAGATTTTATTTTTTTATCTTTAGAGGAGAGGGGAAGGAGAGAGGGGAAGGAGAGAGGGAGAGAAACATCATGTATGGTTGCCCCTCATGGGTCCCCTGCTGGGAGTCGGCCTACAACCCAGGCATGTGCCCTGACTGGGAATCGAACCGCGGTCCTCTGCTTCGCAGGCCTGCGCTCAATCCACCAAGCCACACCAGCCAGGGCAAGTCTGTATAGCTTTACATAAGTATTTCCTTTTCACAGATTTCTGGCATTGAGAGATGTCTTTCCTTTGGCTGCAAATAAGCAAACCTAGTAGGGGGTCCTTTCAGTAATAGTGTATCGTACCCCACCACCACCCCCCGCTCCGTAACACTAATAATCATTTTGACCTTCCTCTGGATGGACATTTCCAGAAATAAGTGACCTAGTAACTATAGGCCTTGAATGCAGGGGAAATGACGTCTAATTAATGGTCGCTATATTAATCTGACCTCACTTGCAACGGAAGTGACGTTTGTAATAGTGACATTACATGTGCTTCTGACCTTCTGTGCGACGGAAATGACGTAATAATGATGGTACCTTTTGCCTTACGACGGAAATGGTGTTTCATGTAGTCGCCCACACTTAATTTGACTTTTTCAGCGACAGAAATGATGTAAAAATTAGCGCCAACATAACATAACGACCCAACACTCCCCATGATGAATTAAACGGACCTCACATTTCTTTTCGACATTCCTTGTGATTGAAATTATGCCCAATGTAGTCAACCCATTAATCATTTTGTCCTTTCTAGCGACGGAAGTCAGTGACATCGCACAAGCTACTGACCTCTGATGGAAATGACGTAAAATTAACGCCCCAACGTTCCCCATAACGGAAATGACATATAAATTAAACGGACCTAACACTTTTTTTGGACCTTTCTTGCAATGAAAATTATGCCTAATGTAGTTAACCCATTAATCATTTTGACCTTCATGGCGACGGAAATGACGTCTGAAATCAGTGACATCACAAGCCACAGACCTCCACCACGGAAATGACGTTTGTAATTAGTGGCATCATATGGGCTATTGACCTTCTTAGGTGGGGAAACGACCTACAATCAATGGTGACTATTTGACCTTTCTTGCGACGGAAATGACGTTTCACGTAGTCGACAACTTTTCGTTAGACCCTCTCAGTGACGAAATGACGTATAACCAGTGACCTAATACTTGCTGTAGACCTTCTCCGCGACGGAAATGAGGTATATTAAGAGCACCTCGTATTCATTGACCTTCCTCGCGACGGAAATGACCTCTAATGTAGTTGACCCACGTACCATTTTGACCTTTTCAGCGGATAGATATCTGAAACCAGTGACATCACCTGTTATTGTAGACCAATGCGACGGAAACAACCTAGGGTTAAAGGTCCTTTACATTCATTTGGTCTTTCTCGTGAGGGAACTGACATCTAAAGTGAGGTGGCCTCTTATTTATTTGACCTTTTTTTTTGCGACGGAAGTGACGTTTGAAACCATTGACATCACCTATTTGTAGAGACCCTGAAGGCGACTGAAAATAAAGGGCCCTCACATTCTTTTGGCCTTCCTCTCGAAGGAAATGACGTTTTGATTAAGGCGCTTGTCTAGTTATTTTGACCTTTATCAAGACGGAAATGACTTACAAGGGCACCGCAGTCCTCTCCCTACCCCCATCGGCTTTCCAGGGGCCAACCCTAGGTGGCTATGCCCTCCCTCCTTACACGGAGGGTTTTCTTGCAAACACAGCACATGCAGCTACTTTGATTTTCGGTTTCCCCAAGAGGATTTGCGCTTGCCACTCTTCGGCGCCCCGGTTTTTCTCAGTTTAAGCCAAAACCTCTGACAACGGTGCCTGCACTTTCCACCCTGACATTAAGCCCTGGCTTGCCAGGGCCCCAGGGCCCTGCTGCGTTCCCACCTGTGGCCACCAGATGGCGCCCTTCACAGGGTTTTTGACAGGTTGCTGGGTGCTCAGACTCCCAGCCCTTGCTGCAGGAGCCTGGAAATCCAGAGTCGATTGGTTGACACTGGACTTGGGTTGACAATGAACAGAGGTAATAGAAACGTGCATTTATTCATGTCTAAATGTGAATTTAGGAAAAATGTATAAATAGCATTGTATCTATTATTTCGGGGTCAGACGGAAGTTTCAGGTCTGGGTTTATTTCTGACTCCGCTGCGCTTCTAGCGGTGGGACCCGGCAAGTTCTGGGTGTCAGATTTCCCCCTCTGTGGAACAGAGTGAAATCTTTTAGGGCTTTCATGGAGATGAGGTTCTTCATAATTCCTGGCACGTACTACATATTCGCTTTCCCTTTGGAAATCCTCACTTCACCCTCTGTGCCTCTTTGACGTCCATTGCTGTCTCTTCTGTTGAACAATACCTTCTCTGTCTGGCTCCTTGCTCCTCCCTCCAGCCTGGGGACCCTGGAGGGCAGGCAGGGCTTATCTGATTTCTCTGCATTCAGCGCCCAGCCTTGAGCCAGGTACACAGTAAACACCTGACAAAAGGATGATGATCAGGGTCCCCTCTGCCTCCACCTCCACCCCAGACAAAGTTATCGAGGTCTAAGTTCTTGTCTGTTTTTGCCTAAAACACACAGTTGGGAAAAATGCGGTAGAACCTGAACTGGTGCTTTTGCTGTGGGGGCCCCCAGAGGCTTGCTTGGCTGCCCGTGCGCCTTCCGGGAGGCAGGAAGGCGCCAGTCTGGCTGCAGTCCAGTGGCCCCCCCCCCCCCGGGGCAGTGAATGGGAGGACTGCAACCTTTCTGGCCCACACAGGGTCACCTGTGTCCCTGACATGTCCCAGACATGCTGGGGCTTGCCTCCCTGGCTTGGCAGGCAGGGAGGACACAGAGACAGAAAGAATGGGTGGCCTGGGGGTCCCCTCCCTCTGGGGTCCTGTTTGAGTCCCTGGCCCCTGGTGGGTGAGGGTCAGGCATTTCCCCTGAGTGGCTTTTCCTAGACCTAGGGCAGCTCACATATCTTTGGGAGTGACCCCAAGTCCCCTCTGATTGAGGGGAGACCTGAGCAGGTGACGGGGCACCATGGCCAGAGTGCAGATGGAGTTGTGAGGGGATGGGTCGGCCGTGGGCTGCGAGGTCTTCATA
Organism: Sturnira hondurensis; assembly: GCF_014824575.4. Classification (NCBI taxonomy): domain Eukaryota; kingdom Metazoa; phylum Chordata; class Mammalia; order Chiroptera; family Phyllostomidae; genus Sturnira; species Sturnira hondurensis. The sequence continues at coordinate 1,130,986 of NW_028080496.1, read as the reverse complement.
CCAGCACTTCCGCAACTTGTCCCAAACGCTGGACACAATTCCTGTAATGACACAGGGAGGAGTCACCTCTGACCTCCGGCTCTGCCGCCCTGGGCCCAGGTTCGTAGTGCAGGCTCAGCTCAAGCAGGAAGGGCTCTGTCCCCACTGCAGGGTGGCGGGGGGCAGTCTCTAAAGCCCCCATCTTGGCCAAGAGCATGCATTTTCCCCTGCCTTTTTTTTTTTTCTACACATGTAATAATTGAAATCACTGGAAAAATGGGAAGTGGGAACAGAAGATTCTGGAAACCCCCAGGTTGTCCTAACATGGGAGCAGTGTGCCTGCTGAAGCCCAAGAAGGGACGGGAATGAAGGACGACAGGAAGGGGGTTTCCTTTGAGAGGAACCAGGGGGACGGCGGGACACAGGTCGTCACAGCCCTCATCCAGCGGAGCTTCCATTCCTTAAACATTTTTTTTCTTTCAAAAAATATATTTTTTAATACATTTTATTGATTATACCATTACAGTTGTTCTATTCCCCCCCTTCATTCCCCTCCACCCACACCCTCCCTCCCCCACCATTCTCTCCCCCTTAGTTTATAACCACGTGTCTCAAGTTCTTTAGATTCTATATTTCCCCCACTATTCTCGCCCTCCCCCCTATCTATTTTCTACCTACCCTCTATGCTATTTTCTGTGCCTTATCCCTACTTCTCCTCCCAACCCCTGTTGCTAACCCTCCATGTGTTCTTCATTTCTATGTTTCTGCTCCCGATTTAGCTGTCCTCTTACTTTGCTTTTGTTTTAGGTATGGTTTGTTAATAACTGTGAGTTTGCTGTCCTTTCACTGTTAATATTCTTCATCTTTTTCTTATATAAGTCCCTTTAGCATTTCATATAATAAGGGCTTGGTGATGATGAACTCCTTGAACTTGACCTTATCTGAGAAGCACTTTATCTGTCCTTCCATTCTAAATGAAAGTTTTGCTGGATAAAGCAATCTTGGCTGTAGGTCTTTGGATTTCATGACTTGGAATACTTCTTTCCAGCCCCTTCTTGTCTGTAAGGTCTCTTTTGAGAAATCCGCTGACAGTCTGATGGGCACTCCTTTGTAGGTGACTGTCCCCTTATCCCTTGATGCTTCTAGGATTCTCTCCTTCATTTTTAGTCTTGGCTAATGTAATTATGATGTGCCTTGGTGTGTTCCTTCTTGGGTCCAACTTCTTTGGCACTCTCTGAGCTTCCTGGATTTCCTGGAAGTCTATTTCCTATGCCAGACTGGGGAAGTTCTCCTTTATTATTTGTTCAAATAAGTTTTCCACTTGTGGCTGTTTCTTTCCCCCTTCTGGTACCCCTATAATCCGGATGTTGGAACATTTAAAGATGTCCTGGAGGCTCCTAAGCCTCTCCTCATTTTTTTGAATTCTCATTTCTTCATTCCTTTCTGGTTGGATGTTTTGTTCTTCCTTTTGGTCCATTCCATTGATTTGAGTCCCAGTTTCCTTTCCATCGCTATTGTTTTCCTGGACATCTCCCTTCATTTCAATTAGTTTAGGCTTCATATGTTCCTCCAATTTGTGGCTAAAATCAACCAGTTCTGTGAGCATCCTGATTGACAGTGTCTTGAATTGTGCTTCTGAGAGGCTGGCAATTTCTCAGTCAGTGAGAGTTATGGGCTCTGGGACTTCTTGCGCCATCTTTCGGGCTGTTCGTGCCAGTTATGTAGCAGGATCAGAGCCCTAGGTGTTCACCAGAGCAGGGCAACTCAGTTGCTGGGTTGTGACGCTGTATGTGGGGGCGGGGTCAAAGAGGGACAATGGCTTCCCGCCTGCCACCACCACAGCCACAGGTGCCGCAGCTGCCACTGTCACCGGGCCCACGCATTTCGTCCCACTGCACGCGAGTGTGCCACTGCTGTCAGCCCTCCACCACTGGGTTCGCCCCCTGGGGCCTGCGTGGTCCATCTCACTGTGCGAGAATGTGTGACCGAGGTCAGTCTGCCCCACACCCCAACTGATTCCGGGCTGCCTGCACGCCTAGTTCGGGGGATCTGTCCTGCCCGACCCAGCTCCGCTACTGGCTCCGTCTCTCTTACCGTCCCCGTTGAACGGTTCATTGTTGTCAGACTTCCGTATAATTCAATTTTCTGTTCTTTGGCTGTGTCTATGTTCTCCAAACCTTTGTTGTATTCAAACTTGGTTGTGGGAGAAGGCACAGTGGTTCCACCTATGCCTCCATCTTGGCGGAAGTCTCCCCATTCCTTAAACATTTTTCTATCCTGGGAAAAGCACAACGTGCTGACTGCAGAGAGAGCAGTGCCGTGACCCCCGAGGGCCCTCGGCTTCCCAATTTCCAACGTTTGCCCGTGTTTTTCATCTCCCAAACTTCTTTTTCTTTTCGTTACAGTAGAAGCAACTTATTCTGCTTTAAGAGGCGAATAAGCCCTAAGGTAAGGATCAGAGAGTTTATGGAGCTGGAAGGAATTTGAACATGTTCTGGTCTGTATGTCTTAGGTTATAGAGTATCAGCCAGAGATACTTCCCTGCCTGCTGCCACTTGGGGGGGCGGGGGGCGGTGAGGCTCTGCCCACAGCCTCAGGGCTGCCTGCCTGCCTGTCTGCCTGCCCTGACCACTGTGCCTGTACCCCTGTCAGCACTCCGGAGCCCTCTGTCACCCTGACCACAGCCTCTTCTGTTCGTCAGCTGGAAGCTTCCAGTGTCACTCGCATTAGTCAGGACTTTCGACTTCAGCAGCAGATGCTCGCACAATGGGATAAGTCAGGTCATAGTTGCCAGTTCCCCGCCTCCTTCCTGCCATGAAGTCATACATTCATGTCTCCACGGAACTTTACAGAACCTCCCTGTAGGGGAGGCAGAGTGTGTTTCCTTAAGTGCCGGGTGTTGGCTTCGCTCTGCGACGTGCTGTAGGTGACAGATTATCAGCGATGGGAACAAAGGGTTCAGATGGGCTTTGTACTTTGGTTTGGTATCTTGTGCTCCTGTGCTCAGCCGGGAAATCTTGCCCCAGGCAGCTGCTGGAGCGGGAAGGAGCAGCCTGGAACTCCACCCTCAGCCCAAAGGTTTCCCGGATCCCTGAGCCTGGGGAGGGGCGTCTCACCCCGGCCTGGCGCTGTAGCGTCGGGCCGACTGCAGGCCGCTTCAACGGCAACAGAACTTGATCTGCCCATAGAAGTGAATTGTCTGAGTCCGGGGTGGCCCGGCTCGGGCTCTGCCATTCCCCAGAGCTCAGCCAGGCCTTTCCCGCTCGTTCCTGTGTGTGGTCATGCAGCAAACACTGGCCTGTGTGCCCTGGGCTCCAGGCCCTGAGGTTACAGGATGAACAGAGAGGGGCCTCTGCCCTCCGGTGCTTACATTCCACTCGGAGACACAGACAATGAGAACGGATACAGGACACCGTGGGGGCAGGGAGAAGGGCCAGGAAGGTGAGGAAGGGCCCTGCGGGTGCCCCTGGGAGCCTGGAGCCTGAGTGCAGAGGCCCCGGGGGGCAGCCTGGGTGGGCGTGGGGAGCCCCAGGGACCTTGGGGTGTCAGGACCAGTCAGCTACAGTCAGAGGTGGGGCTGGACGGTCTTGTGGCAAAGGTGACGGCCCCAGTGGGAACCATGTGTTGGAGTTACTGAGTGGAAAGTTTCTCAGAGAAAACGGGAAGAGTCCCTGGCAGACAGGAAGCAGATCGGTGAAGGCCCACTCTGTACCCGGGAGGTGCTTCCCCGTAGCTTGTATAAGAGTTCGGAGAACGACAGAGGAAACGCTTCCCTCCCTCGGGGGGGACTGGCCACGACACTTGTCTGGTCCCAGTGGTATTAAGCTTGAAAATGGGCCCTGGGCTTCCACTGCTCTCCTGGAGGAGCTTCGGGCACCACCCAACCCTCAGGCGGGGGAGGCAGGCGGGGCTGAGTCCCCTGAGCTGACCTGCCCGGCGGAGCTTGGAGCCCAACTGCCCTGGTCAGTCAGCCTCCCGGACCCACAGATTGAGGGTGTGACCCTGAGCGACGGCTGGTGTGCTGTGTGCAGGTTTGGGGAAGTGCGTTTCACGGTTTCGGTGGCAGCAGCCAGCTGACACAACAGGGAGGGAAGTCTGTGCTCGGTCAAGCCGCCCTGGGCACCCCAAAGGCCACCCCTTCCCAGGCTTTTGGGGGCTCAGGTGGTGGCAGTGTTTGTGGGGAAGCTGTTACCCCTACCATCTCCCCGGGGCTGCGTGGGAGTGTCCCACCCTGCCCCCCGCCATGTGGTAACCCCGGGGGTCTCTTGTTAGGATCCAGAATGTGTGAGCTACTTTTAAACTCAGTAAGAAGATGAACAATTCCAGTGTTTTTTTTAAAAATAGAAGATTTTAATATACAGTTCACAAAAAGGAGGTATACAAATAACCAACAAACACACAAAAAGATGTACGGCGTTATTAGTTATCAAGACACATACTGAAACCACAACATGCCCTGGCTGGTGTGGCTCAGTGGATTGAGCACTGGCCTGTGGACCAAAAGGTCGCCGGTTAAATTCCCAGTCAGGGCACGTGCCTGGGTTGCAGGCCAGGTCAACCCAAGTAAGGGCATGTGAGAGAGGCAACCAATCGCTGTTTCACACATCATATTTCTCTCCCTCTCTTTCTCCCTCCTTTCCCCTCTCTCTAAAAAATAAATAAATAAAATCTAAAAACAAAAACCAACCCACAAGTGCCAGGTGGCACCCCTCCTCACACCAGACTGACCACACTGAACGTTGGCAGGGTGGGGAGCATGCCGCAGGCCTCTGTATTGGTGGGAGCAGAAAATGGTTGGGGAGACAGCTTTGGAACACAGTCTGGCAGTTTCTGGTGAAGCAAACGAAACACATCGCTTATCCTTTGACCCGACATTCCATTCCCAGGTGTGTTTCCCCAGGGTGAACGGGGACAGGTCGGGCAGCCTCCGTAAAATGGAGCTCCTGAAAAAATCGCCCTGAGCCTGTGAATGCCCTCAGGAGTAAATAGCTGCGTTCCTGTAAAACATCACCTTGTGTATGGCAGCGTTATTCACAACAGCCCCAACCCGTGGGCGATGCAACGGAGAACAGCGGCGTGCAGAGACTTGTTTGGTAGAGAAAGGGACAGACCCCGACATACTCAGCAACAGGCTGAATCTCAAAACCACCCTTCTAAGTAGAGGAAGCCCGACGGGAAAGCACACAGACTTCGAAACGTTTTATGTTATGTTATGATGGGACTGTTTATCTTTGTCGAAACTCACTGAGGTGTCTACTTAACATGGGTGGATTTTATAGTAGGAAGTTGAATGTGATGATAATTTACAGCAACACAGTTATCCCACATCCTCAGGAACAAATCCCATTGATACAGTTCTTTGTTCTAAATATTTTATTTATTTATTTCAGAGAGGATAAGGGAGGGAGAGAAATATCAATGTGTTGGGACCTGGCCTGCAACCCAGGCATGTGCCCTGACCGGGGATCGAACCGGCGACCCTTGGGTTCACAGGCTGGCACTCAATCCACTGAGTCACACCAGCTGGGGTGATGTAGTTCTTTCTGAACAGCCTTCCAAAAATGCAGATCTGGCGTGTTGGTCTCCTGCCTAAGACCCTTCAGAAGGTTCCTCTTATTCTTCAGTCAAGTCCCAGCTCCGAGCCCTGTACACAGGCCGCTGGGCCCTGTCCCCGCTGCCTCTCCCAGCACATCCATGGCCCCCCGGGCTGCAGCTCAGCCTCGTCAGGAGCTGCCGAGGTGGTGGAGTTCCCTCCCTCGGGGAAGCTCTGGTGTCATTTCGTACTGGGGCACTTAGCACACAGCAGCTGGACTTGGCAGTGGTCTGTGGGAGACCCCACCGCGTCACGGGCCGTCTGCGGTCAGGAAGAAGGCCCCTGGCCTGTGCGTGGGCTCCGTGGAGGTGGCCGGCTGGCTGTGGCCTCTGCTCTTTCCTCTGCACAGCATTCTGAGCTTTCTCGGCTCTCAGCCGAGCTGGTCCCACGAGGGCCCGGTTTCGCTCATGATATCACCAAGCAGCACACTTCTCCTTGTTCATGTTCCATCTCTGCCCTTTGGTTTCGGGCGGTGGAAAGTCCAAGGCCCTTTGCCCACATGGCTTGAAGGGCTTCTTCAGATAAGGCTTTTCTTTTGCACTTCCCCTCAGATGGCATTTAGGAAAGCAAAAGAAAAAGTTGCATTTGCTTTGCAGACCAAAACCTAAGAGAAAAATGAATATGGATCCAGCCCTGGTATCAGTCTGACGGTGAAGTAGCCCATTTGTAAAACATGAGACCTTCTTGGAAGTGGTAATAATACGATGCTGGTGACCCCTGGGGCCAGCTCCACAGCGATGGGCCTCTGGAAGTAACCACAGATCAGTGAGGCAGCCCTGTCCCCAGGAGAGGGGTGGCCTGGAACTCCAGTGGAGGGGCTGTGGTGTCAGGTGCACCCCAAAATGTGTCGTCCAGGTGACTCCTGCAGGAGCCTTTGCCCGTGGAGATCTGGGGACACGGGAATGACAGGGAGAAGCTGGTCCAGTTAGAGACATCCAGAAGACCCAGCTTCCAGAGTTAGGGCAGAGTCCACAGCTGGGGCAGGGAGCTGAGCACAGGAGAGGAGCTGGGTGTGGGTTCAAGCCTGAGCAGACGATCCTTCGATCCTGGGGGGGGCGGGGGTGGGGGGTTGGGGCTCCTCCCCACAGGCCTCAGGGAGCCCTTGGAGGGTCCTGAGCTGCTGAGTGGAATGAACAGTGGGTGCTCCATCGAGTGTCACCGGGTGGGCGGGGTGAGGGACAAGCCAGGCACTCTGTCTTATGTGGGGCCCTGTGTCATTTTTACCACCAACCCTGGGGTTTTCCCTTCTACTCTTGCCTCCACCATCTCCCTGGTGACCTCAGTGACCTTCATTTAAAAATTCTACCCCAGGCGGCTTGTACTTTTGACACCTCGCTCTTGTGTCCCTGCTCCCAAATACAGCAGGAGAATCGGGGGAAATGCCTGTGATCTTTTGCTCACGGATCCACTGGAATGGGTCTTCTTGGATAGAAATGGAGCTTCCCCCCAGGCGCCTGGTGTTCTCAGTGGGGAGTGGACGTGCCCCCCTTTGCGCGTGGAATGGTGTTACCTTTGACAACCGTTGTCCCCTGCAGAGAACTCGCCCTGGTCCAGGGCCTTGGCATGAGAAGCGGCTCTGAGAAGCTCAGAGGAGCCGGGAGTTCCCCTGAGCCACCTCCTCTGAAGCGGCCAAAAGCCCAAGGAGTTTCCGCCCAAGTTCCGCCTTTGGGGAAAGGGGTAGTTGCCTCAGCGGCATCTCCCCAAGGTCACGCACGCCAGGAGCCTCCTCTGGGAGCTTGGGACCCTCTGGCTGCTCATGGGGCTCGGAAGCATTGGGGTCCTTCCTTCAGAGTCCCCATCAGAACTGACCCTTAGCTGGCCATCACTTTCTGCTCCTTGGTCAGAGTAGGGGGTGGACGGATAACAAAGCCTTGTGATTGGGAAGCGGATAAAGTGAGATCTCTCCCTGTCCCAGCTGGACACATTCAGGACACTCTGTCCTGAGAGGGTTCTAGTCCAGGGGCCCAGCCCGTGGTAGCCTGGTGGGAGGAGGGGTAGGTGGTCACCCCAAGACTGGAGGGCCTCCCTGCCTTACCCACCCAGGGGATGGTACGAGGATGGATGGCGTTGATTAAATTGTGCACGGGTCTGTGAGTGGCACGGTGTGACAGATTTAAAACTCGGCTGCAGAATCTTTGATACTTCTTACCAGTGAGAATGGCCCGTGCCTCCTCTCCTTGAAGGAGGGCGGGCATGTGGCTTCTGCTGCCAGTACTGTGGGCACAAGCCACCACGGGAGAGGCATGACGGGGTCGGGGTTGTCGGGCTGAAGAGACACACAGCAAGACCCCGAGATGAGAGCTGCCCGGCCGGTCCCTGCAGCTCCAGCCCCGACTGACCGAGCCATTCCAGCCGCAGACACTGGGGAGCACAGAACTGCCCTCCTGTTGGGGCCGCCCACGTCCCGTCAGGTCCCACAGCACCTTCCCGAGAGTGTTCCCTGTGCAGGGACAGACAGTCCTTTCTCCCACATCTCAAGATCCCCGGCGCTCCGCTGCAGCTTTGCAGGTGCTTGTGGAATAGCTGATTACATGCACAATTTCCAGACGTCACCACTCTGGCCGGCTCCCCCAGAGGGTACCTGGGGGGACCCCTAACTTCATCCAAATTCCACCTGTGGAATCTGGGCATGGGGACCCTGTGCTGGTTGGTACAGACCCACACTCTAGACCTGGGCGTGGAGGCCCAGATGACAGGTTACGTTGAGAAAGGAGACATTTGTCTTCTCGCCCGGTCACGGTCAGCCTCTTGTCTGCGTCCCACACTCCCACTCCGCTCCAGTCGGTCTGTGCTTTAGAAACAAAAGAATCATTCTTTTTGAAAAGCACTTTGTTTTCCTCTCACCTGTCCTTGAAAAGCATTTATTTGGAAACTCTCCAACATAAACTAAAGCAGGCGACACCATTTAGAAATTTTAAAGCGAGTCTTGCTCGGATCCAAGGGGTCAGGCATATAGAGCCCGCGATGTGGCTGGTCCCAGGCGTGACGGGTGTGGGTCCCATTCACCCTAAGCAGGTCAGCTCCCTGCCCTTCCGCGATCCAGGCTCAGGCCCTGGGACACAGAAGAGGAAGACTGACGCTGACCTGGGAACACCACACTCAGCTTTTAAAGCATGTGCTTCTTAGAAATACTCATCCCCGTGGGCACGTCATGGGGGAGAAGAGAAACTTCCCAACCCTTTGGCGGTTCTCAGGCCACGCTGGGGAAAGCTCAGCTGCCCCCCTCCCCCTGCCACACACACACACACACACACACACACACACACACACACACACACACACACAGGGGTCTCTGCTCCTTTGCAGCTCTGCACTCCAGGGAAACACCCGGAGGGAGAGGAGGAGGTGTGGGGGAGAGATTGGTGGGGGGAGGGAGTGTCCTTGAGGGAGAGTGGGGAGCCGGGTGGGAAAGGCAGGGAGGATGGCAGCCCCGGCTGCAGGGCTGACCTTGGAGACAATGCAAGAGGTAAGAGATAGGGGAGGCCGTGTGGAGCTGCTGCCTAAGGAGGTTCCACAAAGTGGTGGGTCGTGGGCAGTCGCAGGTTCCGAAGTGACTGGCAAAGGGGATGACTTACAGGAACCGCTCTTAGCACCCACACCTTGCTCTGTGGTCGACTGGGGGTGGGGGGTGCTTTCTCCGTTACAGTCCCACAGTAGGACGTCTGAGAGGCGCATTTGCTGGGCCACCAGGTCCCTGTGAACTGGCACTCAAAGCAGCATTGGCCATTGTTCAGAAATACCACCTGCAGGTGACCCCACCACCGCTCTTTGCGGCTGTTCCTAGGCCCAAATGTAAAGAAGCAGTCACTCTACATGTGGATGGGGGGAAAAAAGTGGTTATCACCTCTCCAGGGACCCTGACTTGTCTCCTCCCGCCCACACTGCCCCTTCAGCTGAAAGGGTGCCAGCGACTTGTGTCCTGCCCACAATCTTCGCTTCTCCTCGCAGCTGGTAAATTCACCATCTCCACGGTTTCCCAGAATTGCCACCAAATTGCCACTGTAGCTCATCACAAGGCAGATTTGCATTTCACTTCAAACTGTGCTTCAAACTCTGTAAGAGTTTCGCTCTCACCAGGGGCCCAGTGCCTCATTGTCATTAGCCCCTAAGAGGATGATGGGGAACCGGATGGTAGTGTTGTGGTAGCCGTTGGGGTGCCAGGCATGGCGATGGGGGTAACACGGGCCATCTCGTTCCATGCCGCCTCCCCCTCTAAGGTCAGTGTGTCTCATTGTCGAGTCCCCGGGGAACAGGGTGAGGGAGGGACCAGGAGTTCGGCTGGGACCCAGTAGGGTCCTCTGCCCCTGACCAAGTGCCCAGCCGTTCTGATCCGTAGGTTGAATGAGCCACACATCAAGGGCGTGGCTTAGAGCGCAACTTCTGTCAGAAGTTCCCCAGTCCAGGAGAGGTGAGGATCACGGGGCACCTGGATCTCCCTCCCCTCCCCGTGTTGTCCTACCCAAGCGCACGACACTGCCGGAGCCTTGCCCCAGGGGCTCGCTGACCGGCCTTCTCTGTGCCTGCTCATCTAGTTTCGAGCCCCGGGGCGGCAATGAAGACCTTTTTTTTCTGCAGATGACAGTCACATCATGGAAAATGACTCATTTTAAAGTGAAGAGCTGACCATGTTTGGTGTATTCACAATGTTGTGTAAACACCACTTCTGTGTCATTCCCAAACATTTCTGACACAAAACCAAACCCTGTACCTGGGGAACAGGTGTCGCCCCTCCCTGCCCTCAGCCCCTCCCCCGGGGACACCAATTTGCTTTCTGTCTCCACTGATGTACTTTGCTGGGATTCCCACCCCCCCCCCACTTCCCCCAACCCCCACCCCATTGGCTTCTGTCACTTGGCACCGTGTTCTTGAGATTCACCCACTACGTGGCCTTCCTCTTATGGCTGAATAACCGTTCCCAGGTTTGTTCGCCCATCTCTCTGGTGACAACCACTGGGGTCGTTCCTGCCTCGCGGCCGTTGGGCACGATGCTGCTGTGGCCGCTGGTATTTCATTTAAGCATCTGCCTGAGTCCCCGTTTTCAGTTCTGGGCGCATGACACTAAGAAGGGGAATTGGTGGGCGGAGAGGTAATTTCTCTTTCAAGTTCCTGAGCAGCTGCCAGGCTCTCCTGGGGGCCGGACGGGCTCCGTCCCCCCAGCCACGGGGGCCGGGGCTGTCCCCGTTCCTGTGCACCCCGGCCATTAATTCAGACTGCGCGCCGAGCTCAGCAAGCCCGGCCCGGATGGGGAAGTGGGCCTCTCAGGCGGTTTTGAACTGTTACTTTTGTAGGCTGCTTCCACGTGACACGGGGGCGGACGGTGATGCGGCCAGAAATTCCACCCCTCGCAGACGTCGCTGTGGGTCACGCCCCTCGGCGCGGCGTTCCGAGTTCGGGCCTCACTTCGCCTCTGCCGCTGTCCCGGGAGGCTGCTCGCGACAGGGGCTGCAGCCTGGCGGAGATGACCGACGGTGAGTTCAGCTACGTGCGCGCGCTGGCGCAGGACTACCTGGAGCATGTCCTGCAGCCCACCCCGCCGGGGACCCAGCCCGGCACAGTCGCCGGGCTGCTGCGGGACGTAGCCCTCTCGGTGCAAGAAGAGGTGGAGACGAGTCTGCAGTTGTGCCTGGACAGCCTGGACGTGCGGTCGGTGGACGCCGCCCGCACGCTGTTCCGGGCCGTCATGCAGAAGGAGTTCGAGGACGGCGTGGTCAACTGGGGCCGGATCGTGACCGTGTTCGCCTTCGAGGGGATTCTCGTGAAGAAGCTATTCGGAGCACAGGCGGACGCGGACGGAGCGCAGAGGGACGCGGCGGCGGACGCGGAGGCTTACCAGGAGATCTCTCACTTCGTGGCCGAATTCATCACGACACACACGGGAGAGTGGATACGGCAAAACGGAGGCTGGGTAAGTACGCTTCATCGTCCTTTACCTCGCAGTGGGAATTGACAGTTTCTGCAGATGACAGTCACATCACTGTCTCTTCTCCCCCATGACATTTAATTTTTACTTATTTGATAAGTACATGTGTTTATATGTTATGTATGTATTTCCAAGCACATATGTGACCCATCTATAGAATCCACAGCGCAGAGCGCAGTCTAGGGCTTCATGTTTCTTAACGTTGTCATGACAACGTAAGCAGCGAGATTTGGTATGAGATACAGCTATATTTAGATGTTTGTTATGTTGCAAAAGGTAGGTATACATTTTTGCAGGTTCCTTGCCTACAATTGATCCCGCCCCCGCGCCGAGTTTTCTAATATAACAAATTTCTGGCTGTTCAAGGTTGATTGTAAAAAGTAAATAAGGGGCTGCGCCACCAGTAAGAAACTTTTTTCAGGAATTCCCAAGTGAAAATGCACTTTATTATCAAGACCTCAGAAGGCCAGGACCATGCGAGGGGCCTCCTTGAGGACTCAGGTTGGACAGGGCGCCTCCGCAGCTGGTGTCCGTCCTTGTCTTTATATCCCAGTGCTGAGCACTCGGCCTTATCGAGGCCGAGTCCCCGGAACTCCTCTGCCCAACCCCCACCCCCGCCCTTCCCTCTTCCCTAGAGGTAATCACTGTTATTGTTTTACATACAACACATAGTTATTGAATACAGCCATAGAAAATACACTTAGTGCTTCTTTGTAAACAAGGGGATTTTTATACGTATAAATACTACACGGTACTTCTCCCGCTTTTTCTTCACCCAATGGAATGTAAAGTAGCATTTTAAGGAGTGCGACATGCCATCTATGGTTCTGTGTGCAAACGCTGTGGAATGTGTGGCCACTTTGAACTGATGGACATTCAGGTCACTTCTACAGGTAACCATCACGCATGGTGCTTCACAAGGCAGGACATTTTTAGTTGACTGGGCCTTCGGAGTCACGCTCCCATCACCAGGTGTGAGAGGATCAGACTGCCCCCGGCTCCACTGACTAACACTAGGTTACAGCCGTGTCCTCGTGTCCCCACTCTGTTGGGTTCAAAATGTACACCTAGTTTCTCTCGTGTAATTCTCGTGTCCTTGACTGCCAGGGAGCAAAGCGTCTTCTTATATGCTTATTGACCACGGGCAAGCCTCATTCAGGGAGTTGCCCATTTTCCTACCCTTTTTCTTACTGACTCGTATGAACTTTTGGAATATTCTGGATAGAAAAAACTTTTGCACGTGTGGCAGGTATCTTCCATTTTGCTGTCTTTGGGAACTTATAGACATCTTCAGTGATGATAAATGTTTTAGAAGTGGATGCAGTTCTACGTCTTAGCATCTTGGCACCTGGTTCCGGGCCCTGCTGCAGAGAGAGTGGGTTTACTGCGAGCTCTCCCTTCTGCACTCAGCTTGGCTTCCTGCAGCTCTGCTTTCTAACTCAGTCTGACGGGGGCGAGCCGTCTGAGAGATGACGTGACGTCTTTTCTTCCGGTTGTGGTGGAGGGGAAGCAGACGTTTCCGAGCACAGAGGCCCACACGCAAGCCTGGGCCGGGCCAGTGATTCCCACGCCCGCTCTAGTATTGAGGACACAGACAGTGATCAGTGGTACCGACAGTTCAGCCTCTTAACAATAAATGGGGTGATCGCCTGGACCTCAGCCAGTGGGGTGGGGACCGTCTCTGAGCATTTCTGGAGTGTGTTTCTCGGGGAGGCGTAAACATGCGCGTGTGCCCAAACGGCGCACCCTGCCTGCGCAGAGTCCTTAGGTAGGTTTTAGGCTCTCGATGATGTTGGTCAGAGACAGGACGGAAACGAGTGTGTGCAAGGCCCCTTCATCTTCCTTTCCTGGCTCCCTGACATGCGGTCCTATTCCCAGGAGGCCTTGCTTTTCCGAGTTGGGACACTGCAGTAGGGCACACGGGGGCTTTCTCACCATGCGCTGAAATGAATGAACTTCCTCTTGAACCATTCATTTTGGGGAAATGGCCCAGCCTCATGACTGTGCTAGTGGCCTCTGGTGGTCCACAGGATGAAGAGAAGAGGCGTTTCACAGCTTTTGTTGGACACTTGACAGCATTTCCTCCTCACTTCCCTCACCCCTCTGCTCAGAACCAGCCACCCCTCTGGAAGCGCCGCTCTGTGGTCCTGGGTCTTGTCCACATTTGCTTGTCCTGGACCCCAAACTACAACTGGAGAACACCCATCATCTCATCACATTATAAATGTGCCCACAAAGTTTGAACGCTTTTGGACCAACAATGTGGTGCCTCTGAGGCAGTTGGACCTGGGTTCCATTCTGGGCTGCAGTGCTCACTACCTGTGTGAGTCAGGAAGTGACTTCACTCCTCTCAGCCAGGGTCACTGCTCTACTGCTGCCCCCACCTCCCAGGACAGGGTGAGGGTGAGATCAGTGACACAGCACCTAGAACGGTCCCTGCAAACAAGGACTCAGTACTCATCATGATTGCCATTAGCCAGCAGTACTGCCTAACTTCCCGGAATAAGTGTATTAAATCTCCATTAATTATATGACCAAAGTCAGTCAGACGTTAGTTTGATGTTAGTGCATCTCAAACAGATGCCCTAAGGGGGGGGGGGGGGTAAGATCAGTCTGTCATTAATGGGATATGTAAACTCCTAATCCATCCTTCCTCACCACTATCAGCATGAATTCCTTTCTCCCTGCTTTCCTTCCTTTTGCTGCTTCTCGTCTTTCTTCCTCCTCCACATTTACTGTTGGTTCCTCCCGTTCCCGCTGCCCACAGGAGGTGCTGAGGGTGGCTGGGCTCTCAGGAGACCTGGTAGGTGGGCAAGAGCAATACTCTGCTGTCTGCTTTCAGCATACGTGAGGCAACAACTGTTAAAAGCCATGAGAATGTGCCTGAGAATAAAGTCCTCACCCCAGGGGTCTCAGGTCCTTAAGCACTAGGGGCGGGCGATGGCACCCACAATCCACACAGGAGGAGACCCCTGCCTCGTGCACCTGAGGCTTGGGTAGGGCCTTCTGCAGAGAACGGGCCCAACAAAGGGGAGTTGACGGACAGAGAGTGAACTGGCACTGGCACTGAGGTCTGAGCCCTGGTCTCCCCCTCACTAGAGGTGCGACCCTGGCTAAGGCCCTGAAGCCCCCAGAGACACAGATTCCTTAGATAATGGCTTTCATTTTGTATCCTATGTCCTATCATATCATATAATACAGTGACAAGACTACTTTAACGGGGAAGCTAAAACATTTAAGAACATTTTCCTGAGTGCCTGTAAAGTGTCAGATACACTACAACTAGGCAGGGTCTGTGGGGAATCCTGACCAGTTCACGTGTGTGATTGTTACAACTGCCCCAGTTACTGAAAGGAAACCCCTGTGAGCGCAGAGATGTGCGGTCAGAGCTGGTGCTTCCCAGGCAACCAGCATGTAAAAAAACTCTCGACTCACAGGAGCTGGGGCAAGTAGATTTTATTTTTTTTAGTGGTCCTCTTGTTCTAAATCAGTGATTTTCAAATCTTTTCACCTCATGGCACACGTAAACTAATTACTAAGACTCTGTGGCACACCAAAAAATACATATATTTTTAATCCTCATCTAATGATATATACTTTTAATTGATTTTGGAGAGAGAAAAAGGGAGGGTGAGAGAAAGAGAAATATCTATATGAGAGAGATAAATCCATCTGTTTTCCATACTTGCCCTTACCAGGAACCAAGCCTGCAACCTTTTGGTCTACGGGATGATGCACTAACCAGCTTAGCCACCCAGCCAGGGCTAAAATGTGAATTTACTTAATTGCCAGTAATGCTGAATTTTTCCCATACACTTGTTAATGATTTATATTTCTTTTTTCAATAGCTTTTGCCTCTGTAACCAGAAAGAGCTTGATCTTTCTCTTGCATTTGAATGAACTCTTTCATTGTAAACATTTTCCTAGGCTGCTCTCTTTATTTAGTTTTAAAAAAACATTTCATCTTCATAGAGCTGAATTGGGTGGGTTTTTCCTTTGTTTCCTCTCTTTAGAAGTTGAATGCATATCAAGAAGGTGCCTACTAAGTGCAGGATCCTCATAGGCGGTGCTCACTTGCAGGCACACGAGTGCGTCCACAGTGGAGTGCCTCCTTGGTTGGGGGCTTGTGCAAGACCCCAGGCAGGGAGCTGCTGGGAGCAGAGGGCCTGCGGGCCAAGTGCGGGAGGGAGGGGCAGGAAGAGGAATGGAGGAACAGAATGTTCCCTCCCTGGGGCTGCAGTGAGTCTCAGAAGATGACTCCACACCTAACCAGCAGAAGCTGCCTTTCCTGGGCCACCTTTCAAATGCAAAATTCCCCCGGCAGGTCTGAGTTGACCTTTGGTGCCAGAGGTACTCAAACAGCTGATTCCCAGACCCTGCCTAGCCCTCCGGTCTCCGCTGCCTTTCAGAGCTGTGCGGGCTTTGCTTGTTGGCGTGCATCACACTAGACGTGAAGGTGTTTCTAACTCCAGAATCTGGAGCTTGCTACACTCAGAGCAAATGTTTACTAGGTGAACATTTAAACATTTTATTTTACCAATTTTCTAATCTGTCTGCTGGTTGCTTGGAAGTGTATAGCGTAAAAGAACAGTGTCTATTCCAGCTCAGGGCCAGGCACTAAGAGTTTGGGTAGCTTTGGGTAACTTACTTTTTCCCAGGCTCGGTTTCTTCACTTGTCAAAAGCTGGCTCACCTCAGAGGTAGTTTTCACTGAGGATGCTCCATAATTATAAGCCATAAATTAAACACAATGTCCGATCCATACTCTATTTTTTAAAAACTATGATCAAAAAGAAAATGAACTGTAATAATCAACAAACTTCTCCTTGGCTCTGAAGTGCCGACTTCGACTCCATCTGCCTTCACTGTGAGTCCTCATGATGCTCAGCATAGCATGGTTTCTGCATGCCAAGCATGTGTGCATGCTTCAATGCCGACAACTGAAAAAGAAAGAGGGGGCGAAGGGGGCTTCCTAGCTACTAGAGCTTCTGTCCAGCATGGTGGCCACTTGTCCCTTGGGACATCTGAGCTGTTGACATGCAGCTAGTCCGAATGAAGGTATGTTGTAAGTACAAAATACACATTAGCCCTGACTGGTGTAGCTCAGTGGATTGAGCGCGGGCTGCGAACCAGACGATCATGGTTCGATTCCCAGTCAGGGCACATGCCTGGGTTGCAGGCCAGTTGCAGGCCAGTTCCCGGCAGGGGCCAGTTCCCAGCAGGGGATGCACCAAAAGCAACCATGCATTGATGTTTCTCTTCCTCTCTCCTTCCCTTCCCCTCTAAAGATAAATAAATAAATATTTTTAAAAAATTAAAAAAAAATACACATTGGATTTTAAAGATTAAATGCCCCCCCGAAAATGTCACACTTCATTAATAATTTTATATTGATTACATATTCAAAGCATAGTATTTTAGATATATTTCAAAAATCAATTTTGCCTATTTCTATTTTCCTTAAGTCTCCAGTGATTTTTCAGTGTTCAATCTGTTCTCTCATAGGAAAATGGCTTCGTAAAGAAGTTTGAAACCAAATGTCATCGGCTGACTTTTCTGGAAGTTATAGGAAAGGTCTGCAAAATGTTCTCTCTCCTGAAGCAATACTACTAACTGAAAAGGACACTCGTATTGTGAAACCTGCAGACTTAACCGGACTCTTGCAAGAGGAATTGCGAACACTTTTCTTCTGCTTCTGGACAAATAACATCCATGATGCAACCCAATGTTCCACAGTGATGAATAAATCCAATGCATGTGTCTCTCTGTGTGATCTGTATCCTGCCTGGGAGTCCAGCTGAGGGGGGAAATTTGACACAGGGACAGGTATTGGATGAAGGCTGTAAGAGGAAGGCAGTATCTCCTGCAGACTTCCTTAAGGCTGAGCCCATGGCCCAGAAGTCATCCTCTCTGTCACTGGTCTGGATTGCGCAGAGGGTGGGCTGGCTTCCCACCTCCCTCTGGGCCCTGTCTGTTGTGGAACCCAGGGCATCTGGATGCCTATGGTTTTTCCTCAACACCTCCCCCACCATCACTCCGTGGCCTGCCACTTGGAGCTGATGGATTTGGGACCCAGATACTCAGCCTGCAATGGGGTAGTTTGAACAAAGGCAGGTACATGCTTAAATACTAATTTATTTATTTATTTATTTTTAGAGACAGAGGGGAAGGGAGGAAGAAAGAGGGGGGAGAAACATCAATGTGTGGTTGCCTCTCGCGTGGCCCCTACTGGGGACCTGGCCTGCAACCCAGGAACGTGCCCTGACTGGGAATTGAACCGGCGTCCATTTGGTTTACAGGCTGGTGCTCAATCCACTGAGCCACACCAGCCAGGGTAAACCTTCCTTTTAGAATATGTCACAAATTAGAAAATTGTCATCTGTTACAGCATGTTCCAATTTTGAGCAAATTGGAGTGCAGTGGGGGGGCTCTGACCCTTGTTCTAGACCTTCCCACTCTTCCCCCTGCTCCCACCATACAATCATCTGCCCTTCGAGTTTGTACTGACTTTCCTAGGAACTTGTAGACATTATCCCTATTGTACTCGAGGAAAACAGGCTTCAGAGCAGGAAGAATCTTGTCCAAGGTCATGCAGTCGGTGGGTGCCTCTCACGGCCCCTCGAGCCCATGCTGGACCTCACTGCCCTGAGCCTGATCTCCCTGTAATGCTTCTCTCTGAGCACGCGGTGCCACCCAGTCCCTCTTCCGTCCTTCCTCACCCTCTTCTGGAGACGAAACTGCTTGTCAAGGTCAGCTGGGTGAGAGGGGTTTCCCCAGGGTGCGGTGGGCCTGCAGCTGCCAGGTGAACGTCCGATGTCTTCCCTGTGGTACGGCCCAACCTACAACTGGTTGCCACTGTTTGGGACCTGGAAACTTTTACCAGAGGGTGAAAGTTGCTTTATATATTCCTGCATGAAAATAAAACTGACCTTTATAAACAGTAGCTCTGTGTGGCTCCTGCTGGAAGGTGCTTCCTGCTGGAAGGTGCTTCCTGCTGGAAGGGGCACAGCAGGAGGGTGGCGGGTGGCTCTGCCACTCCTCCAGTGTGGGCGAGCGGGTGGGCGCTCTGATTCATCTGCTTTCTGACCCAAGACAGGGTGGTCAGGCAGGTCCTTGGGCTAGGACTGCCTTCACATGGCTCCCACGAGAACCAAACCCATGACTAAGGTTCTCCAAAACCGCTCTCAGGCTGGAGGCTGATCACGGCCGTCTGTGCAGCAAAGGAGCACGTACACAGGAAGAGTTTATTATATATGCTTGCAACACTATTGAGACAATGTCACTCGCTGACCTTGCTTCCCAGTTCACGGAGAACTTCCACAGCACAGGTCCTCACGCCGTGCTAACCTACCTACCCTGCACCGATGCAGGTGCATCTTCGTTCCTGCTACCACCGTAGCAGCTAGTCTAAGGCCGACCCCTAATACTAGACCACGGCCCTTATTGCTCCCTCTTCTGCATCTGAGTCTCTCTCTCTACTGAACCAGTCCTGTCAGCACATACACTTGCTGTCATTTCTCCTACGCAGATGAGGTTTTGGCAGTGCTGTGACCAGGAGACTTGGATGGCTGGGAGACCAGCTGGGAGCCTGCTGTGGTAGATGGTTAATAAACACCAGTTGACTTACACTGGAGGTCACTACAATTCATGCATCTGTTTGTGTGTGCATGTATTTAAAACTACAAGTTTAGCCCTGGCTGGTGTAGCTTAAGTGGATTGAGCGTGGGCCTAGGAACCGAACAACTGCGGTTTGATTCCCAATCAGGACACATGCCTGGGTTGCAGGCCAGTTCCCAGCAGGGGACACATGAGAGGCAACCATACATTGATATTTCTCTTCCTCTCTCCTTCCCTTCCCCTCTAAAGATAAAGAAATAAAATATTTAAAAATATATAAAACCACGAGTTTACACTGACACTTTTAATTCCAACACAATGAACACCACAGAACACAATCCAAACTTTCTCTTTCCTTATTTGTAAGTTGTTTTTCTAAAGGGAGAAATGCTGAGTCTCATTATCCACAATATATTTACTTGTTCAACTCTATCATACAGGTAAAGCAGTTTGCCACTTGCTAATTTATAACCCTACAAGAAACAAATGCGACTAGAGTACAATGTTTGTATCAAGTAGTTTGTGTCTGGCCTTGGCCTTTAGTCAAAATACTGTTTTCCAAAGTTACTTAAGTTCTTTTCTTCCCCACCCATTTGGTGGTGGTATGTTAATCATTTACAACACAGTCCAGTTTGTTTGTCCCTGCTTTCGGTCTGTTTTGGGTGAACCTTCACACCCTGGTTGTAGGTATGTATATGTAACATTGCCATGACTCTAAGAGTCAGAGATGTACACACCAGGGCCATGAGAGAAAGGTCACTGGCTCTTCCTCACTGCTACTCCATCCCATTTTCACAGACTTTCTACCCTTCTTCACCCATTCCCTTACAGGTACCCAAACTTAGGTTCTGGAAAGTGTGTACTGCTATTTTCTAGAAATGAGCAGAAACATTTACAGCTTCTTTTATCTCTTTTAGCTTATGGGAATGTAATTCACACTGAATGCACCCTTTTAAAATATACAATTCAAAGCGCTGGCTGGGTAGCTCAGTTGGTTGGAGCATCATCCTGATGCGTCAAGGTTGCGGATTTGATCCCCAGGGATCAGGGCACCTACAAGAATTAGCCAGTGAAAGCACAGATATGTGGAACAACAAATCAGTGTTTCTTTCTCTGTCCTCTTCTCTCTCTCTGAAAATCAATGAGTAAGAATTTTAAAAATGCACAATTCAGTGGTTTTTAGCATATTTACTGTGAAACAGCTCTCACCACAACTGAACTTTCGTCATCTGAAAAAGAAATCCTTGACCCTATTCCTCTCATCTCCAGCCCAGGGTAACCACTAACCTTTCTCTGTCTCTGGATTTGCCTGTTCTGGAAATTTCCTATCAGTGGAGTCATAGACTATATGGCCCTTCGGGGTAGCTTCTTATTTCACTTAGTGTACAATTTTAAAGGCCAATCCATTTGTAGCATTTTAATTCCCATGGGTGTGAGGGTTTCGATTTCTCCACATCCTCCCCAGTCCCTTTCTGCTTCATCTTTTTAAGTTAGAGCCACACTAGTGGGTGTGAAGTGGTATCTCTTTGTGGTTTTAATTTGCATTCTCCTAATGACAAATAATGTTGAAATCTTTCCACATGCTCATTGGCCATTTGTACATCTTATATGGAAAAATGTCTACTCAAGACCTCTGCCCATTGTAAAGCTGGATTATGGTGGGTTTTTTTTTTAACTGCTGAGTTGTAACAGGTCTTTATATATACTCTTCTGGATTATCAAATATATGATTTGCAAATATTTTCTCCCATTCTCTAGGTAACCTTTTCATTTTCTTGGAGTCCTTCCATGCACATGTTTTCAGTTCTGATAAACTTTCTGTTCTTCCTTCTGTCTACTGTCGATTTGTGTGTCCGAGTGGCACTGCCACACCGGATTAATCATTGTCTTCAGACTCTGTGTCAGCGTCTGGTAGGGCCAGTTTCCCCCTGTGACCTTCGGTTTTCAGTGTTATCCTGGCTATTCTTAGATGTTTGTTCTCTATAAGAACTTAAGTTGATTAACATAAAACGAAGTC
The DNA here is from genome assembly GCF_014824575.4 of Sturnira hondurensis. Taxonomy (NCBI): domain Eukaryota; kingdom Metazoa; phylum Chordata; class Mammalia; order Chiroptera; family Phyllostomidae; genus Sturnira; species Sturnira hondurensis. The sequence continues at coordinate 1,109,861 of NW_028080496.1, read as the reverse complement.
ATTTTTTTCTAAACTTGCAGTTATCTTAGAGTTTAATGTCCTTAGACATTGGACTCCCCCCTCCACCCCTTTCTTTCGATTTCTAAACGTCACCTGAAACAACGGCGGCCCGCGGCCTGTGGTGAGCAGGGGTGGCCCGCGGAGGTCGCCCGGCGGGGCGGGGCGGGGGCGGGGCGCCCGCGATCCGGAAGCCGCCGGGCCGTCTCCGACCCGCGGGATCAGCGGCGAGGACTTGGCGTGACGGTGACTGGTACTCGACATGGCGGCGGCGGCTGTCAGCGGCGCCAAACGGAGCCTGAGGGCCGAGCTGAAGCAGCGCCTGCGGACCCTCAGCGCCGAGGAGCGGCTGCGCCAGTCCCGCCTCCTGACCCAGAAGGTGGGCGACCGCCGGGGCGGTTACCGCTGTGGGCGAGACTGACTCACCGCCGCGCCGCCAGGGCGTGCGGACCCGCGCAGACGCAGGGCTCTGGCGCGCGCACTCTCCACCCCACCCCCGCGCGCACGTCTCCCACGCGCTCGCTTGCCCCCTACCCTCGCCACACTTCCCCAGGTGCGCAAGTGTCTCCCTGCACGACCCACGTCGCACTTCTCCGCCCCCTCGACGTACGCACGTTCCCTCCGGCACGCTGACGTCCTTTGGAACGTGTCTGGACCGTCTTAAGCACGAGGGCCGCGCGAGGGTGCTGCTGGGAGAGCGCCCGGGCTAGTGAGGGGACAGAGCGCGTGACCCCCCCTTCCGGGCGGCGCTGGTGTGGTGGTGAGAGCCCGGGACAGAGACTCCGGGTTGGGGCGCGGCGGGCCTCAGCGGAGGTGCTTTTAGTCAGGGTTGGAGGTCGCGAAACCTTCAAGAGCGGGAGAGGAGGCTAAAAAGAGCGGAGAAATGCTGTTCCTTAAGCCGAGGACTGTGAGGGGGAGGAGGCGCCAGCGAGCGAGCACCACCCTGATTGAGTGAGAGGATGGCGGCTGTCTCGGCCCTCCCTCGAGTCTTCGTGTCCAGGAGTGGTGACCAGGGCTTGCTTTTCTGAGTCACTGAAAGACACTTGGTTCTCAGCCTCCCACCGCCCGTGACAGGGGCGGGGCAGGGCGGGGGAATGAGGGGGTGTGAACAAGGTTCCTGGTCCGGGAAACATGGCGGCCCTCGGTGTCCAGAAGGCACGTGGCAAACAGGTCCGTGGGACTGACTTTGGTTGGACACCAGAGAAGAAAATCAATGTCCCGTGAAAAAGTAAATATTTTTCATGTTTTTAGTAATTTTTAAAAATATATTATTCAGTTGTAGTTGATGTACAACAGTATTAGTTTCAGGTGTACAGTACAATGAAAGGTAAAGCGGGTATACTTTATACTTTAGAAAATATTTATGCCTTCCTATTTAATAGTTGGAGTTTCTGTCCTTAAAATATTAAGTATTTTTAAGAGGGGGAAGGTAAGCAGAAAGAGAGGGAGAGAAACATCAATGCGTGGTTGCCTCTCATTCACCCCCTACTGGGGACCTGGCCTGCAACCCAGGCCTGTGCCCTGACTGGGAACCGAACCAGCGACCCTTTGCTTCACAGGCCCCTGCTCAATCCACCCAGCTTCACCAGCCAGGGTGGATGCAACTATCTTGAATTTAAGACAACTAATTAGAATTAAATTTTTTTCTTTGAGTTACCTTAGTTTTGTACTGGCTGAACTGACCACCTTTTTTAAAAAGTTACTTTATATTTTCCTTTTTTTAGGGAGAGAGAAACATCGACTTGTTGCTCCATCTACTTATGTATTCATTGGTTGTGGCTTGTACATGCACTGACCAGTGGGGTTCAGAGATGGAACCGACAACCTAGGCATTTTAGGACGACACTGTAACCGAGTTACCCAGCCAGAGCACCCACCCTTTTTAATCGTTTTATTTTGTGCTGTGGCTTTCTAGAATGTTGAATGAACCTTTATTGTCTGTACATATGTATCAATGGAAGGGTGATGGCTAATGGGGATTACCTTTGCCTTTTGTACCCACTTTGGGATTCCATGAGAGGACTGGATTCTGCCTGACCTCCATCCGTCATGTTCTCTGAGTGCTGTGGTCTGCTGCGGCTTTGTTTGTAAATACTCTCTCATCCACTTTCTGTTTTATTTAAATTAGTGAAATCTCTATGCTCCCATTCTCAGTGCTGACATGTTCTTTTTTAATCTCACATAAAAGATTTGAGGATGGAAGAAAAACAAATATATGCACATTCTCACACTGAATTTTAACTGATGTTCATTACTACTTATTCAGCTGTTGATTTTCTGTATTCTCCTTTTAAGAGCACAAAAAAAGACACTTAACTTTCTCAGATTATTTGGGTGCCAAAAGCCCCAGATCTGCCATCCAAGGTCTGGGTTTCACATTGACGTTTGCTTTGCCTATTTCAGGCCTAACAGCTTAGTAACGTCTCAGATGATGGAATTAATTTTCTTCCGTAATGGTTCGGTGTGCTCTATTCACTATATGTCCCTTTTTTACTAGGAAAGATTGACTCTTCTGAATCGGCCAGTCACATTTATAAGCCACTTCTGTGGTATCTTTGGCTTCTTAGTTTGCAGAACAAGGGAGAACAGAAAATGAAAGGGGAAAAAAGAAAGCTAAGAGCTAAGGCTAAGTGTGGGGAAGTTCTCAGATTGTTAACTTTTTTTGTCTTTAAGCAGAGCGTGTCCTCCTTCTGCCTGATGAATCATTAAACTGAATATGAAGAGAATTCTCTCACCCATGTCTACCTTCTCATAAACTTGGCACTTGCTTTTAGAGGAACTTTGCTTCTCCAAGAACCCCCACCCCCGTCTTTGTGAACCTTTAATACCCATATGAAGAGAAGAGTTAGAAAATAGGATGGAGGTTGAATCAAGATAAGAGAATTGTACGGCATGTGCTCTGCCTCTTGGGAGCTTATAGACTGTTAGAGTGCCACGTTAAGGGCATATGAAACAATTAGTCATCAACTCCCAACGGTAGGTAAGTGTTATGTATAGTAGCTAAATGTAAGGGTTGGCAGAAGTCAGGAAAATCAGCACTTCAGTTGGGTTTAAGTGGGTAGAATTCAGGAGAGAACCCTGACAATCCAAAGAGTGAAGGAGCTTGTGGGAGCCAAGGTTCAGAGTTAAAGTAATAAAAATAATAATAATAATAAATAGGAGAAATAAGTGACAAGAATGGGTAGATGTAGGTCAAGCCTGGAATTCTCTACAGCCCACAGGGGCACACAGTGGCTTTATAATGACTTTTCACACCTACAAAAGGTGTGACTTTTCATACCTTCAGTATGCCTGACTGGTGTCAAGGGATCAGAGAAGTAAGTGTGGGGTGCAGAACCAAAAGTTTGTGTTCAGGATGCAGCACTGACCCACTGTAGCACTCTGCTGTTTGGTTTTTTGTTGTTGTTTTTGGACAGTTAAGGGAGTTGAAGGCTGACAAAGAAGGGAGAAAATGTTAAAACTGTTAAGGGGAGTCTCTGATTGTTAAGAGTATAATCTTAGAAAATGAAATTGCTGTCCTTTCCCACCTAGGTGATTGCCCACAGTCAGTATCAGAAGTCCAAAAGGATCTCCATCTTTCTGAGCATGCAGGATGAAATTGAGACAGAAGAGATCATCAAGGACATTTTCCAACAAGGGAAAACCTGCTTTATCCCACGGTACCAGTTCCAGAGCAATCACATGGATATGGTCAAATTAGCATCGCCCCAGGAAATTTCTTCACTTCCCAAAACGTCCTGGAATATTCATCAGCCTGGTGAGGGTGAGGTTCGAGAGGAGGCCTTGTCAACAGGTGAGCGTGTGGTGTTAGAGTTGACATCTTAGGGTGGTGTCAGACTGTGATGAGCTGTTACACCTCTGATCCACTTGATCGTCAAAATGACTATCAGAGTGTCATGAGAAGTTTGTTTCTTTGTTTAGTTTTTACTGAGCCAAAAAATAACCAGTCACAGGATCCTGCCAGGTTTGCTATTTCAGTACGCTTCATAGCAACAGCTCGTGCTCTGACTGCAAGAGGAGTTTCTAAGCCTTTAACACATGTCTCTTTTGCTTCACAAAAAAATCTTCACTAATTTTTTATTTATTACTCCCAAAATAAATAATCAAGATTAAAAATAAATCAAAGCAGTTGTAATTTTGCGCTAAACTGGATGGTGGACGGCAGTAGGCCCATGCTGCTCTGCCCGCTGAAAGCCGGTGAGAAAAATGGGGCGGGGAGCCTCTGGTGCCTACGCCCTACTCAATCGGGTTAGGTAAAAGGCGGCCATCACCTGACTCAGGACCACCCTCTCAACCCAAAGCCGCTGTACTTTTGAAATGTGCTTTGTGCACTTCATCTGCCTGTGTGGCAGTTCGGGACAGCAGAGAGTATCTCCTAGAGTCAGGTGCTAATAGAGTCAGGTGCTCTGGAGACTCTCATGGGCCTCACTTCATCTGCCTTGTTTCCACATGGGATTACTGAAGCCCAGGGAGGTCAAGGGTCTTCTCTAAGGACACAGAGGCAGTTCCCACAGCCGCGGGCACCCACTTCTGTTTTTTACTCCAGTGCCTTTTGAAGCACTGTTTCTTTTCACAACATCTCCTTCATTAAGATTGCTCTATCAGAGCAATCTTTCTGTGTACTTTCTGCCTCTCTCCCGACAGCGTTCTGCGTGAAAACCATTACTCATGGAATAGGTACCCTTGGGGATGGCATTTGTGGGAAAGCGGGTAACTTTCCCAAGGAAGAATTGCACTAAGTCAGGTGTGTGTAAAGGTGAGCGTGACCAGTGTTGGTCATAGCCTTACCTTTTTCCCCCAGGTATTTTTTATTCAAGTAGATACACAGGAAGAAGAGCCAAGGCTTTTTCCTTTGTATCAGGGCCTTTTGTTGGACTTGTAAGTGCACTCATAGGCTTCCTTGGAGCTCGTCCAGAATTGTCTATTTTATCTTTTGCAGCAGCAAGTTTAGAATATATTCTCATTTCACGGAGCGGTAATTTACTTTTTGTTAACTCCCAACCCATTAAGATGAAAAGATACTTCCTTGGGGGTTACGGCCTGTTATTCTTGCCAAGATGGGTCGGCCTGCTAAATGTTCTGTACAAGCAGAGTGGTGTGTTGAGTGCACTGTCAGACGCTGAAGCATCGTTAAAGGAACGAACCTGGGTGACTTCAAGTCCCTACACACAGAATTTCGGGTATTTAAACTCCTTTTCCAATTCAGTTTTTATTTCATTACCTTTATTCGAGACATTAAGATGTCTATTAGTTTTATCTATGTTTCCATATATGTTCAGAGAAGAAGCAGAATTTTTAATTTTAAGAGGTGTTTGAAATAGGAAGAAAAAGTTGTTTTTAGTTTAGTTCTTACCCTTAAATCTCAGGCTAGACTGGTGAAAATCTGTGTGTATAAAAATGCCATCATGAGTTTATATGAATGCGCTTCTCAACCCCCACCCCTGACTCCTCTCTTTTTAAAAGTTTATTGAATTTTTTGGTGTAACTGGTTAATAAAGTTATGTAGTTTTCTGGTGTATAGTTCTATATAGCACAGCATCTGTATATTGTGTTCACCCCAAGTCTCCTTCCATCACCATTTACGCTCCCTTTACCCTCTTCTGCCTCCCCCACCCCCTTTCTTCCTCCCTCTGTCCATCCCTCTCTTCATCTCTCTGTGCCCCTCCACATCTCCTCTGCCCCCAAAGAACAGTGGGACAGTCCTGCGGCAGGCGTAGGGGACTCCTCACCCCCAGACTGTATGTAGATGCCTTTTTTTTCTGTTCTATGGGCAAGAGCCAAGAGGATGCATTTCTGTGAATGCCTTATCAGTGAAAACATCCCTTTAAAATTCTTCATTATAGCATCTTGACAGGCCACAAGACTGGGATGTTTCTTTTGATGAATTACAACATTTTCTTCTTTACAGAAAAGTAAGTTAGAAAGTATTCTCCATTGAAAAATGAGGTCAAGAGATGTTTTCAAGGGAGCTGCATCAGGAAGTGAAATTGCACCTTTGCCCCCAATGATTTTGGCACATGGCAGGGTTGCGCTCTCTGTCCTAGGTCATTTTAGTGAACTCCCAGCCCACCACCTTCTCTGAACGCTCGCCTTCTCAGTTTCAATTTCCTGCCAGAGTGACCTTAACATGCAGCTGGATTGTGTTCTATTATGTGAGAGCTTTGTCTTTGCAGCCTAGAAAACAAGTCCACGTTGTGTAGCAAGAGTCAAGGAAGAGGGAAAGAGGAGTGGTGTGGGGGTGGTGTGTGTGTGTGTGTGTGTGTTTCCTCTTTGAGGGAAGGTCTCTCAGCCTCTGTTCTCTGGTTCCCTCCTACCGAATGGCCATCATGCTTGTCTGCCTGTTGGGCTCTTCACCTTCCTTGTCTCGGTTTATGCACTTCGTCCTCCAGCAGCCTCCTGGGATTTGGGCCCTTCCTCCGTATTTCTACCTATGCTGGGACACCTCGGTATGCTTCGTGTGAGTGGACTAGCTCTACTGCATTCCATGTGTGTAGTTTCAAAGTGTTTCTGTTTATATTTGAATGCAGGGATAAGAGCCCACAACTTAACAGGAAAGCCTGTTCCATTTTAGACCATTTTATAAAGGTCAGAAGATTATTCTCTATGTGCCTCACTGTAGCTTTCACCTGGCAGCCCTCCTGCACCTGGGGAAACAAAAACATTCCTCAGGTGTCCTTTGGGTGTTTGCGCTCAGCACAGTGCCCCAGTGGATTTGCACTATCACCTTTTTCCTTTCTTTTTTTGTTTTTTATTTTTATTTTTTATTATATATTTCATTCTATTACAGTGGTCCCAATTTTCCCCCCTTTGCTCTCCTCCGCCCACCCCACCGTCAATCCCCACCCTGTTGTCTTTGTCCATGGTCATTCATATACATTTCTTGACTAGTCCCTCTCTTCTTTCCACCCTTAATCCCTTACCCCCTGCCCTCTGGTCATTGTCAGTCTGTTTTTTGTTCCCCTGTCTCTGGCTATATTTTGCTCGGTTTTTTGTTTTTGTTTTTTTAAGATTTTATTTATTTATCTTAGAGGGTAGGGAAGGAGAGAGAGAGAGAGAAATACCAATGTATGGTTGCCTCTCATTTGTCCCCTGCTGGGAACCGGGAAGTGGCCTGCAACCCAGGCATGTGCCCCGACTGGGAATCGAACTGCGATTGTGTGGTTCACAGGCCCGCACTCAATCCACTGAGCTACACGAGCCAGGGCTTGTTTGTTTTCTTCATTAGGTTCCACTTACAGGTGAGATGATACGGTATTTTTCTTTCTCCACCTGGCTTATTTCACTTAGCTTAATGCTTTCCAGTTTCATCCATGCTGTCGTAGAGGGTAGGAGCTCCTTTCCTTCTGATGCTTAGTATTCCGTTGTGTAAACATACCAAGTTTTTTGATCCATTCATTTTCTAAAGGACACTTGGGCTGTTTCTAACACTTGACTATTGTAAATTGTACTGCTTTGAGCATTGGGGTGCATAGGTTCTTTTGATTTTGTGTTTTAGGGTTCTTAGGGTATAATCCCAGCAGTGGAATTGCTGGGTCAAAAGGCAGTTCTATTTTTAGTTTTCTGGGGAAATGCCATACTGTTTTCCACAGCGGCTGCACTGGTCTGCGTTCCCACGAACAGTGCACTAGGATTCTCTTTTTTCCACAGCCTCTCCAACACTTGATGTCTGTTGATTTGGTTATGATGGACATTCTGACCAGTGTGAAGTGGTATCTCATTGAGGTTTTAATTTGCATCCTCTGATGGCTGGTGATGCTGAGCATCCTTTCATATGTCTCTGGACCCTCTGTATGTCCTCCTTGGGGAATTGTCTGTTCAGGTCCTTTGCCCATTTTTTAATTGGATTGTTTGTCTTCCTGCTGTTGAATCATACAAGTTTTTTATATGTTTAGAGGATCAAACCCTTGTCTGAGGTATCATTATAAGTATGTTTTTCCCATATGGTTGGATCCCTTTCTATTTTGATGAGGTTTGGAAATATGGAACACTTAAAGAATTTGCACATCATGTGTGTTCAGGGACCATGCTAATCTTCTGTGTGTCGTTCCAGTTTAGTATATGTGCTGCTGAAGCAAGCATGGAGGTGTCCCCCTTTTTTTCAGCTTCAATATGTTTTTTGAGCCCTGGCTGGTGTAGCTCAGAGGATTGAGTGCCAGCCTGTGAACCACACGATCGCAGTTCAATTCCCAGTCAGGGCACATGCCTGGGTTGCAGGCCAGTTCCCAGCAGGGGACTCATGAGAGGCAACCATACATTGATATTTCTCTCCCTGTCTCCTTCCCTTCCTCTTTAAAGATAAATAAATAAAATCTTTTTAAAAACCCTCCTAAAAATATCTTTTTTGAAGTACAAATTTAATAATTGTATGTTGAATGAATGACTAATGGTAACTGCAAAGAAGGCAAAAAGGTTCTCTTCTTTCTTTCTTTCTTTCTTTTTACATCTAAGACTTCAAATTGCAGTGATTTTTCTCTCCTCCCTCATCTGAAAGAAGTTTAGGTTTGCCATATATTGGTACTTCTCATGAGCTCTGTTAGAGATTACGTGGTTGAGACTGAGGCCCAGGTAGAGAAAGAAGGGCAGAGTTGAAAGCTGCTTGCTTATTTTGGTAGATTAGAGATGCATTCAGGTAAGAGGATCAGAGAGCAAGTGATTGTTGCAGGCAGCTGCCAGAGAGAACTTTGCCCCTGGGAAGTTTGTTTAACTCTCCGTCTGTAATAGATAGGAGTGAATGCACAGTGCTGTGATGGTAGTTAACACGGTGTTGTGTATTTAAAGTGTGCTGCCATTTTCATGCACTCGGTTCTTGCGCAGGTCTATTTCTGGATGAGTCTTTCCCATCGATCTGCTTGCCTGTTCTGGAACCTGTGCTGTAGTATTTTGATTGATGTAGTATAATAGCTGTTGAATGTGCTTGAATGCTTTAGTGCCTGGTAGTAGAAGTCTCGGTTGCATTGTTGTTTAAAAAATTTAGCTGACTGCCCTGTTTATTTTTGAGATTAACTTTAATGTTATTTTGTCAGTTTCACGCCCCAGATCCTCTAGATACCTCGGTTGGAATTGGGCTGTGTTGTTAGGTCACTTTGGGGGAGGGGACTTCTCTGTGACAGGCAGTCTGCTCTGCTCCAGAAGTGCAGCCCTGTGCCCAGCAGTTCAGTGTGCTCTTCTGGTTGTTGTGCTTTTAATTGTGTGGCTTCTGCACATTTTTTTGTTAAGTATATTCCTAGTTAATTAATAGTGTTTGTTGTTGCTGATCATGAGTGGAATCTTTTTCCATTATATTTTCAGGCTGGTTATTTTTGTGGTAATAGGAAAGCATAGGGGCCCTGGCTGGTGTGGCTCAGTGGATTGAGCGCAGGCCTGTGAACCAGAGGATCGCGGTTTGATTCCCAGCCAGGGCACATGCCTGGGTTGCAGGCCAGTTCCCTGCAGGCCAGTTACCAGCAGGGGACGCATGAAAGGCAACCATACATTGATGTTTCTCTCCCTCTCTCCTTCTCCTCTGAAGATAAATAAATAAATAAAATCTTTAAAAAAAAATAGGAAAGCATAGGAGCATAGGCTCAAATTTCCAAGTGGCACCAGGCTCCCTGAAGTAACTTTAAAGTTACTTTCTTCAAAATTTCTTAGGTTCTATAGAATCAAATTTGAAAAAACCCAATTTCATAAGAAATTCGCATCTTCAGTAACGTGTTTCAGAGTGAGGGCCCAAAACTAGGTTTGTAAAGGATGCTGCTTTTTGGATGGGCTGAGCAGTTCTCCCAGTGTCCAGCAGATGTCAGCATTTTACAAATGTGTTATTCTGAACTGGTGGTTTTGTCTGCAGTGTCCTGCCTTTATATATCCAAGAGACATTTAATAGTCATGCGGGTGGGGGGGAGGGGGCGGCGAGGGGGGGTTTTGTAGATCATCCAAGTCGGTCCTTTCATTCTGCAGATGAGGAAGCAGGCCTAGATGGGGAATGAGTTGCCCAAAGTCCCAGCAGTCACAGAGTAAGGCTGAAACCTGGGCGGTGGTGTTTCTGAAGGCCCCCTCTCCAAACCACTGGTACAGGGCATGCCGCGGTGTCCAATGTGGAAGTCACATTTGGGGGAAGGGAAGCAGTGTTGCTCAGTTTGTTTGGGTAGATAGATGTTTTAACATTCTTTATGAGGGAGGTGTTAGAGTCTTGGATTATAATAATTGGGTAAAATAAACTAAAAATAGCTGGCTTTTGTTACCAGAATGTATAATTACTGGATGTAAAAGTGACCTTTGATGTACTGTTTCCTACTTCATACCAGCCGTCACCGGCCCTGAACCCTGCCGTGCTGTCCCAAGTCTCTGCCTGTGCCGGCTCTTTTCACTCCCCGTCTGCTCTCCCTGCCTCTCCGTGCTGACCCTTTAGCACCCTGCTCATTGTTTCATGGCGGGTGCGGTAGGCCGGGTCCTTGGTGAGGTTTCCCAGGCTACCCCATCTCAGTAGGATGCAGCGGTTCCTCACCTCTTTCTGCTTCTTGCCCCGTCCCTTGTTTGTGCACATACAACCTGTCGGGAGTATCTGCTCGGGTGGTCACAGGCTAGAGTGTGAGCGCGTAGTTATCCGGCGTCCGCTCTGGGTCCTCAGGCAGGACCTTCCATGTGGTAAGTTGTTAGTAACGGGCGTTTGTTCATTTCATTCCTTTGCGTTTTTATTGAGCTGTAAATCTTCAGGATTATTTTTCTGCTTCTTTCTTTCGAGGTACTCAAGCAGGTTTTAGGGAACATTAAGGGTTTCAAGAACAAGTCTGTCCCCCCAGTGGAAGACTTACCAAAGCAGACGACAAGGGTAGTTGGAGGGAAAAAAGCACTGGGAATGGACTAGTACAGGCCATTATATAAAAAACAGGTACTATCATTTCACAGTAATAGGTTACTTTATCTCAGGCTGGCAGTAATGGAATGTGTTCTAAACAGGCTCATAGGGGCCAAGCGACGCGTCTTGCTAGGGTGGAAGATGACAGCAAGCAGAAGAAATACAGTGTGGTGTGTAGTTTTATTAAAATAAATGCACCGAACCAGAAAGTTTGCAGCACTTTCCAGTGCTCATTTAGCAAGCCTGGGTAAAACAAATGGTGGGGGCCTGGGAAAGGCGTCCACTTCGCCAAGCTGTTAGGCTCAGGAAGCCTTGCCGCAGTTATTTACTGTAGGGACTTTGAGAGCCCATCTTCCACAGAGAGAAAAACAGAAATGACTCCAGCAGCACCCACTTGCTTCTGGGTCTGAGGAAGCTGTTCCTCACTGCTCTTGGGAGTGAACTAGGCATTTCGTTTCCTCCTTAAGCACACACCACGTTACCGGGGCTATAGGGGGAGCTGCCTGCCAGACGCACCGACGTCACTCCAGCACTTAAGTTCTTACTTCCATTTGTTTTCTTAGTTGTGGTAAAAAACACGTAACATAAACTTTACCATCTTAACCATCTTTAAGTGGATCGTTTGGAGGTGGTGAGGGCGTTCCCATTGCTGTGGAACCAGTCTCCAGGCCTTCTCCTCTGGCAGCCCTGGCCCTCTGCGCCCAGGAGTTCCTCCCCATCTCCCCTCCCCCAGCCCTGGCAGCCCCCATGCTGCTGTCTCTTTCTGTGAATTTCACTGTTTCAGGTACTTCCTATGGGTAGAATCATGCAGTACTTGTCATTTTTGTGACTGTCTTAATTTGTTGATTGATTATCAGTTGATTGCAGGTACACTGCAAGGAATTGTCCTTAAGATTCCCAGACTTGCTAAGTTTTGATCCTAAAGAGGTCTGAGAAATTGAAACAGGCCATCTACTCATTTTACAGATCGGACAGCCAGGGGTTACCCACAGTTAGTGAGAAACCAGAGGGAGTTCTGGTATTTCTTTTCAGTTCTAAGGTCAGTTGATTATCAGTAACAGTGAACGTATCCCAAGCGCTGACCCAAAACAAATATAACATTTAGAAAATTCTATTAGGGTAAAGCTGCTACTGGTGGTCCATTTACTGATTTAAAGTGTTGGTGGGAGAGAAAGAGAAAACACTTATTTGTTGTTCCACTTCGTGATACAGTCTTTGGTTGATTCTTGTATGTGCTCTGACTGGGGTTTGAACCTACAACCTTGGTGTATGGGGACACTGTTCTAACCGGCTGAGCACCCAGGTAGAACTGGCAGTTGTGTCTGCAATGGTTGGTCTTACTGCAGTGTGTCTGATTCTGCATGGAGATTGCCGAACGGCCAAAACATGATGCAACCAAACAGCAGAAAAAGTGAAGGTGCATTTATAATATCATTTTTTAAAAAAATTAGCTGTCTACAACATTAGGTGGTTTAGTTGAATACTGCTGTAAGAGCATTATGGATTTGCAGGGATACATTTTAAAAAACCCAATTTCATAGGTAATCAGAAGCCCAGTGTATTTTATGACAGTAATCACATAAATAGTTCTGTTTACCTTGTATGCCCTGCACTGTTTTACTGTGAGCAGTGATTCAAGGAGGTCATGCTTCAATCTGCCCTCTCTGAGGCTGCTATGAGTTTAAAGCATGCAGTATTGACTTTTGAGAGTTCTGCCCCCAGAGATACCATGAATTATTGGTTCTGTGTTTTACATCATGATTTCGGTTTCTTTGTATTTCAGACACACAGGAAGTGCCTGTGTCTGCAGTCAGCTGCACAGCCCAAGGAGTGTGCATGTAGCAGTTGATGAAGTTGACATTTGATGTTAATAGCTTAGAGACTCTTCATATCACCGTGTGCTTATTCATCTTAGATTGTAGGCGGAGGCAACTTTGAGGGATGCTCCCTAGCTGATTGGTGGCAGTGCTGGGATTCAGCCTTCTGCGGCCTGTCCAGAAGCTGGCACACTCAGCCCCGCCCTCCCTTCTGCCTCGAGTACACTTGCCCTGTCACCTTCCCTCCATCCCCTTGCCTGGTCCCACTTGCACCTTTTAGCCATAGGAGCAGTGTGTACTGTTGAGTCATCATCCACCTGGGTGGCAAGCACTTGGCTTATCTCTTAGGAGCTGAGCGTCCTCATGGACTAATTTTAACCTCTCTGGAGTGCTGACATCCGTTTCCTCATCCGTGAAATGGGGATGAAACTCCGGCCTCCAGACCCACCCAGTCTGTCCGACGTGCAGAACAGCTGCTCCTAGTCACCCTTCGTCCCAGGGTACAGTGCTGCACCTGGCACAGTTCAGGCGCCAGCTGAGCCCAGCTTCTGTGCACCCCTTGCAGAAGCTGGACTTGGGATAAGAGTGGGGTGTCGCCGGGGATGGTCTGAACAGGTAACTGTGGGTGTAGTCAGGAAACTAAGATGAGTATGGTCAAGAGACGTATTATTCCCTCCGGCGTTCCTTCTTTTATAGTAACTAGACTGAGCTCAGTCTCTCTCCAGGGAATGAGCACAGCTCTGTTCCCAGAAGGCAGGGGAAGGCATTCTTCCTCTTCCATGGGTGGTGGACTTTCTCTCAGGACCCCGTAAGAGCTGCTCACAGTGGATTGTGTGCCCAGGGAGAATGAGGTGGAAGTTCATCTGAGGTTGGTTACACTGTGCCTTAGGGTCAGACAAGGGAATTAAAGGATTAGAAGGACCTCACAGGCATGGAGAACAGAGTAGCAGGAACCAGGACTTTCAGGCAGGAAATCCTGGGTGGGTGTGGGACAGTGACTCTGTTTAACTGGGGTCACCCGACATGCTGTGAGGCAGTGTTCCGGAGGTGATTGGGGCAAGATGGTTTCAGTCATGCGCCCCAGTTGAGGAACTTGGATGCTCTAAGAGATTGTGAGCAAGGGGCATTGTGATGAAGGTGCACTGTAGGATCCGTTGAGACCAGCAATACCTGGCGGTAGGCAAACCAGTCGGACTTGAGGACAAAGGGCATGTTCAGAGTGACAGGCGGAGATGAGAATTCCGGCCGTGGTGCAGAGGGCTCCTTGGGGGAAGAGGCATTGGGTCATGAAGTTCCTGGAGAGCAGACTGGGAGATGCAGCCACAGACGCCAAGTGGGAAAGAAGAGGAAGGAGACGGAAGTGGACATCCGTGGGCAGCATGTGGGGCGGCGGTGCCTGGGTTAGAGCGCTGCCCGCACTGGTCTCTCCCTTTCCAGCTCCTCCGCAGTGCTGGGCAGGTGGTCCGTGGCTGGCTTGATTCTGTTCTGAAGAGCCCAGGATGGGAGCCTTGAGTTGTGGGCTTCCTAGGAGATGTCTGGGCTCAGAGGCTGCCGCCTCAGCCGGGGTTTAGAAGAAGGATGCTTTGTAGAGTGAACTGAGTCCTCAGTGCCAAGCGTAGCGCTTTCAGTCTCAGGAACAAATAAAACATTTACAGGCCCTCTTTCTTCATTTTCTTTCAGGACCTAGTTCCTGTGCTTTTTTTCCACCCCAGTGCTAATTCTGCATCTTAGGTTTGTCTTCGTCTCCCCACTTGAATTATCCTTACCCCAGCGATTCCTTTAGTTTCCTGTCCTTACTGCACTTGTCCTTTCTGCCACCTTTTAACATGGTTTCCACTCCTCCTGAAACTGCATCTGTGGGCCTGTGTGTGATCATAAAAGGCGTAATCTGAGCCCTGTGCAGGAGAAGTCTCGACATTTTTTTTTTTAGGACCAGCCTTGTGAAGTAGGTACTGTTTGTGGCTGCCTCTTGGCCCATGAAAGGTGGAAGAAGCACAGGAAGGGTAGCTGGAGGGTGGTGCCTGCAAGCATGGCCTCAGGACCCCTGCCCACCACACTGGGCAGCCACCAGAGGGCACTGGCGTTCCAGAGCCAGCGCCAGATGTAAAGACCACATGTTTTTGAGCAAGCAGTGTGGGGGGGGCTACCTGAGTTTTTGGAAGGTTACCTTGGCAGGTTTGGAATGCAAAATCACACTGGAAAGCCAGCAAAGCCTGAGAAAAGGCACCCAGCAAACCGTGTTTCTGCAGAACAGTCTGGGCCTCTCAGAGAGCATTTCCAGAACTTGGGGCTGCAGTCCCCAGGCAGCTGGGGCTCCTGGCAGGGGCACCCAGGATTGAACCACGTTGAGTGGGCTCTTGCCTATAGTGCTAGTGTCTGCATCCTCTCTCAGGGAGCCTGTGGTGGTCTGAAGATGGAGCTGTGCTAGAGGCTTATAAAGAATGTCCATGGCCCGGAGTTTTTCTCCTGTCCCTCAGCTGAGTTTTGACTTTACAGTGTGTTCCGAGGGGTCTTGGGTCAGCCTCTGTGAGTGGGGGCAGGCCGAGGTGGGACCAGCATGTGCAAGGGGGCTTGTCAAGCCTGTGCGTGATGGCAGGGCCTGCTGGCCCATCATGCCTTTGGGGAGCGCAGGCATCCAGCACGGTGTTAAGCAGTGCGCAGAGCCCAGGCATGTGCGCATGGGGGAGGGGTGACGTGCATGTGGTGACAGTGGTGGCATGGAAACAACTACAGGGGTGACAGCAGATAGATGAAGTCTGTAAAGGAATATAGTATAAGTTTCAGGAAAATACCTGAAGTCACCAAATAGCAGAAGCGGAACTCAGAGGGATCCGAAGGACCTGAAGCCAGGGGCAGCAGCAGCAGCAGCAGTCCTGTGGATTGGGGTCCCAAAGCAGTGCCCCAAATAGGGTGCCAGGACCCCTGCCTGTGAAGGGCCACTTCCGAGCCTTTCGTCCATCGCCTGAGAATCTCAAAGCCGCTCTTCTTGCCTAACAGTCGTGGAGATCACTCAGAACAGGCAGCAGTGCAAGGTAGTCCTTCTGTCACTCTCTTGTCCTGTCGTGTTGCCTCCCACTCCACACCGAGTACCTCGGAGTTAATGGTACAGCACAGTGGTGTTGACTGTAGTCACGGAGAGTAGAGCAGATTGCTTCTGACCCTTTCCCTCTTGCACAACGGACACCCTCACACTGGGTGGACAGCAGCTTCCCATTGCCTCCGCCCAGCCCCTTGCGACTCCCATTGCACCCTCTGAGTTTGGCTGCTGTCGATTCCTCGCATGAGGGGGGTCGTGCAGTGTCTGTCCCTCTGTAGCTGGCTTGTTCCACTCAGCAGGGTGGGCTCACGCTTCTTTGTGTTGCGGCATGTGGCGGGACTACCTTTTCCGCGGCTGAATAATACCCCACCGTGGACACCACATTCTGTTCATTCGTTTGATCTGTGGACCGACATTGGGTTGTTTCCACCTCTTGGCCATTGTGAGCAGCGCTGCTGTGTATACGGGTGTGCAGGTGTCTCTTCAGGGCCCCAACTTCAGTTGTTCTGGATAAATACACAGAAGTGGGATTGTTGGTGGTTCTGTTCCTGATTTTTTGAGGTATCGCCACAGTGTTTTCTACAGTGACTGCACCTTTTTATATTTGAGGGACAATGCACAAGGGTTCCCGTTTCTCCGCATCCTCACCAGTATTTATTATATTGTGTGTGTTTTTTAATGAATATCCTAGCAGGTATGAAGTGATAACTCACTGAGGTAATGATTTACATTTTCCTGATGATTTCTGACATTCAGCATCTTATCATGGACATTGTTTTTGGTCTTTTTTTAGAGAAATGTCTTTTCAAGTCCTTTGTCCATCTTTTAAATTGGGTTTATTTTTTTTTGCTCTTGAGCTAGTTGTAGGGATCTCTCTGACTTCACCTCTCAAACCTCCATCCCCCATCTGAGGAACTCATGTTTCCCGCCACTCCTCAGCCTCGTTCTCTGTCCGGCTATTCCCGTCTCACCAGCCTTCTTTTCCCACGGTTCCCTTGGTTTCTAAAATGTTCTCAGACCCAACTTAAACACATCCTTAACAACCCAGTCAAGTCAGTTCCCCACGAGCCCTCCCTGACCACCCAGCCAGAGTGGCTCTCCCTCTGCTGACATCTCTAGTTCTTCTTGACTCTTGCTTTTGAGAAATTGGCAAAGCCTGCTGCCCTGCTTTGAGATGGTTATGACACATGCATATTTTATGTTCACTGACCGTCAACACCTCTCCTCTCCAGGACCTTGCAAACCACATAGCACAGTCTAAGGAGGCAAGAAGCCCAGGAAAAGGTTGGAGCTGCGCTGTAGGCCTCTGTGTGCTCTGCAGCAGAAAGAGGACGAGGAGGGAGCAGAGTCTTGAGTGCACAGCCACAGTTCGTCCCAAGGGAGAAAGATGAGCAGGATGGGGACAGTGAGAAAAGGGAAAGGCTGGTGACCAGGGCCTTTTAGCAAGGTGGGATTGGAACAGACAGCAGGTTTATAGGAGAAGGCCATGACCATGACCTGGGATGTGCCCTGCTGGGTGTCGGCAGGCAGGGGTGGACAAGTGTGTGCTGGGAGCCGGACAGAGGGTGAGTTCCCTCACAGCCCCACGGCAGTCAGAGCAGCTGCTGCGAGCAGGGCCTCTGCTCGGAACAGGCTCTGTGGCTTCCGGCCGGTGTGGCCTTGCTGTCCATGCTGCAGGAGTGGTGAGTCCAGGGAGGCTGGAGGGCAGGCCCTGGGGTGGGTGTGTGACGTGGCCAGAGGCTGGGGGCCCACTTTCAGGGCCTCCCACATCCACAGAGGTTCTCTACCTCATGACCGTCATCACCCTCCTTATGTGACACCCCCACACCTCTCATAGGCCAGGGCTTTACGGCCTTCAAGACCCTCCCTTCCACCTCATCCCAGCAGCCTGCTGTGTCCCGATGATGTCATGGCCAGTTCTGGTCCCAGTGTTCCCGGGTCCCCTGGGGGTGTCCAGTAGAGGACCAGTTGTGGGGCCTCAACCTTGTATTTTTGGAATGTCCCTGAGTAGAGCAAGGCCTGCCCTCATGTGACGCCTGGCCTCGCCTCACCAGAGGGAGGGAGAGTGAAGCGGGGGCTCCATGCCCTCACAGGCCGCTCCTGCTGCCGCTGCCTGACAGACAACACTGTCCCGTCTGGCTTCTTCCTGCTCCTGTCCCACTCCTCTAGTTGTCATGGTCCTGGGGCCCCAGCCTAGCAGGTGTGTGGAGTCACCTGGAGGCTTAAAGCAAGAAGAAATAAGTTCTTAGGCTCTGTCCTTGAAGCACCTCTTAAGCAAGGTGTGGCTGGGCTGGAATGTGACGTTTTTGTACCTATTTACCTGAAGAAGAGGAGAGGCACGTAGTGGGCTTACTGAGTAGCAAGTCATTTCTATTTTCTCCTTGGCCATGCCCTGTGCTTTTTGGGTTTTCCAGAGTGGCATGTGTTGTCTTAGAATTCGGAGGAGGAGTAGATGTTATTAAAAGCAAGAGCCAGATTTGAGAGTGGCCAGTCTCTTTCGAAACCGCTCACCTTTGTGCCTATGTGCCTCTGCTCTGCAGGGGGACTGGACCTCATCTTCATGCCGGGTCTCGGGTTCGACAAGCAAGGCAACCGTCTGGGACGGGGCAAGGGCTACTACGACGCCTACCTGAAGCGCTGTGCGCAGCAGCAGCAGCACACGAAGCCCTACACCATGGCCTTGGCTTTCAAGGAGCAGATCTGCCTACAGGTCCCAGTGGACGAACATGATGTGAAGGTAGACGAAGTCCTTTATGAAGATGCCTCACCATCCTGAGTCCTGCCACCTGCAGCCAAATAACCAGAGTTTTGTTCCGAAGAAGCAGTGCACCACAGACTGTGTGTTCCCTTGTCAGAAATTAGCTGAAGCTGCACACTGTCGGGAGTACGGCTGTGTTGTTTCCAGTGTAATTATGAATACCTAACATAAAGCCATCTTTAAAAATTAATACACTTGTGAACAGTAGAACATTAATTAAAATGGAGGTTATCACCATAGGATTTGAGATTAATTTCCTGGCATGACCGTGACAGGTTGATCTTTTTGCTTTTCAGTTTAAGTTAAATATTTATGAGGAACTGCTCTGGTTCAGAGTGAGAGGAAGGTGGACCATCCAGAGTGGACGCTCTGTCACTGAAGCCTCCCCTGGGCCTGTTTGGTCTGGCAGGTATGTGGAGGCTCCATGGTGATTCATTGATTTGTGGTGTTTGCTTTCTGTGCAAAAAGTTCCTTGAGAATATTACTTCCTGCACTTCAGTAGATACCTGGACATACAGTGATTGGGAATTTTTTTGGATGAGTTCATGGAATACAGGGTATTTTCACTTAAAACATGGATCCATATTCTTTGCACAGTAGCATGCGATTTGATGTTTTATGCACAAAAGTGAAAACACATTAAAAGCATCAGTTGACCTAATATTGGATTTTCATAATACAGTGTAGTATAGAAATGAGGGAGCAGGGACTTCCGCCAAGATGGAGGCATAGGTGGAAACACTGCGCCTTCTCCCACAACCAAGTTTGAATACAACTAAGGTTTGGAGAACAAAGACACAGCCAAAGGACAGAAAATTGAATTATACGGAAGTCTGACTACATCTAACCTTTCAACGGGGACGGTAAGAGGGACGGAGCCAGCAGTGAGCAGGGTCGGGCAGGACACATCCCCCGACCTAGGCGCACAGGTGGCCCGGACCCAGTCAGGGTGTGGGGCAGACTGACCGCGGTCGCACATTCTTGCACAGTGAGACGGACCACCCAGGCCCCAGGGGGCGAGGGCTGACGGCGGTGGCACACTCAGGTGCAGTGGGACGAAATGCGTGGGCCTGGTGACGGTGGCAGCTGTGGCACCTGTGGCTGCCGCGGCGGGAGACGGCAGACAGGACGCCATTGTTGCTCTTTGACCGCACCCCCACATACGGTGTCACAACCCAGCAACTGAGTTGCCCTGCTCTGGTGAACACCTAGGGCTCTGATCCTGCTACATAACTGGCACGAACAGCCCGAAAGATGGCGCAAGAAGAACTCAGAAGTCCCAGAGCCCATAACTCTCAGCAACCAAGAAATTGCCAGCCTCTCAGAAGCATAATTCAAGACACTGTTTATCAGGATGCTCACAGAACTGGTTGATTATAGTCACAAATTAGAGGAATATATGAAGGCTAAACTAATTGAAATGAAGGGAGATGTCCAGGAAACCAATAGTGATGGAAAGGAAACTGGGACTCAAATCAATGGAATGGACCAGAAGGAAGAACAAAACATCCGACCAGAAAGGAATGAAGAAATGAGAATTCAAAAAAATGAGGAGAGGCTTAGGAGCCTCCAGGACATCTTTAAACGTTCCGACATCCGGATTATAGGGGTACCAGAAGGGGGAAAGAAACAGCCATGAGTGGAACACTTATTTGAACAAATAATAAAGGAGAACTTCCCCAGTCAGGCAAAGGACATAGACTTCCAGGAAGTCCAGGAAGTTCAGAGAGTCCCAAAGAAGTTGGACCCAAGAAGGAACACACCAAGGCACATCATCATTACATTAGCTAAGACTAAAATGAAGGAGAGAATCCTAGAAGCAGCAAGAGATAAGGGGACAGTCACCTACAAAGGAGTACCCATCAGACTGTCAGCGGATTTCTCAAAAGAGACCTTCCAGGCAAGAAGGGGCTGGAAAGAAGTATTCCAAGTCATGAAATCCAAAGACCTACAGCCAAGATTGCTTTATCCAGCAAAACTTTCATTTAGAATGGAAGGACAGATAAAGTGCTTCTCAGATAAGGTCAAGTTCAANAGGGGAGTGGGAGGAGGAGAAGGCACAGAAAATAGCATAGAGGGTAGGTAGAAAATAGATAGGGGGGAGGGCAAGAATAGTGGGAGAAATATAGAATCTAAAGAACTTGAGACACGTGGTTATAAACTAAGGGGGGAGAATGGTGGGGGAGGGAGTGTGCAGGTGGAGGGGAATGAAGGGGGAGGAATAGAACAACTAATGGTATTATCAATAAAATATATTTTAAAAAAAGCAATGAGGGAGCAGCTTCCATTACTGTGCTGGTTAGAAGTCTGCTGTGTAACTTCCACCTGAGGATCATGTGAGATGTTAGTTCAGCTGCAGACTCGGGTCTGAGCTGGCTGGACAGTGAAACTGAACCTCCTGAGCTGTGGTCCGTCTGAGCTTCATTGCTGTGCGTTGTTCTACCCAAGGGCTGTGTTCACAAACCTCTGCTCTGCCCCTCGACTCCGTGCAGGCGGATGCAGAGGCCACTGACAGGGACCCAGGTGTTGAGAGTCAAGGGGAGGGGCTGCAGGGTCTCCTGGAAATGGGGCCATTCCCTGGGGTCCACTCAGGTGGTCACTGTGCAGAGGATCCTGGGAAGGGAAGAATCAACCTTGACGATGTAGGTGATGACGACTGTCACTCCAAGGCACAGCAGAGGCTGAGGACAAGGCTGGAACCCCGGAAATGAGCACCTCGATAAGGGGCTGGGGCTGGGATAGCCCAGGGAGAGGGCAGAGCGATGGGATCTACCCAGAAACACTGGTTCCTGTGGGCCCCCCAGGCAAACCTGTCACTGTCTGGTCTGCCAGTCTGTGCCTCATTGAACTAGAAAGGAAACTGCAAGGTCCTAGTCCACCTAGTGTGTGCCGGTCAGGATAACATGTCAGTCACGAGCCCTCCTTATGGACTGATAAACATGTAGGCACAGTGGCTTCCTGGAGAAGCTTTCTTCCTGGCCCCAGTTCTCTCTTCTCTCAGGTCATTGGAAATTCAGTTAATCATATTGTGGTTTAATCATGTTTACATGCTGCTTTTTCCACTGGCTCACGACCATATTCTCTGCCCAAATGGTGGTTTCCCTGAGGACCCCAGCTCAGGGCAATAGCCTGTGAATTCCTGACAAAGGAACGGACCTGTGTGCATGTTGCCTGTGGTCTCCGAGGTTTTCTTGGAGGAAGAAACTGGCTGTGCTGGCCGAGGCTGGAACTCTCCGCAGAGGGTGCCCAGCTCCCGTGGTGCCACAGAATGGGAGGGCCTCAAGCCTCGGGGGCAGAGGCTTATGGAAGTAAAACCCTAGGCATTTCCTCCAGGGCCCATCAGGATGCATAACCGCAATGGAAGGCTGATTTGCTGACCAATTCTGGCTTGTCTGGGTTGCTTATTATAGGAGGATCAGTGTCCCTTCAGGGGACCTAGACTCTCCAAGGGCTCTGACAGGTGTGGGAGGACCCTGTTCCTGGGGGTGCGTATGCAGCAGGCTTTTGGGGTGTGCTTTCTCTGCTGGGAATCAGCAGGCGCTGCCCTCCTGGGGTCCACGCCACCTGAGAGGGGGCACAGGGCTCGGGTGGAGGGTGAATGGAGAATGAGCTTCATAAAAGGGTGGGAGGATGTGTCTCAGATGTAGGCTCCCTCATCTGGACTCTTGTGTCAGACACACGGGTCCTGCACACATTGCGGGCACAACTGGCCAGCATGCCTGCGGGCCTTCTCACAGGGGCAGAGGACACTGCGTGGCAACATCAGATCCAAAGAAAGCTGGGCGGGTGGAAGCCAGCAGCCTGTTTCTTCTGTAAAACCCACCCACCAGTGAGGGGAGGCAGGAGGGGACAGGAGTCTTATCTGGCTGAAGTCCTCCCACAGAAGTGCACGCAGCCAGGGAAATGGAGGCGCACAATGGTGACTTTGCATTTATTTACGTATATCAGTACTTGCAGTTACTTGTGACTCTGGGAGTATCTCTGCCTTTCTCCCAGAGGGAGACTGAGGCTAAGGTTCTGCTCTGAGTAAGGGCGAGGACTTGAACCACGTCTTCTCTGATCTTACAGTTCTTTTCACTGCCCTGCGCTCTGATCACCCTTTGCCGTGTGTGAAGGATTCCTGCCTTCTCTCTTCTCGTGAGCCCTCCTGGGTCCTGGGGCCACCAGCTCAGTCCATTTGAGCCCCCTCGGATTCCCAAGTCTACCAGCGCTCCCGCAGGTGTGGGGCAGGTGTGGGGCAGGTGTGGAGAGGCAGGCGGTCCCGGCCTAAGGTGGGAAGCCCTGGGCGAAGGGCTGCTGGTCTTTTTTGTTTCTCCTCTTCCTGGACTTTTCACTCACCAGTTTCTACAAAGCACAATTTTTTGGTTTTTCAGCTTTTCTTAATCAGCAAACGCATTAAGGCAAATGGCTGAGCCAAACAGTAGGTTCACCTCTGTGATTTCTTCCTTCTGTGATCTCAGTGGCTCAGTGACCTCACCCCATTTGATAGTTCGCTGTTGTTTCTAAACAGAAATTTTAAAGCATGTTTGGTTCATTGTTTCCGTTCGTTTTGGTGGAAGAGTTGCTGTGTGTAAGTTGTGCCATGGGCAGAATGGAACTCCTCGGGACTGAGTTTCCGATCTCTCCAGGAGATAGAGTGTGATACGCACCAGCTCCCTGCCAGGTTGCCAGGACACCAGAGACCCTCATTTAAACGGGGTGATTTTCTGGTTCTGCCTCAGGCACGCTGATCACAACTCGAGGAAAATGGCTGAAAATGTGCAGTTCTAACAAACACTCTGACAAAGGCGCGCTTGAGAGACGCTGGGTCCTGTGTACGTGCCAGTTGTATTCTGATGGCCTCCCCAGGTGCCCCAGGACGCCCCCCCGCGCCGTGGACGCGGTCACTTCTGCGGGGACAGAGACTGCTGCTCTGTTAGGCAGAGAGGGCAGCGCTGCCTCTTACCACCACCTCCCAATGTATCCTGCATTCTGCAGCTCCAAGCGGGAGCTTCCTTTGCTGAATTATTTCCAATTTCTTCCTTAGACATTTTAATCAAGAGATGAAAAATGATTGGTCTTTTGCCAGCATTTCAGTCTAAGAGGGTGTTACTGGCCTCTCAAAGGCACATTAATTTGCAGTGACTTGTGCAGTAGGCAGAGTGGCATTGCAGAAAGGGACCCAGAACCTGGGGACTGGGGACGAGCCCCAGGTCTTGGGCGGCCCAGGAGTTGGGGGAGGCACTGGCCACCTCTCCTCCTCCCTCCACTCAGGCAGGTTCCCTTTAGCGTGCTGGAGTGTACCTGCTTGTCGTTCTCCACACTGCCCGTCCTGGTGCTGGTGTGCAGTTCTGAGCTTCCCCACTGACACCTTCTAACCCTGGCCAGCCCCTCTGCCCTCTCTGGGGCTTCCCCACCGGCCTGCGGAGGCCCCAGGGAGACGTCTCTGCATGGACTTCTTACCCTTCTCTCCCTCAGAACTATTTGTTTTCTCCTCCCTGCACTCCCCTCCTTCTGCTCCCTGGCCTCTCACGTCCCCTCCCTTTATCATTCCTTGCCCGGCTGTCTCCACAGCTGCCAGCAGCGTGGGCTCAGGCGAGAAGGCAGAGCGGTCAGCTCCCCTTTCCCTGGGCCGCATAGCAAGACCAGCTTCCCCGGATCTCGGGCTCAGCAGGACGGGTCCCACTGCGGAGGGTTTCTCACTGTCTGACCCACGGGCTCCCAGCCAGTGTTGCTCAAATCAGTAACAGCACCGTGAAATTCTCTCAGTGAAAAGAGGGACATGAAAAGGTAATTCATGAGAGACATAAACAGCTGTTTATCTATGAGAAATATTTGGTTTCACATGTCATCAAAGAAATGTAAATTATACCACGTGAGTGGTACAAACGACTCAGAACAATAATGAGTGAGTTTTGACTCTGACGCAGGAAATGGACACTCACGCTGCAGTGAGACTAAGTTCTTCATTCCTGCTGGAGAGCAATTGAGCAAATGTAACAAAAAAGTCTCCTAGTTTTCCAAGACTATACACCCTGCGTTTTCACTTCAGGAGCTTATCCCAGGGAAATAGTGCCAGCTCTTGGAACGGGCTTTGCCCAGCCAGGGTGTCAAGCAGGGGCCGTTTCGCAGTGACAGGTGGGCCCATCCAGTGAAATAGTCCAGGCAGTTGGCAGGGGGCAGGTCCACAAGTCATCTACTACAGTGATAACAAGGCCGTATCTCATGTTAGCACACCCCCACATCCAGGGAGCATTGGTTAAGAAAAGGTGGAAGGGGGCGGGCCCTGATCCCGAACCTGTGGGCACAGTGGCCTGTGTTTCGGTCCTGAGCCTGCCTCATGCTCGGAGGCCTTGAGGTCACTCGGTTCTCCCAGCAGACGTGCCCTTGTCAGTCAGACAGACTCAGCCTTGCCCTCCCTCACCTGTTCAGGCTCCCGCTTCTAACTATGGTTGTATGTTGTCCTCACACTGCCGTGTGTGGACAGGTCAAAGCAGACCAGCTGTTAGCAGGCCATCGGCTCTTCTGTCCTCCGTTGATAAATGAGGAACCCACCGCCTTTCTACATGCTCTGTTGCAAAAAAGGAAAAGCTTCCTGAGGGTCGCAGAGGACAAGGACTTAAAGGAACCAGGATGGCCCGGCCAGTGACCCCGGTGGTGGCCGCGTTAAAGCTGAGCAGGATCTGGGGGCCCAACCGTGTGCGCCGTTCGGTTTGTGGTCAGTTACGCCTGAGGATGGAGAGGTGGGTGGCAAGCCCCGGTGGGG
Organism: Sturnira hondurensis; assembly: GCF_014824575.4. Taxonomy (NCBI): domain Eukaryota; kingdom Metazoa; phylum Chordata; class Mammalia; order Chiroptera; family Phyllostomidae; genus Sturnira; species Sturnira hondurensis. The sequence goes on along the minus strand of NW_028080496.1, from coordinate 1,084,673 downwards.
ACTGCAGTGTTGGCAAAGCCAGAAAGCAGTGGTGGGGAGAGCTGCTGGAGCTTCGGGGGCTGTCCAAGGAGCGACCCCCTCTGGAGGTCCAGTGCCAGGCCCCGGGGGCCAGATGTGGGGACTTGCAGCCCCTGTGAAGAGAGTGGGGGCCAGTCCAGCTGGACCCAGTGAGGGGAGAGACATGGATGTCTTTTTAAGGCTGGGGGGCAGGCATGGCAGGCGTTACCGGAGAGCTCAGAAATGAAGATTTGACAACGCAGACATGTACAAGCTGTAGGTCTGCATTTACGCGAAACGGGCTGCCCTGGAGAGCCGGTAACCCACGCACCCATCTGGAGACACCCTGACACACCAAACCCGCTGACGTGGAAATCGAGCTGTCGACCTCCTGCTCGCTGACAGGTCGAAGCCGAATCTTTAAATCTGATGTTCTGATCGCGAGGCGCCCCAGGTGGTAACAGTAGGCATCACCGACGTGGTGCTGCTTCTCCACAAAAACATTTTCCGCGCTCTGACTGGAGCATGGCTTTCCTGCCCACCGTGTGCCCTGCATTAGACTCCTCTGCGTGTGCAACAGGCTCACTGGGAAGCTGCGGAAATAGTTTTACTCCACAGTCCTTTTAATTATAGCACATACCCAATCTTATTACCCAGTCATGGGTACGATTAGAGCTCACCAACCTACTCGGTGTGTGGAGAACTCCTTCATTTCCATGAGGTCAGAGGAACGTAAGAGAACAAATGGGACTGTGGGCCACAGAGGACCAGGATTGATTTATCGCTGCTCTTTCCTCAGCAGCAAAACTGGCTGCGGCTTGCCTCGGCACAGTAGGTCTGGGCAGGCAGCGTGTCCTGTGTGTCTTCACGTCTCCGCCGTAGGGAAAACGTGCTCTTTCCCCGGGGGGAGTTGTCATTTCACTGGTTGCGTATTGCTGACGGGTGCACAGCACCCAGTGGGTGTGCCACCGCAGGCGGGTGGGAGCCCGCAGTTTCGAGAAATTGCTTTTGAATATCTGCAGACTGACCTTTTCCCATTCTCTCTCAGCCGAATGCATGAGCTCCTGCCCCCTGAGAGGGAAGGATGCTGTGCCCAAGCGCTCTCTCACAGGGCCCTCTGGAGGGTCAGGCCCTGTGTGCTGAAACCTTCCCCTCCGTCACAACACCTTTGTCCCGAAGTTCCCATCCACAGGGGAAGGAGAAGGACTGGAGGCAGCCCCTGGGTGGCAGTACCAGGGTCAGACAGCCGGTCAGTGGTGGTGGCCAGATTATTCCTCACGTCTGGGTGTCTGCAACACCTTGGCCTGTTTCTCACCCCCGGAGTGCAGAGTGAATGCCCAGGTGACTCCATCCCCTTTGGCCTTCTATCTGAGCAGTTGGGGCCCAATTTTCTCTGTCAAAGCGGAGCTCCAGGTATAGGGTGCCTGTCTCTCCCCCACCGCTCCAAGGCATGTATCAGTGTCTCAGGTAGGGTCCGCTCAGAGAAGCATGCCCAGCACAGAGTAGGCACCATGAAAGTACGGACTACAAGTTAACAACACGAGATTTACCCCGCTAACCATTTCTGAGTGTATACAGGTCAGGTCAGTGACATTTCAGTACAGTCACATTACGGGGCCGCCATCAGCACCACCCATTCCCAGAACTCGGCTTCCCACACTGACCCTCTCCCCGTTGGCTAATAACTCCCACTCTGCCCAACCCCAGGCCCTGGTGACCAGCCTGCTACTTGCTGTCTCTGAGAAGGGTGACCCTGGGTGCCTCCTGGAGGCGGAGGCATGCAGCAGCGTCTGTCCCTTTGTGACTGGTTTCTTTCACTTAGGGCAGTGTCTTCGAGGTCCGTCCCTGTCGCAGCCAGTGGCAGAGTGCCCTTCCCTGTTCAGCCTGCGTAACAGTTCGCTGTATGCGTAGACCACATCCTGTGTAGCCACTCATCAGCTGATGGGCACTTGGGGGGCTTCCGCCTGTCGACCTTTGGGAGCAGTGCTGCTGTGAGCATGGGTGTGCACCTGTCTGTGTGAGACCCTCCTTTCACTCCTTTTGGGATATACCCAGAAGTGGGATTGCGGTATCCTGCTACCACTGTATGTTTAATTTTTGGGAGGAACTGCCATACTGATTTCTGTAGCTGCGGCACCAGTTTACATTCCCATCAGCAACACAGAAGAGTTCCAGTTTGCTCAGACCCTCGCTGACATTTATTTTCTGGGTTGTTTTTTTTTAGAGATTTTATTTATTTTTATTTATGTATTTATTTTTATTTTCTATTTTTAAAATATATTTTATTGATTATACCATTACAGTTGTTCTATTACCCCCTTCATTCCCCTCCACCCGCACACTCCCTCCCCCACCATTCTCCCCCCCTTAGTTTATAACCATGTGTCTCAAGTTCTTTAGATTCTGTATTTCCCCCACTATTCTCACCCTCCCCTCCTATCTATTTTCTACCTACCGTGTATGCTATTTTCTGTGCCTTCTCCCCCCCTTCTCCTCCTCCCACCCCCCTGTTGCTAACCCTCCATGTGTTCTTCATTTCTATGGTTCCACTCCTGATCTAGCTGTCCTCTTGGTTTGCTTTTGTTTTAGGTGTGGTTGTTAATAACTGTGTGTTTGCTGTCCTTTCACTGTTCATATTTTTCATCTTCTTTTTCTTATATAAGTCCCTTTAGCATTTCATATAATAAGGGCTTGGTGATGATGAACTCCTTGAACTTGACCTTATCTGAGAAGCACTTTATCTGTCCTTCCATTCTAAATGAAAGTTTTGCTGGATAAAGCAATCTTGGCTGTAGGTCTTTGGATTTCATGACTTGGAATACTTCTTTCCAGCCCCTTCTTGCCTGGAAGGTCTCTTTTGAGAAATCCGCTGACAGTCTGATGGGTACTCCTTTGTAGGTGACTGTCCCCTTATCTCTTGCTGCTTCTAGGATTCTCTCCTTCATTTTAGTCTTAGCTAATGTAATTATGATGTGCCTTGGTGTGTTCCTTCTTGGGTCCAACTTCTTTGGGACTCTCTGAGCTTCCTGGACTTCCTGGAAGTCTATTTCCTTTGCCTGACTGGAGAAGTTCTCCTTTATTATTTGTTCAAATACGTTTTCCACTTGTGGCTGTTTCTTTCCCCCTTCTGGTACCCCTATAATCCGGATGTTGGAACGTTTAAAGATGTCCTGGAGGCTCCTAAGCCTCTCCTCATTTTTTTGAATTCTCATTTCTTCATTCCTTTCTGGTTGGATATTTTGTTCTTCCTTCTGGTCCATTCCATTGATTTGAGTCCCAGTCTCCTTTCCATCACTATTGGTTTCCTGGACATCTCCCTTCATTTCAATTAGTTTAGCCTTCATATATTCCTCTAATTTGTGACTATAATCAACCAGTTCTGTGAGCATCCTGATTAACAGTGTCTTGAATTGTGCTTCTGAGAGGCTGGCAACTTCTCAGTTGCTGAGAGTTATGGGCTCTGGGACTTTGAGTTCTTCTTGCTCCATCTTTTGGGCTGTTCGTGACAGTTATGTAGCAGGATCAGAGCCCTAGGTGTTCACTAGAGCAGGGCAACTCAGTTGCTGGGTTGTGACGCTGTATGTGGGGGTGGGGTCAAAGAGGAACAATGGCGTCCTGTCTGCCATCTCCCACCGCCGCAGCCACAGGTGCCACAGCTGCCACCGTCACCAGGCCCACGCATTTCGTCCCACTGCACGCGAGTGTGCCACTGCTGTCAGCCCTCCACCACTGGGTTCACCCCCTGGGGCCTGTGTGGTCCGTCTCACTGTGCGCGAATGTGTGACCACGGTCAGTCTGCCCCACACCCCAACTGATTCTGGGCTGCTTGCTCGCCTAGGCCGGGGGATCTGTCCTGCCTGACCCTGCTCTGCTGCTGGCTCCGCCCCTCTTACCATCCCCGTTGAATGGTTCGTAGTTGTCGGACTTCCGTATAATTCAATTTTCTGTTCTTTGGCTGTGTCTTTGTTCTCCAAACCTTTGTTGTATTCAGACTTGGCTGTGGGAGAAGGCACAGTGTTTCCACCTATGCCTCCATCTTGGCGGAAGTCTCGAAATCCCGAGATTTTACTTATTTTTAGAGAGCAGAAAGAGAGGGAGAGAAACATCAATGTGTGGTTCCCTCTTGTGCGCCCCCTAGTGGGGGGCCTGGCCCACAACCCAGGCATGTGCTCTGACTGGGAATCGAACCTGTGACCCTTTGGTTTGCGGGCTGGCTTTCAAGTCACTGAGCCACACCATCCAGGGCATTTTTAAAAATATTTTATTTATTCATCTCTAGAGGGGAAGGGAAAGAGAGAGGGAGAGAAATATGAATGTATGATTCCCTCTCATGCATCCCCTGTTGGGAACTGGCCTGCAACCCAGGCATTTGCCCTGACTGGGAATCAAACCACGATCATCTGGTTTACAGGCCCGTGCTCAACCCACTAAGCTACGTCAGCCAGGGCTTTTTTTTTTTTTTTTAAATAATAGCCCTTCTCATGGATATAAAGTGCTATCTCATTGTGGCTTTGATTTATAGGGCATGAACATTTAAGGTTTGGACATGTTGGGTTTGAGACCCATCTGAGACAGCCCAGGGGAGGTGTCAGGCATCCAGCGGCCATCAGACGCTGGAGTCCAGACGGGTTCCCCCAGTCACCTCCAGCTGCAGTGGGGCTGGGAGGTATTTTAAGTTGGACATCTCATATGTAGAACAAAATAGCATTCTGGGTTGGAGGAGGGGAAATAATGGGGTGAGGGTGGGGGAAGAGGGGGGATCATGAGCGCGCGGGGTCCCCAGCAGGGCTCATTATCAAGCTGAAATGTCACGTCAGGAGCTTTACCTGGTGTGTGAACTATTTTCATCTCTTTCTAAATGGTCTTTCTTGACTCAGCGAATGCCCCAAATGTTTCTAGTGAGTCTCATTTGCACCCTCATTTGAATCTCCTTCTTGACAAATGCCCCACTCATGAGACCATAACATTTTCGTTTATTTATAAACAATTCTTTTCTGGCTGTTTAAGGGAGGGGGAAAGGATAATTAAAAAATACATAATTACCCAAAGACTACATTAATTGTACGCCGATGTCCCAGCAGGGATCTCCAGCCTGGAGAGTTCATGAACGCCTGGAGAAACACAATGAACAAATGTCACAGAAGACCAGCACTTTGAATTATTGATTAGAAGGGGGGGCGTTTCCTGGCTCCTCGAGTCTAACTGCGCACTCTGGGAGACACGAAGCCGACAGGAGAGACAGGAGATGTAGACATTTAAAGGAGCAGGGAGGGTGGGAGCTGCTGGACTAACCTCCCCCCTTGTTCTGTGAAGCTGTCTCTATGGGCTGCTCAGCCTGGTTTCCCCGCCTCAGGCCCTGCACAGGTTCACCAGTGCAGGGAGGGAGCCGGCTCTTCCCTGCCTGCCTCGGGGCCCTGTCCTCCCCTCCGCCGGCCACCCTGCACAGCCTGCAGGTCACAGCATCGGTGTCTGTCCCTCACAGGGGTCTTTCCTGGCGTCCCCTTGCCCACCCTCCGTGGACGCATCATTCGTGCTTTGGTGACGGGAGCTCCGAGAGGGCAGGGCCGAGCCCGTTTGATTCGTCCTGTGTCTGGAGCACTTAGGACGAGGTCTATGTCGAGCAGGTGCCCGAAAGTGATTATTTTTGTGGCTGAATGGAAGAGAAGCGAGGCAAACCCAAGTCGGCTGTAGAGAGCTCCCACTCGGGCTCACCTTCCCCCTGAAATGGCCCTTTTCTCGCCTCCTGGGTTGGAATCCGAGCCTGCCGGGACTTTAGGTCTTTGCTTGCAACACACTGCCTTGCGGTGCTGCTAACCCAGAATGAGGCGCGGCGGCCCGCCCACCGCCCTTGGGTCTTGTGTTTGGCGGGAGCAGCCTGGGTCTGAACGCCAGGGTCGGCCGGAGTCAGCCTCGTCTGTGAGCACTGGGGAGCTGCTGCCCCCCAGAAGCTCCTTGCCCGTGATCCACATAATTGGCACGTGAGCCAGGTCCCCCGAGACTCACGCCCACCCACAAATGCCAGTGTGCACACACTCCGACCCACTTGGGCAGAGGCAGGCCCGCCTGTTGGGGCAGTCCCAGGGCCTTAGTGAAAACAAAGAGAAGTGAAGCCCGTGCCACCCGGCCTGGCATCCTCAAGCCCAGAGAGAACCCGGGGGCCACCTCCAGTCAGCCGGAATGGGGCCTCGTCAGCCCAGAAGGGGCCCTTCAGTAGCCACTGAGTGAGCCGTTAGGGACCCTGGAATAACGGCAGGCTTCTCAGAAGAAGATGAGGAGTTTTCATTTTGACAGTTTGAGGTTTCAAATTACACAGTAGCACTAATGGGCGCTTTCTGGCTCGTAATTATGTTTGCTGTGACACACACACTTGACTGTCTGGCTGCCAGGCCCCTCCGATGAACACATCCCGGCGTCAAGTGGAATTGTAATGCTGTGACAGGCCATTACGCTTCCACTGACAGCCGGCCCTGGGGGATGCTCGCCCGCCCAGCAGCGCTGGGCTCGGCCCGTAGGATGTGGCTGATCCCCAGGGTGAGGGCCGAATTCTCTGGGGAGCTGCCCCGTGGCCCCAGGACTCAGAGCCTGCAGGAGGCACCAGCTCAGGAGCCTTTGGGACCTCGTGGTTCCTGGGACTGTGCAGTCCCCTCTGCTAGAAACCTACACAGCTGTCCCAGTGTCGAGTCCAAACGAGGCAGCTCCGGAGTCACTTTGTCTACACGGACGGAGTTCGCTCTGGGCCTTCGGCGGAGGGATCACAGAGAACCGAGAGGTAGTTAAATCGTGCAATCTACAAGAAGAGTGAACAACGGGACCGTTTTGTCGGGGACATCTTAACACCTGGAACGATCAGAGCAGGAGGAGGTTGGCCCCTGAATGGCTGTGGAGGGTGCTGGTGAGTCGCTCTGAGCAGGCGTGAGGGACATTCGGAAGATGACAAGTGGACAGTGAGGATTCTAGAGGGATGCCGTCTGAATCCAGTATCAGAAGATCCTAGGATATCACATTTCTAGGTAGTTTGGACTTCCTGACTTACTTAATAAACATAATTTTCTTTTCATCAAGAAACATCTTAGCCCTGGCTAGTGGGGCTCAGTGGATTGAGAGTCAGCCTTCGAACCGAAAGGTCACCGGTTCGATTCCCAGTCAGGGCACAGGCCTGGGTTGCAGGCCAGGACCCCAGCTGGGGGCCTGTGAGAGGCAACTAATCCATGTATCTCTCACACATTGATGTTTCTCTCCAATTCTTTTTCTCTCCCTCCTCCCCTCTCTAAAAGTAAATAAATAAAATCTTTTTTAAAAAACCCATCTTAGAGCTCGTTCGGTTGCAAGTGAGAGGCATGATTATAAAGTTATTAAGGCAACAGGAATGTGATATAAGTGAGGCACCCCCTGCTGTGGTGTGTTCTCACAAAGGCACAGCGAAGGCCAAGCCGTGCCACTGTTGCGGAGGCTTGAGGTATGTATATATCCTTTGCTCTGGGAGAGAAGAAGTTTTTAAGGCAGTTTTATTTGTTGAGGTAATTTACACACAGTCAAATACAGGGCCCGGCAGAAGTAAGGCCTGAGTGTGGTTGGCAGGGTAATAATATGGGTCTAATAATTTATCATTTTAATCTGAACATTTCACCTAAAATGTCATTTGGTGTGCTTGAGTGTGATGCTGTTGTGCTACAGAATGACATGCTGGTGCTTTTGTAATTTTATTTTATTTTATTTTGGTTCGTTTTTTAAATACATTTTATTGATTATGCTATCACAGTTGTCCCATTCCCTCCCTTCATTCCCCTCCACCCTGCACACCCTTCCCCCACCATTTCCCCCCTTTAGTTTATGACCACATGTCTCAAGTTCTTTAGATTCTATATTTCCCCCACTATTCTCGCCCCCCCTATCTATTTTCTACCTACCGTCTATACTACTTATTCTCTGTACTTTCTCCCCCCTTCTCCTCCTCCCACCCCCCTGTTTCTAACCCTCCATGTGGTCTTCATTTCTATGGTTCCACTCCTGATCTAGCTGTCCTCTTAGTTTGCTTTTGTTTTAGGTGTGGTTGTTAATAACTGAGTTTGCTGTCCTTTCACTGTTCATCTTTTTTTTTTAAATCATTATTACCACTAGTACATATACACAATTACTTTTTAATTTTATTTATTTATTTATCTTTTTTAGAGGGGAAGAAGAGAGGGAGAGAGACATCAATGTATGGTTGCCTTTTGTGCGTCCCCTGCTGGGAGTTGGCCTGCAGGGAACTGGCCTGCAACCCAGGCATGTGCCCTGACTGGGAATCGAACTGCGATCCTCTGGTTCGCAGGCCTGTGCTCAATCCACTGAGCTATGCCAGCCAGGGCTCACTGTTCATCTTTTTGATCTTCTTTTTCTAGGGACTAGATAAGTCCCTTTAACATTTTATATAATAAGGGCTTGGTGATGATGAACTCCTCGAATTTGATCTTATCTGACAAGCACTTTATCTGCCCTTCCATTCTAAATGAAAGCTTTGCTGGATAGAGCAATCTTGGATGTAGGTCTTTGGATTTCATGACTTGGAATACTTCTTTCCAGCTCCTTCTTGCCTGGAAGGTCTCTTTTGAGAAATCCGCTGACAGTCTGATGGGAACTCCTTTGTAAGTGACTGTCCCCTTATCTCTTGCTGCTTCTAGGATTCTCTCCTTCATTTTCATCTTGGCTAATGTAATTATGATGTGCCTTGGTGTGTTCCTTCTTGGGTCCAACTTCTTTGGGACTCTCTGAGCTTCCTGGACTTCCTGGAAGTCTATTTCCTTTGCCAGACTGGGGAAGTTCTCCTTTATTATTTGTTCAAATAAGTTTTCCACTCATGGCTGTTCCTCTTCCCCTTCTGGTACCCCTATGATTTGGATGTTGGAATGTTTAAAGATGTCCTGGAGGTTCCTAAGCCTCTCCTCATTTTTTCAAATTCATGTTTCTTCATTGTTTTCTGTTTGGTCATTTTTTTCTTCCTTCTGGTCCATTCCATTGATTTGAGTCCCAGTTTCCTTTCCATCACTATTGGTTTCCTGTGCATTACCCTTCATTTCAATTAGTTTAGCCTTCATATGTTCCTCTAATTTGTGACTAAAATCAACCAGTTCTGTGAGCATCCTGATCACCAGTATTTTGAACTGTGCATCTGAGAGGTTTGGTATTTCTCGGTCACTTAGAGTTATTGGCTCTGGGGCTTAGAGTTCTTGAGCCATATTTTGGACTGTTTATACCTGTTACGTGTAAGGAGCGGAGCCCTAGGTGTTCACCAGGGCGGGGCAACTCAGTTGCTGGGTTGTGACGCTGTATGTGGGGTCGAGGCCAAAGAGGAGCAATGGCGTCCCCTCTGCTGCTTTCCACCGCTGGGGCCTGCACAGTCTGTCTCACTGCTCGCTCCCCCGCTGGTTTATCTGCGGGAGAATGTGTGACCGCGGTCGGCCCGCCTCCCTGCACCCTCACTGGGTCCACCCGTCGCCACCCCAGGCCTAGGATCCATCCACGGCTGCCTGGGCACCTGGGTCGGGGATCTTTCCTGCTCAACCCTGCTCTGCCTCTGGCTCCGCCCCTCTTACCAGTCTGGTTGAACAGTTCGTTGTTGTCGGACTTCCGTATAGTTCAATTTTCTGTGTTTTGGCTGTGTTTTTGTTCACTAAAACTTTTGTTGTCTTTAAACTTGGTTGTGGGAGAAGGCACAGTGTTTCCACCTACACCTCCATCTTGGCGGAAGTCCCTTTTGTAATTTTTAAAAAGGGGGTTTTATTTGTGCTGGACCTTGCGTATCGATCTAAAAAGTACAATTTGATGCGTGTTGGAAAAGGTGCACAGACCTGTAGGGACCGTGCCCCTGGTCCCTCAACCTCCCACGGGCCCCTCCGCAGCCAGTCCCCTCCCCTGACCTGGTGCCTGCTTTCCCCGTGGCCTGTGGTTCTGCTTTGTGTGGAACTGCCCGCCCACGGGTCCCTCAGCATGTGCCGCGTGTGCCGACTCCTTCCCTGGGCGGAGGGCTGCTGCGATCCGGCCACGTTCTCGCGAACGCCAGTGGTTCTCTTTATCGTCGTGCGCTATTGCGTAGACACACAACCGCTGACTTAGCTGGCCGCCAGCTCCTTGGCGAGGAAGGTGGCACTCGTGAGGCTGAGCAGCCCAGAGACGCAGCGCTTCTCGTCCAACCCAGCACCCACCCCCTGCACCTGCCCCCGGCACCGGTGCCCCGGGGGAGGGCGGAACGGGGATCAGGACAGCGTCCTGCCAGGTCCAGCCAATGACCCTCACGGCAGCTTCCGCTGGTCGGAGGGGTGACCTGTTCTCTGTGTTCTCAGCAGCATGGCAGCAGGACTGGACTTGGGGGTGTGCTGGCACCGACGGATCCTTGTGGCATTCTCCCCTGAGTGCACACCAAGGCCGTCCACACTGCTTTCTCACCATCGTCGTCTCCGTCATCTCCATCTCCAGGTCTCAAGCCAGACTGTCTCGCGTGCTGAGTGGGGCAGTGGGACTTTGCCTCCTCAGCGCTCTCCTTTTGGGTTTCCATTGTTGAGACTCAGAGTCTCCGTGTGTGGCCTCCGCTTGCTGGAGGTGGTGGCAGGTGGCAGGGGTGGGGCGGGGGAGGGGCTGCAGAGATGGAGTCAGAGGCCTTGGAATGCGGCTCTGAGGGTGAACCCCTCCATCAGGGCCTGTCGTTTCATCTCAGGAAAGGAGACAGCCCTTGTCACCCCTTCCTCGTGGGGCAGAGACCTGCTCCACCCACAGCGTAGATGAAGGAAAAGGCCAGGTTCTATTGCATCCGCCCAGGGACCCCCAAAGTGCCAGGAAACTGAAAAGGGTGGGACGTTGGCAGACAGTATACCCAGGCCTCATGGTTCCTACTCTGATAACAGGGATGACCAGTCGCCACCATAGTGACCGCCAACGTTTTTAAAATTCCTGAAACAGCTTCCAAAGCAGCATGCGTACAGATTACCTGTGGCATTCACTCGGCATCCTGCCCTCCGTCTCTCTGCTCCCGGGCCCCACGTGGGAGCCGGTGGAGCTAAGAGCCCTCGAGGTCGGAAGTGTCCTTCTTTGGCCCGATGACTGTGTGCAGGGCACGCAACACATGGGTCCCTGAAGGCAGACTCCGCAAACAGTGCATGTAGCACACGGTCGAGCCTGGATTTCAACTCTGCCTGCCTAGGCAGGCAGGCAGGCAGCTTCCAGTTAAAGTAACTTAACTTACAACAAGGTTAGTTCCTTTTCCTAGGACACAGATGTGAGGACGGACGGTTTTGTATCTGGTGCAGTTTATTAACGTCGAAAGACGGCTGAGGTCTGCGAGAGTATTTCGAATTCATCAGACAGAGGCATCCCCCACCACATGTTTGCTGCGAAAAGAGAAGAAGACGGGCCGGACGATGCTGGTCTAATGGTCCTGTGCAAATCTGGCCACCATAATATGTATTCCTCGTTAGCTATCAACTTGTACACAATCAGAAGGCAACTTTTCTTTTAAAAGAAGCCCCACAGCCAAGCTTCAGCCTTTACCAGACCTCTCTTGAAAACTATTATCAAACAAAGGAAAAAGCACTTTTCTGTACATAATTGAGCTTCTATAGAGGTGGAAAGGCTGTGCAGGACCCATTGGAAGCTGTGTGTGTGTGTGTGTGTGTGTGCGCGTGTGTGGCTACGGGCTCATGGGTATGAGTAGGCATGCTGGGTAGCAAGCTCAACAGATAAGATGTAATGAGGGGTTGATGGTCTCAGCACCCTGGAGATGCTGGAAACCACTGGATTGTGCAGCTGGCACCGGTGAATTCCGTGGTGTGTGAATTAAACCTCAATAAAGCTGTCTCACGAAGCACAGAGGTCAAGGCCCTTGGCATTTCCCTCCCCACGGCATCCCTTCTCTCAGAAATAATAGGACAGACGGATGGCATCTAGTCTAGTTTCTGTACAGTTATATTCTGAAGCTGTCATGTAAAAGGCCCCTGAGAGACAGGGGCCTCTTTGGGCTGAGAGACATTTTTATTCATGGGGTTGCGGGAAGGAAGGACCACCTCTCAGGAGGCTGGTCCTGGCTGCTCACCTGTGTCGTAAACATGGACTGACTTGGCTTTAAATAACTTCATTGATTTTTTTTTATTTCCCCGACCCCGATTTTTTTTTGTCTTAATGAACTAACTTCCCAGGGAGGGAGAAGACAAAGAATATACAAAGCAGCAGGTGGAAGATAAAGATATGCCTTCTAATTGGTCAGGCTCAGGGTGAAGACTCAGGAATGTGGGACTTTTCTGAGGCCCGGAGCTGGTCCTGATTCTCCTATCTGTGCAGCCTGGCTTCCCGGGCGCGGCTTCGCGTCCGGCGCAGCCTGCGTGGGTTTGCTCAGGCCCAGAGACCTGCTGCTCATGTGAGTGCAGGCCACCACGAAAGGGAAAGGGGTGAAGGCGGGCGCAGCCATCCCACAGGTCCGACCTCCATCTGTCCTCAGGTGCACATGTCTCAGACGGGATTCTCTGAAGGACTCCATCGGTCCTGGGGGAGAGAGGGAGCTCACCAGGAGGAACACGGGGGGGGGGGGGGNAGGACTCCAGCGGTCCTGGGGGAGAGAGGGAGCTCACCAGGAGGAACAGGGGGGGGGGGACCGCCTCAAATGAACCAAACCACACATCCACACAAGGTGAAAGGCCTGTCTGCATTGGTCCCGTCCCCCCTGGAGCCGCCCTCCCAATGCTACAGGCCTCTTCTTCAGCTGCTCCCTCCCACTCAGCACTGGGCTCTCTCCCGACTGGTTAACAGCTCCCGAATCCCTTGCCAGGCTCACCCAACCTCCTAAAGCTGTTCTCAGCACCACAGTACATGGGACTGTGCTACAGGCTACGGTGGATTTTCACTTCCACCAGTAGGGCGACCCAGTGCCTGCATGGCCCCAAGAGTGGGTGCCTCCTTCAGCCTGGCTCCAGGCACCTCACTTGTCTCACCCCGTCCTGACCCTGGGCATTGCACACACACACATAGTGAATGAATGACCGGCCCTCATGGAGGTCATGGGTGATGGAGAGAGAGGGTTCCCCTCAGGAACTGAAGGAGAAAGTGTGAGCCCATTTTTTCCAAACCTCGAAGGACAAGGTGACTCGAAAATGAGGTGACACATATAGGGGAGGTTCTTAATACACACAGGAGGCTCTCGATCATGCTAATGCCCTCCCCCAAGCAGCAGTAGCCCCCTCTCTTCGTCCCGCTTCCAGTCCCTACCAGAAACAGAGGGAGCAGACGGGCTGCTGGGCTCTTGTCCTGAAGAACCACTCTGGGGGCCAGACAGGGGCGTGCCTCAAACCACCGGCCGATGCACCCACCTCCGCGACGCTGTTCGTCAGTGTAAATCTCTTTCCTTCAAAAGCCTGCAGCTGCTGTGTGTTGGACAGTTAGCGGCTACCTCTGGCTGTTCTACGTCCGGCTTCCTGTGCACTTTTCTCTCGGGCATTCGACCACGGTGGGAAACAGAAGAGCTCGGCAACCCTTGTGCCCTTTGCACGGGTCGTTCGGTGTGGTTGTGGGTGCCGGGGCTGGGGGCCCGTTCTGCAGCTCAGAGCAGACGTTTGTCAGCTCTCCTCTGGAGGTGGGCTCCCGAACTTACTCACCTGGACCTGGCAAAGAGGAAGGGCCCCCATGCCGACGGGGACTGTCTCCAGCAGTGGTGTTCCAGGAGGGGCGATGGTGCCCCCTGTGGGACATTTGATGGGTTAGGACAGCTGGGGGAGGGTGCCCCTGGGTGGGTGGCGTCCCAGAATGCCACTACACGTCCTGCAATGTGCAATGTGCGGGGCAGCACCCACAACGGAGTCTTAGCCAGTCCCAAATAGTGCCACTGTGGAAAACCCTGCTCCAGGCCTTGGTGTGTGTGTGTGAGTGTGTGCACATGTGTGTGTGTGTGAGAGAGAGAGAGAGAAAGAGAGAGACATCAAGCCAGGAGCCTCAGCTAAGCTGGACTCTACGGCTTCGGCACGAGCAAGCACACGGCACCGGGGAAACACCGACTTCGCAATAAGACGGGTGAAGACATTAAAAGATATTAAGGAGGGAATATGAACCTCTCAGTTCAACATGAAAGAATGCTCTACCCCTGGTTGAAAACCAAACTCTAACACTATGAAAACCACCGCTGTCGGGCTCCGGGCAAGTCCGCACAGAGACGCAAAAACAATATACTTTGTCCCACCAGGTCCACCGCCCACCTCCCTTCCCAACTAGTCTTCCCTGGTTTAGAGGGATGTCTGCACGATTACGTGTGCAGTTATTGTTCCCACTGCGTGGCACATCTCGGTTCTAAGGTAGTGACGCTCAATCACTCTCCAGGCACTCTGCTCATCTCCGAGGGAGGCGTCGTGGAAATGCAGCTGCGTGCCCTTCGCAGACACAGTCGGCACGCATCCCCCGGGGTGCTGTTTCAGACGGGGCGTCTTACGTTCCGGCTGGACTTCAGCAGGGTCGCAGAGCCCCTTTCCAGGCCTGATGGACTCCGGTGCCCGGGGTAATTAGAGACGCTTCCCTTCAGGCTCGTGCGTCCACGGTTCGCCCTCCCTTCAGAAGTCAGGCCGGGTTCTGGATGTCACGATGGTTGGTGGCGAGCATTCGCATTGGAGCCGGATGCTCGACTGCCAGGAGACAGGCCTCTGAGCTCACACGTGCTCTTTGCACAGGTGTCTCAGTGTGTGAGTGTGTGTGTGTGGGGGGGGCTGGAGAACAGGTGGGGCCAGGCCTGCCCTCTCCCGTCACACCCTCCTGAGACTCCTCGCCACCACGGGCTTTGCCCCTTTGGCTGTTTGACAGTGCCCGTGATTGGCTACCTTCCGTCCCGTCCCCTCTGTCTGCAAAGAGGGAACAGGGCCAGCACCCCTGCTGCTAGTATAATTAGTCTCCATTCTTCGCTGCTCCCATCCCCCCCAGTCCTCGCCAGAAGTCCCCAGAGCCAGGAAAGCAAGCCTGGGTACACACACGCAGCTTTCCACGCAGTGCTCGGACACGGCGTGGCATCAGCAAACACAGGTTTGTTCCTGGGCTCCAGCGTCCAGCTTGCGCAGGATGGCAAGGTGCCCTGAGCCAGCCGGGTCTGCTGGAGCCCCACGCCAGCGCGAGTCCTCCATCAGCGGACTGCCTCACGTGCGCGCCAGGTCAGGCCGGTGCCGCAGTCTCTGCTCTGTTCCTGTGGGTGCTGGGCTGTGCCTGTCATGGCCCACGAGTCACCCCCTGCGCTTTCCTAGTGAGCTCTCTGTGCGCCGCCCCCCCCTCTCCCTGCAGCACCCAGGGTTTTAGGAATCTCGGAACACGTGGCCCACAGGAGAGCTGCCAGCTGCCGGCAGCCTCCTGCAGGTCCGAGTCCTAGGCAGCAAAACAGCTCCAGGGACAGGAGCAGTTTAAAAGCTGCCTCTGGCCTCTTCTCCCTCCTGTGCAATGGGAGTGGATTCTGTGCCTCGTAAGGTCACTTCCAAGTCCCTGTCTCATGACTTACGTGGCAGAAGGGACAACTGCCCACAGGCTCCGCCAGTAGCTATCACATTCCTGATGTCCCCACGCCGGGCACAGCTGCCTGCCTGTCTTCGCAGATGCTGGCCGTGAACAGGGGTGGCCACAAGGGTGCGGGCTGGGTGGACATAGCTGCAATTCCACCAGCCAGGATCAGAAACTCGTAAATGATTCATGCAAAACAGGCTTAAACAGAGGAGCTGCAGGGCCAGAGGACACATGCTCACTCTTCTCCTGATTCGGATGTGTGTTTGTTGTTGTTGTTGTTGTTAAGATTTTATTTATTTATTTTTAGACAGAGGAGATAGGAGGGAGAAAGAGAGGGAGAGAAACATCAGTGTGTGGTTGCCTCTCACACGCCCCCTCCTGGGGACCTGGCCTGCAACCCAAGCTAGTGCCCTGACTGGGGATCGAACCAGCAACCCTTTGGTTCACAGGCTGGCACTCAATCCACTGAGCTACACCAGCCAGGGCTAGACATGTTGTTTTTCTAACCTCCTCCACCAAACGGAACCTTGACAACAAGTAGAGGGGGAACTGAGGCCCTGGATCCCCCAAAACAGCTGGAAGAGGCGTTTCACACAACACCCAGGAAGGACGCTGTGCTTGACCTGAGGACGCTCCCTGTGCCCTAATCACGTCCCTGCAGATTTCAATATGAGACTCAGCCCTGGCTCTGGGGACAGCAATTTACATGGCTCAATTTTTCTTCATCAGACTTTGCTTAACCCAGACTCATTGAAGTGGAAATCTAGTTTGTACAGAATTATTTACAGTTGGTTGGTTTTTAAAAAAGGACCGGTTTGTAAGAAGACAAATAATGGGCTCATCCTAGCGGTTCCTGGAGGCAGAGTCGCTTATACTGGTCTCGTCTCGCAGCGCCCTGCTACTGTTTTCCGATTCCTGCCCCCCATTGCCCCCGGCGGCCCTGCCTGTTGGCCTCATTTCGGGGTTGGTGTCCTCACCGGGCATCCTTTCGTTTGTTGTGCCTGGCGTGGTGTGTGGGCATCGTAGTTGTGGAGGGAGCCTGCTTCCTGCTGCTGAAGCCAGAATGCCCTGTTGCTGGCTGTTACGTGCCTTTCCTCCTCCTTGCGGCCCTTCCTTGCTTTGGAACTCAGATGTGATGACTGGAACTGAAGCATACCTCTTACAAATCTGAGGGAAAAGCCAGGATAATGGCAGAGATCTCGGCCCTGACATCCCTGAGCCATCGGACAAATGCCAGAACCCACCTGCCTGTAGACTTGCTGTGACAGAAGAGAAATGAGCTCCTGTCTTGTTTGGGCGTCCCTTCGTTTGGTTCTCCGTGGCATTCCTGTGCTAAGTGACACTGGTCGTGCGTTGTCTTGGGTGCATTCAGAGGCTGGCAAAGAGCACAGCCACTCAAAACAGCTTCATGGGCCAGAGGGCTCCTGACCTCATCCCCCCAGGAGCCCTCTGTAGGACAGACTGGAATTGCAGTCCCCCAGGGTCTCGCTGCCTTCAGGATCGCATGGCTGCCGCCCTCCCAGCTGTCACAGCCACACCTGGCCACTCGCGTGAAAAGGCCCACCTGTCCCCACTTCTCACAGGAGGTCCCCAGCAAGTGCCCCTCACGGCTCACAGGCCAGCGTTGTCCCCCATGTCCCTCCCTGCAGCAGCAGCCATGGCCCTGTGGGAGACTGGGCCCCCTGGGTAGGCCAGGGGCTGGGGGACGTGCCCGCCTGGGGACGGACAGGGGTGGCCGCTGCAGAGATGGCGTCAGGGCTGGGCTGCGGGCCTCGGGCATCTCGTCTTACATTTCACTCTTCGGGACTCAGACCCACCTGTGGTGCCAGAGCACGCCACGCTGCACTAATTCCAGCGGCAGGAAGGTGGGGGCTGGGTCCCCCGCTCTTCTCTCTGCATCTGACAGCCTGGGTTCTGCGGTGACGTTGGCCCAGCTGGGCCAGGACAGGCCCCTCGCACCCTGCCAGGCACGGAAATCTCTTAATAATTCTTTACAGAACAAAGAGCAGGAAACGTTGCTCTATCAGAAGACAAGTTATTAATTATAACACCCTGACCTGTCAGAGATTATCAAGCTGGCCATCAGACCGCTGGGCATGCGGTGTGTGTGCTCGGTTCTGAGAGCCACCAAGTTTTCTTCCGTGAAGCCAGGGTAGGAGGGACCGCATTGCCACGGTCCCCCTCTCGGAGGGCGAGACACTTGTCCACAAATCCAATACGTGTTGACGGAGCGAGATTCAACATGAAAATGAAGGAAGAGGGAAAGCCCTCTATAAACTGGTAAACACGACAGATGTAACCTGTTTCTTCAGAAAGGGCTTGGGCCGACCATCATGTCTACCGACTCTGTCCCAGTGGCCACAGGTGCAGAGTCGGGAAAGACCCAGATCCTTCGGCCTCCGGGGAATCACAGGCGGGTGGGAAAGGTGCAGCCGTGACTAAAAAGAGCTGCAGCCACAGAATCTCCTTCCGTCACACTTTTTCATAAAGCTGGGAGAGCTGGGAAAGAAGGAGTGTTCGGTGAGACCGCACAGAGGTGAAGGGTATATTGCAGACAATGAAGTGAGCCGGAGCAGTAGCAAAACCCAGAACGCCAGTGGCTTGACATTGTCAGCGATAGTTCTCACTCGTTTAACAGCCGGTCACAGGTGTTCTGGGGTGGCGGCCACTGGGGCCGGGGCTCAGGGTGCAAGAGGGTGGAGACTGGCGCGGACAGGGGCCCTGGCTGTGGCTCCGAGGGCCTTTGAGGGCTGAGCTCTGGCCAGCTGGTAGGAAGAGAGGTCAGGGAGGAGACGCCCAGCTTTTCATCAGGTTAGCCTCAAAGAGACACACATTCTTTTTTTAAAAAAGATTTGCATTTACTTTTAGAGAGAGAGAGAAGGGAGGGAGAAAGGAGAGAGAAACATTGATGTGAGAAGCATTGATTGGTTGCCTCTTGCACAGCCCCTTCTGGGGACCTGGCCTGCAACCCAGGCGTGTGACCCGACTGGGAATAGAACCAGCGACCTTTCAGTTTGTGGGACTATGCCCAACCTGCTGAGCCACACCAGTCAGGATGGGGACACCTGTTCTTTTCCCTCATATTTCATTGGTTAGAACCAGTCGCAGGGCCCCATCTAGGCTTTAGAGGGTTGGAAAAGTAGTCCCTGGCTAAGGACACTTTCTTAAAAACAGCTGAAGGCTATAGCTTGATGGGCAGCAAGCCAACTGCACCCCAGAGGGCTTCCTGGAGGAGGCAGACCTAGTGTCGGGTTTGGAAAGATGAATGGCCATTTGTCAGAAGTTGTAGCCAGAGGGAAAGTGATTTACGACAACAGTCACAGTGAGAAGATTTGTGAGGTTTAGAATTATCTCTGTCCATTAAAAAGCTTTCAGAAGTTTCACATTTGACAGAGTGTTCCACCGAGCATTTTATGACCCAGCTGTGGGTGACAAAGATCTGTACACAGTTTCTGGGCCAAGAGTGATGACTTCAATTTTCTTGCTGAGAGAGCTGTCTGGGTGTGGGGTTTGATGCTGGGTTCATCTGAGGTGTGGACGGAGGCAGGTGTGGCCTCTCTCCTGGGGCACGAGCTGAGCGAGCTGAGCGTGAGCGTGGGGCCGGGAGTGACCCCTCCGAGCCTGCGTGCAGGGTTGCTCTTGAGCTGCAGGGGCAGCAGGTGCGCACGCTCTGTGCAGAGGGTCAGCTCAGCAACTGGTCTTTCAGAACCCTGGTCTCTTCCTCCATCGCTGCCCGGTCCTGCTCCTGCTCGACTCACATACATGTCGGAGAAGTAGCCAATGAGGGGAGAGCCAAACAAAAAAATCAATGTAGATGGAGACATTTGTTAATAATTCAATGTTATGCAAAGTAATCGATTCACTTGCATTTCTGTTCAGTGGCATGGGATGACTAGTTACTCCGGAGAAGACCTGGAGCTAGAAGCCAGCGAAAGGACCACGCTGTTGGGTGGCAAACTCCAGGGTATGTTCTCCAGGTGGCAGGCAGCCCCCAAGGTTTGGGCCAGCCACATGGCCTCGTGCAAATGGTCTTCTAGGTAGAGAAGCTGGTGGCCAGGTGAGCGCTGTGACCTATCAGTTCTGTCTGGCGAATTGCTCTTGGCCTTGCCCCCCCACTTCAGGTCCGTAGAGCCTCCTAGCTCTTACCATAACGTCTCTCGCATGGAACGCACGCCACAGTAACCACTCCAAGGCCCTTCTTGGCTCCGACCTTGCCGTTCTGACTCACCGTCCACATGCACCTGGAGGATTTCACCCCATTATTTCTGGGTTCATTTGTTTGTTCGTTCATTTATGTATCCATTCATCCAATATTTATTGAGCTCCATCGTGCAAAAGGCCTTGGAACATGGCCATGGTTTTCGCTGGGGTGTTCAGTCTCGTCACATTGCTGCTCCCTGTCATCAGGTGAAACCCCGCAGCAGGGCACCCACAGCAGGCAGTGGGTGGTGGCGCTGGGATGCACCCGGAAGGTGGCTCGAGCTTTCTAATTGGAGCGCAGGCTGAGACGCACGTCCCTGTGCCTGCGTCAGACCCATTCAGAACTTCTCAGCATCCCCACATCTGTGGTTTTGGGGTGTATAGTTTAGCTTTAACTGCTTCTGTGATGACCGCCTCTGGCTGGGGTCCCCTTTCCAATGTGAGGTGTCCGCACACGTGCAGCCTGACAGCATGAACAAATGAATGCTGCGTGGGGCGAAACTCTGACCAATGGGGCGGCGGGAGCCAGGGGGGCGCTTCTTGCTCTTCCTGCCTCCACCCGCACTGTCCTGCCTCATGGTCGTTCTGCGACCTCGGCAAAAGCAGCGTGTGAATCCAACAATCAGTCTCGCTTACAGCCAAGCAAAGAGCAGGTCAGTAGTAGGTGCCGTTGGCCCTTCCTCCCTCTCTGCTTCCTTCCCCTTCCCCCTCCCTCCTGTGTCTCTGATGATAAAGGGGGAACACGCAGATGCTCACGGTTTCAGCTCCGCTTTCTGGGCCGCCCGGGCAGACAGCGCGTGAGGCGGTTTCACTGTGTAGGATGGTCTTCTCTTTCCAAAAAGGTTCTTGCTGAGGGCTTCCTGAGGTCGAGAACATGAGTATTCTGTTGCTGTGAGGACCTCACCCCCGTGGCTGAGTTGAGGGTGCAGCCATTGTGATACAGAGGAACTTTTTAAAAAAAAAGAGTTTACTTATTTATTTTTAGAGAGGAAAAAGGAAGGAGAAAGAAAGGGAGAGAAACATCTTGTATGGTGGATGAGCACCCCCTACTGGGGACCTGTCCTGCAACCCAGGCATGTGCCCTGACTAGGATTTGAATCTATGACCCTTTGGTTCTCAGGCCGGTGCTCAATGCACTAAGCCACACCAGCCGGAGCTGCACATGGGAACCCTTACCATCATATTTATACGACCAGAGTTTGCTCCCTGTTAATATATAGAAAACGCAGTCTGTGCTGAAAAGGAATTTTAGCCATGTGAGTCTCGTTCCCCAGGGAAGGAAAACTGAGGCGCACAGCCTTTACCACTGTGCTGGCCCCTGGTAATTGTTCTAATTACCTGTGAGCTAATTAGGGACTATTATGTATTCAGGAGTGAGATTTTCATCCTTCGGAATTTGCATTTCCAGCGAGAGGCTCATTCTCTACGCATGACAAGGTGAGTGTTCCCCGCTGGTTTCCTTTCCTCAGACACACGCTGGGCTCACTCTGGGATGCTGTCATCAGAAGCCCATTAGGAGGAGCCCAGAGGAGCCGGGAAGCGGGAGCAGGCTCCCGGGGCACCTGGGCAGATCTGGAATCCATCTCATCCCCGGAACGAGTATTTGGAACGAGACTGAACTTGGACAGCTCTTTTCAGGGGCTGCTTTTGAGTTTGTCCGGCCGTAACCCTGGACCTTCCCAGAGAAACCAAACAGCGTTCCTTCCCCGAGGAAGACATGGCCGTGGTCTGGGCCCTGGCGGGAGCCCAGGAGGGGCTTTCGGCAGCCGGGGTGGGGCCTGCCGAGCTGCGTGTGACGGTGAACATGGGGCCCAGGGAGTCCCCGTGGTCTGCTACTCGCTCCCTCTCTGTTCCCCACTGGCTTCTACTGAGTGTCCCGAGTCCTTGCGGTGTTGTTCCCTGTGGACTGAAGTCTCACTTCTCAGCCCTCTCCATCTCGGGGTTGCGGCTTGTTTCTCCCTCCCTGGGGGGAGTGAGGAGCAGAGGGAGGGAGAGAAGGTCTCCTTCCGTTGGCCAGCTCTGACCGCGGTGGCCAGCTGCAGGCCAGTGAGCCCCTCAGGGTGGGCGCTGTGTCCCAGAGAGACTTTGGTGTTCACGGTGTGAGCCTGTGCGCTTGCAGGACTGAGGTCCCCTTTCGCCTGCTGGCTGTTGGCCGGGGTTTTCTCAGCTTCTGGTGGCTTCTTGTACCCCTGACCTGTGGCCGCCCTGCCTTCAAAGCCTGCAGTGGTGCCTCAAGTCTTCCTCATGTCTCTGATTCTCCCTTCGCCCCCTCCTCTGCACTCAGCCACGGGAAGCTCCCCACTTCTGAAGGCTCATGGAACCATGTTGAGCCCGTCTTGTCAGAAGGTGGTCGTACCGGATAACAACACCGTCGCAGGAATAATTCTCATTGCGTCACAGGTGCTTTAGGACTGGGGGTGGTGTGTCATTTTAGAGATTCCACCTACCGCCTCCCCATCCAGAAGTCGTGCAGAATCCGCCCGAACAAAGTCGGCGTGGGTGGGTTTGGCAGGACGAGGTTCTGCTGAGCCAAAGGTTTTACTCTGTCCTTTCGACAGACGGTGACACACCTACTCGAATCAGATGACTGACTGGTCCCTGCTGGTTCTGGTCTCCAGAAACACACAGTCCAGTGGGGGACGATGATCCCGCCTTGTTCTGGGGGCTGTTTGTAGCAGGGGTGGGCACAGCCTGTGTTGGTGGGAACGTGTTTACTCTCAGAGAAGTAGTGTGGGTGGGGGGGTGATTATTAGGGAGCAGTTTGCCCAAACATTGAAATTTTGGTTGGATCCCAAAGGATGTTTTTCTGCATTGTATTTGGCNGGTCTCCAGAAACACACAGTCCAGTGGGGGACGATGATCGAGCCTTGTTCTGGGGGCTGTTTGTAGCAGGGGTGGGCACAGCCTGTGTTGGTGGGAACGTGTTTACTCTCAGAGAAGTAGTGTGGGTGGGGGGGTGATTATTAGGGAGCAGTTTGCCCAAACATTGAAATTTTGGTTGGATCCCAAAGGATGTTTTTCTGCATTGTATTTGGCAAGTCCTTTTTTCCTGCCAGAACCTAAGTCTCCTCATCAGCATTATGAGAAGTTTGAGAAGGTACTCTGTCTAGCCCATTTCATGGGGCCTGTCATAGAAATCCCATTTCCGGGCGGGTGCGTGTAGAATGAGCAGAAACAGCCGTGAAGACGGGTGGGGACATGGAGGATGAGAGCGTCCCTGGGCGTGTGTCCTGCCTGCCTGCCCGCCTCGTTGCTGGGTGTCAGCAAGCTCCCTCTGTCCTGTTCAGCCGGGAAGTCGGCGTCCACACGGACGCCACAGAAGGTGAATTCATGCCATACGAGTCGGGAATCCAGAGGCAGGGTGACCTTGAGGTCGACCTCACCCAGCGGCACATTTTCTCTCTCTGTCCCCTCGGATCTGCTCTTCCCCCACTGGCAACGGAGTCCCAGACGAAGTTCTGGGCCACACAGGCTGGTCCAGAGAGGGACCCCCAGCAACCTTTTCTAGAATTGCATAGAACCTGGTGGGGTGAATCCTGAGGCGGTAGGAAAGCCTGCGCTGTGAACACCAACCCGAGGTCGTGCCCCCTCCAGTGGTCAGAGCAGGGAGCACCATGGCCGACTTAGGCCATGATGCCCCTTGGGGGATGTCTCCGCCTTAGAGACAGCCACGGAGTCCACTCACAGGCCCTGCGTACTGGCCTCTCACTTGAAGAGGACACTCAGGACTTCGCTTGGGTCCAGCAATCCATCCAGATCTGCTTGGCGCTGGGATGGAGCTATCGGTGGAAAGATGCACAGCCTGCCCAGGGCGGTGACGAATGGCGGCCTTCGGGCCGGGGCTCAGCGGTCAGCACCCAGCAGCCGCGTGCACGGTGGGAGCACCCTGGTGCGGCTCCGAGGGCACTGGACCTGTGCCTTGCGCGCAGGCCACGTCCTTGGAATGGACCGTGGATACACGATGCTCCGATAAAAATGTCTTTTCTCTTTGAGTCAAGCCTTCCTTTTATCCAGGCACAAAAATAAGTACAAGTCTGCAGGCAGAGCCACGCCTCTCCACGCGGTGGCTTCGCCCCATTGGCTCGGCCCCCATTCCAGAGACGCAGGAAGTAATAATGGGTTTTCCATTCATCACTGCGGCACCTTAATGGCTCTTCGCAAATTATTTGTTCTATGAAGAACAAGGATGGGAAGCACAGCGACAAAAAGTCAACCCACACTGCTGCCGCGGCAACAAATTCAGCACTCGTGTCTGCTCACACTGTGTTCCAGGTTTGGCCCCCGTGCACGCAAATGGCATCATGGAAGAAGCATCGCTGATGTTCGTACATTACAAGCATTTTCTGTGTTTATTGTGTGACCATCACAGTAATGCGTTTTAGTGGCTGTCGGTCAATCATCGATTTCTTTTTTAAAAAAAATTTTAATGATGGATTTCGGAGCATGAAAACCAGCGGTGGTCTGGGACACATCCGCGCCCGTCCGGGATGTAGGTTTAGAGCCGGTGCGGGTTGATGTCCCCGCCCCTTCTTGCTGCTCGTGTGAAGGGGTCGCTGCTGCAGGGGCAGGAGGGGACGCCACCCTAATGAGGCTCGAACGCCCTGCCTGCAAAGGAACGCTTCCTACTTAATGCAGAATTTTTCTCTTTCATAATCTTGCTATTTTAATTGTACGTATGTTTTCTCGACGCTATTATTGAAGAGTTATACTCTGGATACTTCCCAGTGGACTCGTGTGGTGTGGAGACAGAGACCGTGTGAGCCCTAACTGGAGACTTGTCCTCAAGTACAGGTGGAGTGCCAACCAGGGATGGGAGTGAGCGCCGCCCTGCAGGGCAGCAGGGGACGGTCCCACTGGCTTCTCTTGCCCTTCCTGTGGCAGATGTCAATCAGGGAGAAGGGTCTCCCCACACCAGGCTCGGGCACAAGCGCGACATCTCTCTCAGCACTGTCCTCAGACGCCTGCAGCCAGGCAGCAGCTCAGACACATGCGAGATGGAGTCTCTGGTTCGGAGGAAAGTGTGCAGACCCCGGAGCGAGGAGCCTTCTCACTTGGCCCAGGATCAGCCGTACTACCAGGGGCATTAAAAAACCCCAGAATGTTGAGGAAATGGGAACGGAAGATCTGAATTCTGGAGAAATGACTCATCTTGCAGAGCATTCCAGGAAGGGTCCTACGTCCTATAGCATCGGAGAGTTGCTTGGGACAGGTCATGACCTTGAAGCATTGGTGGGATAAAGATGGGACTAGACCTCATGATGGAGACCTCCCTGGGGTGCCCTCCAGTAACCCGTCCTTATTTTCTTCATTTTGCCTGCCGGGTCCTCCCCCTCTGCCTCCCACGCCGGCTCTGAGAGAGCTCTGGCAGCCTGGTGGCTGCCTGCCTCCTCGGAACACACCGCTCTTTTCCTCCACGCATCTCCTCTTGCGTCTTCCTTTTTGGCCACGTGTGGAGGAGGTGGTCTAGCCCTAAACTTTGGCTCCGAAGCAGGGAGTGACTCCACCCATTCCTGTGGCAGGGGCCAGTGGGGTGGGCGCTGGGCAGGATGGGGGCCTGTGTGTGTGAAGGGTTTGACTAGAGTGTCCCGGAGACTGGAATAGTGGCCCAGGCCCGCATCCTTATTTCAGGGCCACTGTTTTTATGGAAAGGAAGGACAGAGAAGTAGGGTTGCAGAAATGGTCATAAGGTATATGTTACCCGTGAACACGCCAACGCAGGTCCTGTACCTGTCCTGTCCTGACAGTTCGTTCCTGCTGGACCTTGGGTTTGGTGGAGGGCCGTCTCGCTCACGTTCCCTGGCAAATGCATCTTCTCGCAGTCGTGTGTGCGCTCGATGGCTCTTGTTTGACCTCATCTGGAGATGGCATCGAAGCATGCACCTTTGAGGCCAGTGGGGACGAGGCTGGGGCCCGTCCGGCTCCCCCTGTGACAGGCCGTGGCTTGACCGCCCCCGCACTCCGCTCCCTCGTCTGCAGTGGTGATGCCCACGATGAAATCCGCGATTGTATCAAAACATCGTTTCCCTTCTGAGACTCGTCTCTCGCAGGAAATCCGCGCTGGTTCTTCGCTCTGCTTCCGCCTATTCTCATCTCAGTCGCCTTTCTGCTCTCCTCCCAAGACCCTCCATGTTACCCGAGGAAGTCCCGCACACACTCTCTCGGTGGGCAGCGCCACCCTCCTCCCGTCTCTTCCCTGAGAGCCGGGGAACCACCGAGACCTCGTTGTGGTTTTTTCTCTTCAGAATACCCTTCGTGCTGTGCAGTCTGCTCTGAATCGCGTCCTGATGTCGGGAAGGGGTGGCCCGTGGCCCATCCAAGAGTCCCGCCTCCCCTTGTGATGTCCCCACTGCACACCACACACACGGGGACAGGGGGTGGTGCAGGGGACGGATCTCTTCCAAAGCCGCTGTCTTGAGGCAAACGTGAGGATGAAAAGTCTGGCTTGTGTTTCCCAAGTTCCATGGGGGCACATTTCCTCTGCTGGCGTGTCTCATAGTCTGTATCGTGGTTTGCAATGTTAACTCTTTTTCATTGAGCCTGGGCAGTCTGCTGGTCTGGGGACTCTTGTTGGTCAGATGGGTGAGGGGCACGCTGCCGTCATAAGTAACCCCTGCCTCTCACGTGCTTAAGGCCATAACGGTTTACTTCTGGCTTGTTCGGTGGGTGCAGCCCTCTAGGCCAGCAGCGGAAGAAAGGGGGTACAGCGGAATGCACCCTGAGTTTTGTTTGCTTGCGTTGCTTTGTTTCGCTTTTATTGAGTGCCACGGGGGTAAACCTGCAGTGTCAGGGACCGCATGTGTATAACGTGTGCTATGTGACAGGTTTGGACACGCGCATACGCGTCCGACTCCATCCGCACAGGGGAGGAGACGAACAGCCCCTCATTCCCTTTGCAGTCAAGGCCCTGCCTCCCTGCACCTCGTCCTCGGGCCACACCGACCTGCTTTCTGTTCCCGTGGATGGGTTTGCATGCTCTAGAATTTTCTACGGTCGGAATCATCTCCTTTCCACGTACTCTTTTTCCGACGGGTGCGTTCACTCAGCGTGATGATCTGTAGCTCCCCAGGATGACACCCCAGGCCACATGCCATTCTGCCCCTGAGTATGACATGGCGTGTGTCCCGCTGACCATCCCTCATGCTTAGAAAACATGTCCTGGGACCCCGGGGCCACGGGCGGAGGGTGCCTCCTCCCATCATCCTTCGCTGGCATGTGTCCTGTTGTGTGCAGGATGAAATTTTTGCAGTTTATCTTCTACCATCTGCTAAGCAGACACACTGTGATTTGTGCAGCAGAGGACGCACACGCCGAGTTCTCTCTTTACAGTCAAATGCAGATTTTCCATTTAAAGTCAAGTTCTTCCTTTCTAAATGCTAACGAGGACGGTGGTTTTAGAGAGTCCCAGATGGTTAAATTAGGAGACAGAGAATTTAAAAAGGGAGCAAGCAAGAGAGAGAGAGAGACCAGCCCAAGATTACTCACAGAGCCTGAAGCCTTCATTTGGTTATGAATGAAACGCATTTCCTCGTGTATCTTAAAGTGCGTACCTTCTCCCGCTTGGCTCTGAAATCGTTGCCCATCCTTGGCAGGCACCGTCGGCGTCCCGGGCTGCGCCTGACCTCCCTCACCAACCTCTTTCTTTTGCCCATTGCAGGAGAAGATGCTCTGCTTAGAACAGAAGATGCTACTGGGAACGGAGGCATTTGCGTACAGGCACTTGCGTACAGGCAACCCGTACAGAGGGGTTGTGAGGTTGGGGGAGATAGGCCATTGTGCCTGTGTGTGACGCTCTGGGATGTTCCTTCCCCCGGAGAAGGAACCCATAAGAGCAGAGGCCGCAGAGGTCACTGTGGAGCCTCCGTCCGCCTGGACGCCTGGGCATCTAGTGCACAGAACGCCCCCCCCCCCCCACCGACCTGCTGTGCACGTGCAGCCTGAGGGAGAAAGAAAACTTATCCTGAGCCAGCGTTTGGCAAACCAGGGCCCACAGGCCAAAGCTGGCCTGCTGCCTGTTTTTTGAATAAAGTTTTATTGGAACACAGTGGCACCCGTTCACGGATGGATTTTCTACGGCTGCTTTTCTCTGTCCAAGGACAGAGTCGGGTATCCACACCAGAGACTGTACGAATGGCTCACAAGGCCTGGAAGACTCACTCTTTCGCCCTTTACAGAAAAAGTCTGTCAATCCCTGATTCCCGCCGCCGTGTTTTTAGGGGCAGTTTGGTTTTTGCGGCGTAACCCAGCCTCTCCTGATGGCTACCCTGAGGACCATTTTTAAAGCTCACTGGTTTAGTGGGTAACCAATAAGGCATCGTTGTGTTTACTTTACATTTCCTTGGTTATTATTGGGGTCCCACGTTTTTCTGCGTGTTGACAAGATGTATTTCTCTTTCGTCTGTTTGGGTCATTTGCCATGTTGTCATTAGGGCTGCTGTGATTTTCTTATTGATTTGACCGAGGTCTCCAGGGAGGGAGGGTAGTAATGCTTTGCAATTTATATCTGATTGATTCTGTGAAAGCCCCTCTTACAAAGGAGACAGTCCTCCCCTTCCAGAGGTTCAATAAATATTTAAGTGTATTTGCTCTTGTTTAATCCATCAGCAATTTGTTTTAGTGTGAGGGAGAAGGGCCTAATGCAGGCTTTTCTAAAATAGGTAACCAATTTCCCAACACCATTTATTGATAAACCTTCCCTTTCCCGTTTTTTAAGACCGTANATGGGCATCTAGTGCACAGAACGCCCCCCCCCCCCGACCTGCTGTGCACGTGCAGCCTGAGGGAGAAAGAAAACTTATTCTGAGCCAGCGTTTGGCAAACCAGGGCCCGCAGGCCAAAGCTGGCCCGCTGCCTGTTTTTTGAATAAAGTTTTATTGGAACACAGTGGCACCCGTTCACGGATGGATTTTCTACGGCTGCTTTTCTCTGCTCCAAGGACAGAGTCGGGTATCCACACCAGAGACTGTACGAATGGCTCACAAGGCCTGGAAGACTCACTCTTTCACCCTTTACAGAAAAAGTCTGTCAACCCCTGATTCCCGCCGCCGTGTTTTTAGGGGCAGTTTGGTTTTTGCGGCGTAACCCAGCCTCTCCTGATGGCTTCCCTGAGGACCATTTTTAAAGCTCACTGGTTTAGTGGGTAACCAATAAGGCATCGTTGTGTTTACTTTACATTTCCTTGGTTATTATTGGGGTCCCACGTTTTTCTGCGTGTTGACAAGATGTATTTCTCTTTCGTCTGTTTGGGTCATTTGCCATGTTGTCATTAGGGCTGCTGTGATTTTCTTATTGATTTGACCGAGGTCTCCAGGGAGGGAGGGTAGTAATGCTTTGCAATTTATATCTGATTGATTCTGTGAAAGCCCCTCTTACAAAGGAGACAGTCCTCCCCTTCCAGAGGTTCAATAAATATTTAAGTGTATTTGCTCTTGTTTAATCCATCAGCAATTTGTTTTAGTGTGAGGGAGAAGGGCCTAATGCAGGCTTTTCTAAAATAGGTAACCAATTTCCCAACACCATTTATTGATAAACCTTCCCTTTCCCGTTTTTTAAGACCGTAGGATTTGATAAATCCCTCAATATGAAATGGTTCATTTTAAAGCCAGTTGTTCTGTTGATTGGGTTATCTTGCATGTTCTTGCAAAATTGCTTTTGTTATCATGTGAAGTGGAAGGCAAAATACAAAGATATATGTGTTGTATATGTGTGTGTGTTTATGTGCATACTACCTGCATATACACACACATATACATACGCATAGACACACATGTGCGCTCAACTACACAAAAAGAACCTTAATCATAGTAAAAACAAACCAGATGGAAAATAGTCTAAAATATTAACAGCTAGTGTTTGTATGAAACTGCTTCTCTATCTTTACATTTTTTTCGGGTATTTTCATAATCTTTTATACACAATAATGAACAACTCATTTATTTTTAGGGGGAAAATCCTCACCCTAAAATGGAATTTGGTTTTCTGATTTCTTCGCCTGTCCGATGTTCACTGCCATCCCGAGAGGTTCTGCAGTGGCCAGGAGACAATTCCCCGATTTTCCGCCCCCACGAGACGCTGCCAACTGCCCGCGCAGAGTGGGCATCTCTCCAGCAGAAACTTCCAGCCCTTCCCCCGTTTCTCGGAATCGGTCCCCTCTGGAGGTGCAGATCGATGTTGCCCAGGGCTTTGGCCGTAAAGGAGAAGCCAGGGTGTCTGGTTACAGGGGACAGGGACCCCGGGGCCTGATGGCTCCCACATCCACAGCTTTTCCCATCAGCCCCACCCTCCACCTTCCCAGGCATCCATCCACGGCCCTGCCAGCTGCCTGGCCACCCAGGCCAGACCCTAGGGTTCTCCACCCCCCCAACCCCCCTCTCCGTCTCTTAACCTCCCCTATTGCTATGACTACGCAGCTCACCCACCCTTCAGAGGCCTCTCAAAGCTCTCCCGCCCTCTTCTCTCCTAGTTCCGGCCTCATTATCCTTCCTTTGCCTTAGGGAGTCCCCTCTTCTCTGGGCTGATCGACTCCTACTGTTACCGAACAAGGGGGTCCGGCGGGGTGGGGGGCAATACTTGGCCCACCGAGGGACGCCAAAAAAACTGCTACAGAAAACAGAGGCCCCTCCCAAGGACGGCATACTAATATCTATTGGGCTCTTCTGTCCGCGGCTAATTGGAAAGACATCTCTCAATGCCAGAGATTTGTGAAAAGGAAACAAAATGTTTACTTAATGCTATTCAGGCCTAATGCCTTCCTTGAAATATTAAAGTCTTTAAGGGTATACACCTACACACACACACACACACACAGCATTCCCTTCTCCCATTGTCCCAACTCTGGGTACCTTAAATCAGGAAAAGAGCACACGTCCGTTTTTCAGGTCGCTGGCACTGTGAGCTGTGTCGCCTGTCTAGGCAGCATCTCCAATTAATCCAAAGTCATGCGGCACCTTCCACTGGCAAGAGTTCTTGTACCAAGTTCCAGTCAAAGTCTTTCCCGCTTTCCAGGCCACTCAGCCAAAGGGAGCACTTCAAAACCGTGTGGGCCTCTTCTACCAAAGCCGCACTCCACTGAAAGCGTGTGTCTTTCTTCTTCACCTGGCCGCAGGGATCTCCATTCTGGCAAAGCTACGTGGTTTTCCCTTTTCTGGCCAACAGGGGGTCCTCACTCTGCTAAAGCCACGTCTTTCTCGCAGGCACTCTCTCAGAGAAGCAGCCCCCAATTACATCCTGGGTAGCAGCCACTCACTTCTCCCTGGCCCAAAACTTGGCCACAGCTATTTAACGTATCTATGAAACCAGTTAAAGGTTATAGATATGTTAAATGACCATTCCAGAGGTTAGCTGCAAAACTGTTGCTATGCAAAACAACTCTCAATGGCCTTGCTCC
This sequence comes from Sturnira hondurensis, assembly GCF_014824575.4. Lineage (NCBI taxonomy): Eukaryota > Metazoa > Chordata > Mammalia > Chiroptera > Phyllostomidae > Sturnira > Sturnira hondurensis. The sequence continues at coordinate 1,053,610 of NW_028080496.1, read as the reverse complement.
ATTTGTCCCTTCCCCCAACTGACACCTGGGTAGGATGAGGACATCTTAATAATATTTCCTCCAATATTCCTATACACTTTGAGTTCTGGACACCATTCCAAATCTTTTTTGGGGACCCCCTCCTTGGCTGCACCCTGTATCACTACTGCCTCCCAGGATTTTCTTTTTCTTTAACAAAATNCCAATTAATCCAAAGTCATACGGCACCTTCCACTGGCAAGAGTTCTTGTACCAAGTTCCAGTCAAAGTCTTTCCCGCTTTCCAGGCCACTCGGCCAAAGGGAGCACTTCAAAACCGTGTGGGCCTCTTCTACCAAAGCCACACTCCACTGAAAGCGCATGTCTTTCTTCTTCACCTGGCCTCAGGGATCTCCATTCTGGCAAAGCTACGTGGTTTTCCCTTTTCTGGCCAAAAGGGGGTCTTAACTCTGTTGAAACCGCGTGGCTCTCCCTCCTAATGGCTACAGGGGTCTACATCTTTCCAAAACAGCGTGGCTCTCCCCCTCCCCTGGCCAAGGGGGGGGGTCCTCACTCAGCTAAAGCCACATGCCTCTCTCGCAGGCACTCTCTCCGAGAAGCAGCTTTCAATTCCAGCCTGGTTAGCCCCCACTCTGCTAAAGCCACATGGCTCTCAAGCAGACCCTCTCTCAGAGAAGCAGCTCCCAATTCTAGCCTGGGTAGCAGCCACTCACTTCTCCCTGGCCCAAAGCTTCGCCACAGCTATTTAACATATCTATGAAACCAGTTAAAGGTTATAGATATGTTAAATGACCATTCCAGAGGTTAGCTGCAAAACTGTTGCTATGCAAAACAACTCTCAATGGCCTTGCTCCATTTGTCCCTTCCCCCAACTGACACCTGGGTAGGATGAGGACATCTTAATAATATTTCCTCCAATATTCCTATACACTTTGAGTTCTGGACACCATTCCAAATCTTTTTTGGGGACCCCCTCCTTGGCTGCACCCTGTATCACTACTGCCTGCCAGGATTTTCTTTTTCTTTAACAAAATTTTTTTCTTATTGTTGTTCAGTTACAGTTGTCCCCATCCCCCCTCCATTACTCTCTCCCACCAAACCCTGCCCCACCTCCCACATTCAAACACCCCCCCCCCCCCCGTTGTCTTTGTCCAACACGTCTTCCTTGACAACCCTGCCCCTTCCCGTTATTCCCCTTTCCCCTCCCCTCTCGGGTCGCTCTCAGCTTGTCCTTTATTTCCACGTCTCTGGTTGCATTTTGCTGGCTTGCTTGTTTTCTTGATTAGCTTCCACTTATAGGTGAGATCATCTAGGATTTGTCTTCCACCACCCGGCTTACTCCACTTAGCATAATAAAGCCAAGGTCAGGCTTTGCTTAAAGCTCCGCATTGTTGCATCTGCTGCCTTGACCTCCATTCTGCTCTTGCTGTTCAGAGTTGGTATTTACAGTTCATCGGCTGAGACCCGAGCTTCAGCATTTCCTGACGAGCCCTAGCGAATCGTGCAGGGAGCTGTTCTTCCTTGAACTTTCGGACGGGCCAGGCCCTGGGCTTGGAGCGCTCTCTCTTCCCAGCAGTGCCAGCACGTGCGTGGGCGAGGCCGAGAGGTGTCGGGAAGTGGGCGACAGAAAGCGAGAGGCTGTCTGTTCTGAGTGAACGGTTCCTCCGAGGTCAAGGGAGGGGCTGACACTCAGCAGGCGTTACTGCTGCAAACCTGACGGACCAGAGTCCCAACGCCAGCTTGGCGGTGTGAGAGTCCTGTGACCTTGAACTAGATACTTAATCTCGCCGCACTTCTCTGCTTCTCAGTGATAAAATAAGGAGCACCTACTTTGTGAGGTGAGAATCACATGAGCTAAGGATTTGTAGATGCATGATCTTTACTCTGTTATAAACCATCTTGAAGCAGTGACTTCCTTTCTTACTGTAACTTTATGGGGCGAGACTCTGGTCGCTTCTTCAGCGGGTTTTGCCTGCCATCCTGACGTGACTGTGGCGTCTGTGGGTCTACTGGGGCTGGAGGGTCCCCGGTGGCCTCCCTCACGCACCTGGTCACGGCGGTGGCTGGTGGCCAGGAGACCCGGGTTCCCTCCGCTCGGCCAGTCATCCTTCAGCCAGCCGGCCGGGATTTCCTCGGAGCCCAGAGTTCTCGGTTCCATGAGCAGAAACAGAAGCTGTGCGACTTCTTCCAGAACTTACAGGCATCGCTGCTGCTGCTTTCTGTCGACCCAAACCACAAGGGGGGCCTGGCTTCTAGTCTCAGCGCAGAGGGTCCAGGAGCAGGCGGGGGGAGGGGGGTGTGCCCTGGGCCGTTGTTACCCCTCTTGTCCTGCACCTGTGGGTCCTGGGGAGGTGGTTGCAGTGCAGAGAGTGATGGTGGGGAGAGAAGCCACGGGCAGAGGCTCTGGGGCCGCAGACCCACCCGGGTCCTGTTCTCACTGTCCTGGGCACGTAAATGTTGCAGGTTCCCGGTCCCCTCTTTTCTCACATTCTCTTGAGAGCCACCCCCCGCCCCTGTCATCTTGGGATCGTGTCAGGTAAACTTTAAAGTCTCCCGGAGTCGCTTTGGGAGACTTTGGCTGATGCTTTGCTGTGATTTACAAATGGAAATTTTACTAAGAGTTTCTAATTTTACTTCTTTTTACTTTATCACCATAGAAAATGACTTTATATAACTATGTATTCCCTTATTTAGTTGTTGTTTTTTTTTCAACTAGAAGGTAAACCCCACGAAGTTTTGAACTTGATCTGTTTTATTTACCACGGGATTTGCCCGCACTGTAAAAGTCTGTGCCACAAGCAGCGTTTGTCAAATGCACGAATGAGGGAATGGATTTTTCTTGTGAAAAAAATTTTCTGTGTACACGGGAGACTTCCAGCACTGCCATATGTGCTACGAACGTAATGGGCTGAATCTGTCTGCCGCACTTCATCACCCGGAGAACAGGGAACTAGAAAGTGCCAACGTGACACCGAGTGTGTCAGAAAAGAGGTTGCCCAGCGATGGAAATAAGGAAGATGGCTGCGGAGGTGAGCTGGAGCCGCTTCCTCCGGGAAGGTGGGGGTGCGGTTCCGGTCTTCCGGTCTCCCCTCACCACTGAGGGGTCTCCCCGCGGTGAGAAGCAGTCTCCCACCCAGGTGTTGCCGGCGAGTTCCCTCAGTCACCGAAGGAAGTGTGCTGCGTGGCCTGCTCAGCGCCTCGGCTAAGGCAGCCCCTCCTGGTGGCACTGAGCCTGCCCAGCCGTGGGCCAGACCTACACTTGATCCAAACACCTTCAGGAAGAGCTGAAACGATCTCTGTAATAAACACATGCCATGAACTCCGCTTGTCTGCAGACCACATCCTTGTTCCCGTGAGGCTGTGCTTGGCCCAGCCAGTTCTGGTCTCCTGGCTGAGCGGGACCTTCAAGGCCACTGCGGTCACGGGCCGGAGGGCTGCACTGAAGCTCAGTCTCGGGACGTGTGCCCGTGCCAGGTAGGGTGCCTGTGACTGAGGGCCGAGGTGTGGGACGGAGCCCTCCAGGACCCACCAAGGGTGCTCCCGGCACAGCCCTGGACTCGCTTCCAAGTGACATTATTGTATTGATTCCAGAGGTTCAACCCCCAAGAAAAGGTCAAAATATTTTTTACCATTCAAGACATTTTTAATGAATCTACCTCAGTCTCCAGGGCAATTTCTCTCTAATAAATTTGTTTTTCCACAGTAATAGCATCATTAAAAGAGGTTTTATAGCTTGTCTTCATGCAGTAACTGCTTTGAAGGGACATAATAATTCAGACGTTCAGCTCCAGGATCTTCGCTGAAGACAAAGCTTTACGCAAAAGCCCTTTTTTGTGTTTTTATTCTTAACTCAGTTGGTGGACAGTTTCACTATGAATGTTAGCGTTTTCCATTCCTAAGCACATTCTAGTTTTGCTTACACGTGTAAAAAGACATTTTATATTCTCAAATCGCCTTTTTAGTATTCAAGAGCCATTTTAAAGTTTCTGAACAGAAGGGTGGACGTGGAGACAACACTTTTGAGGAGAATTCACCCAGTGGTTCTCGACGCCGGTTGCATGGTGAGACAACCTGTAGATGCTTTGGAGGTGCCCACCCGGCCCCCACCCCAGGGTAATTAAGTCAGAATCTGTGGGGGTGGCTCCCGGGGTAACTGCAGGGTACAGCCAGCCGCAGGCAGAAGTGAGCCATTGAATTCTGAAACCTGGCCGGGGGGGTGTCAGCTCCTCTAAGGGAGGGGTGGAAAGCCCAGCCGTTGGACACGGCAGGCCCCTGGGCGCTGTGTGACTGGGTGATGGGCGGGAAGCAGCGGAGTCTGGGTGGAATCTGGCGGGAGCGGGCATCTGACAGGCAGCGGGAGGGGGCGTGGGCTTTCGAGTGCCCAGGCATATGTGTGTGGGGGCGAGGTGGGGGCGGGGGCGGTGAGACGCAGTGCTGGAGAGAGGCGCAGAGGAAGGACGGGCAGGGCTGGAAGCCATGTGAAAATTCCAAAGTTCCTTGTGAGCACCACCAGGAGGCATCGATGGATAAAACAGAGGAATGACAAGATCAGATGTGAGATCTTCAGGGACTCGGCTGACTTCAGGGTCAGACGGGGCAGGAGAAAGACAAGAGGCGGCAGGGAGGGGACCGGTGAGGAGGCGGCAGCGGAAGTCCAGCTGAGACGTCTGTCAGGGCGGCCTCTTCAGCTGGTGGCAGTGGGGTCGCAGAGAGGCGGGTCCATCCCAGAGATGTCAGGGCAGGGCTTGGGATGAGGGAGAAGGTGGGGAGAACGATGGCTTGAGCATCTGAGCTTCTTCCTCGACAGTAAAGGTGGGAGGGAGGGGAGATGCCCATGAGCTTTAACTCGGGCACATTGTGCTTGAGGAGGGGGTTGGGACTGTCTGTCACGAGGCCGGACTGTTGGCCAAGGATGAACTTATGGCCTTGGATATTGGGGCAGTGGGCTATCCACATGGAAGACAGTCCGATTGGACCTGTCACTTCTGCCATACATCACCATGAATCCCCGCGGGGCTCCAGCGCTGAACATTATAGAAAGAAAGGAAGGATTATCTATAACCCAGGGATGGAGAGGCCTTCCCACACAAGACGCAAATCCGGAAGCTGCCCTAGGAAGGATTGATAGACTCGGTTTTGCGTACAAGGAGGTAATCACAGCATCGTTTGTGGTGATGAAAAATTCGAAACAAGGTAAAGATCACTTAAAGCAGGAACGATGTGAATAAATACAGCGTTGGACATTTACAGGAGTGGGAGTATGTCTTCCAGATGCCAGCGTGCCCGGGCGGGAGCCTCGACCCCACCCCCTCTCACGCCGGGCGTCTTTGGGGCGTTACCCGACTCCCTCCCGTCCCTGGTCCACGGTTAAGCACGATGATCTTGTGCACCTCGTAGGGTGGTTGTGGGATGAGGCAAATGAATGGTGCAAAGCCCTTTGGAGGACTAGGTCCTTGCACAGTGGCCGCCGCCGCCCCAGCATCCGGGCTGCCTGGAAGGTACCCCTTAAAGGGCGCGCCGGCCCAGACAGCCCGCCGAGAGAGCAGACGGTGCGCGCAGTAGGGCCCACGTCCACAGGAACGGGTTCCTCTGGCCCGTGCGTAGATGGAAATGAGTAGAGCACATGGCTGTGGCCTGGGACAGCCCACCACACTGTCATGGGGGCGGGGGGTGGGGGGGAAGGGCAGTCAGCGGGTCTGGAGAGCGCCGCTCACATCGTACGCTGTACAATTTAGTATCGCTTCAGTCGTTTGCAAAGGAGAAGGAGGTTTCATAGCTCTGCATGAAAGAAAAAGGAAAGAAAGAAGGAAGGAAGGAAGGAAGGAGATGGAAAGGAGGAGGGAGGAGGGAGAGAGGAAAGATAACTTAACACTCTGTGCCTTTAACACTCCAAAGCTCATGGTGGAAAAGCACTGGTGCCCACCCCCTCCTCCTCCTGACCCAAGCCCTGGTCTTAGGCGCCCGCTGGGGGGCACACAGGACCCAGAGGGAAGCGGGCGTGAGCTGGAAAGGGGTGGCAACGTCAGCCCTGGCTGTAAAAACGGCCAAGTCATTCTTCCTTTCTCCTAAAATAGACATTGGATGTATTTTCAAGGCGATCAGACATGCTAATAAGCAGTTCGAGGACTGTTATAAGTATAAATCGTGGGACCCACCAAAGTAGGACAAATAATTAAAGCAATCAAGTCAGCATTAAAATGGTGTAGAACTAATGTAATTAATTTACCCTTTTTATAATGATATAAAAACAAGACCATAAATCACTGCACAGCTTCTTTTTACTGAATTTGTAAATGTGGGTGTGTGCGTGTATCAAACATTAATTTTCTGCTTTGGAATGTAATTAAATAAGAGCCAGATGTAAAGAGGAGAAATCACTCCACTAATTCTATGAGACAGCAGGAACAAACTTTCCTTACATGTGGGATGAAAGGGAGTGATATTTAGGGCTCTACAGCCCGAAATACTAATCAGTCTGGAAGTTCCAATTTTTTCTTTTTGGCTGGAGGAGGTGGAAAATAGTCGACATTTTTTAGGCTGAAATACGATGTGAGCGCAGAAATTCGTGGGGGTTCCCCAGTTATTAGTGTACGGTCTTCCCGGGGTGGGGATGACGGGCACTGGAACCCAGTCCTGGGACCCCGCCCCCCCAGGCCTGAGGGGACTCAGGGAAGGTTAGGGGGACCCTCCAGGGCCCGATGGGGGTGTTGCCAGAAGCCGTGGAAAACGTCCTTGAGCAGCTTTGAGGGAGGGGGCAGCGTGCCCAAGACGGAGGACTCTGACCCTGGCCCGAGGACAGCTGGCAACGCCCACCAGCGTCTCCCTGTCCGGTTGTCTTGTAGGATCTTCTCTTGCTCCTCGTTTATCTTTTCATTGCTGCCGTTCCTTCACCATGGCTCAGATTTTCCTGCCTTCTTCTCTCCCCGCAGAGCTCTTGCTGCATGTCCTCAGTCCAGTCTGAGGTTTTCCTCAGTCCTGCCGTTTCAGGGGCTGGCTGGCGTGGGGGGAAGCTCTGGAGGGGGGAGCTGGAGGCAGAAGCCGCCCCCCTCTCGGCACAGACAGCACACCCACCAGCGGATAAACAGCTTGGCCTTAGATGAAAAGGGGGTCCTGTTCGCCTTCCCGCCAGGGCCTGAGGCATACGCCCAGGGCCATTAAAGGCGTGGGAGGGTGCTCTGGTCATTGACTTGGGCTCTTCACCCTCCAGGGCCGACCCCAGTTCAAGCCTGGGCCTCTGCTGATAAAACATGGAGACAGTTCTGCGCTGTGGAAAGCTCCGTCATTCTCCCTGTGCTCCAGGAGCAAATTTCTGCGAAAAACAGCTGATAGAGGCCCATCTAGAAAGATGGGTAAGGCCTGAAAAACCTCATTCCGGGAAGAGATCGTGGCCATCCGTCGGTGCCCGTTCCGCGGCTGTTTGGATGGCGAGTGCCGAAGGTCGTACATCTTAATTGGAAAAGCATGCCCTTTCTCGACTCCTTGCAGCTCGTTTTTGTCATTACTGTTTCTGCCCGTCTCGTCCCCTCCTTCATGAATCAGTCACTGTTCTCTGGGGCCCTTCGCTGAAGGTTGCCCGCTCGGCCAGGGACCCAGCGGGAGAAATACACACCAGCCTTGGTGGAGGCAGCCAGGGGGTGGCATACGAGGACGCACGACCCTCAGACTCAGGGTGACAGGCGGCATTTGGTGAGGGGAAATTGAACGGGGACTCCCAGGCAGCTGCAGGCAGATTCCCGCAGGCAGGTGGCCGCCTAAGCAGCACCGTGCTCCATTGCCAGCACCGGAGCCCAGTGAGCCAGCGTCACCAAGACCGGCCCGTGGAGAGGACTCGGTTGGAGCTGGCCCGATTCTGTTTGCTTTCTCGGAGTCTTTCACTTGCTTTCTCCATGTGCATCTATTACACTGCAGGCCCAAGAGCAGGCCCTGGGGCAGAGAGATGGAGCAGACGCCGTCCCTGTCCTCCAGGAGCCCGGGGAAGGGTCAAATGTGGCAGCGGACCGTGGCTCTGAGACGTGGGAGGCCTGTGCTGAGCCACAACGCCAATGTGTGTGTCTGCCCTGTTTGGCTTCCTCCTTCCTTCTAGGGGCATACGGCCTCCTGACCTTTCTCACTTGGCATTAGTGAGACCTCCCAGCACCACCCCTGTGTTCAGTAGAGGGGGAGGCTAGACCCAAGGGCGCCGATGTGATCAGTAGTCCCTGCCCTCTGGGACTCCACGCAGCAGATCGTCCCAGTCCCTGCCGGGGGCATCCAGGACCCCTGGGCGCGGGGGTGCCCGGGCCTCACCTGCAGACGCTTGGTCCCGCAGACTGGGGGGGACTTGAGCGTGTGGTTTTGGCAGTCTGCACTGGTGCTGCCCCGGGCAGTCAGTCCTGGGAGGAGGCCCCGGACATGCGTAGCGCACGGGGCTGGGGTGGGGGAGCTGCTGCCCTCGGAGGTTTCACAGAGGACCTGGACTTCCTGCAGGCGAGGCGCAGAGAGGACATGTGCGGCTGGGCAGGGAGGTGGCTGGGGGGTGGAGGACATGGGAAGGGGGGCAGCGGGGGCAGGAGTAAGGGAGGGGCGATGAAAGCCGAGACCGGGTGGGTGAGAGCAGGGGTTGGCGGCGGTTGCTCAGCGAAGGTGCCGCAGGGTCCGGCTTCGATGCTGTGGCACAGGTAGTGAGTGACAGGCTCACATCTGAGTTCAGGGCAGTGTCGCCGCCGGATGCAGGCGTGAGGTCTGCAACAGTGGGGTGGGGGGAGGGAGGGTGGGGCCCGGGGCTGCCTTGGTTCTCTGTGTCTATATAACAAGTGCAATATGCCCTTGACCTTCCTGGGTGGGGGGGCTGAACTGAACATGGGCACCAGTTCCTTGTCTGCCATGCTGAGGTCTGGAACAGGGACACCGTGGGGCTTGTCTTGCCCCACGTGGCATTGGCCGGGCTGCTGCCTGGCCCCACGGCGCTCCCCCGAGTGGCCTCTGTCTGCCGTGGGGAGGGGGCTGCTGGGGATTCTTCCCAGAAGAGTGGGTCCAGGGGAGTCAGAATTCTGACATGGAGCCTGGCTTGCAGAGGCAGCATTCTGAGTGGCAAATGCAGAAGTGGAGCATCTTGGAAGGCCCAGCCCGGGAAACAACTTATGTTGCTATCAGGGGTTGAAGTCCCAGGGCCGGCTGAGATTGGAGGGGAGGGGAATAGATTTGACCCCCTACCCCACATGGAGTAGAATCAACGCCATGTCCTATAAGAGCACGGGGTTGAGAGACATCAGGGCAGCTGCCTTGGTGAGCGCTGGCTCCAGCCAGCAGCCTTTCCCTGAGGAGACGAAGATGCTGGAAGCATAGGGACAGGAAGGATGTTCCTCAGAGATGTCCCCCCGGACGACCTGCGCCCTGACTGGATGGAGCCAGGAACGAGTCCTGTGGACGGGATGCCATCCCCCGGAAAGCAGCAGAGCCTGTGGGGGTGTGAAGGGAGGGCGGGTGGCGGAGGTGGGGGCGGGTTGGTGCCGAGCTGAGTTGGAGAGCCCTCCAGATGGAGCCCGGGAGGGAGACACAGCCTGAAGATGCAAGAAGTCGTTGGACCTGAAACCTCAGCAATGGAGGAGTCTGGTGCGCCTCCATTCTCCTTCTTATCTTCATCCTTAATGTCTGGAGCAGCTCAGACCCTTCGATCGGATGTGCCTTTTCCTTAATGCGAATAGGAAAACGCATCCCAGGTGGGGGCGAGACACACACCTCCGAAGCCCTAGTCAGAGACGGTGGCTGCGCCGATCCCAGCTCACGCTCGGGGGCATCTGCTGCCTCCTGCCCCACTGCGGGCGGGCGGGAGCGAAAGTGGCACTTCTGCCATCAGCCAGGGCTCCCATCCCCCGCCCCCCCCTTCCCGAAGAGCCCAAATCAGAGGCGTGAATCCGGTCTCAGCGTAGCAATCAGGAGGGACGCTGTGAGAGTTATTTTCGAAAGCATTTAAAAATATCTCCTTCCGAGAGGCTTCCAGAGGGAGACACTCATTAAAACATACATAATGGAAGCCTTTCCTTTCGAGGTTTTTTGTTTGTTTGTTTGTTTGTTTGCTCCTTTTGCTCCTGACAAAGGTGAAGTTTCTAAGTCTGGTTTTAAAAGATGAATTTCTGTCCTCAGAGGGTAGGCAGACCATGTGCTGAAGTGGAGGTATCTTCACCAAAAAGGAGCACAGGCATGCACGGGCTGCCTGGGAGGCGAGGAGGAAATTTTCTGGCAGAAATTTTCTTGCAGAAATCTGCTCGTCGGCAGAACTGCTGGGCGCTTCCACAGACTGCGTTTTTTCTGGTCACACTGAGTCCATGGAATACAGATACTTAAAAAAGCAAACACATGCAGCTTCTCCTGTCATTGACCTCAGTATTTTGACACCATATTGTGTATAATTTTTGTGAGAATGGTGGAACTTGCTGTCCTGGGGAAAAGCAGACATCGGTTGTAAGACATAGTGATTTAAGGAAGTTGTGAAATACCAGCCAGGTTTTAGGTAAAAATGAGGGAGTGGAGCGAGCTCGTAGAAACTTTCCTCTTTCTTTTTCTTTTCTTTTTCACCTGGCTTCTCCAAGCGACAGTGGCCTCCTCAGAGTCTCCGCCCATTGAGGCTTCACACCCAGTGGGGTCCCCAGGACTTCTCCCTGCTGTCCTCAGCCGGGATGGCCCCAGTGCCTCCACCCCACCTTGCATGTGCCGTTTCTTTTCTGTAGACTGTGTCCAGCCCTGTCCCCCGAGTTCAGTCCTGAGCGCCCGGCGGCTGGACTCTTAAATCACAGGTTTCCTTACCAAGCCCGTCCCTCTACTTGTCCCCCAGCCTGAGGTCCTGAGCTGTTCCCATCGCCCCGAGGACAGACACTTGCTGAACAAATGATCGCTACCGGGAGAAACCGCTGATTCTGTGGGGATGAACAAAGATGGCCCGAAAGGCTACTACTTCTGAATTTGGGAATTCAGGGAGTCTGAACCACCCCTTGCATTTGGCAGAGTCTCAAAGGCAGGGGGGACCCGGGGACACTTCCATGGATCAGGGAATCTCAGGGGTGGCCTGTTGCCAGAGGGCCCGGGGGCCCAGGGCGCTGGAGGTGGCCTGCCTGCAAGAGGGCATCTGTGTGATCCCTTAGGGGCGCGTCTTTCACCTCCCCCAATTGGTGCTAAGTTGGAAGCAGGGGCAAAAACTAGGGAGGCTGGCTGCGGGTCGGATGACGGAGTTCTGTTTTAGTCCGTGGTCTGGCCGCCGTCGGCCTGCACATTCAGTCTCTCGATTCCAAAAGGCCCGCATGCCTACCGTCTTTTAACACATGTGGAGTTAGATCATGTCTTATGTTCTACAACATGTGACGATCTAATCGACAAAGTTCTTTCTTTGTCGCTCATAAGACAATGGCACATTGAAAAATGAACGGCATCTAGGTTTGAGGAACTATAAAAATTGGGGGGTAAAACCGTGAGACTAACCCCCTGGCAATGGGCAAGGACACACCTGATTGGTGGTGTTGCTCTTATATCACTCAGGGGCAAAGCAGTTGTATAGTCCTTAGTTCATCCTAGCTTGTTGCCTGCATTGGTGGCCAGAGCTGGTTCATGCCTGGGGCACATAAAAAAAAAACAAAAAAAAAAAAAAAAAAAAAAAAAAAAAAACGGTGTTCGANCCCAGATGGTACCGCCAGAAGGTGCCACCAGAAGGGGCGGAAGGGAACCGGGATGGGGGTTGGGTGGAAAAGGAGCCACAGAAGCAGCCATAGCGGCCACTTGCCGAGTGACCACCTGCGCCAGGCATCATTCTAGACACAATATATGAATCATGTTTTTTAAAAATTAAAAAAATATATTTATTTTTAGAGAGGGGGAAGGGAGGGAGAAAGAGGGAAACATCAATGTGTGGTTGCCTCTGGCACGCCCCCTACTGGCGACCTGGCCCACAACCCAGGCATGTGCCCTGACTGGGGATCGAACCTGCAACCCTGTGGTTCACAGGCCAGCTCTCAATCCACAGAGCCACACCAGGTAAATCATCTTCAATATAACAAGATGAATTTGGAAAGGAGGAGAACCAGTCCTTCAGGAACAGACAGCAGAACCACTAGGCGCCCCTTGAGCATTAAGGACTTCCAACCCTCCCACTCGAAGGAGCCCAAGGAGAGGCTGTCCCAGGACGGCGCAGGGCTTCCTCTCCGCTGCGCTCCCCGTCTGGCTGCTGGTCCCCGTGCAGCTAGCAGATGGCTCCGGGGGCTCCAGGCACCTCGGCTGCGTTTGCGGAGGGAAGCCGCGCGGAGGAGTGCCATCTGTCTCTACCCAGTGTTAGGAAACAAAATTCGGCAGAGTGACATTTCAAGATCTCCCTGGCTTTTCTCCACGATTTTGGGGACTCGGGCGGCATCTCCTCTCACAGAGAAAACAAGCCCCGAGGAGCCTCACACGGCGAAGGGCTTCTACAGGCCGAAGGGGCGGGACAGGACGTCCCCCATACGGAGTAGGTGTTTCGGGCAAGGTCACCCTCCCGGTCCTTCCGGATCGACTGTCTAAGACCCCAGCCCTGGGAGAGGCTGCAGCTCTTATCTGAGTCAGATACTGAGTCTTGGTTTGGTGGGCTCAGCAAAAGTGACTCTGTGGGGGCGACTTTCCTCCCAAGTCCCCCCGTGTGCCACGGATGAGAGTAAACATGACTGAGACATGATGTGATCTGCTTGGGGAGGAGAGGTGGCCAGTTTCCCAGAGGAAAAAGGCTGTGAGCAGTGGCCAGTTTCTCAGGGGAAAAAGGCGTTGAGCCCCTCCTCTAGGGCCTTTTATTGGGTTCTAATACACAGGAATACAGGGCGGCAAGGATCAAACAGTAGATAACATTTCAAAGAAATCTGAGGGCTTAGTCTGAGTCAGTGACTGTCAGGAACAGAGTTTTAGGGTTTCCTGCTCGAACCCTGAACATATGAATGAAAGCACTCTTAGCAAAGCAGATTTCACAGGTTTATCAGGAAGTCTTTGTGATGCCAGATTTTCCCCCAGGACTCGCTCTAGCAAGGCAAGGAGCTGCACCCCTCCCCATCAGGTATTCAGGCTTAAGGGGATTAGAGCCAGGAAGCGCTTCTCCCAGAGAACATGGGGACTCGGGCTATGTCAAAGCCGGGGGTGGGGGGCCGAGAGTCCATTGCTCCCTGTTGCAGCCCCCCGAGTCCTTCCATGAAGGCCTCCCAGGTGGTCATGTCTGGCCTAGGTTGCCCCTCCTCTCAGGGGTCTTCAAGGACTTCCGCCGAAACTTTGGGGGCAGGGAGGAAACTGAGGCAGCGTTGGCTACCAGAGACAAGCTTTGTCTCCTGAGGCTCGCATTCCAGAGGTCACTTGTTCATCCTTAGCCACAGGGGGTAGAGTTACACTTCCTAGAACCAGGCAGAGCGTCCACGACGTGACTCCACGTGGGGCCTGTCATGTCTTTTAAACACCAGTTGTTCAGGAAAGCCCAAGCTTCCCCGGCTGCCACTGTCAGCACCCCATTCGGCCGCGACGATGCAGCAGAGTTCAGACATGCTGGGATTAGACCAAGTCGCTTTCCCCCCCCCAGGGCTGGGACATCGCTGTTCCGAACGATGCTGGGGTGCTGGGCCTGAGAGCCGGGAAGTTGGGGGGAGACCTGTGGTACAGGGACTAGGGGTGACTTCACAGCCTGCCAGGCAGGGCGCCTGCGTTGGGGAGAGTGCGAGGTTTCTGCAGAAAGCTGAGCGGACTTTCTCACCAGGAAGGAGAATGGGAGGGTGAACCACACCAGTGGGGGAGTCAGCGTGGAAGGCAGCCCTCGACTGGCCTCAAGGTCACTGGTGAGTGAAAAGGGCCCATTTCCCGACCGGAGGGACCTGACAGTTCCTCAGACGCAACCGCAGCCTTGACCTGCATTGGCACGAAGCAGGTTACAGCGGGTGTTTCCCTCCGGATCCCCGAGGCTCTGCTCGCGTGGCAAATCAGGGCGTGTGGCCATTTCCTGTTCAGTCCATCCGACTTCCATGCAGCGTGTATACATTCGGTGGGAAAGAACGGGTGAAGGGCAGAAGGGAACGGATTATTACAGAGTCAGAAACAAACCCATTGTGCTCCTTACACGAGTGAGGGAAACGAGTGGGCCCTCAGTTTCGGTGCTGGGGACGGTGGAGAGAGAGGTGTACACACACTCTTGAGCGAGCACTCGCCTCTCAGACCCAAGTGGTCGGGCCCCTGGGAAAATGTGGCTCAGAGCTGTGTGTGGCTCTCTGCACGTCTTTAAAGAGAGATCCGGACTGCTAGGGCTTTTTCAGTCTTTCCGCTGCAGGCTGAGTCCTGCAGGCTGGCACACACCAGAGCCTCTGGGGCTTCTGTGGGTGTGAGTGGGGAGTGGCGTGGGGCCCAGCGCCCTGCCCACCCAGGAGTTCACTTCTAGTCCCACTGGCCTCAGAGCTCTCGTCTACCCAGCCGATGACCAGAGCTGCACTTTCAAGGCTTTTGTTCATGCGGACGCTTGAGCAGCCCTGCCCTGCCTCTCCCCTTTCGTTCAGCCAGGCAGCACTCTCTTCCCTGACCCTCCTTCCTGACTTTGGTGCCGGCTCCTGAGCCCCCCCAGGACGCGTGACCCCTGGAGGTGCTGGCGTGGGGCCCACGCCCTGCAGTCTGGGGACAAACCCGGGCTCTCTGTAAATAAGGTTCTACTGAAACGTGGCGACACCTGCTCGCTCACACAGAGTTCCGGCTGTTTTCGTCCGGCAGTGGCCGAGCTGACTGGTTGTAGCAAGACCTCGTGGCCCTTGACGCCGGAAATAGCTACTACCTGGTGTCTCCCAGACCAAGCTTGCTGACCGGGGTGGCGCCCGCACGCCTGACTTGCGGTCCCAGTCCTGGAGCTGCCCGGCTGGGGTGCTGTAGAGCCCCCGTGGGCCCAGTGTCCTCGCCTATGCGTCGGGGGTGACGCGCCCTCCCCACTCGGCATGTTCAGGACGCAGAGGACAGCCAGTGCGGAGCCCCTTGGCTGCTGGTGGACGGGCAGCGTGGCCGCTTCTCCCGTCCTCAGAGCCCTTGTATCGCTCCAGTTCCTTCATCCGATCCTCCCCAGGTATCCCTGTGGCCGTGACGAGAGCTATAAAACCCCGCGGTGTGCAGACCAGGCTGATGCTGATTTGCTAGCCAGCCTCCCTTTCTTCAGGCTGTCAGATGACACGGAGGTTTTTAAATAAGCATGAATTATGGAAGAAGACTGCCTCGTGAATGAAACCCACAGTCCCCTATTTTACTCCAAGAATTTAAAAAAAAATTCCCATTTATGGCTTCTCTATGCAATGGAGAAACCACACCGGGTGGATGAGCGTCGTTAGTTTTCACGCCACCCTCTCTGGCCAGGTATTCTCCTTGGTTGCAGCGGAAGTTGTGGGCATGCCCTGGGGAACAGAGGCTGTGAGGACGGCAGAGGGGGTGCCGGCCGGGGCTGCTGCCCAGACACCCGGCCTGCCCTGCGGGCTGCTGGGCAGCTGAGCTGGGTGGGGCATTTGCGAATCAGGCAGACAGGGCTGTCCGGGCCTCCTCGCTCCCTCAGGGCCCGGAGGGAGCAAACAGTCCAGACAGTGGGGTACGAAGAATGCCGTTTGGTCAGCTTGGTTCAGGCACAGCTTCTCCCTCTGCGTAATTTGTCCTGGCCCGCAGGGGCTGCTGAGGTTGCAAACGGCAGCCCTGGGGACTGCAGACCTGCTTTGTCTGGCTCCTGTGATTGCTACTTTATGTGATTTGAGTGTCTGCACGGGCTGGTGCCTGCTTCAGCTCAGCCCCTGGCCTTGGTATCTCCCTGACAGTTAGAACTGGACCCCTGAGGGGGGGGGCCTGCAACCTCACCAAGCAGTGCTGGTCTTTGGGGTTCCAGGGAGCTGCTGGCAGCCCAGGCAGAGGCTGGCCCCTCCCCTTCCATTCTTGCAGGGGGAAGGTTCATGAAGGACAGATGAGGAGTCAGCCCTGCAGACAGGGACAGAGGCCCAGTCTCTGCAGGGGAAGCAGAGGGGACACGGAAGCTGGAAGGCACCGAGGCTCCGGAAGGAGCAACTGACTTGGAGGGAGATGTCGGTGCCTCTTTGGTGGCCCACAGCCAGCGCCCAAGACACACCAGGCACCGGGAGGCGGGCAGCGCCCGTGTTTCGCTCCTCCTCTTGGGCAGGAGCTGACCTTCGGCCTCCTGTTGGGGGCCTTACGGGTGTGTGAGCATTGGACACAGAAGGACTGCTCTGTGCGCGGGACTGAGTCTCCCTTTCCCAGCCTTCGTCCCGCCACCCGGGCCTCTCTTCCTGCAAAACCCAGTGGGTGTGCCTGGATTTTGTGAGGGGCCAATTTCACGTGCCGGGGTGGTGGAAGGCTGGGGTGCCGTTTGCACACTTGCAGATTCTGGCTTTAAACTGCTTCACACCACAGAAAGCAGTGGACGTCTTGGTTTTCTTCCTGGTTTTATCAGGAAAGTGGAAACCGCAGGAGTTCATAATAACCCTTTTCGTGCCCTGGCCTCCCACCCCCCGCCCTGGAGCCAAGCAAGGTGTACGCACCCCTTCTCTGAACTAACATTTTGATGTACAAAATAAAGTCCACAGGATTACAAAGGGAACCAACCGTCAAAGTAGTTACCGAAGTATTATTACGACACCAAGTAGCAGGATACAGTGGCAGGTCTGATTAACCCCTTAATTTCAAGTCAGTCAGCGGCGTCCGCAATCCTTTGAGATTCCTGCCGTGACGGTAGTAGGTCGTGAAAATATCGGCGACTTCTGTAAGCGACAAACATCACAGGTGGTTCTCATATTACTGGGGGTTGTTACCTGTGTTCGTCATTGAAGGAAAAGATGGCTTTGTTGGAGGTTAGTGAAAATAAGGAGGCCATTTTTTTGTTCTTGCCCATCTAAGGCATGAATTAAGAAACATAATTAGAGGTAGGATTTCTCGGGAAGAAGGATGCCCATTGGAGGCTGAGGTGCGCGCATTCTGTCGTGTTCAGGAAATACCCCTCAAGTTGTGTGTCATTGAGTGTTTCCCAGGTGGCTGTTGAATTTTCTTTTCAGACTCCAAGGAGATGACATTGTTTTCTTCTCGTCTGCCCTGTTAACAGAGAGAAAGGCAGGAGCGGATTTCCTGCTAGTGAACTCCCCGTCCTGAGATCAGCTTTCCCGGGGCTCCTTCCGGGTCACATCTGACCCTGCTTTCTCAGGTGCCCCGCACGTCCCTGTCCCCATTGACCTGTGTGCCCGGTCCCAGCCATTCCTCCGGAGGGTGGGGCTCTGCCCTTCCCTGTGGTTTCTGCCCCTGCCCTCCAGAACTGCTCTACAGCTTCTATCATTTTAAGGATATTCATTGCGGCCCTGGCTGGTGGGGCTCAGTGGATTGAGCTCAGGCTGTGAACCAAAGGGTCGCTGGTTCGATTCCCAGTCAGGGCACATGCCTGGGTTGCAGGCCAGGTCCCCATTAGGGGGAACACGAGAGGCAACCACGCATTGACGTTTCTCTTTTTCTCCCTCCCTTCCCCTCTTTCTATAAATAAATAAATAAAATCTTTTTTAAAAAGGAATAGTCATCATTATATTCATATTCTCTACCTTGGCTTCTCTTTTTATCTATTGAACAATCTGTTTCTGATTTTAAAAAGTTACACTCTCCCGATGGGAATTGTTGATTTATCTTTATTTCTTCTCATATTTCTGTTTGTGGCTGCATTGTCTTACAGATTCTTTTGGATATCTTGTTTGATACATGTATCTTTTTCATTTTTGCTTTTATCGGTGCGCAAGGCCAAACATGGTCTCTTATCACATTTATTCTCTAGATTCTGTTCCGTCTGACATCGAACTTGCTTTCTCGGTTGGTCTCATGTTTGCGGGTGTATCTCTTCCCCATGCCCCTTTGCACCGTTTCGTTACAAATTGTCTCTTGCACACAGCGTATTGCGGAATGCGGGTAGGTTCTGTTCCCCTTTGTCTTTCTTAAATTCAGTATGACAGCTGCTTGTTTGGGTTAGTGTATTCCATTTGCATTTGTTGGAATTCATGTCATAGTGGAAATTGCTATCTTATTTTTTCTGTTTCTATTTATGTATCTGTTTATTTAATCGATAATTTCCGGACTCACAGACTGAGAGCAGGCTGACAGCTGAGGGGGGTCACTGGGTGGCTGGAAGGATTCAGCAAAAAAGAAAAAAAGAGAGAAAGAACTTGTGGACACAGACCACAGCATGGTGACCCGGAGAAGGAGTAGGGGGTGGAGGCAGAAGAGGGTATGGGGGATAAATGGCAATGAAGGGGAAATAATATTTTAAAAAAGCAGTCCCCTCTAAAATCAATTTAAAGTTAATCCCCTTCAAGAAATAAGGGAAACAGAGATGAGCCCCTTACAGTGACTGACAGAAGTCCTCTAATTAGGGGTGGACTTCCTAATTACAGGAAGGGCTTGCAGGCTGACTGACTAGGGGCCCCGGCCCCCCACCCCCTGCCCCCGCTCCCAGCCCCCCCCCCTGGGAGGAGCTGGCACTTTCTCTCCGGGCAGGTGTTCCCAGCACAGGTCGGCACCTGCGCTCGTGGTCCTCCTCGGCAGGCTGTGCCTGACGGGAAACCTGATGGAGGGAACTCAGTCTGAGGTCCATGGGAGAGGGGGTATTGGGGTCCAGCAGCAGCTGGCTCCCAGTCGACACAGCAGCTCTGGGGTTGGATTCCTCTGAGTCACACCCTGGCTCTGCTGCTTGCTTTGGGCGAGTTGCTTAAACTCTCCCTCAGTGTCCTTGTCGGCCAGTGAGGACCCGCACCCCCGGCCCTGGCCGAGTGGCTATAGAGAAGGATGGAAACCACTGGTCTCCTCTCCGCCCCCCTCAGGGCCACACCCCGACCTGTTCACTGTGTTATCACCCTACATGCTGGCTCTTGGGTGGATGCATCTCAGAGGGGCCGCGCTGCTGCCTGCCAGGACTGAGTTCATCAGGAAGCAACTTCGTGCGGGAGAGACGTTTATGGCCTCCCATGCTGAGGCTGACTGAGGACAGGCCCAGGCCAGCCGAGCTGGTGTCCCCGTGTCAACAAGGACAGCTCTCTCTCCGCCAGTCCCAGCGAGATGGTGGCTACAGCTGGCAGGATGACACCTACCCTTCCTTCCTCAGGTCCACCCATGAGTCTGAGGGGCCTGTCCCGGGCCACGGGCTGTGGTGCTTCCTGCAGCCTGGTGAGCTCAGCCGAGGGCCAGTGTCGCCCCGAACCAGGACGGCTGCCAGGGTGTTGACCCCGCACCCAGCTCAGACCAGGAAGCCCACAGCTGCGGAGTTCACAGGGTGAGGGTGGCTGTTACTCATGCTAAACCCTGTCTTGTCTGGCTCAGTTTTGTCGTCTGACTCATGGTGGGGGTGACAGACACAGGAAAAGGGCCCACGTGCACATGTCACATTCCCCTCGGGTCTGAGCGCGTCCTCCCGAGGACAGACACCCAGCAGCACCAACTCAGTCGCTGTACCGATGACGGTGACGCCTGGTGGCTCCTGGACACCTTACATTCTCCAGCGGCCCTCTCATCAAATGATCTCACCCGGTGTCTGGAACGGGTGAGGCGGACGGTCTGCGGCCCCAAGCCCGTCACGCTGGGCCATCTGACACCTTGTGCCGTGCGGCTGCCGCTGTGGGAGGTACGGCGGCTCCTCCCCACCTCGTCCTCCGTGCACACGGCCGCCCATCTGTCCCCTCCTGGCTGCTGCCGTTCGATCTGAACTGACTTCTCCACGCCCTCCGCTCGGTCTGTGTCTGACCTTGTCTCCCCGGCTGGTTTCCCCCGGCGCGTCCCATGCCGTGTGGTCGGGTTCATCCCGGGAGAGAATGACATGAGCCAGGGACACACCGAATACGAAAAGAGGCTCTGGCCGGGAAAACCTGCTCTTGCTGAAAGTCAGAGTTTAGCAAATGATGCTGGACAAGAGGGAAGGGGGTAAACAGCTGCCCTGCGTCCTCTAAATGGCCTCCTTTCCGAGTACGCACCGGGTGTGGGTTCTTCCAGCTTCTCGTCTCCTGGGGGCAGCTTGGCAGCTCTCCCTCGGTGTGCGCCTCCCTGGGACGCCCAGCGTCTCATCTCCAGCCCATCTGGCTTCGTCTCACCGCCGGCGCCAGGGCACGGATGCTGCAGCCTCCGGAAGCCGCAGGGGTTTGGGGGAGCAGAAGGTGGGCACCCCTGGGTTGGATTTCCTGACCTCTGCAAATGAGCTGTGTGGCTTTAGGGAACCCAGACCACCTCTCTGGCCTCGCGTGAAAGTGTGATTCAATATCGTGTCTCTGTTCGGACCAGAGGCTCAAATCCCCGGGTGCCTGGACGGGTCAGGAGAGCAGTCGGCCCTGGGCTCTGCAGAGCCCATCCAGACCCGACCCGTCCCGCAGGGCACGGACGCCAGGCCCGCGGTTCTCCGTCTCAGGCCTCTTCCGGTTGTGATGCTGCCAGGGCGGCACAGGGAGGCCCCGAGGCGCTGGGCCCTCCCACGTGCCACCACAGTGAATCTGCAGGACCTCGCGCTTGATGAGAGTCTCGTGGGTTTGGCATCTGTGCTCCAGGACACAACTGGGTCCCTCCTCGCTCTCTGTCATTACCACCTCCAGTCCCACCCCCTCCCCACCCTGGGTCTTTTCTGAAAGTCCCACAGCACCCCTGACCCCAGGCTCCTGAGGTCTTCTCCCAGGGTCCAGTCCCTGTAATGGGGGGGGGGGGGCTGGCCTGCTCTAAACAACTGTCTTTGGCAAGTGCCCTGACCGTTCTTGACAGTGCCTGCACCACGCTCCACCGTGAAAGTCCCTCCTATCCGTCCTTAAAGAAGCCAGTTAATGCCCTGGCTGGTGTGGCTCAGTGGGTTGAGCGCAGGCCTGCAAACCAGAGGATTACGGTTCGATTCCCAGTCAGGGCACTTGCCTGGGTTGCAGCCAGGTCCCAGTAGGGGCTGCACGAGAGGCAACCATACATTGATATTTCTCTCCCTGTCTCCTTCCCTTCCCCTCTGAAGATAAATAAGTAAAATCTTTTTTTAAAAGCTTCACAATTTTAAAAAAAGAAGCCAGTTAATGTGTGTGCTTTCTGATCTTTGGGTCAGTAACAACCCTGACTTCTCGGTTTAGTCCGCAGACTTCCAAACATAGGCTGACCTTGAACATGCACTCGCGTCTTTTCGTGGCTGCTATTCTCACCTTCAGGAGCGCTGGCACTTGAGGCTGGGGATCGGGCTGTGTGAGTTTAGCTCAGGTCGCACTGAGCCGGGACCGCAGAAAGTGCGTTGTCGAGCGGGACGGCAGTGGTGGCATCTCCGTCCCAGACGGCAGGGCTGTCTCCCTGGACGTCCTCCAGGAGGGCTCTGTGTTTTAGAGCCGGGAAACTCATTTCTGCCTGCTGACAGGAAGCGTCCATCCGTTGGAGTCTGACGGGACACGTCCGAATTCCTCTCGTTCTCTCTCAAACCTGGGGCCCCAGCGGAGAATTGCCCGGAACCTCACGGTCCCAAATAGCAGAGTTTGCAAACCGGTGGTCTTGGGGCTGCCTTGGACCCACGGAAGGGCCCAGCTAGTGTTCTGGGTCTTTTTTTGAGTATTTTTTCCTTGTGCAGAAGCAGCAGAACACGGGCTTCGCGATCCGATCCAGCCAGTGCCATCCACCACCAGCATCGTCACTGCGCATGGGCCACCACCCCGCTCTCCAGCCCCCGCCGAACCTCGCTCTTAAATCTTGGCCCTTTGAGGCTCCATCAGGTTGCAGCCCCCCAAATCTCCTCCTCCCAGGCTGCAAGCAGGCTCCATCAGTCCAAGGAGTCGGAATGCTTGGGGAAACTTGTCTGCCACCTCCGGTGCAGTTAGAAATGGAAGGATGTGAGCCCGCTCCACGCCCAGCACCGAGCCAGGCCTGGGAGGCAGTGATGGTGAGACGGGGGGGCTTCGGCCCCCAGGAGGCTAAGTCTCTTGCTGGAGGAAGGGTGGTGAGCAGACATTTGCAGCGCGTGTCTCTAACCGTGCCGTGTTCGGGGCTGTGAAGGAGCAGCTGGGATGCCGGAGCGCCCGGCCTCCTGGTCTGCCCCCCTGGCCTGGACAGCCGCCCCTGCGGCAAAGCTGGCTGTGAGCTGCCGGCCGATCCCCACGCCTGCCCAGGAGAGGTCCGACTCCCATCACGCCTCAGCGTGGTCACACCGGGGCACACACAAGAAGCCGTGCTCCAAAACATGAGGTGCAGGGGGCGGGGCCAGGTGAGCAGCTTGTAAATGATGGCAGTTCGGTTTTTAAAATTCTGGGAGGGCCAAACTGAACACGCCTGCACACACCTGCCCCTGGGTGGCCTCTGCTTTTCAAAACCGTAGCCTGTCCCCGCCCTCAATTCCCAAGTTCCTTAAAATTCAGGTCCTCTATTTTAGGCTCAGAGGAAGACAGCCTTTTCCAAGACAACCGGGGCTTCTCGGCAGGCAAGTTCCTCCTGAGCCCAAGTTCCTCATCAGCCGAACATCTGGTCCTCACCGCCCCAACAGCTGCACACACTGTCAGTGCGAGCAGTGTCCATATGGGCGTCATTAGCCTCCAAACTGACCCTCGGGGTCTGGACGGGAGACCGGGCTGCCAGCCAGGGGGTGTGAAGGAGTCTTGCCTGCCCTGGGAATCACTGACTCTTCCTTCATCCTTGGACCTTCATGGAGACTCACAACCCCCTCCTGTGTCTCAAGGTGCAGCTTGATGGTCTGTGGACACTTCACTGTTGGCCACTCAACCCAGCCAGGCCCAGCACCACACCACCATCCTCGCCACTAACGCCGCAGCTCATTACTCGCTCGGCCTTGAGATGAACTTGGAGGCCCCAGAGGTCGGGGACTGTGTGCTAGATGTGCCGGCCTCGTTAGGGCCTCTGTCTGTCGCACCTGGAACTAACCGCCTGCCATGGCACCGTGTAGT
Organism: Sturnira hondurensis; assembly: GCF_014824575.4. NCBI lineage: Eukaryota > Metazoa > Chordata > Mammalia > Chiroptera > Phyllostomidae > Sturnira > Sturnira hondurensis. The sequence continues at coordinate 1,030,731 of NW_028080496.1, read as the reverse complement.
GCCAGAGACTTCTGTCAGGTGCCTAACATTTTGTGTGACCTTTTGCACACAAGCCTGACGTTTCCTCTGAGCTTCCAGGTGGGGGCGCTCTTTGCTGTTCACTGGGACCAGGCACTCGAGTGCTCCCACACTCGTGTGTCTCCAGCAAAAGGGGCCGCTCCCCTTCTCTTGAAAAGCTCCCAGACACCTGCACAGTGTATTCTCTTGCGTCCAGGCTGTGGGAGAGTCCACCGTGGCAGATGAAGCTGCTGCACTGTGTTCCCGTGAAGAGAGTCACTCTGGTGCGTGTCGGTCCAGGAACTGGCTCTTCAGGAGCCCGCATTATGATTTGGGCCACTCAGTTCAATTCGACAAGCTTTCGAGAAGCACCTCCTGGGCACCGGGTGCCAAGCACAGCCCTTGGTGGGAGGGGTGGGAGGGAGAGGGCAGGACAGAGAGGGGGACCATTTGAACCTCCCATCCCAACCAGGGACGGGGTCCCCTCAGCATCTCAGGGTTCAGCACACATCTGAAGACCTGATTCAGGGGCGGAAGCTCCATGAAGCTTCACCCTGCGGTTCCAATGTGTGCAATACCTCCGTCTTCATTTTCCCTGTTCGCAGGTCAGGCCGCAGCAATGTTCCCTGTCTGTGGTACTTGGGGTATGGGTTTCTTGGAGACGCAGAGCCAGCTGCTGGCAGCCAGAAAGGCCGTCCCCGGGGTGGGGGTGGGGTGGTATGAGACAGGACTCCCTGCTTGGTGAGACAATATATTAACCGTGGTCCTTAATGGCACCCAGAGACATGCAAACCTGTTCCTAATAGGTTTATTTTTCTGGTGAACAAGAGAAAAATGAAACCTGTAATAAGGCAAAAGAGGATCCCGCCTTCCTCTAAACAGCTCCAGAAAGTGCTTGTCTCCAGGAAGAGAGGGACTTAACCTTCGGGGACCCTCACACAAACAGTCACATCGACCCCCTGGTCCTGTACGTACTTCACATGAAAACACCACTGAGCCGGGAGATCTTTGTGGAGAAAGTCCAAACACCCTGATTTCCTCCTTTTGTGAACTCAGCGCTTCTTTTAGGCAAGACTGTATTCTTCGAAAAAATGTCTCCCTTCGTTTTATGTCCATGCCCTCCCCATCCACGTAGGTGGCCTGTGGGGAGGCGAAGTCTCTCTAACAGAGGGAGCACTCACCTGTCTCTCGGGAGACACCCACTCCTGTGTCCCCTGAACCAGCTGGGAACTCGTCCAGGCCTGGACCTGTGTTCCTTTCAGAGGCAGGGCCCTGGGCTCGTGTCCTGGCTCGAGTCTCTTGCTCTGAGGCCTTGGCAGCTGGACAAGTAGCTACCTCAGCACCTGAGGCGAAGGCAGAGGGAGGCACGGGGGCTGTGCAGGACGGCGGGCTGGGCGAGAGGCCGAGGCTGGACGGGCCTCGGAGGGAGACGAGGGTCAGGAGACGATGCTTTGGGGCTGGCACTGCCATCTGGGGAGGGCTGCTCTGGCGGGCAGAGGGTGTGGTCACGGACAGTTCACTCCTGGGAGCGGTCTGAGCAGGACCTCACAGCTGGAGGTGCTGGGGTTGGGGCCCAGCATCCTTGTCCCCACCCAGTGGAGCAGGTGTGAGGTGTCAGCTGTGTGGGCTGCGGAATGAAGGCGAGAGTCGGGGAGAGACTGACCTGAGGGACAGACCTGTCCTGTGCTCCCCCAGGTACTGAATCCTCGGCCACGAGGGCGAGTCCGGTCCTGCTGTCTGTCAGAGCCGTGGTTCTTAACTGAACACGCCGCAGACTCTGCTGGAGCTCAGGACCCCTACTGCAGACCCTGGAGGGGAAAGCCGCTGGGTCAAAGGTCAAAGGTCAAGGTCATGTGATTGGCTCACACTCTCAGGGGCAGCGTGTTTGGACCGAAGAGGTCTAAATTCTGTTTCCTCTTAGATTGCTTCCCTCTCGTTCGCCAGCACCCAGTGTTCTCGCTCCCTCGTGGCAATCAGGGAGGACAGGGGACAAGTGTCATATCCTGGGCCCGGGAAGAGCTGTCTGCAGTGAGGGGTCGGCGTCGCCGGCTGAGCACAGACAACAGATGGCACCAGTTCTGGTGACACAGCCTGACCTTGGGCAGCAAGGCAGGAGCTCGAGGCCGGTAAATGCACATCTGAAATAACGGACCATACACCCACGCGACCCCACGACACATCCATTAAAAGCTGGAACTGCGGGCTGATTTCCGAAGCCTCTGCTACTGACACGTTGGCTTAAAAAAAGAAAGAAAGAAAGAAAGAAAGAAAGAAAGAAAGAAAGAAAGAAAGCCTGTTAGGCAGCCACAGTACAGAATCCCAGTTCCCTATCAGGAAATCTGCTGTGTCTGCCCTTTGAGCTAAGTAATGCGCCCGCCCCTGGGGGCTCCTGGGGAAAAGGAAGCCTGAAGAATGGGGGTGGGGGGCGAGGCCACGGGCACCGGGCTCCCCTGGATGTGGTCGGTGTTGCCTCAAATGCCTGGTGAGCTCAGGGGGCGTCTTCACAGAGACCCCTGCCCTGCTGTCGTGCAACCTGACTCCCCGCTTCCAGTGGGAGAGTTTCTCAGCGCGTCGGTGGGAGCCAGAGCTTCCGCGGGGAGGGGCCCGCCCCTTCGACACCGCCGCCGGCTGTGGGGACGTGCGCAGTCTCAGACGCTGCCTGTCTGGCGTCTGGGAGGCGGCAGATAACGTGCGTGGGAGTATCCCCTTATCTCGTTCATCACGGCGTCAGGTAGCCTGGCCCCAGGGAATCCGCAACAGGGCTCGGCATTTTCAGTTTTTTAAATGAACCTCTTCGATGTTGACTTCGGGTTTCTTTCCTAAAGATAACGTTGTTCTCTGGGGGAATTTGTTCTGTTTTATTTCTTTGTCAAGATTGCAGTTTTAATCTATGCACGTATAAGGAATTCCAAGAAGATAACCGTACCACGGAGCCAGGGGCTGTTCTTGTTTTGGATTTCGGGAAAAAAGAGAGTATTTCAAATGGCATATTTGTGGGTAATCAGTGAGAAAGATTTTTTATTGTTTTTTACATGTTCGTGACGTTTCTGGCGTGCTGTGACTTGCAAAGTCCCCTCGCTGATGCTGTCTCCTTTCCTTTTGTCCTCACCACACGTCTGTGTCACTGTCTTTGTTTTACGGATGAGGAAACTGCTTTCTGTTACTCACCTACACCAGGCAGCTAGTGCGTTCCAGAAAGAAGGCCCCGACCCGGCTGCCTCTGGTAGCTCTCCTTCTCTTGCTCCTACGGCGGTTGAGTCTCTTCATCCATTCCTTTCAGCAGCTGACATCTCTGAGTGTCTGTCTCGTATGATTCCAGCTTCAGGAAAACATTGGCAATACAGAGGCAAAAACATACAGAGTGTTCGTCTTTGAGGACTTCCTCGTCTCATGGAGAAATCAGATGGGCAATCAAGAATGTCAGCTCAGCCCTGGCTGGTGTGACTCAGTCGACTAAGTGGACTGAGCCCTAGCCTGCAAACCAAAGGGTCACCGGTTCGATTCCCAGTCAGGGCACATGCCTGGGTCGTGGCCCAGGTCCCCAGGAGGGGGCGGGTAAGAGGCAACCACACATTGATCTCTCTCCCTCTCTTTCCCCCTCCCTTTCCTTCTCTCAAAAAATAAATAAATACTTTTTTAAAATGTCCATTCACCATGCTAAGACAATTGAGAGTATTTTTTCAAATCTAAATCTGGTTTCCAACCAACCCTCACTGAGCACATACATGTGCACACTTCTGTGAAAGACACAAGGTGGATGAAGGCCCTTCAGGGAAGCGTCCCAGTCTAGCAGGTGAGGGGCCTGGAGGGGCCGTCAGTCTTCCGCTGCAGGCTCCAGTGAGCAGGAGACGGGCCCGTGTGCCTGCGGTCACCTCGGTTGTATTGCAGCACCCTCCGTCCTGGAGCCGAGGAGCCAGAACCTCACTCAGGGGCGCGTCGGGCACTTGCACAGAGGTGGTGCTGGGACAAAGGCTTTTGTTGGTGGCTCCGCACTGCTCAGAGCTGAGAATTCTTTTACTTCTGGCCACATGGCCCCTTCCTTTGCTGTGGCTGTGTCATGCCCTGGGGGGCGGGGACACTCTGCTCCTTCCGGACTCGGCTGTGTGCCTGTGTGTGCCTGTGGGGAGGTGCGGGAAGTTGGCCGGAACGTCTTTGGAAGGCGCGCTAAGGCTGCACCTCTGTAGATGCTCTGCACCCCCGTGTCCTTTCTGGGACTGGCTGCTTCTGCAAAAGAAAAAAAAAAGATTCCTGGCATTTGCTAAGGATGGCAAGGAGAGATTGAGATGAAGCTCCACTGGAAATGCCTCGGGGACAGGTGGAGGCAGAGTGGAGAGCCAGGTGGAGGAGCCGGGGCAGGATAAGGGCCAGGGGGATCCTAGCCCCAACAGCGAGACAGGACGGGGTTTTGATGGCAGGTGGCCCTGAGACATCGAGGGTGGGGCGTTTTCCTTACGCCAACCTGGCAGCGTTCTTGCTGGAGCTGGAATAAGGGGCCAAGGAGGGAGCCTGAGGTCGGGGCCTGCTCGGAAAGGGGACTCAGAGGACCCCGACTCCAAGGTGCTCGGGGAGAGGCCTTGTCAGTCAGGGTGGAGCCGGGGGAGGGGGAGCCCACCAGGCTCAGCTGTGGTTCCTCCATGTGGATGTGGCCTGAGCCTCCCTGCCTGACCTAAGTCGCAGGTCAGGCCGCAGCAGCCCTGGCCCCGGTCGCCCCTTCCGGTCACTGCACCTGGTGGGTGCCCTGCAGGATGGTGCTTTGTCCTGATCCACCCGTCTGCCCTGTTAGACTCTGCTGTCTGCCAGCAGGGGGGGCCCTCTACTTCCGCTCTTGCTGCTGGACTGTTCGCCGAGCCCGCTCTGTGGGCGTGCAGCACCTCTCACTCGCGTGCATGCCGGCCCTGGGTGCACCCCCACCCCACGGAGGTGGAGGAAGCGGAGGCCCAGAGAGCGAGCCCAGTGGCCGAGGGACAGAGCCAGGTTCTAACCCAGTTTCCAGGGCTGCAAAGCCCTCCCCTCTGGAGGGCCCCAGGTGCTACTGAGGGAGCACCTTTAGGAGCAAATGGGCGCAGAGGCCAGCCAGGCCTGGGGAGCTGGTGGGGCTGGAGACGCAGGGTCTGTGGAAGAGAGGCCTCCCGCCTGGGGCCTCTGAGCCTCGGTTTGCTCATCCACGGGGTGGGGTGCCCTCTTCACGGTGTGGAGGTCAGGACTGAGAGAGTGGGTGTGGAGGGTGTACGGAGCCCAGTGGCCGCATGGAGGAAGTGCTCCAGGCGTCCTCTTCCTGTTCCCTTCACATCCTTGGAGAAGAGGCAGGGACAGGACAGCATCCGCTCCCGTGTTCCTGATTTGGACACAGGCCCCGGAACAGGTTCCTCTGGTGTGGGACAAGCACCATTGTTACCCCTGTGCCCCTCCCCGCAGCGCCCCCCCCCCGCCCCCCTCCAGCTGCCCTGGGCCTCCTCTGTGGCCTCAGCAGGCTTGGATTGCCCTTGGATTTCACAATGGCCGTTCCTGACAGGCGTCCTCCCTGCCAGCCTCCCTGGGCTGGCTGCACAGAAGCCTGCATTCGTCAGTGACAGACTCTTTGAAAAACGAGGCGCAGGCTCGACGCACCGCGCTCTCCGGGCGACGCCGGCCTGCAAACCCCGCTTTGTGCAGCAGGAGATTGATTTCTCCCGGCCCTGCGTCTCGCGCCGATATTTCATCTCGGGAGGTCAGGGCTGTGGGTGTTTGCAGTCATGCGGCGCTCCCTCCTGCCCGTATTTGAATCGCCGGATGGGAGCCTGGGAGATTTGCCCCATCCATTCATCTCCCTTTAAATTCGAGCCAGCTTCTTTGTGGCTTTAACGCAAGAAAGACTCGGCGTGGCCAGCCAGCCAGCGTGATGCATCTGGCAAGGTGGCACATGGAGCTGAGCGTGAAGTCCACGTTGGGCCCCGAAGTTGACCGGGGTGGGAAATGGAAATGAGGGAGGTCAGGTTGGGGGGGGGGGGGGCGGGGCGCGCGGCGGCGGCGCTGTCCTTGGTCCTGAAGGTGGTTTGAGGGACCGACAGGCCTGGGAGAGGCGGACAGTGTTTGGGGATGGCAGCGCTGCACCTCCCTGGGGTTGGCTTGGTGTGCCCTGGACCTCAGCTTTGTCTGGTCACACAGAGGAGCCGGGTCTGCGGGAAACGAGCCACACCCAACCTGTGAGAGGCCACACATGGGCCAGCTGCGCCTTGTTCGTTTGGGGGCCTGGACAGAGGATGAGGGAAGGCGGGCCGGATGGGTGGAGGCTGGAGCGAGGAGCAGAGGGCCTTCCGGTGCGGCTGCCTGTCAGGGCTGTGATGGGAGCCCAGCTGTGTCCTGCCTTGTTCTTCCTTCCTCACCTGTGTCTCCCTCCCGGTCCCCACTCGGGATTTAATGAGACTTTATTGTGGGCCCGACCCTTGCCAGGCACTGCGGGGAGAGATGTGCACAACCGCTTCTGTCCCCAGGAGGCAGACAGTGCAAAGAGGACACAGGGCCCACCTGTCCGTGACCGCTCCTCACCTTTAGTGCGGGCTCCTTGGAGGGCTGTGTCGCACGCCAGGTCAGCCGCAAGCCCAGTGGGTGGCTCATGAGCGCCCAGGAAGTGGCGGCAGCTGTTCAGTTTTTGTCTTCTTACCCTGCTGACAAGAGCCACGGTTGCATAGTGGGGGAGAGGGCTCCCAGGGAAAGCAGGAGGGGCAGTGAGGGGGGAAGGGTGGGCCTCCCCTGAGGACAGAGTGGGGTGTGAGTCCCCCCTCTGTTGCTCCAGATGCGGACTCCGGAGCAAGAGGTGGGCCTGTCAGCAGGTGGCGGGATCGAAGTTTTAGAGAGCGAACCCTGATGGTGGCCCAGAATGAGGACTGGGGGCAGAAAGACAGCTCAGGAGGTGTTTCCGTGGGGCGGGCGTGAGCGCACACAGACCGGGGAAGGGAGATGTGGGGCAGGTGGAGGTGTCAGGAATGGTTGTTGCCTGGGGGTGAAGGGAAAGGAACGGGGCTGTGTATCCAGCATAGGCAGTGGAGAAGGAAGGGGAGGGGGCAGGGGAGGGGGCCTGCCAGGGGGACCCCAGGTGCGCATGGGGAGCATCGACGGGCCGCCTTGGGGCCACTGGAGGTCCTGGTCACTTAAGGAAGTGGATAGGAAGGCGGAGGGCAGACAGACGGTTGGAGAAGGGGACCCAGGCTGCGAGACCGAGGGAGCGGCGGTGCAGAGAAGCAGGGAAGGAAGGCGGGAGGGCGCAGGATCCCGGTGCCAGAGCCCTGGGGACGTGTGGAGTGAAGGGTGAAGCCGGTGGCACTCAGGGCCTGGGAAGCCGCTTTTCTGTCGGCTCCTGTTCCCGGGTCTGTACAGACGATGACCAGTGATGCGTCCGACTTCGCCTCCCCGTGATCCCTGTTTAGTCAACACAGGGTTTGTTGCCTGCAAACAGCTCCTCGTCCACCCTCCTGCCGGGCCTCGTAGGAGTTTAAATAAAGGCCGGCCAACAGGATCTTGAAATTTCCAGCCCGACAGCTTATCTTCCTCCGGGCTGGTTATTAAGATTTCAGAAGCTTCGCCATCCACCCAGGAACACACACTGATAATGCTGTCGGTGGGAGGTTTCCATGGAAACTAATCTCATCGATTTTTTTAATCATTTCTCTCAGTGCTCACATCAGCCAGTGACTGGCTGTCTGGCCCTGAGCCAGGTGTGTGTGGGGGGAAGAACGTGTCCACCCTTGACTGGAAGGCTGGCCAGGGCCTGTACCTGTCCACGGCACTTTGAGGTGGACAGGAAACGGTCTGCATCTGGACGCCGTCCCGGCGGTCAGGGCAGCTGGTGTGAAGTCCCGAACGCCCACCTTTGGCACTTGGGGTGTGTGGCAAGGTATTTAAAGGCTCAGCGCCACCTCGCCTCCATCTGGGGCAGGAGGAAACCCTACCTGTAATGACACAAGCTGAGGTCGTGAAAGTGCAGCAACGGAGGCAACCACCTGTGAGTGCTGAACGCTCAGGCCGTTTCCACTTGCCGTTATGTTTTTATGGTTCTGGAAACAGTTAACTTGTGTTGGTGGGTACAGTGGAGCTCACGCAGCCCCTTCCTGAGTCTGTTGTTTGACCATGAAAGTTTTCACTTCAAAATGGAGCGGGGGAAGGAAACCCACCTGTACTGACTTGTGAGGGGCTGGGACGGCAAAGACCAAGGCCGGAGGGGAAAGGAGCTCAGCCAGGGAGGGGCAGGGGATGTGAGCCCTGGGCTGCCACCTCTCCTCAGCCCTGCACCCCCTACCTGGTCCTTCCTGGCCTCGCTCTCCCCTCCCACGTCCTCCCTGCTTCTCCGGACCCCTGGTCTGGAATCTGGGCAGGTCTCTGCCCTTCAGGCTGACGAAGCCCGGGGTGTCCACTGCTTCCTCCTGACTCTAAACAGCGGAGGGCCAGCCACTCTCCTTTGGTTTGCTCTTGTCTCCTGCCCGGTGTACTCCCCCCGGTTCACAGACTCGGTCTTTCCTTTGCAATAGTTTTTGTTATTTTCATGAGAACCCGTTCTGTGTATTCTTTTTACAACAAATCTCACCGTTTTTGCAGAAACTCAGGGACTTTTGAGGAGCTTGTTCAGGGCCCCAGCGTCTTGCAGGTGGAGACGAGATGGGACCCGAGAGCCGACATTTCTAACCCTCCCTCCCCTGCTCCGCCGACACGAGCGAGCTGTGGCCCTTGTCCTGTGCGGCTCCTCGTCCCATAGAAAGGAGACCGTCCCCTTGACGTGTGCTGTGGCGCTTATTGTTTCCATGTCTCTGTGGGTTGGCGCTGGTACCTGATGTTTCGGTGACTGATGGCCTCACCGTTCAAGCCTGGGGCGCCCCATGGCTCTGTGGGCAGGCAGGCCCCGGGGGCAGCGTGGGGCAGGGGGTGGGGGTGGGGCAGGCATCGCAGGGGCTGCATCGGCCCTGGGCACACAGCTTTAATGTGTCTTTAATGCAGATTTTCAAATCTGTTAGGACAGAGTTTGGAGTATCATCCTTTAATTTCCTTCTCTATAACCAGATAGCCATCCTTAGTTCTGATTTCAAAGGGTCACTCATTTTTCTGGATTCTGAGCGGTTTCGCCTGGTTTATCGGATCAGTGACAAAAGCAACCTCTGGATGAACCTATCACCTTTATTTATTTATTAAAAGATTTTATTTACCTTTAGAGAGGAAGGGAAGGAGAGAAGGAGAGAAACATCAATGTATGGTTGCCTCTGGTGCGTCCCCCTCCGGGAACTGGTCTGCAACCCAGGCATGTGCCCTGACTGGGAATCGAACGGTGATCCTGTGGTTCGCAGGCCCACGCTCAATCCACTGAGCTACACCAGCCAGAACTACCTTTATTTATTTTTTACTAATGATGAATATTGGTTCCTATTATTTTTTCTTAACTATAGTTAGATGTGATTTATCTGTTAATAATGCAACCTGTTAAAGGTTCATGCCTTTATGAACAAAAACCTTTCTGTTCCTTCCGTCTCGGTAACGTCTTACGCTCGACCTTCACTTTTCCGGTGTTGACGTCGCGCACTCCCTCTTCTTCACCTTTCTCTTTTTTGCCTTTGCCCGCCCCCCACTTCAGCATCTCGGTGCCCCAGCGCCTGGGAGTTTTCTGTCCTGTTTGTGTAACCTCAGGACTTCTCAGATTTCTTGAGAATTTCTTGAAAATTCTGGGTGTGTCCCCCGCAAATTCCCAAGTGGAAGCCGTAACCCCAGTTAACAGGAAGGTGTTAGGGGGCGGGGCCTCCAGGGGGCGCTGTGGTCCTGAGCACGGAGCCCTGATAAGCAGCCTCAGTGTGCTTGCGGAGGAGCCCCCGGATAGCTCCCCCAGGGAGGGGGGCACAGTGAGGGGGCGGCCGCCCATCGTGGGCCAGGATGCAGGTCCTCACAGGACACGGGCCTCCAGAACTGTGAGAAACAAGTGTTTGTTGTTTAGAAGCCGCACAGTGTGTGGGGCTGTCAGAGCCGCCCTAACAGACCAGACCGGGCCCAAACAGGGTCTCCTCTCGGGCTCTAGGGCCTGAGGTTAGGCCCTGCCCTGCAGGGACTGGGCATCTGAAGTAAGAGGTCAAGTGACTTAGCCACCTCGACGCCCTCCCCTGTGGGATCCGCACCTTCCCCACAGGTCTGCCCTGAGGACCCAGCAAGGGCTGGGTGCCTGGCAGGCGGCAGGTGGCCCTGAGGGTGAGGTGGGAGGAGCTGCCTGCCCCTCCCCCGCCCCTCCCAGCCCTCAGCCAGACTGACCCTGCAGCCTCATCTCCAGGTTCACCCCAATTAACTCAATCACGTCCAAGAACCACGTTCAGAGGGCCTCCTGCGCCACAGGCACCCTGTGCGGAGCCCTGCGCCTGTCACAGGGGGTGGGCACAGGAAAACGGGCACTTCAGGCGGTGCCTTCGATCCTGTGCGGTGAACTTCCAACGACAGATAGTTACCGCACAGTGCAGCACCTGTGCCACTGTGAACGCAGGTAAGGGGTGGAAGGGGCACAGGCAGGGGGCAGTTTCTTCCCCTTGGACGGCAGGGCACAGGAGAGGGGCTCACGGGCTGGCAGGCAGGGGGGCAGAGATGGGTTTCCAGATGCAGCTCTGGCCCCCAACACTGCTTGCCTCCCTATACACACATCCCCCCTCTTCCTCCAAGGTCCAGCTCAGTCCCAGCTTCCCCGGGAAGCCTGTGACAACCGCTCTGACTCACCGGCCTTCCCTTGAACTTGGGCAGCTCCACGGGCCTGAGCTGTGAGCTCGCTGACGGAGTGGGCATCTTCTGACTCTGAATCCCAGGGCCGCACCTTACTGACACCTAGCAGGTGCTATGACAGATGGAACGGTCCCCCAAACAATTAGATAATCACCATGGGGCCCCCCTCCCCTGGCTGGGACAGACCGAGACCCCCTGACGACCCCACGGGGCTCTGAGGATGGGAAGAAATTAGAGCGTTTTGTCTTTCACGGCCCCCACTACCTGTTCCTTGTCCCTGGTCCTTGGATTCAGGAGCAGAAGGGACCTGGCTCCTGACTGCGGAGGGCGGACAGACAAGCAGGAGAGGGGTGTAGGAACCTGGCAAACACACCCTCACTGCTGAAATGTCAAAGCCACCCGAGTCAAGCCCATTAATCTTGTTTTATTGCGAGATTCAAAGTCGCCAGGCTGTGGCAGCCACAAAATTGATGGATGGGCTTCCCTGCGTTCACGGCACCGTGCTGCCTGGGAAACCAGATCTCGGAAGAACAGGGAGAGGAAATTAAAACCGCCTTTCGAGGTTTTTCAGTTACTGCCTGCACAGAAAGACGGGGTGGGCATTCACGGTCGCTGGCCGCCAAGTTGCTTACGCTCGGTTTTTACTGCCTGTTTTATAAGCAAATCGAAGAAGCGGCGTTGCCGAAACCATCCCGATAAATCTTAAGCCAGTCCCCGCTCCAGGGAGGGGGCGGCCCTGTCACTTCCGGCCAGCAGGCTGGGATCTTGTTGGACGTTTTGCTAATGAAGTAGGTGCAGGATGGCAATGCCTGGCTGTTTTAATTTGCAATTCTGTGATCGCCGGGGAGCCGGGACCCATCACCATATGTCAGTCTTCTCCTCAGAGTTCCGCTTTTCGTAAAGAGCGGTTCCCTAGTATGACTGACAGGTCAGCAGTCACACACTCATTGAGGGACTACTATGTGCTCGGCACATTCTGGGCGAGATGACTTGTAGGTATCAGCTATTTCCTAACATAATGGAGTGAGGGGAGGAGACTGGAGAGAGGGGAGGGGGAGAGAGAGAGAGAGGAAAATCCCATTTCACTGCAATACAGCTGATACACATACTCCCTGGTTTTGTCGTAATTTTTGCTATTTTTGGAGAACACAGAGGTCTTTCTATTTTTTAATCTATCTTTTCCTTTGTGGTTTTTCTCTCATATGTTCAAATATTTAGTTCTGTGTTCTGTGGTCAAATGTTTTGAAAATCAGCGTTATCTGATATCAGTAAATCCATGAGGACCTTTCAGAAACTTTAGTGACTTATTCCTGTCTCCGTTTTGCCTTTGTCCTGTCTATTTGTGTGTGTGTGTGTGTGTGTGTGTGTGTGTGTGTATGCATCTGGCCTCTTCATGCACATGCACACCCACACCCCCCCAATGAGCACACATGTATGAAGTATGAAGAACATCATCAAAATACATACATTTCTAATTATACAACTCTCCATAACATGGCTGCATACTTGAAACTTTTTTTAAAGATTTATTTATTTATTTTTAGAGGGGAAGGGAAGGAGAGAGGGAGAGAAATATCAATGTATGGTTGGCTCTCATGCGTCCCCTGATGGGAACTGGCCTGCAACCCAGGCATGTGCCCTGACTGGGAATCGAACCGCGATACTCTGGTTCGCAGGCCCACGCTCAATCCACTGAGCTACACCAGCCAGGGCATACTTGAAACTTTACCCTTATTATTAGTGGCCTGGTTTCCGTCCTCTCTTCTCAGGCTGAGTTTCATTTGTCACGCACCGTGAGGAGGTTGATGGGAGACTCATCTGTTTCTTGTTCTTTCTGTCCAAAGCTGATGTTCAGTGGCCCTGTGGTGGCCACCACCAACCACACAGATGCCTCAGCGACCGCTGTGCCCTCACGGGGCTGATTGAACCCCGACTGCTTTTCACTGGACACCGGAATTTTTCATCAGTGCTCAGAACGTCGCTAGACATGATCTAATTTCATTTTTACAACAGCGCTATAAAAATGACACGGTGACTGCCCACATTTACTTCCCATTTTAAATGGGAGACATGGGGAAATGGGTCACATGGAAATTAACTGCCGGGTTCAAAGCCGCAGAGCCGTGCATTAGAATGAGGATGCGAACCCGGGTCCAGCTGACCTCAGATTTGGGCTCTTAAAGCCCCACATTCTCCTGCTTTCCTTTTGTTTTCCTCTCTCATTTTATTTCTTTTCAATTTTTTTCTGGTCCCTTGATTTTTCTATTCCATTATTCTATTCTATTTCTCACTTATTCTCCGTCCTCTCCCTTTCTGTCTCTCTCCTGGTTCTGGTTTCTGATTTGTCAGCAGTATATCAGGCATTCTTCTTGGTTCCTACTTGTCTGAATATTTTTCTTCATAGTATCTGCTGGAATTTTTAACTTATGCATTGTCGTCTCAAAATATCATCCATAGAGTCTCTGCTCCTGTGTGTTTATGGATATTTTCTTTATGATTTAGTACATGATCCTTTTTTTAGACCCAAGGCTACGTACCTCAAAAGATAAAGTAATCCATGTTTGTGAACTGTGAAATTCCATGTGCGTCTAGTGGACACGCCGGGTTTATTGTCTCTCCCATGTTTTCTGTCCTCACTTAATCTCTCCGTACTTCGGTCTGTAACAGACTGATAATGGTGAATTACACTCTCCCCCCGAACTGTGTTTTTGTCCCATTTCTCATGTATTTTTGAAGTTTTCGCCTACATGCTTTTGAGACGTATGTAAAATTTTTACTTTGAAACCCTCTGATCTCCAGGGCTAATCTCGCTGTCGTTTGGTCTGAGGTTGACGGGCATAATTCCAGCCCATGAGTTTATTTTAACTTTCACCATCTTTCTGCTACAAAAGTGGATGTTACGGGCAACTTAATACTAACGTAAAAAAATCTTTAAGTAGCTGCCTGGCTGGTGTAGCTCAGTGCGTTGAGCTCGGGCCTGCGAACCAGATGATCACAGTTCAGTTCCCAGTCAGGGCACATGCTTGGGTTGCAGGTCAGTTCCCGGCAGGAGACCCATGAGAGGCAACCATACATTGATGTTTCTCTCCCTCTCTCCTTCCCTCCCCCTCTATAGATAAATAAATAAAATCTTTAAAAACAAAACAAGAAAAAATCTTTAAGTAGCTTGAGATCCCCACTTACATTTGTTTTCATAATCACCGTTCTGTGTTTCTCATCTGCCACCCCACTTCATGTCTGCTGTTGTCCTCTTTCCTCTTTTGATTTTTGATAAATGATTATATTATACTTCATTTGAAAGGTAACTCTCTAATTTAGAACCATCATTTATAATAAAATTATGAGCCACCCAGTGACATTCTTAAAGCTACAATCGTCCTTTTTAAACTTTCTAAAGCAACACAACCCATAGCTCCCCTTGATAGCCAACGATGGATTTCACAGGTTTTGCTTCTTTTCTTTCATCTTCCTTTTTATCTCTTCCTTTATTAGTAAAATCTGGGTTTTGATGCTACTTTTTTCCCTCTTTTATTTGGTTTTAGTGTTGGTTATTCGTAGCTTGTTTGTGAGCCCTAATGGTAGTTAATCTAGTTCGTGATGTTCCATGGATTTGCTCATGCTGTTCCATGCATTTGTTTGTGCTGTTCCATGCATCCGCCCATGCTGTTCCATGCATTCATTCATGCTGTTTCATGCATCCACTCATGCTGTTCCATGCATCCACTCATGCTGTTCCATGGATCCACTCATGCTGTTCCATGGATCCGCTTATGCTGTTCCATGCATCCATTCATGCTGTTCCATGCCTTAGTTTTTCATGCTGTTCTGTGTCAGCTGACACCTTCAAATGTGTTCACTGAGCATCCAGGAAAGCATGAGGTGCCCTTGCCGCCCTGTTTTTGGAGTGTTTCCTCCCCATTCCTCCATTTCTACCCTTTCCCAAGTCTAGCTGCCTGCTAACGCTCTTCAGGTGGCAATTCTTGCTCCCTCTGTGCAGGGAATCGATTCCATTTCACAAGCGAACCCTAGTCTTTGTGTGATTATTTTAAAAGGGTGCCCCCTGTCCCCACCACTGCCCTGTGGACCCCACAAGAGTGGGGCTGTGCTGTCCTGGGTTCTGGGAGCATGCAGTCTGGGCTGCGCGGGAGCTCACAGGTCCCGTGGGGTACAGCAGTGAGGCAGTGTGTGCATGTACGGAGCCTCCTCCTCCCTCCCACACTTGCTGTGGGGATATGTCCCCGTCTCACCACAGTGGGGCCCGTTCGATTGCCAGGAGCTAAGCCCCTCCCTGGCAGGAGGACAAGCACCAAGCCTGGAGTCCCAGGGCCTGGACCTCAGATATTTTGCACCCCCTTCCCAGTTGGTGAGAAACCCTAAGCCTCGGGCCTCGGTCTCCGCCCCCCTGGAAAAGGAAGATGTTGAGTTGTGCAGGAGCAGACNTCTGGGCTGCGCGGGAGCTCGCAGGTCCCGTGGGGTACAGCAGTGAGGCAGTGTGTGCATGTACAGAGCCTCCTCCTCCCTCCCACACTTGCTGTGGGGATATGTCCCCGTCTCGCCACGGTGGGGCCCGTTCGATTGCCAGGAGCTAAGCCCCTCCCTGGCAGGAGGACAAGCACCAAGCCTGGAGTCCCAGGGCCTGGACCTCAGATATTTTGCACCCCCTTCCCAGTTGGTGAGAAACCCTAAGCCTCGGGCCTCGGTCTCCGCCCCCCTGGAAAAGGAAGATGTTGAGTTGTGCAGGAGCAGACTGAAGCAACCTGTGAGGGGAGGGGAGTGATAGGTGGGCCGGTGGAGCGGATTTCATGCAGGCTCAGCAAGTGCCGGCCCCCAGGTGGGCTGTGGACCCAGCACGCCCGTCAGAGTGGCTCCCATTGGATGCGAATGTCCGGGCCTGTTTGTCTGGTCACCCGGCGTGGGCTCTGGCTGGGACCAGGGGTGTTTCTGGGAGGAGGGAAACCCCACGGAGGCCGACGGCGGGGCAGCCGGCAGCCGGCAGCAGGCCCTTCCTGGAGGAGATCGGGCAGTGCGTCTCCGCGGCCACCACACCACCCAGTGCTCTCTGGCTCCCCGGGGGCAGCTCCTCCAGGCCCTGGGGACCCCTCTTCTTTAGGAACCGGACGGTGAGCCAGCATGGTGGGCAGGGCCGGCAGCCTGCCACCAGGGAGGGGGCCAGCTCCGAGCCGGTTCAGTGCCCTCAGTCCACTCTCCTCCTCTGCTGCTAATAGCAGCCAGAAAGTTGGAACTTGTCACCCTTTACGGTGGCTTCTCAGTGACAGTATATCCGGCTGCCTGATTTCGATATCTGTGGAAAGCACCACCTGTAGGAAAGAATGCCAGCCAGTGCAGCCCAGACCGGCTTGCGGTCATCGCAGTCGTCCAACACACCCACGGGCCGTGCTTCCCCACTTTTCATCCCCTGTTCTGAGAGGGGGTGTCCGGAGCAATCAGCATCCTCTCAAAAGCCCGCCGGCCTTCTCGTGCTTGAGGAGAGGTGCTTTCATTCGTCCGGGCTCACTGAGGATGGAGAGATGGAAATAAGGCAGCAGAGCTCCCGGTAACGTTTGGGAGCCTGTCCCATTAGCAGTGGAGAAGGAAGCCCGCTCGCACCTGCTTCCCAATGCACACGGGCGAAGGTTGCTCAGGGACCCCTTTGAGGATGCTCACGTGGAAGCCAGGAGGACCTCCCCACCCCAGTCTCGCTTTGCTCTCTCACTTGGCTGACAGATGCAGTTGGAGTTGTCAGAACCACCTTGACATGTGCTAATTAGTTTCACATTAAAAAAAAAACAAAACAGGTGCTGTCCTAGACGTCGTCATAACCTAGCTCTTCGCCGAGAAGGCCGAGATGTAGAGAAAATTCGTTCACGTCTCTTACCCCACGTGGGTGGGGTTCCGGTGCACTTTGTGGAAGCTCCCAGGGGCAGTGATCCTCAGCCACGTTGCGGGATTTCTGTTCTCGTGGGCTCCTGACGCCCCGTGGCTCATCTTGCCTGCTCTGCACAGGCTCAGATGTGAGACGCGTCTCCTCTCCCCAAATCCCAGCAAACACCCACACGGCACTGTGTGCACGCTGGACGTTAGCCGCTGCTGGGGAGCTAGGAGCTCACGTTGCAGCCAGGCACCCTCGTTCGGCAGTGAGGTTGGGACAGGCCTGTCCTTGGGCAGCTCAGCCCTGGAAGGCTTCCGTTGGCCCCTTGTATCCCAGAGTGACACCCGTAAGTCTCCCAGCTTCGGTGATTCATCGTCTTATCGAGTCCTTCTGTGCCATGCCCTCCCCTGCAGGCGATGACACATTCCACCCTGGGCTACTCAGGGATGGCTCTGTGACAGGTTTTGGCCAAGGACACAGGCTGCAGGCAATGCACGCCACCTCTGGGCACAATATTCCAGAACGAGGACACGGGTTGTCAGTTCACACTGTTTCTAATTGACAGTTCGCTGCGACTGGCCCACCCCAGGGAGCCAGCCTGTGGTCCTGGAAACCCAGGCGTGACCTTGGCAGACAAGCCTGCTGTGTCACGTGGATGGGCCAGACACCGTGGACACTGCCAGAGAGTGTGAGCATTTTGCCCTGAATGCTGCCAGCAGGACATTCCTGAAACAGGAGCATCTTTTGTCTCTTCAGGGACTTCGGCCACAAGGCTTTTGATGAGTTCCGAAGTGGACTGTTTTGCTGTGTGTTGGGGCAAATGTGCGCTTGGCTACAAAACGTCGGCTCCCGCGGGGGTCCTAGTGACCCCTGTTGCCCCTGCTTTTCCATCTTGGGAACGTTCAGCGCGCCCGTGGCCAGAAGAATGGTCTTCTGCCCTGTCTGCTAGCTTGGCCACAGGAACCATGCTCTTGGGTGATGAGGTCAGCTTCTGAAAGTACCAGACTGAGGATCCGTGTTTCTTCTCTCTCACCCGTGTGCCAGCCACTCGGCCACCAGCGCTGCGGGAGACAGGAGGGCACGTGGCTCCCAGAAGTGCAGACAGGAAGAGGAAGTGTGGAGGGAGGAGGAGGAGGCCGTCGGAGGCAGGCCAGCAGGGAGGGAGGGAGGCGTGTCCTCACTCTCTCCCAGCTGAGGCCCCAGAGGCCTGCTCAGCTCCTGGGGGTGAGGACAGTGCCCAGTGTCTCCTGGTCCCCCCAGAAGAGCGCAGAGGTTGACAGCGTTGGCTGGAGCTTTCCTCGGGGCGAGGGGCAGGGGCGCTGCTCATGGTGAGGGGTGCTGCAAGCGTGGGCTCGGGCGGACCGTCCTGGCTGAGAACTGGCTTGGCGTCGCAGCTCGGCCTCGGCAGCTGTGCAGCCCAGACAGGGCTGGGCTGGCGTCAAAACAGCTGGACTGCTGAGCCCCGCCGAGGCCGAGAGGTCGGCACCAGCCCCTGCTGTCCCCAGCAGCGCCATGGCACCCGCCGGGAGAGCTGCTGTGGCAGAGGGTGGTGTTTCTGTGCCGGGCTGTTCCGGGAACACTCAGCCTCGGAAGATTAGGCTCATAACGGCCCATTCCTTCCCGCCGCTTGTCACCGCCGTCTGCCGGGGGATCGGAGTTCTCAGTGCCCCACGCTCCAAGTGAACGCACATTGAACTGTTGTGACAGCTTGGAAATTTTGTCGCTGATTGTCGATGACTTCCCGTCGGGATCGATGTGCAGTCCTGTTTTTTCGGCTGGTTAGGTCCCATCCAGCTTTCTTGATCCCAGGTTTCGGGGGACCCGGCTCCTTCCCTCAGCACCACGGAAGGGATGGAAGCCAGGGACCCCCGACCCCTCCCCGGCGGGGCTGGGTTTGAGGTCTGACATCCAGAACCACGGGGCCCACTGGGCCCGCTCTTTGCTGGAAGAAAAAACAGGGAGCTCTCCACGAAAAAGTCACACTGTGCAGCCTCTGCCCAGGGATCCTGTGAGAATCAGTGAGGACAAACACAGAGCTCCTCGCTGGGGCTGTGCCTGGGAGACGGGACGGAGGGTGGGGTTGTCGGCAGGCGGGCACACCGCTTCTCAGAGAGGATGCTTCCTGTCCCCTCAGTCATTAACGCCCGCGGTCCTCAGGGCGGCTCCTAGACACCCTCCCCCACGCCCTACCTACATGTTAACATTAGGGATTTTATAAAAAATCATGTTTTGTTTTGCTCCTTCTAGTTAGTGCTCTGTACTTGCAGGTGAGAGTTGATATTCATTCACAGTCATGGGGACTGTCCGCACATCTGACCGGGTGAGTTGATCTTTGACCTGGCGGATGAAATTCCACCATTAGAACAGTTCAAGGTGCATGGCATCCTTCCTTCAACAGGCTTTATGTATCCTGTACAAGCAAGACAAATGCTGAACGCAGGTCTTGGGAACAAAACTCCACATTTCCATCCAAGCCACCCACTCCCCCCAGATGCCTCCCGAGATTCACGGGGTGCGGTGCTGGAGGAGAGCGTGGCACCCGGTTCCAGCCGCTTGCTCTTTCATTTTCACCAGCGAGGTGATCGGCGCCGTTTGCAAACGCAGGAACCGGGATGAGCACAGGGTTCGGGACCAGCAGAGGGCGCTACTCTGTACCATCCTGCTGGAAAGCGAGCCTCTCGCTGTTGGCCGGCAGGCACGTGGGCCAGCAGCCCGCCTGAGGGAGGTGTGAAATAAAGCTGTTTAATCTGTGTGGTTCTTGCATCAGCCAGGAGCATTTGGTGTCGGGGCCGCATTTTTCGCAGAGGCAGCTGTAGAGCGCACATCTTGTCACAGGCCTCGTTCCCGTCTCGCTGCCGTCGACGGCTGCTGTTTCCCCACTCCTGCCTCACCTGTCATCGGAAGGGTCGATAGCAGCTGCCAGGTTGGCTGAGCTTCTTCCCCCCACCAAGGCAATGCCAGGTGGGGGCTTGGCCCACGCCCCTGCTGGCCTCACAGTTAACAGCTCAACCCCCCTGGCCTTCCTCCTGCGAAAAGTCACACTCCAGCGGGAGGTTTCCACCTAGAAGCAGTGCACAATGAGACCGAAGTACCCTGGAGAGCAGAGCCCTGTGCCAGGCGATCCTCCCCTCTCCCTGTGCGAGATCCTGGGCTGTGCGCTAGGGCGGGGGAAGCCGACCAGGAGGCTCAGGCAGCAGGTGGTGGAGCCATTGGTTTCTGCCTTGAATTTACACCCAGGCTGGCTCCCCGAGGAAAGGGGTGGGCGTGAGACTAGGAGGGAGTGTGTGGGCCTAGGGACCCTGAGAGCTCACCTGTGCAAAGCTCCCCGGGGCCTCACTCACAGAGAGTGACACCCCTGCCGTTTCTTCATGGATCTTGAAAATGCTGGAGGGAGACGGAGAAGGAGGGTTTGGGGAGACCCACCTGCACCAGAGGGGAAGGATGCTATTCAGAACATAAATCATTATAAAAATATAATTGGAACAAACATAGTGGCTCAGGTGAAATCATAGCCTGGATATATCATTTCTTAAGTTTAGTGTTGGTACTGTGGTTCCATACTGAATGTCCTTATTCTCGTGAACAACATACTAAAATATTGTGGGAAGGGGCATGTTGCATGCAACACGGAAAGATACATTTGCAACAAATATTAGAAGGGAATTCAGCCCTGGCTGGTGAGTGCTGGCCTGCAAACCGAAGGGTCGCTGGTTCGATTCCCAGTCAGGGCACAAGCCTGGGTTGCAGGCCATGTCTCCAGTAGGGGGCGCATGAGAGGCAGCCACACACTGATGTTTCTCTCCCTCTCTTCCTCCTTCCTTTCCCTTCTGTCTGAAAAATAAATAAGTAAAATCTTTTTAAAAAGAAGAAGAAGGAAATTCATTACTCCTAAAACCCAGAAGAAAAATGATCAGACAGTAAACAGAGTAAATAAGAGAAGACTATCCAGGGGAAAACAACCAGCTCCCTAATTCAAGAGATACACATTAAAACCAGGAGACGCCACCCGTCACCCACAGACTGTCGGAACCAGAAGAGTTGGGAAATGCAACGTGCTGGCATGCACACTGGAAATGGTGGAACTGTGAAAGAACGTGGCCACTTTCCAAGAGCATCTCACCTGGGCCCAGGTGTGTGGGGGGAGGGGGCAGGTACACGCACTCGGCCGTGGCAGCTGTGCTTACAGTGAGGAACCCGGAGCAACGGAAGGGCTGTCAGAAAAGGGATGGGAACACAAGTCACCGCAATGAGTGGAAAACGTCTCTACCTGTACCACTAAACCGTGTGATTTTACGTCTCTATCATTCTGTGTCCAAAAGAATGAGGAAAAAGACGTACCCCCGACAAGAACGCGAGGTGGGGAGCAGGGCAGGCTGCTCAGAGGAACTTCTGCCTTGCCTGTGGTGTTTTATTTTACTTTTTAGAAAGGGAAGTATATTCCTATACTGCTTATGTAATTAAGAGTTTCATATATGATCGAACAGTAGTTAAAAAATGTAGGCAGCATTCCTTCCCTCCCCAAGATCGTTTATCAATCAGCTCTGTTTCCCGTCTGCGAATACGTCAGCCACCACTCACCGGGGTGAAGGTCCCCTCTGCCGGTCTGGCTTCTATTTTTACTCTCCTCTGGCTCCTCTGGACGTACTGTTTAAATCGGTCGTGTTGTGATTGGAAAATTAAATTCAAATAAGGACAGAGGGAAAGTGCTCCTGCATTTAAGTAGCTTGGGTGTTTACCTTTTCCCCGTTCAGGTGTGCGTGTACAGGACTTCTCCCGGCCTGGTGCCGTGAGGACAATGGCAAGAAGCCCCATGAGAGCCATCGGTCGCATCTGCACCAGGGACACATTTTGGGCAGCGCTATTATTTGGGGACGTTGTGAAAGAATGGCATTTCTCTTCCCAAGCCTGACGACTAGTGAATAAGAATGTGCGTCATTTAAGTCCCTACATATTCTATCAGGAGTATCAAAGGAATGTGAAAATTCAGAGAGAAATCACTGATCGCCAACTTGAATCATCTTGAGAGTGTCAGTGCTGTTGGTCAGTAGGTTTGGCTTTTTTTTTTTTAAGATTTTATTTATCTATATCTTTAGAGAGGAAGGGAAGGAGAGAGGGAGAGAAACATCAATGTATGGTTGCCTCTCGTGCATCTCCTGCTGGGACCTGGCCTGCCACCCAGGCATGTGCCCTGACTGGGAATCAAACCGTGATCCTTTGAGTAGGTTTGTTTTTAATGGGGACCCTGAGGTCCAGCAGGGAGCGGCCTCCCGGGTCACAGAATGTTTGGGCAACGTGGAGGGCGCTTTCCAGCCCTGATCGTCCCCAGCAATGTGACCTCGGTGGGTGTGGGGTGCCCCTCCCGTGCACCCAGTTTGTAAATGAGATGCTGGAGGGAGTGGGAAAGAGGGAAGGCGATCACACCTGCCTGCCCGGCCACGGCGTGCAGTCAGCCGTGGGCAGCAGGCCTTCCTGCCGCGGCTGTGGCCCACGTGGGAGGGTCCAGATTGCTGGTGCTGTGGGTCTGCATCAGCAGGAGCAGATGGCAGGGGACCCTTGTGAAACCTGGTGGGATAAAGCATGACCTTTAGAGTCGAGAATCAAGATAAAAGTCATGTGTTCCCAGCCATCAACTAATTATACAGTCTCCCCAGGTCTTCAGGAAACGAGTCCCCCCCCCCGTCCCCAGGGGGCAAGGCACACTCAGGGAGGGTGGGGAGCAGTATCTCCAGCCCTCACGGGCTTGCGTTTCGCTGCTCTTGTACTAATTCTGATGACAAGTGTGCCGGGGACAACATTGTGAAAGCTGGTCTGAATCAGACATATCCTACCTCAAAATTAAAAAAAAAATTATACAGAAGTGTGGTCTGTAGGTGCAGGTGTGGGGAGCTGAGACTGGCAGGTGGGACCTGCTAGCACCCTCCCTGGGTGGGCACCATTGGCTTCTGCAGACGCCCGCGTGGTGGGTAGGAATCCACTTGTTGTTGGCTGCTGGTTATGGAGGACGGGTTCCGGAAATGCTAACGACAGACGGTTCCATCGATTCTTGAAAACGCTTGCTGACTTCTCTTCCCCACCGTCAAGTACTTTAGGTCACTCTAAGGCTGGATTTTTTCACCCTCACCGTTTTCTCCCTGCCTCCCGTCAGGGGGACGAGGGAAGCTTGGCAGTGGGACTCGAGGACGCTTGCAAAAGGCCTCTGTTGGGGCTTGGGGAATCAGAGAACGCACCCTGAGAACCCGCGTGTGGACTTGCATGAAGGACACGGGTTGAGTCTTCAGGATCCGGGGGTGGACTCCTGGGAGGGCAGAAGGTCAACGGGGACTCTCTGGTTCATAAGCACAGCTCTGTCCCCGCGTGCCGTGTCCCCTCGGGCCTTCCCGGTTTGCATGGCAGGGAGATCACCAGTGCAGGGTCTCCCGGGAGGTTGGGGGCGGGGTCACTGAGAGAAGAGGGGACGTGCAGCCTCCGCAGCCGCCTAACACTGGACACGGGCGCCCAGTGAACGGGATGCTCTGCTGGCCGGAGCCTGAGGCCCACGGGCGGCTCACGGAGCCTGTGCAAACGCTGCCTCCAGGGGCCCAGCCTGGGACCGGCTTCTGAGGAGGCACCCGCAAGGGCAATTACAGGAGTGATCGAGGAACTCCGAGCTCTGCAATTAATTATGAGGCCGGAGGGAAAATGTTATGGGGACAAACTGCTCGGCTTCCCCTTCTGCCTTCACACAAACACATTCGTCAGCACCCGAGGGCAGAGAAAAGATAAGCCCAGGAAGCTCTGGTGCCCAGGAAGCTCTGGTGCCCAGGAAGCTCTGGTGCCTGGGAAGCTCTGGTGCCCGGGAAGCTCTGGTGCCCAGGAAGGCCCCTCGCCTGCTGGGTTCTACGTGGCGTTCTCAGAACGGAAGGCACGGGTTCTGCCCAAATGTGGGCCCAGCCGCTCCCGGGATAGGAGGTGCAGCGACCTCAGGAAGGGACCCGGGTGCCACCCCTGCAGCCCTTGGAGCCTGTCCCCCTGCCCCCGCCTTTGTAGCAGGGGTGAAGGGAAGCCAAGTGAGAGGAGGGAAGGATAGTCAGAAACGCTGCGCTGTTCCTTGACAATGGCTGCGTGGGTGATGGTGCAGAGTCGGAGGGATCTGGATTTAAATCCAAAGTCAAGTTCGAGCTCAAGGTCGCTAACTGGGATGGTAGACATGTGTGCCGACCTCCCTGAGCCCTGGCTTCTCCAGCTGTGATATGGCGACAGCGCCCACTGCTCAAACGTGGTGTCAGGAGAGACGCACGTCACTCACCACTGGCCGACCTTGTCCATCCGTCAGCTTCTAGGTGGATCACGTGCCCACCACCCAGTGGCACTGTGGGTGCCATTCCCCGTGGCCTCTCAGCCTCGGAGCCCTGACCAGCACGCGGCTGGCACGTCACAGACACTGGCAGAACGAATGCCTGCCCACATGGGGCTCGGCCCGGTGCCATCCCATAGTAAGACTGTAAACTATGATGTCATTCAAAAACTGGGCCTGGGGATCTTTGTCCGGAGATCTCGGGGAACTCAGTTTCACTGTGAAAGCCCGTGTGGCAGACTCAATGTGAGTGTGAACTCCGGTCCCGGAAGCCCCGGGTTTCACTCGCAGACCTCCCACCGAGTCATCTTGGGCAGGTTCCTTGTCTGCTCTGTCTCCTTGACTGTAAAATGAGGCTGTGGGTGGTGATGGCAATCAGTGCCGGGGGCCGTGGCTCCCTGCAGGAGCCTGCTGCTTGCTCTCGGGGGAGGTAGCTGGAACCATCAGACCCCAGGGGCCCTGGATGGCCTGTGTGTCCACCCTGGGGCTGGGGCTGATCTCAGCCCCTCTCCAGCAGGTGGGGCTCAGGGTCTTTCGCTGCATGCACGGCCCTCTTACGGCACAGGGCCTGCACCGGCGTGGGCACCGTGGGGACAGAAAGCTTGTTTTCACTTCCAAGTGGTGCTCCTTTGAAAGCCCTTGTCATCTGCCTCGCCCCTCCCCAGGGCCAATTTCAAGCCTTTTACTGTGAGACAAGGTGATGACACGCCCCATGTGTCCCTCCTGACAGTGTCTGGAAGGGTCACAGCTCTGTCCCCAGCAGTTCTCGTAGTCCCTGGCACACCGACCCCGTTCACTGAAAAGTCTGTAGGGTGTGTGGAGGGAATGGATCAGTTTTCTGTGCGGTAGAACGTGCCGCAGGTTTGGCTGAATCACCCTACCAGTGCACCGGCACGGCCCTGTCCTTCTCCCTCCCTCTCGATTTCAGTCCCTGCCGCTTTCACGTCGATGACAAAAAGTGAAGGTGGAACTCTGCCGCTGGTCTTCCCAGGGAGACTCAGGTTTGCAGAAAAGGGGGGCCCATCGGCCCAGGACATCCATGGAAGAGCTCCCACTGTGACTGCAGGCGTGTGTGGACCCTGTGACAGGTTAGTTCCCACTCGACGGTGCCCCTCACACTCCCACAGGAACGTGCTTGTGCCCTGAGGTCGGCCAGAGCACAGACTCCTGGAAACACGTCTCATAGCTCGCAGCCGGCCCAAGCAGCCACGCCGCATACGGTGATGCATCTCAGCGGATGCGTGTGCACGCCAGCCACACGCAGGGCTGCTCTCTCCCCGCCAACAGCACAGGGAGAGAGCGTGCACAGACACGCACCAATATGTCTCACTCTGCCTCACACACACACTGGATGTGTGCTCACACTGCTGCACACATACTCACTGTACTTGTGCTCACGCTGCCTCACACACACTCACACGTGTGCTCGCCCTGCCTCACACACACACTGTACATGCGCTGAGACACCCGGATTGGACCGCCCAGGCCCCAGAGAGAAGGAGCTCTGGAAGTCCCCCTCCCGGGGAGTGTGGAGCCTGACAGAAGTTCAACGCCAGGGATGACGGCGAGCGACCAGCGTGAAAACACTGGGCGCTTGTCTTCTGCTCGCGGGTGACCATCATCACTCAGGAGGCGTGATTTATGAGGCGCTCTTCTCGACAAACGAAAGGAAACTGTTATGTACCATTAACCACGCTTGCCCCGCTGGTTTCAAACAATAATTTCATGCCCAGAATCTATTAAATCTTTCGGGCATTTTCAAAACCTGCTCCGCGTTGAAGTGAAAGTTGAGACAGCAAGGAGACGGTGTTGTGTGGGTTGACACGCAGGGCCGGGTGCTGGCCAGTGACCCCGACGCCCTCGTCCTGTTTTCTGATGCTGGCGTGTTTTCTGCGTCACGTAGCATCGCTTCTGTGCGAAGTGCTGGGTGCCTGCTCCACCTCCTCTCCACGCCAGGGACTGGTCAAGATGTGAACCTGCTCCAGCCCCGGGAAAGCGCAGCGGCTACGGCTCTCCATGGAGCAAGCCGCCCGGAGCCATCGCAAAGCCTGAATGCTAGAGCCCTCGGGATGGCGTGTGGTTTACTTTTTAAGATTTTAATATTTTAGCTGTCTATTTTTAGAGAGAGGGGAAGGGGTGGAGAAAGAGAAGGAGAGAGACATCAATGTGTGGTTGCCTCTCCTGTGCCCCCTACCGAGGACCTGGCCCACAACCCAGGCACGTGCCCTGACTGGGAGTCGAACCTATGACCCTTTGGTTTGCTGGCAGGCACTCAGTCCTCTGAGCCACATCAGCCGGGGCTGGTGTGTGCTTTTTCAAAAAGTACACTCACTAAGGGAAAGTAAAGCAAGCAGATATTGACTTTTGCTACTTCTTCGGCGGGGGCAGGGGAGAGATGTAAATTAATAATGTTAAAATGCCCTACAATAGCATATGCTATATTGACTTGTCCTGTTAGAAAGGATCAGCGTTTTCCCCTACAAGATTACTTATATGTCACTTTCTTAATCCACTTTTTCAGAGGACTTAGGCAAAATTCAGTCCAGGTAGAGTGGATCTGTACGCCCACTTTGGACTGTGGGTCTGAATTAATATTTTACCATAAAAATAAGTCACCTTACTCCTACCCTTGCACAGTCACCCCAACATTCTCTGAGACTGTTGTCTCTGAGACACCGTTCCCGTCGGAGACTTGTTTTCAGTGCTGAGGTGTGAAGATAGTCACCGCTTTCCCACAACATGCTTGTGACTCACATTCAGTCACTTCAGTGACGCCAGCAGGGAGCCCGGTGACACTCGTGAGTGGCCGACTGAGATCAGAGAAGGCGGATGCATTCTCCCCTCCCCGGGCTCCACGACAGGATTTCCCAAGCGTCCACCGCGCTATAGCTTCTGTCCATAGTGAGAAATGCCTGACTGTAGGGCACAAACACTGCGCTGATGTTGTGTTTACATAAGAACAGATGAACCGGCAAATGGAGCAGAATAAACAGTCCAGGAAACCATATATATATATATATATACCCACAGACATGAAGGAGGAGAATGATCCTTCCGATAAACGGAGCTGATTGAAGGAAAAAGCGTACCTTAAGCCCCTACCTCACACCGGAGAAAACTCTCCATGCCCGAAGGCGGGTACACATCTCACCGTGCAAAGTAGAACGTCAAAGCTTCCGGAAGGAAACAGAGCACCTTCATGACCTTGGAGCCTGTAAAGATTTCTTAACCAGGATGCAAACTGCCCATCATATACTGCAAGAAAATGATGCCTCTCTGGATTAAAACAAAGAACTTTCCTCGATCGGAAAGACAGCTTGAAGAGGGTGAAAAACGGATCCCCAAGGAATGGAAAACCGTATTTGTCATGTAGATCTACCAATAACTCATTTCCAGCAGATGTAGGGATATCCTCAAGTCAGTAAGAAACAGACAAGCAGCCTCACAGAACCCTGGCCCAAAAAAAAAAAAAAAATGGACCTGCAAGTCACAAAGGAGCATATGCAAATAGCTGATAAACACACAGAAAGGTAGCAAACCCCATCAGTCGTCAGGAAAATGCACGTTAAATAGGTCGGGAGAGACCACCGCACCTGGGACTCCTGGGGGGCACCTGGGACTCCCGTGTACGCCGCTCAGGGTGGGGTCCCCTGGTCGCTTGGACATCCCGAGTTTTCCTGTGGACACTGAGGGCACGGCACGCTCCCCGTGCGGAAATTCGTCGGGCGCACCCTATGTTCCCTGCACACCACCGAACTCTTACGACCGTACGTGTAGAACACAACGTCCCCATGAGATCTACTTTTTCTGTTTATTTCTGATTATTTGGAGAGGCAGGTGTTTACATGATAGCTTCAAAACCAACCGTAGTACATTAACCAAGTTTTACACAAGCCATTTGAAAAAGGATCTAAAAATGTGCTTAGTTACTGGTGTCTATATAACGTCGGCCAAGCACCAGGAGTGTGCTGAGCCATTCAGGGCAGACACAGAAAAGACAGGTCCCCCCCTGCCCTCCCGGGGCCCGCTCCTCCGAATCCCACGTGTAAACACCCCCTCATGCCTCACGCCTCACGCCCTCCTGTCCCTAAGGCATAAATAAGGAAGGGGGTTGTACTTCTCATCGTTAATAAGTGTACCCTTTTCTCTCCAACGGCACCAGCAATTGCTCATCTCTTGACCTTTAATACAAGGTTCCCGTAGTACAATAATACAACAGTCTATACTGGTTTGGTGTTCACACGGTGGGCGGTGGTATTCTTGCAGGTCGGTCGTAATAAGACCCCTGTTGAGTGCTCACCATTCCCAAGTGTTTAGGCCGCTCAGAATCACTCACTGTTGGCAGAACTTTTGTTGTGGTTGCTCCGAGGCTGATGAACTGTAAACAGTGCAGCACGGCCTCCATCCCAGTACGGGGATCGACGTCCCGGACAGTGAATGTCAGTCAGCACATCCGGGA
Organism: Sturnira hondurensis; assembly: GCF_014824575.4. Lineage (NCBI taxonomy): Eukaryota > Metazoa > Chordata > Mammalia > Chiroptera > Phyllostomidae > Sturnira > Sturnira hondurensis. Next base: position 1,002,363 of record NW_028080496.1, on the reverse strand, counting down.
AACTAGCCTCGAGATTATCAGTCACGGAGCCGAGCGCCCTAAAATCCTAGTCGGTGATGATGGTTGAGTAATGGGTGACATGTGTGATTTGCTTAACTGTGTTTGCCATTTAAAGACGGGGGTACTGGTGTGAAATTTTTGAGAACTGTGAGCTGGGAACCTTTTTTTTTTTTTTTTTTTTTGCTTTTCTGCGAGGCTGGGCTCAAAGCAAATTAAGACCGGGAGAGAGGGTGCAGTGACTCTGAGTTGTGTCATTGGCAGAGGGCATCTGATTTCAAAGTCATCTCTTAAAGAATGACATCTGATTGTGCACTTTTCAAAATGCAAGGGGAATGAGGTGAATCTGGATGGTGTCCTTATTTTAGACTCGGGCACGACCAATGAGGCTTTACGTGAAAATGCCTGTGCGTGTGGTGGAAGTTGACACCCCCCGCCCCCAGTGCAGGGGACGGGCCAGTTCCCATGTCACCGCAGGGCGCTCCCAGAAGCTGGACGTGAGAGGGGACTCTGAGAGGGAAGGACAGATGTTCCCCTCCCAGACAGATTCTGGTCTGGACCGGCTCTGCAAACAGGGTGCTATGGGGGCCAGAGTGGGACTGGGGTCCAGGGAGAGAAGGCTGTAGTGAGCTCGGGCATCCGTGGAGTGACAGAACCCAACTACAGGGCAACAGAATGTCACCTTCCTTGGGTCCCAGGACCCCGAGCACTCACGAGCTTCAAGTCACAGTGAAGGCCCAAATCTGACACCAGACGAGCGGATCCCTTCCCAGAGGAGACCCCCTGGCCCTGGGTCCCTCCCTACCTGGACGCTTCCATCTGTGCCCACGATGTTGAGTTCACTTCAAAGTTGTGCGGGACTCAGAGCAAAGCCTCATTTCTCTGATTGCTTCCCCAGATGTGAAAAGGGCAGAAGGAAATGGGTCCCTTCACTTCCCTGCATGGGGTGGGGCTCACAGGCAGGCCCCGCCCCTCCGTAACCAGATGGGGGGGGGGGCCCTTAGGAACAGAGTCACCTGAGGGCAGTGGCGACTGTGGTTCGGGACCGTCCCCCAGGACTCTCTCTACCTGGCAAATGAGGGGCCCGACTGGCATTGGACAAGACCCATCTTGCCCTGGGTGAGCGTTCCTCCCCTTCCCTGCGAATCACAGAGCAAGACACTAGGACCGGCCTGCCTTCGATGTTCTGGGGGCCCCGGGGAGAGGGCGGGAGGAGGACGTGTCCCAGAGCCACGCTGGCTTGGAGGACCAGTCCCCGTGGGCAGTCACCTGGTACCCACTTTGGGGCAAATCAAACCACCTTATTTAACGTGCCCAACCCAAAACCAAGCACCAAAGGACTAAAATTCTGACCACGGACAGTAATACACACACACACACACACACACACACGTGCACACACACGCGTGCACACACACGCATCATCCTCAATGATAAATAAGGCTTGTGTTTCAGGTGCCCAGGTGAACATCCAAAGCAAACATGAGACTGAAACAGATGACATGAAGACCTCTGAAAATAAAGGTTCCCGACCCCTCGTTGGTCAGGAGCAGGAGATGACGCCCTGACCACCTCTGAGGGGGCGCAGCAGACTCAGACATAACAAGCTAAGCATTACGTGGGACATTTGGGGGTGGATGCTGGGCTCCTGTTGGTTTAAAAGCTGAGATGTTTCCCAAAGCCCCCTCTCAGGGATGTCTTACACCGTCCGGAGCGGGTATTCTCACTACCAACGTGCATTTCCACCCCTCCTTGTCCTCGGGGGAGTTGGGTAGCCGGTTTCTGCCCATCGTTCTCCTTCCCCTGTGACACGATGTTCGACTCGGATACTGAAAGGGACTCCTGTCCCGTGACGTTGAAGCACCGGTCCGTAGGTGGGAGCGGCGAGCGAATCCCCACAAAGTGACAGTGGCCTTCCCCCCCCCCCGGCACACTGAAGACACCATGCTCTCACGTTAGCTAACGGAGAAGACAGTGAACCGAAAGTAGGTACTCAGATAGACACACGGGGAGATGCATAAACCGGTAAATAGATCCTAGGATTTGGGCCGCTGACCAGAGTTCGGAACTGGGGGAGGTGCCTCTCTCCCACTGTGGACGAGCTTTCCAGTGTCTGTGAAGCCGTGGAGGTGGCCGCTCTCAGCGGCGTGCGGAAACTGTGGGTTACAGTTAGAAGGTCAGGGGTAGCCGTTCTCTCTCCTCTTCAAGGCACAAGGGCAAGTTCCTGACTCTTCGACTCAGGAGTGAGAAGCAGAGCGTCTGGTCCCCCTGGGAGACAGATGATCAAGGAATGGAGCCACTCACCGAAGCAAGAATGGGGGGCGCCCTTCGGCGTGGCTGTTATTTGCTCTGTTAAGCCCTCCCACCCCGCTGTTCGCAAGCGGTCCTCCCACCTCGTGGGGCGGGGACAGGAAGCACTCCTGGCCCCAACTCCTTGGCTTGTCAGGCAGAGAAAGGTGCACTTCATGCCACGAGTGGGCAGTCCAGCTCCTTCCTCCCGTGGGCATGAGGAAGAGGCCCCGGAGGGCTCTGTGAAGATCTGCAGTGATGTGCGTCGTGACGACAGAGGGCGAAACTGAGAAGTCAGTAGCCCTTGGTGACAGTCTGCAGAGGAGGAGCGTCCTTCGTGGGTACACACCCGGTGCCTCGCCCGCAGCGCCCTAAGAGTGTCGGGAAAACAGAACTTCTCCCTGTCTCCCCTCATCTGGCTCTCTCCCTCGGTTTCCCTCCAAAAGGTATGTACGAAATATCTTTTTTGTAACGCATTCCCCACCGGGAAACTTCCAACAAAATGGAAGAAATCTAACTGAACTTCCTGTTCTTTTTGTTTTGTTTTTCACGTGTAATTCAATTTGTATCCCTGCTAGTTCATTACATTCTTTTGGTAGGAAAAGTTATTGCACTTCTAAAAATGCATCCAAGCCCTGGCTGGTGTGGCTCCGTGGATTGAGTGCCAGCCTGCGAACCAAAGGGTCAGCAGTTCGATTCCCAGTCGGGGCGCAGGCCTGGGTTGCGGGCCAGTCCCCCAGGAGGGGGTGTGCAAGAAACACCCACGCATTGCTGTTTCTCTCCCTCTCTTTCTCCCTCCCTTCCCCTCTCTCCAAAAATAAATAAAATCTTTTTAAAAAATTAAAAAGAAATTAAAAATGCATCCGAGCATCATTCAGTCACAGCCCCCAGGCAGGCAGATCTCCGTCTGCAATGCATGCTTTCCGGGGGCCGTCACCCGCAAAGCCTCCAGGATTTCATCTCCATTCGAAGACACTAGTGCCACGCTGCCGCACGATTTTAAACTGTGGAGGAAGACGTCGGCGGCCCTGAGCCGCGTGCCACTCGGCGCCCTCGGGCTCACGATTTCATGGTGCAGATGGGCACGACGATGACCAGGATGACCGTGCACGCGGCGGCGGCGATCAGCGCCGCGATCTTGCAGACCCTGGCTCTCCGGAACTCGGCTTCTTTGCGTTTGAGTAACGAGTCGTAGCCTGGAGTGTAAATATCCTCCATCCAGTACTCTAAGTTGTTTGGATTTAGAGATTCCTGCGCCTGAAAGTGAAGAGGAGAGGTTAGAAAGGTGGTGAGTGCTTGAACCCGGGTGGGAGGCGCCCTGACAGCCGTCCCTCCCGGAGCCCCTGGGGGTGCTCTGGGGCCGTGAGATGGGTGTGCGCCCAGCACTGCCCACATCCCCGGCCTGCGGCGGGTCCCACGCAGCCCCGGTTGCACCTGCCCCTTCTTCAAGACAAACGTCATGTTTTGACCCAGCAGACCTGCGGGTCTCCTGTGTAGGAGCAAGCAGAGAGGCCAAAGACACACGAGCCTGAAGTTCAAGGGCACACAACCAGGACGGGCTGGCCCAGCGCAGGGGAAGCGGGCGATCACTGAGAAATACGCTCCGCTCACGGTCCCTGAGAATGGAGCTTGCACAGGACTATCGGGTCGCTCCTGTCAGTCCCCAGAGAAGCAAATGCACCTCGCAGATAAGCAATTCAAACCAAAGACAAAATGTTCCCGTTTCAGACACCTGTGGAGTAGCCCAGGCCGCGGCCCCAAGCCACGGTCTGCAGATGTGTGGGGCAGGGCGTCTCCACGCCAGGCACCGCGTCCCCAGAGGGAGAGCCGTCTGCAGGAGAAATACCGTGTGTGAGCTGCCTGGCCTGTGAACCCCATTCCCCATGGATGGTGCTCCTCTAGTTCCGCAAAGAAAGGCAGCGTTCTTGTGTATGGCGAGCGTTGAATACACGTCACAGAAAAGCAACAGCACCTTGCTGCTCCAAGCGAGGGCACCTAAATCCTGGAAATGCTCACAGATATCCATGTTCTTGGATTGTTCACTGCTCCCAAACATCAGCATGTAAATAATCCACCTGTCTCTCTCTCACACACATATACGCGCACGCAAAGGAAACCACCCACAGATTTCAGCTCTGTTTCATGATGTCACTAGTGGGGTAATGATGGTTCTAACCCACGCCGGTCACTCTCTGTCCGATTGTGCTCGCTCCCACCTTGCTCTGCGCCCCAGGAGACTGGCCCCCAAGGATGCGTCTGGGGCTCCCAGGCGCCCATAGCTGGGCGTCCACTGTCTGCTCACCCCAGGTGTTGCACGGAACAGTCTGGCCTGGGGATTGTGAGCAGGTGTGAGGACCTGCGCTGGGTACGGAGTCTTATAAACGTATCTCGTTAGCAAATGCAGCCCAAGTCAGCCACTGTGAGGCTTCCCGTGGCTACGTGTTCACAGATAACTAAACAGCAGCCCCTTGGTGAAACTCTGAGCTCCGAGGAAGTTCAGAATTCCAGGGCGGGGCCCGGGAGCTCCCCAGCCACCCCCCCCCCAGGGATGTCCGGAAGCTCACCTGCAGGTCCAGGGCCGTGAGCTTGCCCTTGTCACCCACGTTCCGGGGGTACTCCTCCAGGGTCCAGGAAGGCTGGCCCCGCTTCACCTCAGCCAGCTCGGTCAGCCGCATGTCCGTGTAGAGAGGGTTGTTCTTCAGGTGGGCCTTGAGGGAGGCGGGGTAGGGTTGCGGGCTGAACACCTGCTCCACCAGGAAGCCGTCCTTGGGCTGCTTGGGCAGGCGGTGCTGGGGGGGCGCGTCATGCTGCCTGTCGGCCTGTGGAGGGGCACAGAGGCCGTGGGCTCGAGGTCCCTGCCTCCAGCTTCACACCTCCAGGCCCCTGGCATCCCCGCAGCAGCATGCAGTGACCCACCAACAGACGTACACAACCCACACAGACGTGCAAGCCCACGTCTCTGTGCCAGGAACAGAAGGCCCTATCGGGGCCTCGCCCACCACTGCTCTCACCGACCCGCCTCATACGTAGGGGAAGCAGATGGGGCCCAGGACCCCCCCGTAGTCGGGAGGTGGGGTTGCAGTTTCAACCTCGGCATCTGGCTTCTGAGACTCTTTGCTTAACCATTACTACCCCCTTGCTTTTGCCAACGGGGGGTCTGGTCCCGAGGAGTAAAAGATACAGGCTTTTCTCCCCGGGAGCTGCGGAACCCACACTGCCTCTCTGGAAGGAAGAAGCCACACCAGAAAGCAGGCTGAGAGCCTCTGGTGATTTTCAGCAACCCCTGCAGGGCCGTGAAGGTCGGGGGACGCTCAGGAGGACAGTGTGGGCGCAGGTAGGGGCCCGGCACGGTGGGCCGCCACTCAGGTTCTCAGTCCCTGAGCTGCGGCCCGGGCACTCTCACAGCTGGGGGCTTCTGATACCTTCTGATTCTAACGCTGGGCCTTTGGATCTCTACAGAATGTCACTTCCTCCAGGAAGCACTCCTTGACCACCGGGACTGGGTCAGTGCCCACCTATGCAGCTCCACAGGATGTGGACAGACCCAGCGGCCAACACTGTCCTGTTGGTCTGTGTCCTCCGCTGGCCTGTGAGCTCCTGGAAGGCAGGGCGTTGTCCTGTCTGCCTTTTCACGCCATAGTCCGGCAAAACCGCTCCCCCCCGCCCCCGCCGGAGCAGAAGTGTGTGAGCGGGTGTGACCCACCCCGGGGCAGGGATGGGCATGGGCCCTCCCACTGGCACCCTGGGACCCTGCTCCAAACGCAGAGTCAGGCGGGTGACCATTGCCCAACTCCAACAAGAAAATGATGTGGCCTCTCATGTTCTCACTCCTCAACGCCCAGTATCCTCCAAGAGGCTTCACTGATGTTATTGGTTCTGCTCGTTTCCACCACCCAACACTCAGAGCTACCGCAGCTGCCAGGCCGCACCAAACTGGGGGCAGGGCAGGTGTCCCCTGCCGTGCTCAGTGCTGAGAGCGGGTCCTCTCGGTTCCCCCTCTCAGTAACCCCCCTTTCTGCGGCTGCAAAATGCAGGCTAGAGAGGGGACGAGAGCGAGCCAGGGTCCCACAGACAGCAAGTGGGACGGGCAGGGTTTCAGCCTGCCGGGGCGTCTGAGGCGGGAAGCCTGCCTTGCTGCTCCTGCTGGGAGACGCCCAGGAGCTCACTCGGCGGTCAGTGTGTGCGCGTGACAGGCTTTCCTACGTAAGTTTAAAGACGCTCCCTCAGAACAAAGAGGGCGGAGGGCGAGCGTTGAGAGGCCAGCAGTCACCCCCTCAGAGGTTTCAGGGGCTGCAGCATAAAGGAGGTTAGTGGGGCGCACAGGAGCCCGGTCAGCACGGAGAAGGGGACAAGACGTTCTTGACAGCGGGCCACGGGGGAGAAAGGCCGGGTGGGGAGTCAGGGCCTGGCCAGCAGAGGTGCTCGGCTGGGTCTGCCCGCGTGAGCGGTGTGTTTCCGAGAAAGGCAGGCAGGGCAGAGCCCAGGCTCCGGACCCAGGGGCTTCCTGTGAGGGCGGATGGACGGATGGACGTGCCCTGGGCTCCTGGAGTTGGACCCTTTTCACTGAGGTGATGAGGAGACACGGGAGGGCCATAACCGGGGGCCCCGCCCCGCCCCCTCCACAGTGGGGCTTGAGGAACACGAAGGGAAGGGAAAGGGAGGGGAGGGGTGGGGAGGGACCAGGTATCCACGTGCCCCAGGTCTCAGGCGGGGTGTGGTGAGGGCTTGGATGGTGCGGAGCATGAATGTAAATGTAGACGGAGGCAGGGAGGCAGAGAGCACCAGGAAGACAGACCCTCTGGGCCTACAGCTGAGTATGGGGAGAGTGAGACCGCCGGGGAGGTCACGGGCCTCCCTACAGTGTGGGAAGCTGACGGTGCGGTGGCCCCAGAACGGGGGCGGGGCAGGGAGCGCTGGCTTTGAAGGAACAGGAGAGCCCGTTTGGGACCTGGTGACACGTGCGCTGTCACGGGGGGAAGAGGCCCCGAGCATTGTGAGGCGTGTGACTGAAGCTCAGGTGGCAGGGGGGCTGGTCACCACCCTGGGGAGCGTCAGCCCAGGTGGCAAGAGCCACCTACTGGGAGGGAGAAGTGGGTCACAGAAGGTGACAAAGTAAAGATGACTCAGGCGGAAAATGAGCAATTTGGGGGTAGGCACGTCAACGGACCTTCCTGAAACTTCTGGCTATTTCTGGCGGGTTCACGAGGCTGTGACGCTGTACAGGGTGGAGGCACGGCTCGCTCAGTGTAGCCTGGCCTTTCTGTAGACGTGCCCAGCCGTCCGAGTGCCCGACGTGGCCGCTTTTCAACGCTGACGCCGCCACAGGGCACCCGAAACCTGGCCGGATGCTAGCAGCTCGGGACAGCAACAGGGACCAGAGGGCCAGTGGCCAGGGTACACTCTGCTTTCTCTCCACACCGCACCCTGTGCCATGGCCAGCACGGGCAGCGAAGGTTTCTTCGGGGTCAGAATATAGATCGCTCTTTAGATTCACTCCCTCCTCAAACTCTGGACCCTGAAAACGCCCCAAGAGCCCAGCTTCCCAAGCCCCTCCTGGTTGGCACCCTTGGAACTAGCCTCCTCCTGTGGTTTTGCATGTCTGCAGCCCACGCCACCTTCCCTCTGATGACCGGGGCCCCTCTGTTCTCAGGACACTCCTGGCCTGTCCTCGGGCCTTTAAAACCAGGGGAGGGACTGAGAGGGTCCACCAGACCCAGGCAGGATGCAGAGGAGCGGCCACCAGTGAGCAGGTGTGTGTGAGTACGTACACGTGTGAGTGTGTCTGTGCCCATATATGTGTGCACACGTGTGCCCTCGGGCACCGACAGGCCACAGCAGCTACACAGATGCAAAACGCAGATGCAAAACGCGTCGCGCTCAGGGAAAGGGCGGAGTGGACCGTGTGCGGGAAGAAATGACACAGGAAGGAGGACGCTGCTGTGGGCGGCACTGTCCCTGGTTGGGGGTAGAACTACGGACGACTTTCTGTCTATCTTGTTTTCTAACTGAATTCCTGTCATTCCTATACAGCAGCCGCTGACGCTTCCCCCGAGGGGCACCTCGCCTGCGCCTACTTCTTACGTCACTTCTCTCCTGTTCTTTCGGAAAGGACAGCGGGCTGTCTCCAGTGACGCGGGCCCGTCTGCCACTTCCCCTGTCCTGTGAAGACTTGGTCTCCCGCCCGGCAGCAGCCCCCAGCCCGGGCCCTCCCGGCTGACGCGAGGACCCGCCTGCCTGTGCCGCGCCCCCTGCTCCGACGGGCCCAAAGCCTCTGCCAAACCTGGAAGGGCAGCTGGCACGCGAGGGGCAACGCCCAAGACTGGGGAACGCACCGGGCTGCGCCCGGTCACGTGAGCTTCCGTGGACATTACCTCCTTCGATTTTCGATGCCAGTCCTTGCTCTCTCCAGGGCCTCTGTCCTTGATCTCCTCCTCGCCGGGGCCCGCGCGGCTGGCATACGTGATGGTGCGCCAGTCCCTGGGCGAGTTGGAGATGCTGGCGATTTTGGACTCGGTGGCACTGTTCTCTTCCGTCAGCGACCTGGAGGACGGCCTAGCGAAGAGGCTTTTCTTCAGGGCCTGGACACGCAGGCTCTCGCTGTTGCTCCCGCTGGCGTCGGAGCAGCACCAGTCGGCGCCGTTCTCCAGTTTGGGCCCGTGGGAGCCGCTGTGCGCACGGAACATCCGGGGAGAGGCGCTCTCCTCGGAGGGACCCTCGCTGGTCAAGGAGTTCAGGTCGATCGGCACGCTCACCTTCTCGGGCTGCTGCATTTTCTGATCCAACTTGTTCAGCTTGCCCAAGACGTGGGAGATTTCCTCGCGGACACCCGACAGCGACTCCAGCTTCCGTTCGATTTCGCCGATGCGGAGCACCAGTTTGCACACGCTGGTCTTCAGCTCCTCTTCCGAGTGGTGGCTATGGTCGGGCCGGCTGCCCTTTTCTCCTTTGCTGCCGGGAAGCCCACTGGCCCCTTTGGGGATGTTGCGCTCTGGCGAACTGTCACAGTCGGACTTGTGAAGCTGAGACAAGGACCCTGTGCTGTTGTAGCAGGATGATTGTATCACTCCCGTCGAGCCACTGATGCTCATGTCATCGAGGAATCGGAAAATGTCGCTGATGTCGTCGCTGACGATCTCGGAGTCGTCGTCCGACTGCTTCCTGGTGTGCCTGTCCCCATACCGGCAGTGCCCCGAGGCACCCAGGTCTTTGCATTTCTTGGGCTCCGGCAGGTGCTGCTCGGTCTGGGTGCCCACGCTGCTGGTGTCCGAGCTGAGCTGCCCACTGGTGCAGCTGATACTCTTGTCCTTGAACTTTTTCACTGGTTCATGCTTCTCCAGGTCAAGGGCGGACGGGATCTCCTTCGATTTCAGCCCGCTGGGTTTCGCCGTGTAGCCGATGGGGAGCATGGGCTGTTGTTGCTCCTTTGGCGTGAGGTAAGCCGGCCGCTGGTCCGGGACCGGGAAGCTGGGCGACTGGCCGCCGGCATTTGGATAGCGCAGCTTCTCCTCGGAAGGGTTTCGATGGAAAAAGGACCGTTCAAAGTCAGGGACCTCTTCCGTGTTCAGGCTCCAGCTTTTGGCTGGCCAGGGGGTCTGCTTGCCGGGCCTCCCCAGGCAGCGCCTGGCTTCCGGGGTCCCCATCACAGGGGTGGGTCCGAAATACGTGGAGGCCTGAAGGTCATCTAAGCTTTCGTGCTTCGCCCGCCTCTTGTCAGGGACAGGAGAATACGCGGGGTTCAGGTACTGGCTGTTGTAGGGCATTTCAAAGCTGTGGTTCAAGAAGGGTGTCTTGTGGGGCTCCTTGCGGCTCGGGGGCTCCCCGTGCTCCCCCTCTGCCTTGTTAGCGGGGCCAACCAAACTGGGAGACACGGTCATCAGGTTGTGAAAATCCTCTTTGAAGATGTTCCTCTTCTGGACGCAGGACGGGACCACAAAGGGCTGGTCGTGGGCGAGGAAGGCCTCCTTGATGCTCCGGGTGATGGGCAGCGAGTCCTGGTCCGAGACGGGCTCGTTCTCGATGTTCATAGGGAAGTAGGTCCTCTGCATCTCGCAGGGCTGAGGGCTGGCAACCGAGTACGGGGCCAGGGCCTGCAGCCTGTCCAGCGAGGCGGCGCGGGCCTTGGCCTCTTTGCTGACACCCAGCAAGAAGTTGGGTTCAGAGGCGGGCACAAACTGCGGACAGTCCTTGCAGTCCACCTTCCGGCACTTGGACGGCTGCCTGGTGGGGTAGCCCTGGCTGAAAGGTCTGCCGTCCAGCTCGCAGTTCAGGGGCTCGCACTCGGCCGCCTGGCAGATCTCCGCGTCCGGCCTGCAGGACTCGAAGGACGCCTCCTTCTTGCGTGCCTTCTGCCGGCCCATGGGCAGCTTCTCCTTGGCGGCACCCCCATTCATCTGGATGAGGTTGAAAATGGTCACGATGTCCGCGGCCACCATGATTTTCTTGGACTGCTGGTTGTTCACGGTGCATTTCATCTTGTCTTTGAATAACGTGGCTGGAAAACTGGGGTCGAGGCAGGCCGTGTAGAAGAGCACGCTCCTCAGTTTGGCCAGCTGCGGCAGGTCGAAGCGGGCGCACAGGGACTTGCACAGGTCCTGGTAGGACACGGAGCTTTGCTTGCTGTCCAGCTCCTCCAGGATCTTCACCAGGAAGAGGGAGGTTTCCTGACCGGCCTCCATGACTTAGAGTTCGCACAGGCTCGCCGACTCCGAGTCAGTTCTACAGAGAGGGCATCGAAAAAGAGGGAGGGGGAGAGGATTAGAAGAAACACCAGTGGGAGGTCCTGGCTGGTGTGGCTCAGTGGATCAAGTGTGGGTCTGCGAACCAAAGCATGGCTGGTTCGATTCCCAGTCAGGGCACATGCCTGGGGTGCGGGCCAGGTCCCCAGTAGGGGGCGCACAAGAGGCAACCACACATTGATGTTTCACTCTCCCTCTTTCTCCCTCCCTTCCCCCTCTCCAAAAATAAATAAATAAAGTCTTGAAAAGAAAAGAAAAGAAACACTGCTGGGGTTTTAAGTCAAGCTTGCTGTGTACCACATGAAGAAATACAAGGACAAACGTTTCAATGACTAAAAATGTATTAAGAGCTTTAAGAGTATTTGTAACACGTGAGCTTGTAACTCCCTCCCCAGGAATCCACCTTACAGATGTGGTCAGTGACAATGATTTATGCATGAAGATGTTTACTGCGATGGTATTTACAAGAGAAAAAATAAAACAGCCCAAAGGTCCCACAAATAAGGGAATGCAAAGATGAAGCTCTCGGTGACATACGTGACTTCTTATAAACGTTAAAATTCCTCGAGTGGACGTCCTTTCCAGGGGCTGCCATTTGTCCATAAAAAGGAACAAACCACTACAACAGGCAGCGACGTGGGTCCCCGGTGGATTGTGCTGGCGGGAAAGAGGCCTGGGCCACAGGGCCACGTGCCGTACAATTCCGCGGCAGCGACAGTGTGGGAAAGATGTGTCCCGGGGCGAGGGGCTGACTGCGGAGGGACGCAGAGGGACCTTCCAGGAAGATGGAACTGTGATGCTGGGGTGGTGCTGTGGCCGCCCGCATTTGTCGAAACTCAGGGAACTGCATGCCACATGGGTGAATTGTACTGTGTGTAAATGAGACCTCCATTCAGGAATTACACAGGGAGGACTCCTTCTGAGAATGACTGGCTACGCTATGGCATGGGAAAAAAATAGTAAAATAAATCTGTATACGTAGGACGATCTTACTGCTATATTCCTGGAAATGGAAAGGAAAGGAAACAATGTCTGCCAAGATGTGAACGCTGGTTACATTTGGATTGTAAATACGGATTTTTTTTCTGAATCAGGAACCTGGTCTTCAAGATTGTATGATGCAAATTTTCAAACACCTAGCAAAAGGGGACGAATTTTGTCCTAAGCACTCAGGTAGCCACCGTCTGGGATTGCACCACGAATATTTTTCCCTGTTTGCTTTATCGCACATCTGCCGCTCCTCTGTCCAGCCATCTTTCTGCCTTAGCGCACGTCAGTGTAAACTGCAGGCATGTATACGCTTCCCCTAAATATTTCATTGTGGAGACCGCGGACTTGACTTCAGTAATTGTTCACAGTTTTCCACTTAACGTAAGGCTTATGCACAGTGACATGTGGGAATCTTGAGTGGGCATTAGCTGGAATTTTGACCAGTGGGCTATAACCAAAACCATATAATGGTCTGGGATATTCCGGTTGCCCCAGCAACTTCCCTCGTGCCTCTTCCCCTTCAACCACCATTCTTATTTTTGACAGGTAACTTTTATTTTTTCTTTATCATTTCCCATTTTTTCCTGGAACTCCTGCCATGGATACGAGTTACTTTGTAATCAGCAAACGATAATTCATCTTACTTCGGAATGGGAAGACGAAGCTGCGTTCATGAATCTTGGATGGAAAACCTAAAAATGCCAAACCCGACGTTTGACAGAATCTCACGGGAGAAAGCGAAGCTCCTCGTTGACTGACAGGGACCCAGGTTCTGAGAGTTACGAGGAAGCATCACATGACACAGGGGTTTCCCTTCCCTGGTTGCACCCTGCTTAGAACAGGCGTCTTGGACAGTTGACTCCGTCCGCACGCGTCCTGTCTATTTTCTACGGGAACAGTAGCTTTCCCTCGGGTTGAATTCCGGCTGCTCTGGGCTGCGGTGCTCCCTCCCTCCGGGGCTGCTGTGCCCACGGGCGTGCGCCCTCCCGAGAATGGCTGCAGCAAAGTGCGGAGACCAACGTTTGGGTTTGCTTGTGCAGAAAAGACAGCGAAACCCGGAGAGGATCTGTACCAGCCCAGAACAAGTCACCGGGGCCCACTTCACCAGCACGGCCCTCCGGGTGCTGCCCCTGCCCTGCCCCCGCCCGATGAGAGCATTCTGGGGCCAGGCGGTTCTAGTGTGTCAGGGGTGGGGACAGCCTGACACACCTGCCCCACAGGTAAATAAACGGGCGAAGGCATCAGAGCGGAGGATGAATGAAAGCAGCTTCGGCCCATGCATCTCGCAGGTCAGGATTTCGGTGGCACCAAGTGCTTTCCCCGCGGTCTTTTTGGATGCTCACCTGTGCGGCCTCTTGCGCACGCGCTGTAGCCCTCTGGCAGATAAGGACACGGGCCTGCAGGATGGAAGACCGCGACTGGGAGCCCCCGAGAATCAGAGCCAGGGCTTCCAGAGAACCCGGGACCGCTTCTTCCCTGCGAGGCCTTCTCAGTTTTTTTTTTTAATTCTTGTTCGCAAGGCTCAAAAATGATTCATCCCGGGTTAGAAGAGAACTCGGAAAGTCAAGACCCAGGGCCTCGCTTTTCCCTGCAGCAGGTCCAGCGGGAGTCAGCAGGGGGCTCTGCTCCACTTCGCCTTTGCCCAGGAGGGGAGAACAGCGCCCCCACCCGGAGGGATGCTGTACGGAGGCAACGAAGGGCGTGGTGGTGTACCTGCTAGGCCTGGAGCTCCCACACACATTTCTCTGGCCCGAAAAAGCACGCGGGCACACTCGTTTCCACTGAGCGGAAAAAGGCATCCCACCCACGTCCCAAGGGAGGGGCAGAATCTTTAGGGACCGAGGGAATAACGACCGCACTCATGTTCCTCATTTACAACTTCAGTGTCCAAGTGTGCTGGGCCCTGGCAGCAGAGCAACGCAGAACCGGGGTCCCTGCCCCCTGAGACCCTCGCTGCCTCGGATCCAGGCTATCCTCGCCCTGCTTTCTCTCATCCATTCGGCGAGCATCCACTCAGCACCTGCTGATGCCCCAGGCCCTGCTCGAGATTCAGGGGGTCTTCAGGCTGCAGAGACTGGGGTCCTCCAGGGGCTCAGGTTGCAGGGTCTAGCTAGCTGTCCCGGGGGACCAGATGCGAGGGATGGGTCTGTGACACACTGTGACACGGAACTAGATGACCGCCATGGGGGGTCATGGCGGTGGTCATCTAGTGGGTAGCAAAAGTAGGTAAAATCACCAACCTTCATTACCCAAAGGATAAATCACAAGGAGGGATACAGAGTAATAACAGCAACAGTAAGACAAGTAATGCCGATAAATAAATAATCAGACAAGAGCAAAGTGGATCACACACAGCTCTGAGCCTGCTCTTGCCAGCCCCTGTATTCTCACTTCAGACGCCGAGCGGGAGTGTGCCAGATTGTACAGAGACGCCTCTCGAGCGACTGCCAAACCGTGACCTGGGGGGCCGTTAGGGGTTCCGACAGGGGGCTTTCAAAGTCACACCGGGAGTGGACATAGCCCTCCCCTGCTCGCCGGTGGGTTTCTGATGCTTCATCGTCATAGCAGATGTAATCTAAAAGGTTCGACTGTTCAAAGAGGTGGGCGGGTGTGAGGGGGGAATGAACGATCCACTCTGATGCTCCCTCAGGTTACACAGATGATGATACACCAGCAGTAAAGTTAGCAACTTCCCAAGACCAAGACGTCACGAGTGAGAAGCGCGCCCGAGGCTGGCCGCCAGCCGCCTCTGCCTGTCTCTGAAGTCCATACCCCTCTTCCCTGCTTGTTGTTCTTGCACTGACACCCAGCCTGCAAGGAAGCTCCACAAACTGAGATGCCCATGTCAGTGGGAAGAGGTAAGTAATGGCGGGGGGGGGGGGCGTTGAGCAGCCCAGTCACCGAGGAACTTGGAGACCACGTGTCACCACGTGGCTGGAGCAGAGAGCAGGGCCTGCCCCCTCCCTTCTCCTGGTGGTCGCATCCCTGCCCAGCAGACACAAAGCCTCGCTGGATTCTGCTTCCCGCGTGCACCAGGATTCGAGAAAGAGCTCGTTCTGGGGATGAATCCCGAGGGAGATAACCCCCGGAGCAGCGCCGCGTGCTGTGGGTCACGGGAGGCAGGCGTCTCAGCCCCACGGGGACACGCATGTTTCCGAGGGAGCAGCAAAGAGTTGATAAATACAAAGGCTTTTCGAAGCTGCAAGTCACATCGATGTCACCTCTAGCCCGAGCCAGGAAGAAAATGGCATTACATATGTAAGACTCAAAAAGGACTCCCACCGACAAAGAAACCTTTGTCTGTCTTCCAAGTGTTAAAGTGCCACGGAACACTCCCTCACCAAACTCATCAGAAATGCAAATAAACGGGTGTATTCTTCCCCCAGCAACTGACATTTATCATCTCACGGTCCCAGATCGATAGAAATCAGACACACACACACACACACACACACAAAACAAGCGCCCGACTTTGTTTACCAGGCATTAAGGTTTTCTCTCCAGCCTCCCACAAGCTAACAGAATCTCTGAATCTGCTCTTTCTGCGGAATCCCCTCTCGCTCCCTCTCCTGCTCCACCTTCCTCCGATAAACAAGAAGAAAGCTCATTAAAGGGGGCTGGACAGCTGCCCCTAGGAGCAGGCTACTCTCCGTGGCCCCCTTCCCTTCTTTCAGCAGGCCCCAAAATACTGCCACCAGACTCTGCTCGAGCTGGTGGCGCCGAGCGGAGCCCATTGTAAAAGACACGGGTATCCACAGCAGTCTGCCGGCTTCTCTGCCTGCAGGGCGGGCTCCGTGGTGCTGGCGGGTCACAAACATGGGAAGGAGGGAGGGGCCTCTACCCACCGTCTCCATCCGGGAGAGGGGGCATGGGCAGCAGCTTGTGTGCGGGAGGAAGGGGTGCAATCGCTGGCCACATCTGCCGCCGCCAGACTCCCCCCCACCCCGCTCCCCCGCCGGCAGCTGTCCATGGCACACACAGAATCATGGCAGGGCCTGGCGGCGGAGCCCCCACTGCCCGGGGACACCGCCCATCCTCAAGCCAAATGGTCTGAAGCCTTCCCTAGATGTGTCTGAATCCCCATCTGAAAGAGCGCCTGAGCGAACCAGCACCTTCCCCACCGTGGACTCACGGTTTCACACCTCTACGGTCTTCCAGCAGGACAGGCAAGTGATCGCTGGGGCTGGATTTGGCAGCCTCAGGGAGGCCGGCTCACAGCGGGGCGGGGAGGGGGACGCTTCCTGTGCCCGAGCGAGACGGCCTGCGGGTGCACACCTGGCGGCCAGGCCGTGCCTCTGTGTTTTCCTGGGGGTGAAGTTGCAGGTCCCACCTCCTCAGTGAGAGCCACGCTCCCATTCCACGTCGACGCCGCTGGAAGTCTCGCCTGGAGAACCGGATGCACTGGTGGTCTATCTTGGGGTTGTCCCGCGCTCTTTGCGCTGATGTGCCAGGCTTTTTACACACCCCGCTGGTATATTTAACGCTCAAAATACGGTCTTCTAGAAGCGAATTTGCAGCCATGAAAACTTGTCCCAAACTGCATGGTCCTTTTCCGTGGTTTCCCTTCTCTCATCCCTTCTCTGACAGCCAGGTTGGCTCACGCCCGCTACACCACACACCCACTCCCTCTCCACCACCGCCCAGAGCGCAGCAGAAAGGGCCCTGTGGCCCACACCGTTCCGGAGTCCTGGGGGTTAGGTGGACTCACACCGGCGCGCCACCACCGGTGCCCACACTGCGCACGGACACGCGCTCGAGTGCGCTCCCATCCCCGCCCGCCCCGGCTCTCCGAAGTTACCTCCGAGGCTCCCGGAGCGGGGTCCCTGGGGGTCTCCCGATCTTCTCTGGCCGAGGTCCACACGGCCTCGAATGCCGCGCCTCCGCAAGGCTCCGGAGCCCACTGGTCCCCGCCTCCCGGTCAGCGGGTTCTGTGCTGGAGGTGCTTCCCGGGGCTGGGGAGGATGCAGCTCTGGCCCCGAGTCGGGGTTCTGCTCTCACCTGCGTGGCGCCCCGCTGACTGCGGCCGGGGCAGGAGCTGGTGCACGGCGGCCAGAGCAGGCACGTGGGCTCCTCCGGGGCAGGGGGCAACCAGCAGAGGCTCGCATGGCGCCGGGGCTCGCGGCGGCCCCGGGACGTGGCCTCAGCGCCCGGGGAGCCTCAGCCTTGGGCGTTGTGTCTCGGCCTGTGCCGCCGCGTCACGGTCTTGGGGGCAGTGAGCAGCGAGTGCCGGGGAAGCGGCGGCACAGAGCCGGGCTCGGCCTCCCCATCGTCGCCTGCCAGGGGCGCGCAGGCTGGCAGGGCGCACGGACAGTGACTGCGCGCGCCCTGGGGATGGAGGGGCGGGCCCCGGGAGGGGCGCGGCGGACGCCCCAAGAGGTTACCCTGATGGAGGTTGCAGCCTGGAGAGCGCGCGCGGGGCGCCGCCAGAGCACAGCTCGGGGAAGGCCACGTCCCCGCGGTCCCGGATCGCGGTTGCAGCGCTGGGGGGCAGAGCCAGCGGAGGCTGCGCGCTGGAGGGAGCGGCGGCCGGAGCCGCCAGCAGGGTTCGCGTCTCCCCGCTCCCTGTGTTGAAGGTGACTGCGGCCCCCAGTGGCCAAGTAGGGGCGCGCGGTGCCTTCACTTCTCTTCCCTGGATTGCGCGGGGCTCTTTCTTCCTGGCCTCTGATTCCGCCGCCCTTTTCAAGGCCGGGGCAAGGTGATCACTTCGTTCATAGATTTTCCCTCCTGGCTGGTCTCTGCTTAAATGGTACCCAGGTCGGAGAGACTGGCGGTCACGTGACCACCCCTTCCTCAAACACACACAATTGCAGTCACACCCAGGATCGACGGAACTTGGGTGGATTTCCGAAAGTCAGGCTGAATACATCATCGGAACCGGAGGCCCTGTGCTCCGCCGTGGGCCGAAACGCAGTGGCAGCCTGCAGTGCCACAGACTCCACAGACCCTGTCCCCGCTGCCAGGGAGGCCCCTACGGATGACACCACCGGTCCCTTTGTTAGGAATGATGCTTTTTCACACCCATGGGATATCTCATTTCAGGGAAAAACATCCCCCAGGGAGAGGAGCCTACCTCCCCGACACCCATCCCCACCCCCGGCTGGGTTTCCGGGAGCACAGCCCAGATGCCAGCCCAGGTGGCCGTGGCGGCCTTGGCGGCCTTGGCTACCTGTAGTGTGAGTATGGCCCCAGGGAGGCACGAGATCTCCTCCCGGCGCCGCCCCCCTCCACGTACACTGCCCAGATGTGGCTGGCAAAACCTCTAAAAGTGGACCTGCTAATAAATGGATACTTTAAATACTGCCTGACCAGGGTGACGTGTTGACAACTTGATGTTCCCAGAACTCCTCTGCTCCAGTTGTATAATTCATTTGCCTGTAGCGCCTTATGGTGAGGCCATTTCTAATTCTCTCTGCACAGAGGGTGCAGGGATTTGAAAGAGAGGCCCTGGCTCGGCAGCTCCAGTGGTTAGAGCTTTGTCCCCATCCCTGGAGAAACCCACTAATGAAAGCATAAAACAGTGGAACAACAAATTAATGTTTCTCTCTCCCTCTCTCAAATCAACAAATAAAAAAATAATAATTAAAAAAGAAAGGGTAAGCAGGAATAATCGTTGATCCATTCTGCCTTTCCCAGGATTTCATTTAAAAAATTTTTTTTTGCTTTTTTCCCCATTCTTGTGGCCCTCTGGTTGAAACTACTGCTCTAGGTCCATCCACATCGTCACCACTGTGAAGGTATCATTCTTTTGTATGGCTGAGTGATATTTCATTGTATGTGTATATCACATCTTCCTTATTCATTTGTTATCCATGCACACTTGGATTGCCCCATGTATCAGCTGTTGTAAGTAACGCTGCATTGACCACAGGGTGCATGTATTTTTTCCACTAGTGTTTTAGATTCTTTCAGATAAATACCCAGCAGTGGGATTGCTGGGTCATGTGGTAGTTCTATTGATTTTTTGAGGAACCTCCACACTGTTCTCCACTGTGGCTGCACCAATTTACACCCCCACCAACAGTGCACGACGGTTCCCTTTCTCCGCATCCTCACTGACATTTGTTTGATTTATTGATGATGGCCATTCTGACAGGTGTGAGACGATATTTCACTGTGGCTTTAATTGGCATTTCCCTGATGATTAGTAAAGTTGAGCACCCATATGTCATCTTCAGAGAAGAGTCTATTTAGGTCTCCTGCCCATTTTTAAGTCAGATTTTTGTGCCTGTGCGTGAAGTTATATGAGTTCCTTATATATTTTGGATATTAACTCCTTGCCAGGTGTATCATTTGTGAATACCTCCTTCCATTCAGTAGGTTACCTATTCATGTTGTTGACATTTGGTTCCTCATTGTACTTCCTAACTCTCTTGAAGTTCTCCCTAAATTCCTATTCTACTCCCTAGTTTGGTGAGGATCCTTAGGACTATTTCGTTGCATTCTTTATTGGGCGAATTATGTATCTCCATTTCCTTAGACTTTTCCTGGGTATTTTTCTTTCTTTTTTTTTTAAAGATTTTTATTTATTTATCTTAGAGGGGAAGGGAAGGAGAGAGAGAGAGAGAGAAATATCAATGCATGGTTGCCTCTCGTGCGTCCCCCGCCAGGAACTGGGAACTGGCCTGCAACCCAGGCATGTGCCCTGACTGGGAATCGAACCGCGATCCTGTGGTTCGCAGGCCCGTGCTCAATCCACTGAGCTACACCAGCCAGGGCTCCTGGGTATTTTTCTTGTTCTTTCATTTAAGAGATAATCCTCTTTCCATTTTGGGTGACTTTCTGTTTGTTGAAAAGAATTAGGCAAAACAGCCCCTTCCCCCAGCTCCGGAAACGTGGGCTGGCATGGAAGCAGAGGCTCTGTGTGGACCACGTACGCTGGGCTGCCTGATGGCAGGGCCGAGCGGCCCTTAGGCATCCGGGTCCAGGCTGCAGAGACCGCAGGGCGGCAGCCGGGCGGCCCGGGTAGGAACTGGACGCGATATACCAGGCCTGCTGCCTCTCTGCAGCCTGAACCGGACTGGGTGACGGTCCCAGAAACCTGCCGCTGGACTGGGCATGTGGGCCCACCCCAGGAGGTGGAGGGCGTGGACGGTGGCGCTGAGGCCCCTCCCCACCGGGTCTTCTCCAGCGTGTCTCTGTCTGGTGTGTGGCACCAAGAGCGGCCCCCGTAAGCTCCATGGGTCCTGCGGCGTCTGATGGTGTCAGGAAGGCCCGTGGAGCTGAGCATGCGCTCTCCCCGTGCAGGACACGTGCTCATGGTGCCGGGCATGCGCTCTCCGCATGCAGAGCACGTGCTCTACACGACCGCGCATGCGCTCTGACGACCGAACCCGAGGTGACGCCCTGTTCCTCCGTGCGCCCGGAACACTGCTGTCTGTCCACAGGGGGCTTGCTCGCGGGACTCTGATCGGAGACTCTGGGCTCCTGTGCCCGCCGCTATCCCGAGGGCTGGGGCGTGGTGAGTGCCACGAGGGTGCCCAGTTTCCCCGGGCCGTGGGCTCTCCCGGCCCCGGGGCCACACTCCTCCTCCGGGGAAAGGGCGTCCTGCTGCTCCGGGGACGGCGTGGGGGCGCTGTGTGTCCGGGCCCGCAGTGGAGGGCCACCCACCGGCCCCACTGGCTGCTGCCGAGTCCCAGGTGCGCCCTAGACTCCAGACCCAGGGCGCCCAGTGCCGTTTCCCCGGGTGACGGTGACCCTTTGGAAAACCTGGCCTGGCGTTCCCGTGCGGCGTGCGGGGCGGCCTGACTGAGGTAACGTCTGCTTTCGCCTCCTGGCTTTTCTGTCCGACTTGGGACGAGTCCTTTAACCTCCTTGATGACGTGAAATGAAGATTCTGCGCAAAACGACCTGGAAGTTTCTTTGCCTCTGGAGTCACACCTCGCCTGTGTGTTAGCCAGGCACTCGGGCTTCCCACCCGCGGTGGCCGCGAGACTCGCGTGGTCAGCTCGACTCTTCCCAGCCCCCGCTTCTGCACTTGGGGTGACAGTAGAACCTCGCGAACGTGGATGGCACTAACGTAGCGTGTGTGATGATTCTGTGCCTGGGCCGAAGTTTGTCTTTGTTTGGTAACCCGGGACCTCGTGGGAAGGGCAGAGAAACCGTGTCAACAGTGCTGCCAAACCAGTGTTCAGAATCTTTCAGAAGTAGCTGTTTTTCAAGTCCTTGCAGGCGTTCTTCGCCACCTGCGTCTGTATTTACCACGAACCAGCCTGTAGCCCAGAGGGGAAACCAAATCGCCTGGTGGCCGGGGCTCCTGTCCGCTGGGAGCCTGGCCTCCTCCCCGTCGGCCCTGCTGGGTGCTTGCTCCCTGCTTCTGATCCTGGGAGACTCCCTGGCCCTGGAGCGGACTAAGCCACCTAGCTGTGGAAATGGCAGATCAGGCAGGGAAGCTCTTGTTCTGCTGCAGCACATACTCCTGACCACCCCTGCCACAGTGTGATGGAAAGGGCGCAGGGGGCACCTAGGAGGGGGCTCCGATTAGCGAGGGAGAAGCCCTTGCAGGTGGCAGTCGCCGTCTGCCATCACACACCGGCAGGTCATTTCCACCGGGAGCCTTGCAGCTTCGTAAGACAGACCTGTCTTCGGAATCAATCTGTCTGTTTTAGCATAGCCGCAGGCGGTGCCTCCGCCCAGCCCTAGCAGGGAAGCACTGCCTGGGGTGAAGGACTATGACGTGGGACTTAACGAGACTCACTGCAGTGGGGCCTGGAACTTACCTGCTGTGTATTAGATGCTGGAGCGAACAGTGTCCTAAACCGTCTTTTGTGTTCTTGTTACTGTTAAGGAGGCGAAGCTGAACTGTGTGGACCAGAACGTACTGGCAGCCCAAATCCTTCTGTCTGGAGTGGGAGGGAAAGATCAAAGCCACCTCCTTCCAGGAAGTCGAATGTGGAGAGAGCACCTGCCTGCTTTGGAGCCGGAGGACCAGGCAAGTGAGCAGTTCTCCCTGCCTGCGCTGTGTGTGTGGTGCCTGGCAGCCGTTTGTTTGCCTCCAGGGAAACCTCGCACTCTCCTGGGAGGATGGAGCTTTTCCAGACTCCCCAGGGGGAAGAGCTCATTGTCGGCTAAACCCAAGAGCGCCCCAAGCCAGCTTGTCTCTAGGTTGGGAGTGTAGAGGGGGCGAGGGTGCTGAGTGCAGGGAAGCTGTGTCGTAGTCTGGCCTCTCTTACTGCATGAATTCTGGGGGTGGATGTTGTACAGTAAGAGACTGAGCATCTGTGAGCTAAGACGGTAAACCCACAACATCCCCTTGAGCCGGCCACCATTGTGTAGGCTGTCTCACCGCTCTGAGCTTGTGGCAGTCAGGGGCACGTTGCTACATTATCATTTTTCCCACTTTCCATTCCAACTCCCTTCAGTGCCTCGAGCACTCCATGAGGCTGGAGTGAAGGGCAGCTCAGAGAACACTGCCCTCATCAGAGAAGTGATTCTCCCCTGGTGAGATCAGACTACGATCCCTGGAAAGAGGTCACGGAGCTGGCAGACTGGGAGTTTCTGGTGATGGGCAGCTCACTGATCCTGGCTGGCCAGGACTTGGGGCTATAAAGCGTGTCCTGTCACAAATTAGGCCCTCCTTCCAAAATGCATCAGGCAAGAAACTTCCCAAACGCTTGAAATTTTAGGACCAGCTGCCAAATGCAGGGCTGAACTGGGGATTTTAAGACAGATTTGTATTTAAAAAAAAAAAAAGAAGAAGAGAAGGAAGCCAAGAGAGACGTTTCCCAAAAGCTGCCCACAACGAGTCTGTGGCAGCTTTATCTATGACAGAAAAGTTTCTGGTGTTAAGACAACTTTTAAAAGTAAGGTGAGAGTTCTTCAGACACTAAAATGAAACTAATATGAACTCTGAAAGAGAAACAAGTTGATATATGCTACATTTTAAAACGATAAAAGGAATCATGTGTTAGTATTGCAACAAAGCAAATACATCTGCATATGGACAAGGTCTGCAAGGTGTGGAGCGGAAGGGATCATAAGAGTTGCCAGTTGTTTCTATCAAATTCTCTTTAAATGTGTTACCTTACCCTCCCCCCCAAAAAAAAGAAAGGAAAGGAGAATTTTTCCTGCCATGATACCTTTGAATATGAAATTCCTGCCACTGTCCTCAGGTCTCTCACGTTCTCAGCATATGGGCCTGTAGTGAAAATTTGTGTTTCGTGTTTCCTGGCCTTTCTGGGCGCCCTGCTCTCTGTCCAGCTTTGCTGTCCTGAGACACGAAGACCCCACAGGCAGCCGGGCTGACAGGGCCGGCCCAGAGTTGCCTGTTTGCAGTCCTGTTACATGCAGCTCTTATCCAAATTTATCACACAGTTTCCTAAAAACCAGGTCCACCATATGGAGACTTTTTTTTTTTAGTGACGCTATTGATTGTGGTTTGTGGGACTTGAGAAGAATGCAGCCACCAGGAGCAGGAAAATGTTACGTGATTCAGTTCATCCCCAAACCATGATGACAAACATGACCAGGAAATCCCTCACAGGAGATAAAGAGCCGACGGGGAGCAGGCTGTGGGCTTCTCCCGATTTGGTGCGCAGGAAGAAGTCACATTTGTTCCTTTACTTAAAATGACACACAGGCTGGTGGGACTGCTGACCTGCGGCCACGGCCCTCCCAGTAGGAGCCTTTTGGTTTTGGGGTGTGTCTGTCCCATTGCAGCAAAGGGGCAACCCTGGCTCCTCACTGGTGTGCTGTGCTTTGCTGGCTCTGTCCCACCTGCCCCTGCCCCATCTTTCCTGTGGGAGGCTTGTTCTGAAACCTCGCTGGATCTTCCACGCCTGCATGGGAACCCGGCGCAGGCTCACTTGACTGGCCATTCTGACGTGAGCATACTCACAGACTCGATCTGGGTTCTCTGTTCTCTGCACTGAGCTCCACTGTCCGCACTGGTGACATCCTTCTCTTCACGGTGCTGGGAAGCTCTGTGTTTCATATCAGACTGGGCCTGCTCAAGCTCTAAACCACCCTGGGGCCCCCAGAATGCTGGGCGCCCCCGCTCTGGAGCACTTGGTGCATTCCACATTGAGCTGTCACGATTGGTGGCTCCCGGGTAACTCTCCCACCCCACCCCAGCTGGACTGGGCCTTACCTCCGAGTTTGGCACCTCATCAGGCTCACATAGTAGGGCCTCAATAAGTATTCATGCAGTCGAGGTGACTGGTCTGAGGAGACCACCCTGTGCCTGCAAACACCCCAGCATCTTCTGATCTGCAGCCGCGCCGCCTGATTCTCGCCCCGTCTCCCTGTCCCCCCTTTCTGTACACCACACTGGCCCACCAGAACCCAGCTCGCCCTGCACTGCTGCCAAAGCATCACCCCAGTTTGCCTCGCACCTCCTGTTCCCTTCGCCCCACTCTAGCTTTGCTCCTGACGGCATCACATACCTTGTCACGTTGTCACTTCTCCGCACTTCCTGTACTCATGTATTTAACCAAAATTACCGAGCACTTGTTATGTGCCAGGGGAGTGGAAACGGGAAGATTGAAGGCACAGTGCAGTACAGAGGGGTCAGCATGTAGTCATAGCGCTTCCGTGTGGCTGCTGTGAGTGTGTTCACAGGGGGGAGAGGAAGGTGGGGACACCAGCCTGGACCATACGAGGTTTGGCTGCACGGGTGCAGGGTCCCTCCCCTCACACTGTACACTGAGGGAGGGAGGGTGTGTGTAAGTAATCCCGTGTACGTTATCTCCACAGCAGGGAGGGTCAGACCTGAGTCAGCAGGCCACCCCGAGCAGCATCCGGTGGCAGAGAGGGAAGACCTGGAGGCCGGGGGTCAGGCAGCCGCAAACAACCCCTGTCCTTCTCAGTGCTGCGCTCTGAAAACCGCACAACGTGAAGCTGAAAGACGAAGGACCTTCCTCCTCTCCACGCCCCACTGTGGCACTGAAGGCACAATACTGAGGAGAGAATGGTGATGCCTCCCATTCTTACAGCACCTGCAGTTCTCCAGGTGATTTCTGTGCCCATCCTCTTTCTTGGAGTTGGTGGTGACTTTATGAAATACAAAGAGTGGGGACTAGTACTTCCAGGCTTTTCTGAGAGGAAATGAGGCTTCAGGAGGCTGAGTGACCTGCCCGTGATCCCTCAGCCAGCAAAGGGTAGTCCCGGAAGGCTGAGTGAGCCCATTCTGGCCCTCTCCCAGTGCATGTCCCCCTTCCTGGGCCCCCAAATCCCTCTTTTTGGAGGGTTTTAGCAGGCACGTTTCCCGCAGCCTGGGTGGACCACACCTCGGCTGCAGGAAACAGCAGGAGTCCGCAGACTTTTTCTGTGAAGGGCCAGACAGTGACTGTTTCAGGCTTTGTGGGCCGTGGAGTCTCTATCCCAGCTCCGGAGTTCTAGCCTGGGCGCAGTGGCAGCCTCGGGTGCGCCCATCAGAGGGTTTAGGAACGGAAGGGCGGTGTCCCCATCATGTCTGCCAATCAGTCCTCCCACGTGGCTCTGCACACCCTCCGTGGAGAGATGGGGTGGCGGTGGGCTCAGTGACAGTGGGCGTCACTCTGTGTCAGACGGCTTTCTTGCAAAGTGTCTGCAACTGCCCCAGTTGCTATGGACAGAGGGGCCATTGGTTGTAAATGGAGCTGAAGAGGAGGAGGGCCCATGTCCCTGTGGGGATGGGAGCCAGTACCCACCTGCCTGGCTTGGGCCTACACTTCCTGCTCTCGGCCGTCACTGCGGGTAAGACCAGGCTCCCGCCCCACGGTCCCCACAGTTTTGCTCAGCCTTCCAGGCCCCTTTGCAGTTGGCGTTTGAGTAATGAAAACCAGCAGTGCTGTGCCCGGAACAGGGAGGCATGTTGGGGACCTTTGTACGATACAGACCCAGCTTTGTCTCTCCCTTGATTGAACCCTTTATGGCAACTGGAGAAAGGACGTATTGCCGGGCGTGGAGTGCGGGGCCCTCTGCTCGTGGCCCTGGTGACCATGCCCGCTCACAGCCACCACCGCTCCCTGCTCCCGTGCCTGAACTGCTGTCCCCTAAACACACGATGTGGGTTCCATGCCTCGGTTTCTCTTTCCACCTCTTCCTTGTCTTTGGGGGGCTCAGGCAGCACAGGGCATGCAGGTCATGCCGGGACTTGCCCACTTGTAACCCTGGAAGTCCCAGGCTAGGAAACCGTTAAGTCCTGGGCGCAGTGGGTGTGACAGTGGGTTTTGTGTGTCAGTCTGACCGTGCCGCCTCGTGCCCAGGTCTGTGGCCGGGTGGTCTGCTGGGACAGCCTGTCAGGGTGTCTTTGGACGAGAGTAACACTGAGTCGCTGAGGAAGGCGGATGGCCGTCTGCAGTGTGTGGGGGCCTCACCCCGCCGTCTGGGGGAGACAGAGTAACACTGATGGAGCCAGAAACAGTTGTTGCAGAGAACAACTTTAGAATCTGTTCAGGAATTAGAGGAAAAGAACACAGGTATTTTGTTTCAGAACAAAAGGTGTTAGATCAGAAGATGAACAAACAACTTACCTCTGTCTTGTTGAGGAATTGGCTGAATTGAAGCATTATTACGGGTACATCCCGAGCAGTTAGAGGTACGCACGGACAGACCACCTACCCGCAGTCACCGAACCAGGAGAGAAGGGGAGTGCGTTCAGAGTATCCACTGAGAGCGCTATTTTTTTTCTTTTTGACATAGTATCCATTAGGAGAAAGGGCAAAACAAACACATTTAAAAACACCGAAGGACCGAGTTTACCACATGCAGACTTTCATTAAAAAGCCTATTAAAGGATCTATTTGAACACAAATGGAAAGCAAGAAGTGGAAAAAGCAATGATGAAACACATTGGTAAAATGTGTCGGCAAATTTAATTAAACATCTGCTTAAAAACCCTACATGTCTGTGTTAAAGGTAAAACTAAAATTATGAGTCATAATAGGGAGAAGCGGGAGGTGTTTACTGGGTGTCTAACCTCACACATTCTTTATACAGGATTGGGGCATGCATGCACATATAGTCTTTATTTTAAGTATAGTTTACTATGCATTTTTTTAAAAAATGGAAGGCATTAAAAGAACAAATGTTTTTTATGTTCCTGTTCAAAAGAGACTGAAAAAAAATGGAAACAAAATGTTATCAAGCCGATAGGAAGCAGAGAAAAATAATAGAAAAAAATGAGTGGGGAAGGTAGTCTCACTCTGTCGTTAATATTTTTCTATTAATGTAGCTTGGAAGCTTTTGTAATACAGCACTTTATATTAGTTATATATATATATATATAGGGAGAGTACGAGAGCATATGCATGGGAATGATATCCCAATTCACCAAAATATCTGCCCTGGGGGAAAAGGGAGGGTGGGCTGAGGCCCTGGATCCTGGTCAACGGGGCACCTGCATTGTCCTGAATGCCTGGTTTCTTCCAGTGCTGCTCACAGAGGCGTCGTGGGAAAGCGTGGGAGAGCTGGGTGGCGGGACACCTCTCTCCCTGCTGAGGCGTGTGCAGGTGGTGTTCGCAGCGACAGACGTCTGGGAGAAGCGCTCCACGCTGCCCCACGGGGTCGGGGTCACGCAGGCCCACTGAGGAGTCCTTCCCATCGGCCCCGACCTGGAAATGACCCACAGGCCTGCCCATCGATAAAGTGGGTGAATAAATCTGGGTGTATTTTGACAGTGGTGGGATACTATGGAGTGATTAGGCTATTGAGTGTTATGTTTTATAACATTGAGCAAGAGAGGTGGAGGAGTTACTTGTCTGTTTCCAGGAGGGCTGGAAACAGACTCTGCCGAGCCGTGTGCACGAGGCAGCGGCGAACTCCAGTGGGCAGAGCGGGAACCGCCACAGGCGCGGGCGACCCTCAGAGCCAGGATACGGGGGGAGGAGGGTGTGAAAGGAGGCACGTGAGGCTTCTGGGTGGTGGCAGTGATCTGCCTCCAACTGTGACATGAGCCCGTGCTTTTACTGTATAGCAGTGAGCTACGTGTGTGCCTTGTGGGAGAGCACAGGGCCCCGGCCTCGATGTGAAATGCTCTGAAGCGTACTGTTGCTCAGTGACCGTGCGTCTGAGGTGTCTGAGGGAGCTCTGTGTCAGCTTGTCGGCATTTTTATTGATAACAACATGATCAGTGTCCTCACCTGGCCCTGGGAACACTCTGGAAGGTTCTGTCTTTGCAACTGGTGGTACAGCGACCGCATCCCGGTCCCCTAGTTCTGCCGTGTTCTCTGGACAAGCCCGTGGTTCCTGGTCTGAGGGAGCTGGATATGGCCTCTGCCAGGGGGATGGAGGGTTGGCGATTGCAGCTCACACGCCACCCCCCCCCCCCCGACTCCTTGCTGCTGGGCGGCCTTTGGGAGTGCTGACGTCCTGGTCCCAACGCTGGTGCTTCATTACGAACATTGGTCACGGCATCTGGAACACCCAGATGCCCGATATTGGGGGTTTGCAGGCCAAAGGCTCTTTGAGTGGCTGGGTTTTTTTTTTTTTTTTTTTGAAACGTGAATGGTCTTTTTCACACTTAACATTTAAAACTGTAAAAGCTACTCTCAGCTCTTGGACGGTATCAGAACTGGCACTTCGGCCCGGCCCTGTGGCAGGGCATGCTCCTCCTGCGACACATGGCCCGTGGGCAGGACGCACGCAGGCAGGCTTCCTCGTTGGCCACACCCTGTCCTGTGTCTGCCTGGGGGCTGTTAAAACTGAGCTCCGAGGAGAGCGGGCTGCCCTCCCTGTTGGGGTGGGCCCCAGCTGGTCGACAGAGGCCTGAGTGGGACACAGACCGGCCTCCCCAGGCAGGAGGACAGGCTGCACCACTCACCACAGGCAGGGTCTTGCCAGGCGCCACCGTGGTGAACCTTTCCCTGTCTCTGTACGTAGGCACCCTGCTGGCTCTGTGTCTGCAGAGAACCCCAGGTCACAGTCCAGGTCCTGCGACTCTCCGGCAGTTTACCCCTGTCCATTCCTACCAGTGTTTCTCTTGATTGGGGAAGTAGAACCTCTTAATAGATATTGAGTGCTTATTTTGTGCTCGTTACATTATCTGGATTATCTGATTTAATTTTCACAGAAGTCCTGCTCAGATAGGTGTAATGCCTTAATCCATTTTATGTGTGTGTAAACAGGCTTAGAGAGGAGGAGCAGCCTTCCCTCAGCTTTCCCCCCAGGCGGGAGTTCAGAGGGACTTGGAGGACATTCCAGCAGGGAAGAACAGGGCAGTGTGGATCCAGACAGTTACTTTCTAAGCCAAAATTCCCGTTTACCAAGGGGAACTGTGAAAAGCAGAGACAGGCCACACCACCCCGTCACCCGGGGAGGGCCTGTAGCCCCGAGGGCACAGGCGTGCCGTGTGGGGCGGCATCCAGGGCAGGAGGGCTGGGCCCTTGCAGCAGCGTGCAGCCCTGGGTCCCGGCGAGGCGCTTTCCCTGTGGGCATGGGCACATGGCAACTCCAAGCGGGTTCTGCTCTCAGCCAAGAGAAGCTAGAGCCGGCTGCAGCTCCTCTCTCCCCTGCACCCCCACCCCCAATATTAGATCACAGAGGAAAGGCTGGGGGCCCAGCCAGCCAAGGGCCTTCCTACAAGGACGGCCTTCCTGGATTAGTGCCCGTGCAACTGAGTGTTTCGTTCTGGCTTGAGTGAAGTGCTGAGGCCCAGCAGCGCAGTGCCTGCACCTCGGCCTCGAATCTGTCTCCTCCAGCACAGGCCTGTGGCTCGCCTTTGGTGGCCAGCAGGCCTGGCAGATCTTCACGTCGCCTGCTGCGGAGCACAGCCCCAGGGAGGGAGGCGCCTCCTTCCAGGGAGGTCCGCAGAGATGGACGCCTGAGTTCTGGGGCAGGTGGTGGGGACAGGAGCACCTCTCAAGCTGCTACTGTGGTTGCAATGCACAGAATAGTATAAACGGGGAAGCTGAGCACAGAAACTTGACATCACTTCCGGGTCACTGGGAGAACTCGCCACTGGTTGGCCACGGTGCAGTGCTCTTATCTCAGCTTCCAGAGCCCGGAGAGCTCGCTGGAAGGGGGCCGTCGCTGTGGGCCGGGACCACGGCTGTGACAGGGGTAAGTCAGTCTGGGCTGACTGCAATCACCCGGCACACAAAGCCATTTAAAGCGGTGGAAGAACCAGGAGAATGAAAAAGTGTTTGTCAGCCCTAAGGGACAGCAGGAAAGTTTAAGGAGGTGCAGCCAGGCAAGGGTGGCCATGGCATCACTTGTCCTCTCTTGCCCTCTCCAAGGGTTCCAATGAGTCACCAGGTCTGGCCTCCCACACTGGCACCCTGGCGCAGGGAACCGGACCTGGGCGCCATGTGGCACATGTTAGGGAAGAACGTCACCCAGTGAGTGTGGGTCGCTTAGTGATGGTGCAAAGCTTCCCGGGATGGGTGGGGGTGGCGCAGAAAATGAGGACAAACGAGATCAGAGACTGCCACGTAACTTCTGTCTGTGGCAGTCGGTTCTCCCTTTGGTTCGGGAATCGTGTGCATTTTGCCTCCGTTCAGCCCTGTGTTCGAGGCTGCCGGCGCTCCGGCCTTAAAGCTCACCAACTACTGTGGAATGCTGCCACCCGGTGGTGGCGGCGGGAATTGTCTCATGTGGACCCCAAACCAGAGAGCCTCAAATTACCTTAAAAGGCGGCTTTGAAAACAATAAAAATTAAAAATATAAACCTTTGAGAGCAAGAGTAAACAACATAGTCTTAAAAGCTAAGCAGACCTGGTTTAAAGGCACATTCATTTGATGTTCGGCCAATAAAAGGAAAAGCTTAAGGTATATTATGGATTTTCTGCCCTCCTTCCTTTTGTTAAACTGTTACTTGGCTATCCTGTTTAAAAGGAAATTACAAGAACAGAATCTTCCTTAAGATCTGAGGTATCCCTGACTGAGCGAAACATAGCTTTTTAAAAATTAATGTACCTGTCTTTGTCTAACAGGAATGTAGAGGGGTTTTTTTGTTTTGTTTTTAATAGCTTTAACTTGTGTGTGAAGCTGGGACGGCTCAGCAGGATCAGCTAGATGTGTGTGGAAACCGTGTTTGGGCGCCTTGGAGCTGACTTCTAAGACTCTTGTTAGGGACGCCCTCCTCGCCCTCGGTCCATATAATTGACCTTTAAGTTAGAGTGAGTTTTTTTCTCGTGGCCCATAAAGGGGAGAAGGAGAAGCAGGAAAGTGGGGATTCAGGGAGGGGGCTTTGCAAGGATTCTGGGCCCAGGGAGTGTGGCGGGATCTCAACATCTAGAGGCAAGCTGTTAACACGGAGCCTGCCTAGAACAGGTCAGCGTGACGCCATGACCCCCCTTCCAATCGTCCCCTTCACAGTGGCCCTTTCTGACCAGAAACCAAGGCTCACCTACGCTCCTGCAGTCTTACCAGGGCAGCTCCCTTTGAGCCTTAAGCAAACATGGGGGCGCCAAACAAAGTGATGAATTTAAAACAGTGCCTTTGGGGCAACTCCTCTGAGGAGCGGTCAGAGTCCCGGGCTTGTCTGGGTCCCCGAATGCTCTCTGCCACAGGGCTCGTCCCAGGTGAAGGGGCAGCCGGCCTGGGTGAGGAAGCTCTGAACGGGGGCACACTGCAATTGCCGAGAGGGTTTCCCTGCTTCTCTCCCCCATGGGTTGTCAAATAAGTCATTACGCTCGTGGAAGAGTCTCCTGAAAACGGAGCAAAGAGCCCCAGAACCGGTGTCCCCCCTCCCACTGTGTGATGGGTTCTTTCAGGCACTCTGTGTGCCCAGGACCTGTCCCGCTCCGCCAGGCACCTTCTGTGCGGCGTGACTCCCACAGTCATGAAACCGGAAAAGATACCACTGAGAGGTTTTCTTAGGCTCCGCCGAGAAAGAAATGCCAATCAGCCATAAAGTAGGCAATAAAAAGCTTTACTGGGGTTTGTGCTCCCGGGTGAGATTCCACGGTCTGTAGGATGAGGCCTTGGAAGTCACGCCCAAGCAGGGAATGTAGTGGGGTTTTCTTTTCATTGACTCCCTGTGGGAGCTGGGGATTGGTGCCCTCTGAACAAAGCAGCAATACAGCATTGGTGGTCTCTTCCTCGGACTCAGGTTACTGTGAGGATGTCTGTTTTGGCAAAGTCCAGCAGGAGCTTCCTCCTATCCCCGCCCACCCTAACATTCCGACCTCTTTGATAGGATAAGGGGTGTCGTGTTCATCTGGCTGCTTCTTGCTGTCAGAGGGGGATAGAGGGGAGGGCCTAGAGGTCAACTGTTTCTAGTTTGCTAGGGAGGGGCGAGTAGGTTTGTGTCTTCAGCAACATCTGGTTAAAAGTAATTCTGGAAGCTTTGCGAATTCTTTCCTGGAGGAATGTCAGGAAACAGGGGCCAAGCATTAATAGTATACAGATTATTATGATTGGCCCTAGGACGGGGGCCAGGGTGGTAAAAAATAGGAAACGCCATCACAGGGTTATTTCAAGAGTGGTGGGGTCTTGGTGTAAGCTGTGGGGTCAGCATAGTCGGGAAGCAGGGGAAGGCTGAGGAGGAGTTAATGGTCCGCAGCAGCGTTCCATTGCACCAGAAAAACATACCTGGGGGGCTGGTAGTGGTTCCCAATATCTGCACGGTCTGGTCACATGGGGAAGCACCTGCAGTAGTGTAACATACTTTGGGACTGTTCATTATGTTTTGAGAGAGAGGTACATCCTTTAGGAAAAAAGGTGTCGGGAAGTTTGTGACCTTGAGGGGAGTGGGTATGGGAACTGCCGCAACAGGGGAGCGGTCAAGAAAAGCACACAGGAAACAGTCGGTGATGTTTCCCATGTCAGTGATATTGAAGAACTGAATTCCTTGGCGTATGAGGCTTAGCCAAGAAAAAGGGGCACTCCGTTTTCTTTGTTGGATCTGTGTTTGCAAGGATTGTTCATGTGTTAATATGGTGTCAGTTAATAGGGTTGCATTCCATGGTTCTGGAACAAGAGTTTGGTATATTTCAATAGAACTCTGGGGATACAAATATGAGAGGCTTTGGTATAGTTTTCCCTTCACTCCCTGTTCCCATCTGGAGTCCCATGGATCATAAATGGTAAAGCGCCACGACTGGAGAGTATCTGCATCTACAATAGTGCAAGGGGCGGCCTCCATATGTGTCTGGCCAGAGTTTGCACTTACTTTTTGTCTGGTCATAGAGGAAGCAGAGAATGTGCCATCCATGCCGGGCAGTCCAGCTGTCTAGCCCTCTAAAGCTACTTTTGGGAGCAGAGAGACGGATGGATATAGAGCAACCAGTGGGAGGGCAGTCCGCAAAAGTGACAGAGTGAGAATTTACCTGTCTGTTTTTGCAATATGTTTCACGTACGAAGAATCTCTAGATGTATTTGGTTTGTAGGTTTGGAGAGGGTTTTGCCAGGGATGGGTAAGCAAGAAGGATGAGAAGGAGGATTTGTAGAGACTTCATTGGGAGAACCTGGAGTTTTAGTAAAGTGGACTCGGGTATCTCCTATGGGCTGTGCTGACCACTTTCCTGAGGCAGGGGCCAGCTTAAGGTGGGAGAGGTGGACCCACACTGGCTGACCCACCAGCTTTGCTGCTGTGGGAGTGGTTAAAATAACAGTATGATGCCCCATCCACTTGGGCTGGAGCAGTCCAGGTCGGAGTTCTTTGAGTAATACCTGGTCTCCAGGCTGTAGGAGAGTGCCTGGGCCTGTCTCCGGACACCCCCCCCCCCCCCCGCCCAGGAGGAAGAACTCTGTCTACGTGTTCACGGAGAAGATGCCGGAGGAGAGAGAGATAGGGCAGATAGGAGGCCAGAGGAGGAGTATATACTGGCAGGTTATGGTTAATAAGGAAAGGGCGGCCGTGCAGTAGTTCAAAAGGGCTAAGTCCTGTTGGTATGTTTGGTTAGGTGGGTTTTCAGGATACCATTAGCCTGTTCTACTTTACCGGAAGACTGGGGATGATAAGGGATGTGCAGCTTCCCCTCAACGAACAGGAGGTGAAATTCCTGTAGATGGGAAGGGCTCAAAAGAGAGAGTGCTCGGTGGGATAGCAGGTCTGTAAGGCGATGAGAGGAAAATACGGTAACAGGTTGGCACAGAGTGAGTTTGAGGGCTTCTTTCCCGAGTTCAGCTGCGCTCCCTAACACCCAGAGGCACGGCTGCCATCCACGTAGGGCAGGATCAAGCTGTTTGATAAGTAGGCAACTGGGCAGTATGTTGGGCCTCCGGGTTGAGCTAAGACTCCCACCGCAATTCTCTGTCTCTCCTCTGTAAACAGATGGAAAGGACGGGAGGGATTGGGAAGACTCAGGGAGGGGGCCTGTAACAGCGTGTCCCGCAGGATGGTAAAGGCTTTTTGCACTAATTTGGGGGATGTGAGGGGGTCAGTAGGAGTGTCTTTGGCTGCTTCATACAGCGGCTTGGCGTGTAGGGCAAAGTTGGGGACCCAGTGTCTGAAAAATCCAATTAGCCCCAAGAAAGATAGAATTTGATCGCCTGTCGTAGGTGGTTGGAGATTGCGGAGGAGCTGAGTGCGGTCCACTGTGAGACCACGTGAGGTAGGCGAAAGGGTGAGACCTAAGAAGGTGACTTGTTGGCTTGACAACTGAGCCTTGTCAGGGGAGACTCAGTATACTTTTTGGGCAAGGAAGTTAAGGAGATCTGCAGTATGTGGTCTGGAATTTTGCAAAGTGGGGCTGCAGAGAAGGAGGTCATCTACATATTGGAGGACTTTGCTGGAACCTAGGTCACAGGAGCTAAAGCCTGTGACCAAATAAATGGGGGCTATCTCTAAACCCTTGTGGCAAGACTGTCCACGTGAGCTGTTGTGACAGAGCAGTGTCAGGGTCTGTCCATGTGAAGGCGAAAAGAAACTGGGACTCTGGGTGTAGTGGGATAGTGAAGAGGCATCTTTGAGGTCTAGAACTGAGAAGTGGGTTGTACAAGGAGGAATGTGAGAGAGAATAGTATAGGGGTTAGGTTTCCATGATCTGAAGAGTGGTGCCTAATAATTGCAGAACATCCTGTCCTAGAAGTGGAATAGGGCAGGAGGGTATGACAAGGAATGAATGGGAAAAGGGAAAGCTGTCCAGACTGCAGCTAAGCAGGGGGGTTCGCCATGGGTTAGATGGGGTCTCGTCAACCCCCATGACCGAGATCTGGGAAGGAGTAAGAGGTCCTGAAAGAGATGGTAAAACAGAGTAGGTAGCCCCCATGTCCACTAGGAAAGAAATGGACTTACCTGCTACCTGTAGCGTTACCCTGGGCTCAGCGAGGGTGATAGGGGTCTTCGAGGCTGGGCTGCTTCAATCACCTAGGAGTCCGAGAAGTCCCGGAGTGACCAGGGAAGAGTCCGCACCTTGATCAGCTGGTCCCCCGTGTGGAGACACTGGGGACGAGCTTCTAAGGGGACAGGCATCCTTCTAGTGGCCAAGCTGCTGTCAATCAGGGCAAGGCTTCCTTGGTGGCTAGGGTTGAGGACACTGGCGAGCCTAGTGCCCTTTTTTTGCCACACTTGAAACAGGCCCCCCGGTGGGGTGTTCTTTGGCCCGGACTTAGGCTTCACCCCTGCGCCAGTGTTTGTCGCCGGCTGCAGGGCCGCTAGTATGGCCTGGGTTTGTAGGGCTACCTTTTGCTGTAGGCGAGCCTGGTGGGCATCCTCAGCCTCTGCTTCCCGGTTATTGAAAACCTTAAATGCCTTACTTACCAGATCTCGGATGGGGGTTTGGGGGCCATCCTCAGCCTTTTTCAGTTTCCTTCTAATGTCTGGGGCTGACTGGGAGATAACGTGAGTAGCTAAGACAGCGGCCCCAGCATTAGAAGCCGGGTCGAGGCAGGTATGGAGCACCATTGCCTCGGTTAGTCTGTTGAGAAACGGCGCTGGATTTTTCCGGGGCCTTGGGTGACCTCTCTGAGCTTACCGTAATTGACTGCTTTCTGGGCAGATTGGTGCATACCTGCTGTCAGGCACTTGACCATTTGGTCGCAGCATCTCCAACCCGCCTGTCCTACCTGGTAGCCCCAGCCTGGTTCTGCCTCTGGCATGGCTTCAGCCCCTACTGGCATGAGGGGATTGGTGGTGTGGGTTTGGTCTGCATGAGCCCTAGCTGCAGTCCAGACTCGGTTGCGCTCATAGTGGAAGTTAAAATGATGTGCAGGTCATGCCACGTGGGGTCATAAGCCTGGGCTAGGTACTGGAATTCCTTGATAAAATTGGTAGGGTTAGTGGAGAACGAGCCTAGGCGTTTTTCAATTGAAGAGAGGTCAGCTAGTGAAAAAGGAACATGGACCCAAACTACATCTTCTGCTCCTGCCACTTCCCGGAGGGGGCAAATGCAGGAGTCTAGGGGCTCTAGATCCAGGTGGGAGTGAGTGTATGAGCTGACAGGGGAAGAAAGGTCTTCAGGGGGAGGGGGAGAATCTCCTTGAGAAGGGGGAGCCAGGACTGAAGTAGTTGATGGCAGGGACTGATGAGGAGGAGGAGGAGGAGGGGTAGCAGGGTCTTCAGGGGGACCAGAAAAGGGGCAGGAAGGCTCTGGGGCAGCAGGCTTAGGAGGCTGGGCAGGGTCAGGGTTCCCTCAGGCAAGGAGAGCTTGCCAGGGAGCCGGGTTGGAGCGCAAGGCCCAAAAGCTCTGAATGTAGAAGACCTCAGAGCATTTGCCAGTCCGTCTGCAAAAATTATTTAGGTCAGTAAGGGTAACAAAATTAAAAGTGCCTTTAGGAGGCCAGGTCTCACGATTACTGAGCTGATATAATGGCCAGGCCATAGTGGATAGAAAAATCAGCTGTTTTCACTCGAGTCCAAGATCAGTTACTTTCAAATTTTTCAGAAGGCACCCTAGAGGTGATTTAGGATCTGGCTTGGACTCCTGCCCCGCCATTCCTGGTCCCACGAGGAGCAGCAGATGGGAATCGGTGTCCCTCAACCCAATCTGCTGATCCAGTCGGTAAAAATGAGAATCTAGGCCCAGGGACGTCTCCTCCGGTGCCTAGAGCCTCTCAGTGGAGGGAGGGCCGTCCCTCCCAGAAGGGTCACCCCGACACAGCGCTGCGATTTGGTGGAGAGCAGTCTCTCCAGCAGACAGGGGCCCGGAATCAGTGTTCAGGGACCAGAAACTGAAGGGCAGTGGCACTTACCCTGGTTCTTTGTCTGGACTAGTGGGGCGGCCATGAGGCTTTCTCGGGGAGCTGAGAGAGGAGCGGTCTTCAGCAGACAACAACTCCTCCCGGGTTTCGGCACCAAATGAAAGGTTTTCTTAGGCTCCGCCGAGAAAGAAATGCCAATCAGCCATAAAGTAGGCAATAAAGAGCTTTATTGGGGTTTGTGCACCCGGGTGAGGTTCCCTGGTCTGCAGAGTAGGGCCGGGGAAGTCACGCCCAAGCAGGGAATGTTGTGGGGTTTTATTTTCGTTGGCTCCCCATGGGAGCTGGGGATTGGTGCCCTCTGAACAAAGCAGCAATACAGCATTGGTGGTCTCTTCCTCGGACTCAGGTTACCGTGAGGATGTCCGTCTTGGCAGAGTCCAGCTGGAGCTTCCTCCTATCCCCGCCCACCCTAACAACCACTGTCTGGCCTGCCTGTCACTGCCAACCCCAAAAAGCAGAGACAGCGATTGAATCTTCATGGGTGCTTTACTCAGATGGCCGGCGGTCCGAGAAGTCAGCAGGTTCATATGGTAACAGCCCATCTTAAATTCCATTTTTAAATGGCCCTTTTTATAAGGAGAACAAAATGTAGGTAAGGGGTTTGGAATTCAGGGAAAAGTTAATTGGCTTAAAAAAACCTTCAGCCCTGGCAGTGGTCTGCAGCTGTGTCTCGGGTGGTGGTCATCTCACGCTGGAGCAGGGTGGCTCAGATACCATCTCGAACTGAGGCACAGGGTGGAGCTGCCTGTGGTCTCCTGGAGGCAGGGCGGGTCACACTGCGGGTTCTTGGAACAAAGCTTTTACACCCACGGATTACTGAGCTTATCAGCTATTACTTAAACTAAAGTGTTCCAACTCTAAGTCCCCAATCAAACAACAAGTCATCAGCGGGTGATCCACTCTGGAACAGCACACGATCAGCCCGTGAACACCACGCGATGGGTGCATGTGTGGCACGTGACTGGCGGGTAAAAATGGGTGTGACACGTGATCAGCGTGTGAATGGCACATGAGCGGGCATGGGTGGCACTCACGATTGGTGTGTGGAAACAGCACATGAATGGCATGTGAAGATGCAACCAGAAAAAATGGCGACATTGGAGCCGCCTGTCTCCAGCAAACCCAATAAGCAGTGACAGCAATTGACCCTTTATGGGCGTTTTATTCAGATGGCCGGCGATCTGAGAAGCCAGCGGGTTCACACCCCAAAGAACCGTCTTCCTTTTTCTTTCCAGGCCAGACTTTTAAAAAAAGATTCTATTTATTTATCTTTAGAGGAGAAGAGAAGGGGAGAAGGAGAGAAATATCAATGTATACTTGCCTCTTGTGTGCCCCCTGCTGGGAACTGGCCTGCAACCCAGGCATGGCCCGAGTTCAATCCACTAAGCCACACCAGCCAGGGCCCCAAGCCAGACTTTTTATAATGGGGAATAAACAAGGTGTGAGGGCTTTTAAAATTCAGGGAGAATTCGGTGAAAGAGACTGCCGCGTTCCTGTCCTGGGCAGTCAGCTGTTCCCAGAGTGTTGTCTGCCGCTCCCTGGAACACACAGGCCCAGATGCCTCCATTGTCCCCCAAGAGGCTGGCTGTCTTCCCAGGAGCCTCCTCTATCTGTAGTTTCTGAAACAAAATCTTTAACATATGCATTACTTGCTAGGCTTATAACTATTTACCTTAAACTAAAATTTCCCAACTCTTAGGTCTGCTGTCAGTCTGAGCCAGGAGCTCTCCGGTGTGCGGGCTGCGGCCCTGCAGGGGCGAGCTCTCAGATCTGCTCACAGCCCATTTGAACACACCCCGTCCTGGAAGGTGCATTCCAGTCGAGGTTGGACGTGACCTGATTTCCTTTCATAAAATGTTTGCTATTTTTCTGTCTCCTTTTGAACAAAAACAATTATATGCTAATTGTCAGAGTGTTTTGTTTTCATACTTCGTTAAATACATAGAAAAAGTGCAGTTGTGCCGTTGAATGTAATCAATCACGTCTGATTTTTATAGATGATACTTATTTATTCCAGAAAGCTATAGAGATGTGTTCAATACACATTTTCCCAAATGGTGTGCTTCAGAGGCCTAGCTTCATAAATAGCGGAATTTTAACTACACTATACCCAGCACGCTGCTAGGGAAACAGTAATAATTACGTTAGATGTACGTGACTTTGTCAATGCCTGCTTTTAGTCACTGCGTTTTGCCCCATGTAATGATTGCACAGCTGTGTGTTTGGCCCGAACTTTCAGGAAAAAGAATCTTTCGTTTTAATTTTTTAATTCAATTTTTATTTGTTTATATTTAGAAACGAAACTGATTATCGTATACCGGGGTATTATTTTGCATAAGGATATCATCATTGCTTTCTAGAGTGACATATTTAATGCGTCAGCATAAGTAAAAGAATTAAAAACATTTATATAGATACGGAATTGGTACTACCCATGTTTAATGCACATC
Source organism: Sturnira hondurensis (assembly GCF_014824575.4). Taxonomy (NCBI): domain Eukaryota; kingdom Metazoa; phylum Chordata; class Mammalia; order Chiroptera; family Phyllostomidae; genus Sturnira; species Sturnira hondurensis. Next base: position 962,900 of record NW_028080496.1, on the reverse strand, counting down.
CTCATTCCTCCCTTAAAAACCTGGGCAAAAATGTGCTCAGTACACATGGCAGAATGCGGTGTATCCTACAAGATGTGCTCTTGAAGTTATTTCTTAATGGTTCTTTTAAAATAATATTGTTCAACTCTGGCTGGTGTGGCTCAGTGGATTGAGCGCTGGCCTGGGAACTGAAGGGAATCGAACTGATCGGTTCGATTCCCAGTCAGGGCACAAGCCTGGGTTGCAGGCCAGTTCCCAGTAGGGGCCGTGGGAGAGGCAACCACACACTGATGTTTCTCCCCCAGTCCTTCTCCCTTCCTCTGTCTCTAAAAAAATTAATAAAATCTTTAAAGTAAAATAATAGTCTTCAAAATAAATGGAAAATAAAGTTGGTCCTTTCAGGCTCGACCGGCTGGGTTGCTGACGAGGACAGGTTGTGCTCACTGGGTTATGTAGCAGACGTGCTCCATGATCTCGATAAGCTAACTCAGCCGTCCAAAATAAAAATATGTTATAAGGCAGTAAAATAATGAAGACATTTAATAAAATAATGTTATGTTGACAAAGATATATGAAAATTCCCATTTTCCTGCCTTTCCTGATTAAATAAGGTGCCAATAAGTGAAGAGGTGGCAGGTGTATATAATTAAATTGTCATTTAACACACTTTTGGGAAGGTTTTTTGGTTATAGTTCTCAGAAATGTAAATAAGGAATAATTGTAATGAATGGGTAACATCATTTGCATAAAAGGTGGTTTTAAATTATGTGATTTCAACAGTATTGCAAGAGGACCTGGTCAAGTCATCAGCTGAGTATTTAATGAAAAACAGCTTGTGATAAGGATACCATTTTTGACATGTGACTCGGAAGGAGTTCCAAGAACCGAGTGACCAGTCTGTAACATAATAGCTATTTCCACTGACTTATTTCCGAGAACAGGTTTCTCCGGAAACTATGATAGTTGCATCTATAGAAATGGGAAAGAGAAACGGAATAGATGCTAAGGCATGTCTCAATTTAATAGCAGGTGACATCCGCCAATGGAATAAGGCATGGTTTATAAAAAGCCACCCATCTTGTTAAGAGATGTCCTTTCAGCAAACTCTGCTTCGTGTGTTACTCTCGGTGCGTAGGTGCCTTTGCTTGCTGTCCCCAGAGAACCCTGTTCTCCCCACGCGGCCCCCTGTGCCCCTGTGTGCAGACGGCTGTGGGATGGCCTCTCCCCAGGGGAAAGTGAGGAGTTGCGGTGTGTGTGATGTCTCAGAGGTGGCCTGTCTTCTCCGTTCCCCTCGCTGGGTCCCACCGAGATGGTGAGGACTGAGTCTCTGAGTCCCTGGGTGGAGGCAGAGCCATGCAGACCAGACACGCGCTTGAGTCTGGTGGGTGTGCGGAGGATCAGTGTGCATGGTGGTGAGCCCCCCTGGGACGTGGGGGTTTGTTTAAGCAGCCATAACTTCCTTAAATAGCACAATGCTTAATAATTACCTGAACTGTAATACATCTGTGTTGCTTTTTTCAAGTGCATGCTGACAGTGAATTGTACCAGTAACCCAATCCAGAAGAAAGTTTTAACACTCAGAGGCTTATGGTGATAGGGAATCGTTCCAAAATTCAGTTCCGTGTCTGTTCATAGTTTCGACAGAGAGAGTTTGGTTGCAGTGATCAACAGATACAGACATGAGTAACATTAGGCCGAGATATGTAGTTGAATGGAACTAGCAATATGAATTCATGGAGGAAAAAAATGATATAAAATTGCCTAATGTTAAAGAAGAGTTGGTTCATATGCATTTTTCAAAGGATGATGGTTTGCCGTAAGTGGCTACCAGACTCTCCTCTGCTGCTTGCTTAGAAGTATTTAGGACTTTAAAAATCTGCGCGTCGCAGCACAGGAACACGGTGCTAGGAAAGCCTGAGTCAGGGCGTGCTGAGTCTGTGTGGAGTTGGGGATGTCTTTTCAGTGTCTCCCTACTCAGCCGAATGGCTGGCTCTCTGGGCGGCCGCCCCCACGTGAGTGGCTCTGCACAGGGAAGGCACCGCACTGCCCTCCGAAACACCCCATCCTCCACACCTGCTCACGTACAAGAAAATTGTTACAGAAAATGAAGCGACCAGACAACGAGGGTTCAGGAGCACGATCTTTATTACATGCATGGGCCCAGAGGAGAGTGACCTCCAAATTCTGAGCCCTGAACAAAGGGTTCTTGGGGTTTATATAGTCTGCAGGGTCTTCCTGTCTACGTGGCAAGCAAGTTACAGAAGCGGAATGCGGAAGTTAGTTCTGGCTACGGGGCTTATCTTAGTCTTTGGCAACATCCTGTTATTTGCTTTCTCAAACGCCTGGCTAGCTCTTCCCCAGGGTGTTGGGGGTTGGGTGAACAAAGGTTTTCCGTACCATTCCCCCCTGTGGGTGCTTAGACAGCGCTTTCATCTGTCTCAGCATCCAATAATGGGACTCTCTGCTCTTGTGACGAAAGAGGGTGGTGGAGTCAAGGGCTCCTGCGGTGGGGCCTGATAGGGAGGCGGCTGGTGAATAACTAATTCATCTTCTTGGGCCTGATCCTGGTGGATGGGGGGCCTGACTCTAGTAACTAATATGGCCAGGGTCCTCTGTCCCCAGGGCCGCGCACAACCCGTTCTCAGGCGCACTCTGCCCGAGGTCCCTTTGGGACGCCTCTGAGTTCCTGCACACTGGCTCAGCCACCTGGGCATGTCCTGGGCTAATTCCTGCCATCTGTCTATATAGGGGTATTGGTCGGGGTGACCTGGCTTCCCTGTAACTATGAGGTGAACTGCTCTAATGGTGGACAAGTTCAAAGTCCCCTCGGGGGGGCCAGCCGACTCCAAAGGTCGGCCATTCTGATGTGCAGAAAGTCTCGAGTTGTTCTGCATTCAGCGACGGGTCCTGCCCTCTAAATTTACTGAAGTTCTGAAGCATACAATCTAGGACTGTGGAAGGCCCACCTCCCATGGTCTTCCTCCTGCTCGGTGCAGACACACAAAGGGTGGGGTTCACTCGCTCGTCCGCCTGGCCTGCTCTCTTACGGGACGAAGTCGGTCTTGGCTGAGGTTGCCCCAGCAGAATTCAGGGTTAACTGCCAACCGTTATGCCGTATGACCTGACACAGGAACCGCAGGTTGGGACCCAATCTTGCTCCGTAGGTTTTTCACCCATGGAGCCACAAACACACACACTCTCACTTTCACTCTCAGACACTCAGAAGTTAAACATTCCCTCCCCGAGTGAGGGTCCAGTGATTGGACTACCTAGTCTCGATCCTCAGGCAGATCTGGGAGGACTCGAACCTCCCCTCCTGGTCTCGGGTCCGGTCCCTCCTTGAGTGAGGGTCTGATGATTGGACTCAGTCTAAGTTCCTGACTCCGATCAAATTTTCTGGCTATGAGAGGTGATCAGTCTCTCCTGGTCTTGGGTCCATTCCCCAGGGCACTTACTGATCCCCAGGGCCTTCCGATAGATCGTGGTCCGAAACCCTCACTTCCCGTCCGGAGTCTGGAGTCTCGAGTCCGGTTGTCCAGTGCCCGACCGGTCGGGGCCTGAGAAATCTCAGGGCACGTGCTCCCCTGGTCCCCAGGCGGGCCACCGGCCGCTTGGCCCGCCCTGTCCAGCCCTGTCCAGACGGCGGCAAGTCGGCCCAAATTTATGTAAGGTCGCTTCCCAGTCAGGGAACCAAATGTTACAGAAAATGAAGCAACCAAACACCAAGGGGTTCAGGAGCACGATCTTTATTACATGCACGGGCCCAGAGGAGAGTGACCTTCAAATTCTGAGCCCTGAACAAAGGGTTCTTGGGGTTCATATAGTCTGCAGGGTCTTCCTGTCTACGTGGCAAGCGAGTTACAGAAGCGGAATGCGGAAGTTAGTTCTGGCTCTGGGGCTTATCTTAGTCCTTGGGAACATCCTGTTATTACCTTTCTCAAACACCCGGCTAGCTCTTCCCCGGGGTGCTTGGGGGTCCGGTGAACAAAGGTTTTCCGTACCAAAACCTCAATTGAAAAAACACGAAACAGAAGGTATTTGGAGATGCTGTTTGGAGTGGACTCAGCAGGGGAGCTGGTCGGTGACCCCACCAAGTGTGGGGGCTGCTTTGGAGGTATCGATGCGGCCTTGGCTCCAGAGCCTGGGGTGCTGTTCCCGCCTGTTGGTGCCGGCCAGGTTGCCCCCCAAGGCAGTGGGTCCCAGTCTGAGCAGCCCTGGCAAACGGAGGGTTCCTGGTGAGATGCCCCCCTTCCCCTCACAGACATGGACAGTTATGGAGTCAGAGTGGGGTGGAAAAGAAGGGAGCTGGGACTGGGGTGTTAGGGTGTCGGAGTTCCTCAACTCTTGTGGCCTTGCCTCACCCGCTGAAACGCAATATGCCAAATGACCAGTAAACCTTGTCTCTGTAGGTCTCTGCTGCCCTTACACTAAAGTGATCCAAACACCCTGACGGTGACCAAATCAAGGACTCACCCCTCTGTAGTACGGTACACTGGAAGTACAGGGTGCTCTATTTTAGCTTGCATGAAAATGGTTTTTGTGAAATCAAGTTTTAAAAGGGTGGGTCCCCTGACGTGGAAGTGAGGACCAGAGGGCATGTGGTGGGGAGAAGGCCCACTAGTCGGATGACGTGGCCTTAAACATCCCAGGGCGGCCGCCTTCCTGCCTCTTCCCAGGGATGGACGGGTGAGGGGAGGATGGGGCTGGGCTGAGCATCAGGCGCCCACCTTCCTTCTCCGAATGGTTTCTGGTCACACATGGAAGCATGTCCCCTGAGTCTTCCTGTGGTGGGGGCTTTGGCCCAGAGAGTCCCCTCTTTCCCCCAGCTGCACAGACCAGAGTCCCTGGGACCAACGAAAAAGGATGGAGACCCAGCAAAGCTTCCTGTTTTCTGGGCAGAAAGAGATTACGCACAGATGGGACCTGGTGCCACATGGTGACCTGGGGGAAGCGGGACAAACAGCTTTTCCACCTCACAGTCCAGCCCCAGGGCACTGGGGAGTTGCATCTGGTATGACATGGGCTAAAATGCCAGATGGACGCCAGCCCAACTGACACCGACTGTGCTCCTATGACCAGCCCTTCGTCGGGGCCTTTGAGGCTGTGGGGCAGATGTTTTTGTAGGACGGTGTGGAGTTCTGGAGGCCATGGACGCTCTGCATGAGCCCCTCATTGCAGAGGCACAGGATTAGCAGTTGGGGGCGGGCTCTGGGGTGCAGGCTTCAGAGGGGGGATAGAGACCTTCGCAGGGAGCAGGGCGGGCTGTGGAGCAGACACTGCCCGGGAGTGGAGGGCATCACTCTGTTGGAAATGTACCCGGGGCCCCGTTTCTCGGCGTTCAGTGTGTGGCAGGCAGCTTGAGAGAGGAGGGGCACCCCAAAGCATGGTTGCTCTGATGTACCCGTGCACCTTGTCCATGTGCACATCACCCCAAAATCCGTGTCAATCAGGCAGGTAACTGGGCAGGCGAATGGCAGAGAGAGGCAGGGGGCAGGAGAGAATGCTTTCACATTTCCTTGGTTTCCCTTCTTGCTTTATTCGGTTTTCCATCTAAGCTGCGAGCAGTTCCAGCCGCCCCAGGGCTGGAGAGACCTGAGAGACCTTTCAGGACCTTTCCGGACCTTTCGTGCCTGAGAGACCATCTTGCTTCAGGCACGAAAGACCTCAGACTCACTTTGCAGCCGGTGAAACCCACCGGTGAGCACAGGCCCCAGGGCGTTGCCACAGGCGGGGAGCAGAGCTGGGGAGAAACTGTCCCCGCGGATCAGGGCCTATGTGCCCCCTGCAGCGCCCTCTCCTGGGCGGGGTGGGGATCCAGCTCGGTCCCTGTGTCGGGCAGACCGCAGATCATTGTCTCTGGTTGGTTCATCTTCAGACTCTAGGTGGCCTATAGAGAAGTAAGGCATGTAGTTCTTTCTTCACCGAGCGCCATAAAGTCCCTTGTCTCCACTCCCTCCTGCTGTGGCAGACACCATCAGCTTTGTATTTAAATCACCCGGGGAAGGGGGGAAGGTTTAGAGTACCGATGTCTCCCCAGCTCCTCCCCCCCCCCCCCCCCCACGGACAGGTGCTCCTGCCAAAGGTCCAGGTCTTCGCNGTGCACCTTGTCCATGTGCACATCACCCCAAAATCCGTGTCAATCAGGCAGGTAACTGGGCAGGCGAATGGCAGAGAGAGGCAGGGGGCAGGAGAGAATGCTTTCACATTTCCTTGGTTTCCCATCTTGCTTTATTCGGTTTTCCATCTAAGCTGCGAGCAGTTCCAGCCGCCCCAGGGCTGGAGAGACCTGAGAGACCTTTCAGGACCTTTCAGGACCTTTCGTGCCTGAGAGACCATCTTGCTTCAGGCACGGAAGACCTCAGACTCACTTTGCAGCCGGTGAAACCCACCGGTGAGCACAGGCCCCAGGGCGTTGCCACAGGCGGGGAGCAGAGCTGGGGAGAAACTGTCCCCGCGGATCAGGGCCTGTGTGCCCCCTGCAGCGCCCTCTCCTGGGCGGGGTGGGGATCCAGCTCGGTCCCTGTGTCGGGCAGACCGCAGATCATTGTCTTTGGTTGGTTCATCTTCAGACTCTAGGTGGCCTATAGAGAAGTAAGGCATGTAGTTCTTTCTTCACCGAGCGCCATAAAGTCCCCTGTCTCCACTCCCTCCTGCTGTGGCAGACACGATCAGCTTTGTATTTAAATCACCCGGGGAAGGGGGGAAGGTTTAAAGTACCGATGTCTCCCCAGCTCCTCCCCCCCCTCCCGCACGGACAGGTGCTCCTGCCAAAGGTCCAGGTCTTCGTGGTGTCTCGGTGTAATTGTGCTGTCCTGCGGGCCTGAGGAACCCTGAGGTGAGGGGGTCCTTCTTCTGAACTCACAGTTGGAGAAGTCGGAGTTCTTACAGAGGAAAAACGCGGATCTCCCGGCCCCTCCCGAGCCTCTGGTTTGGAATGTGCCCCGGTGTCTGCGGCGTTAAACGGACTTCTGGCGTGTGGCATGCAAACCAAAGCCACGACCACAGCCTCCCAAACATTGAGATGACAGGTCTGTCCTCCTCGGCCGTTCTTCAGGCTGTGGGGAGACCAGGCGGCACCCCACATCAGCAGGCAGCTTCTGGGACTGAGGACACAGCCATCAATGGTTTAACCCCCCGACCCCCCAGGTGATTCCAACACTGGGTGCGCAGTTAAAGGTCGCAGTTGCAACCAGGTGACTCCTGGTTCAGCTGCATTAACTGGGGCGTTGCCGGCCAGAGCCGCAGACTCGGCTCCCTCCGCGTGAAAGGACAGGCATCCAGGACAGGGGGCCGCTTTTCGAGCACAGAGGCCTTTCCGGCAACAAGTGCGCGCCGGGAACACAGACCACGTCTGGGGAGGGGGTGGGGGGCGCGGGGCGGGGCGAAGGCCGCGCTGAGACCCCTCCAGTGGCCTTGCCGCTGGGTGGCGCAGGGCCGCGGTGCGGGGTTCCCCAGGTCTTCTCAGAATGCGCCCCGCAGCTGTCCTTCCTGCATCTCAGGTCAAACGGGGGCTCTTCTCACTGCGGCTCACCCTGTGCTCCTGGCAGCTGCGCCTCACCAGCGCCCCCTTCCTCCGGGAAACACGGCCTTGGCCCCCCCCTTAGCTCTTGGGACTTCCTCCTGGGAACTAGTGACACTGACAAAGGCTAACCAGACTTGGGCACCTAAGATCATGAAGTTTCGTTTTTGCCTAAATATTAGACTGTGATCAGTACATCAGAAGAAGGGAATAGCCACGTTCGTAGTGTTTTTGTTTGTATCTTTAACAAAGAATGTCTGCGTTGTGCAAGCTGATCTTGGCAGTGAGTGGGGGCAGCTGGGTGAGCCCCCAGTGCAGGAGAAGCTGCCGGGGTGTTCTGCGCGCATCTCGGCCTTTCTCAGTTTGCAGGTAATCACTCCCATTCTGTTCGCTGCCTTTTCGTTTTGTTGCTGGTTTCTTTGTGTGGAAGGTGTTTTCGTGTGTACAGCATGCTTCAACTACATGTTACTTGTCCACTACAAAGTGGAAACACAACATCCAAGCACAGAGAAGTCAGGTATTTAGTTTGGCCTGCTGTTATAAAATCAGAAAATTGTTTGATAATTTCCCCCAAATAGTCTCCAGAATGCACTTCACTGTGATTGTTCTCATCACATATTAGAGTGGTCAGGAGACAAACTCAGTGTGTTATGAATTAATAATAGAGTTTCTTCACACTCATTGTGCTTTTAAATATTTGAATAGACTTTTTCTATTTTTCTTGGCCAACTTGAGAAAGGAAACTTAAAATAGGATGAGTCCTTCTGTATTTGATGGGCTTTGAAGATGACGAGAATGTAAGTTTTGGAATTGTTCCGTACTGGGAATAAAAATGTGCTTTTGGTTCTGTATCTGTCAGGTACATGTAGCTGCCTGTGTGGTTCAGATCTTATACATGTTTATTGGTTTTTCTTTTCAATCTGCCAATTATTGAAAGGTGTTAACATCTCCTGCTATGATGATAAACTTCTCCATTTCCACTCATGAGGTATGAGATTTAGTTATATATTTTGAAGGAAACTTAACAATTTTAAATTTTGCATGCAGCTAATATCTCTTTGGATCTCTCTTCATCTTCAGTAATGCCTTAGACTATTTTTTAAATATTAATAAAGCTACATTAATTTTAAAAAGATGAAAATGGCCTCTGCACCATTGAAAGGCCGCACTGTAATCAGCTAACCCAGTATTTCCTACCTGCTGATTAATGCAGAGCTGGGTCAGAATAACTCACACGTGCTGTTCTTGACCTGTTTCATATTTTCATGCAAATTCTTAAGAAGATGCTATTTATCTGGGTTTTATCTTAGGATTCAGGCTGTGGGGGCTCCTGAGGCATGAATGTCTTGAATGACTAGTGGTCAGAGGAGCCCCCCCAGGCTGCCCCAGTCTGCGTTCCCCCAGCGGTGTCCTGGGGTTCCCGTCTCTCCACATCCGCACCAGCACTTCTTGTTTGGGGCTTTGTGACGGCCATTCTGACCTGTGTGAAGTGGTATCTCGTTGTGGTTTTAGCGTGCATCTCTCTGATGGCTAGTCATGCTGACCTTTTCTCATCTGTCTATGGGCCCTCCATACGTCCTCCTTGGAGAAGTGTCTGTTCAGACCCTTTGTCCATTTTTCACTTGGATTGTTTTCTTGGTGTGGGGTTGTGTGTTCTTAATATATTTGGGAGATCAAACCCTTGTCCAAGGTATCATTGGCAAATATATTTTCCCATACGGTTGGTTCCCTTTTCATTCTGCTGTTTTCCTTGGCCATGCAGAAGCTTTTTATTTTGATGAGATCCCATTTGTTTATTCTTTCTTTTTTATCCCTTGCTCTAGGGGGACGTATTGGTGAAAATATTACCACATGGAATATGAGGTTTTCCTACTTATGTTCTCCTCTAGGACTTTTATGGTGTTGTGACTTATTTAAGCCTTTATCCATGTAGAGTATTTTTGTGTAAGGAGTAAGTTGAAGGTCAAGTTTCATTTTTTAGCATGTACCTGTCCCGATCTCCCCACACCATTTGTTGGAGGCTTATTTTCACTCCATTATATGCTCCTGTCCCTTTTGTCAAATATTAATTGACCATAGGGACTTGGGTTTATTTCTGGGCTCTCCATTCTGTTCCATTGATCTGTGTCTGTTCTTACGCCAGTACCCGACTGTTTTGATTACCATGGCCTTGTAGTATAGTCTGATATCAAGTATTGCGATCCCTCCTACTTTGTTGTTCTTCCTCAAAATTGCTTTGGCTATTCAGGGTCATTTATGGTTCCATATAAATTTTTGAAATGTTTGTTCTGTATCTGTGAAATATGTCATTGGTACTTTAATAGGGATTGTGTGGAAACTATAAATTGCTTTGGGCAGTATGGACACTTTGATGTCTGGGCTTCTCTGTCACCCCCCCAGGACTTGCGCTCCCTGAACACATGAGCTCTGTTGGAGACAACTGTCAACTGTCATCAGGAAAACTATTAACCGAATAAAAACATTTAAGGAACAAAAAGTACTGTCTGTGGGTGAGAGCTAGGGAAACGCGAATTCCTCACCTTCTCCAGAGTCTTTACTCCCCCCACACATACTAACCTGACCTACCTACCGAGTAAGGTTCAAAACTGACCAGGTAGGTGTGCCGAAGTGCTCGTCACACGCGACAGTGTGACTGATACTGAGCTGTGCTGGTGATTTCAACCTGGGAAACTCTTACAGTTACTTCTACTCCCAGATAGCAAGGCCACATTTGCTACAACAGAAACTGAAATACATCAGGTGTACAGTCAAGTGTAATATGCTTTTATTTAAAAAAAAAAAAAAGCAAAACAAGAATATGGAACAGGAATAATTTAACAGAATTTTAGAACCCTCACTGCCCAAATCCGGGAATGGATGAGGCGGGATGATGCAAATACAACAGAAGCTGTGCTCGAAAATGGGTTTACCAGGAAGGTTAAAAGCAAACAAACATTTAAAAAGACAGGACATTTCATTTTTAATCAGTGGAAAGAGACGAGTTCTAGACAATATCAAATGCAACACACAACAGACTACAGTTACACATTAAATATAATTACCATCTATACATATGCAAAAATATAAAGTTCTATTTCATACAATAAAACCCTTTATAGAAACCATTTTAAAACTAAGCAGAACTTCTCAAGTTATATGCGAGGTATAAGTCCCTCTGTAGGTTCCTTTAAAGGTTTTAAAACAAAATGCTAAATCTAAAAACTGATGTCCTCTGGTCAGTTCCCAATTTAATGCTACTTAAACAAAATCGATAGCTCGATCACATACTCCTGTAATATTGTTCAGGCATCTCTACATCTTCCATTTTTTCAAGTATGGAAATAGAACTCAAAATACTCACAGTACAGTACTAAACAGATGGCGTCTTTCAGGAAGGGTCTGCTGTCATATGGCACAACACTGGTTTATTTCTTCAATACATTTTGAAGTAAGTATCGGGGTTTGGTTTGGTTTTTTTCTCCCTAAAAGGCGAAAAGTCAGATACACTGGACTGTGGTAAGACTTCCGAGTGGAAAATAACCTCATGAATCTTTTATCCCCAAAGTAACACTGGTAACAAATTTATAAAAGGATCCCGCACGCTCCTCAGACACACCCAGGGACTAAAGCTCGTCGTGATAGAAATACTCGTCGTGAAGCTGTCGGCCATAGTCTGTGGCTTCACTGGTGAGAAACAAGTCTTGGTTCTCCAGAATCTCGGCCTCGGAGAGCTTCCTGTCGCTGTCCAGGTCCATCTCATCGATCAGATGAAGCGCCTGTAACGCAGAAAAAAGGTGCTGAGTGGAGTAGGATTTTCAGCAAGGGGTTCACATTTCAGTGGGATTGGAGTTGTAAGAACCGTTCGTGTTTCTTCATGCAGGTTGCACCGTGCTTCATGGTGCAAAGTGAAGAATCAGAAGCTAAGAAGCTGCGATAGGAAGCTCACGCCCTCGGTACTGTCTCCAGAGCTACGACACCACACACTGCAGGCAGGTCTGCCTCTGGCTTCTCCCACGATCCTTCCTTGATTTCTGCTGGGTTCTGCCTCCTTTTCTCAACTCAAATCCAATTCAGGATTTCTCAAATTTAAGCAAAATGCATGTAACCCCTTTTGAGCCCCTCTAGGTAAATGGAAATCCTGTTCTTCTACTCACTGTCCTGTCAAATACATGATACAATCTTAACTTCCTGGCCCCTTGACCATCTAAACCAGTTCACAGATAAATTAAGATACTGCAATAGATTGGCCTAACTATGAGGGGGGACCCCCCCAAAATGAACAAAATTTACTTGTAAAAATTGTGTATTTATTCTTACATGTGTAAACTTCAGTCACCTTCAATATATTCCCTGCTGGATGCAGTACACCTAATGAGATGTTTTTCTACAGCTCAAAACAGGTTTTGAGCTCGCCAATTTTGATGCCTCTTAATGCTTCTGCTTTTTGTTTTGCCTCTTCCACATTGGCAAAACGTTTCCTTCTGAGGACTTTTTTCATTAAGGTAAACAAAAACAAAGTCGCTCTGGCGAGATCAGGTGAATAGGGAGGGCGAGGCATCGGTGTCACGCCATTTTTCAGCAAAAACTGATAAACACAGTGGTATGGACAGGTGTGCTCAGAAATCACCCATCATGAAATGGGCAAACTCGTTTAACGAGTCTTCAAAAGGAATTCACTGAGGTCAAACGCAGCCTCTCACACCACCACCAGCTGGCGCACTGATCCAGATGGTTTCCTAGAACACTCAGCTAGCAAGGAAGCGTGTACTTACAAGGAGCCTGCCCTCCAGAAGATGATTACAGTTTCTGAGGGGTCCTCCTTTGTACGTAACTCGATTACTTCCTTCTTTGGCTTAAAATTGTAAACTTCCTTTCTTATCAATAGCACCAAATACGCAGGGGAGGTCATCACTCTGCAACACTCACCTCTTCCTGGGCTATGCCCTGGTTGTTGGGCACCACCCAGGACAGCAGCTCCTGGGGATCCAGCCTGCCGTCGGCATCTTTGTCATAATCGTTCAGGAATCGATCCTTCTCAACAAGTATCCACTCCGGATCTTCATTTGCAGCTTAATATGAAAACAATAAGAAACATAAACACTCACAAGAATAACGCATAAGACGTTTGATCATCCCCAGAATGAAGGTTGCCCAAAGACACAGAAACACTTAACAAAAAGTGCTCAAGTACAAACTACACAGTAAGTTTTCAAAAGTGACACACGGGTATAAATAACTCTGAGTTTTCACACCGCGGCACAGCTCACCACCAAGGAGTAACCGTGTTCACTGCTGCTGCTTGTTCTGGTACCTGGTTTTCCCAAATTTGTTTGGGAACTTTGTTTATCGTATGACTACGTAAGACATCCTACGTGTTCTCACAGATAATGCCACCTGTAACTGTAAGGTGGCATTCACAGCAAGGGGCGCTTTCATACAACAATTGGGGAAAAGGGACAGCTGTTTACAGAAAAGGCTGCATGGACCAACTCCCAATTTTAAACGATCAGCAGTCACTTTCCAGTCTACACCGGTGTTTATTTTGTATTTCCACATCAAGATCTACATGCAAAGATACAAGATTTCGTGTAAAAATATTAACCTTTACTTCCTCCATCACTGATTTCGTAACAACACTGTATTTGTCTGAAAATAGAGGCGTGTCTGAGCCCAGGCACAGGACTCCGGCAGGACAGTGTCCTCAGATCTGGGGAGTCCCTCTGTGGTGCCCGTGTTGTACTGAAGTTGGCAGAACAAGTTGAAACCAGGCCAAGCTCTTCTTGTTTTTCCTTCTTTACTTCCGTTTGTCCCCCTGCCCTTCCCCACACAACCCCCAGGCTCCTTACCTGGATCCCGCCTGTAGTCACCAAGAAATTCTTCCAAACTAACAAATCCATCACCATTTTTGTCATGTTCTTCCAAGGCCTCTTGAATGACAAATTCCTGTTGCATAAAATAAATGAGTGACAAAACTTCCAGTCCCCCCACCATCTGAGTCACTCTTGCTGAACTTCTCAGGAGAAACCATGTTGATCACCTGTGCTTATGACCAGGGGAGTTCACAGACACGAACGAGACACCAAATACTCGGTACCTCTTGGCAAAGACCCTCTCCTAGGTTTCCACACACAGTACAATCGTTCCTAAATGCCTCTTGTTTACTGCCCTCACTTGTAATCACCGCTATTTGATGCCTGTTCCCCTCATTCTCCTCTCTGCCAAGGCAGGGCCCCCTCACCTGCCCCGCAGACCCCATCCGCACCCACTTCCTGAGCGCTTTTTCTCACACTTTCTCCGAGATGATGCTGTAAGTCATCTCGGATTCTAGTGGTCTAGGCCCTCACAGCTTGGCGCTGATGTTCGCGTTCCTTTCTTTCTGGACTCGAGCACGGCGGTCATGAAAACAGGTTCTTCAGAGCGTCCCACTCTAGCCAAACCCAGAGGCTTCACGGGCACGTGTGGGAAATAACACTCAAACACGAGTCGCCTGTTTCTCCTCTTCCCACACTTAGCCAACGCCCGTTTACTCTTTCTTCAGACTGTGACCAAGGTCCAGACCAAAGCACGTAACGCCTACGTTGTTATTTCACTGCTGTCACGGGCCATCCCCTTTCTCAACCTTCAGTGCTCCTAAGTCCCAGAGACGAGAGCCAGCACCCTCCACCGGCCTCGACAGGGCTCAGGTCGCTTGTCTCCACTGGATTTTGGCACTTAATCAAATGGTGCCCAGCACTGTTCTTAAACTGGGTCATGTATTTTGTGGCAAGGGAGATGTCAGACACCTCACAGTGGCAAAGAAGCAGTGCTGACGGTGCTGCACTGAGCTGTGGGGAGACATGCCCCCGCAGCCTTGGTGCCCGCAGCAGCCGCACCTGTCCGTGACCACGAAGCAGCAGCCCTGCCCCGCCCTGAAATGTCCTGAGCGCAAAGCCACAGAGCTGGAGGCTGATGCCAGGCAACAGACCTCGATACAACCATTGAGTCTGACTTTTAGAGCTATTTTGTTATTTTACTCTCTCCTCCCCAATATGCTCTCAAGAAGCTTGCCAAGTCACAGAAGGACTCAATCAACGTTCGCAGAGTTAAACCTAGAGTGCCGCCAGCTGCTGCCGAGGTGGTGGCGGGGCTCTCCAGGCCCAATGTGGCGAAAACAGTAGTAGTTCTTCGCAGCTGTGCCTGCGCCTCCACCCCCCGCCCCTCCATGAAAAGAGATGCAAAGGTGATGTTTTCTTTCTTTTTTTAAGATTTTACTTACTTTTGGAGAGTGGGAAAGAGAGAGAAATATCCACATGCAAGAGATACATCAATTGGTTGCCTCACATACCCCCTACTGGAGATCTGCAACCCAAGCACTTGCCCTGACTGGGAATCGAACCGGCAACCCTTTGGGTCTGCAGGCTGGCAGTCCATCCACTGAGTGACACCAGCAAGGGCCGATGGGTTTTCTAAGACTCAAAGTTTTCACAAGAGATGTTGTAAACAAAATAGGAGGTTTCAGTGTTACTAATACTGAAAAACCACAGAAAAATCTGCAAGTCAGGGGAAGAGTAATACTCATATATTACAGAGATTAAAAAAAAAAAACAACAAAAAGCCCTGGCTGGTGTAGCTCAGTGGATTGAGCTCAGGCCTGCAAACCACACCATCGCGGTTCGATGCCCAGTCAGGCACATGCCTGGGTTGCAGGCCAGTTCCCAGCAGGGGATTCAAGAGAGGCAACCATACGTTGATATTTCTCTCCTCTTCTTCCCTCTCCCTCTAAAAAAGTAAATAAATAAAATCTTTAAAAAACAAACAACTCAGTCCTTTACCTCCTCCCTCCCACTTACCCGGGTGGGTAAGCGACCCACCCCCGGGACCCTCCTTCCCAGGCCTAATCTAAAGTGGGGAGAACCTGGGATCTTCCAGTCTCTGAAAATTCTGGCTGCTATACAATTCATTTTCATGACTTAGTAAAAACAGGTTTTAAAGTTCTGGTCGCTCGATAGTTCTCTTAAAAATTTTCTTCCTTACCTTCATATAATCAACTTCTTCAGGATGCTCGAAAGCAATAAATTCTTCAAGATTCAAAGCAGGATCTACATCCTGGTTAGCTTTTTCAAATCGCTTCTTGTCCTTTAAATGAAGCTTGGAAGATTAAACATTGAACATGTTTAAAGGTATCATCATAAAATATCACCATAAACAATACTCTGAAAATACAAACGAGGTAAATCTAAAGGACACTTTCATACATTATTTTGTCTCCACATCATCCCTGTGAAGGTTGCTGGGCCAACAACGTCTCCGAGAAGCACAGAGCAGCGGGTTCCGGAGTGAGAGAGACGCAGATCGGAACTGCGGCAGCGCCGCCCACCAGCTGTGCTACGGAAGGCCAAGTGCCGGGTGCTGCTGGGTTCCACACGGTAACATTGGGACACTCCGACACCAAGAGCAACAGATGAACGTGTGACTATACAGAACTATTAGTAAACAGGGTCTACACAGCAGAAACCATGAACAAGATGAAAAGTGACGGGGACGATGCTCTAACCCACTGAGGACGTGGCGAGGGCTCCATCTTCCTTTTCCTAACGAAGTGTCAGCTTTCAGGGAGAAGACTGCTCTTAATTAACTTCTCACAGCTAATTCTGTAATCAGGAGGCTTGGAAACCAATAGTCCTATATTGCTAATCCTGCATTCATTCTTTTCTGAGAACTTCTGTGAATAATTTTTCTTTCTATAAACTTGCATGTATTAAACCACCTATTTTTAAAAAGCTCAATTTGAAATATTTTAGAAACTTTTAATTCATGTGTTTCATTGTTAAAAAGAAATGCTCTTCTCCAATTTCTAGGAATTAGGTAGCATTCACTCACCGAGACATTTCTTTTATGACAACTGATTTACATAGATGCTCACTTCTTCCCCAAAGAATTTATCTTTCAAACATTCAGAATCCATTGGTCAGTTAGTTACACTCACCTACTTCTCAGCAGCTGCCTTTAACGTAATGTTTCATATTTTTAAATAACTAGACGATATAATTTACATTTTACATTCGGGTTTCACACAGGGAAAAGCAGTCAAACGAGACCTGATGTGCTTTGTTGAGTCAATCGAGTTCTTTCTGAATAAACCTCTCTTCAAAATACTAAGTGCCTGGACTTCCCTATGAACGAATGCTTCCGTTCGGAGCAAAGATGTCCATGCTTCTGCAGAGGGAGTGCAATCTGGCCAATCTGCCCATGAAGGATCGCTTTCAACACACTGAGAATTCTTTAAAAAAAACAAACGAGAAACAAATAATATTCTACCTCACATTTCTCAGATTACTTAAAATAATGTGATCTCTGAAAGCGCTTTCACCCACAGTCGTCTGAAGAACACGATCTACTGGCCCCTCAAACGCGAGAGGCCAGTGCACGCAGCGGCTGCTTGTCCAAAGTGGCCAACTTCGGAAACACAGTCACACAACAGACTCCCCACCTCCTACCAACTCGACTCTCTGCTTCTGTACAAAAACCCTGTACTCTACGGGATGACAAAAAGCATTGTATACATGGTAGTAAAAAGATTTAATTACCAATCATTTGTTTTTATATTGTAACGGAAGCTCGGGGAGAACAACATTGCCATATGTGGTGGACTGATGCTTTCCCACGAAGGAACGTGTAACTTGTGTCACCAGAGCCAAAGCCTAGGTTCTACAAATCCGGACCAGCCCACATAAGGTTGTAACCCACAAAAATGAATGTTGCTTGTACACGCACTTTAGAAGTTAGAGGGACTGAGCTCTGGCCAGACAGGTCCCCAGACTTTAGTTATCCCGTTAAACTGCTGTCAACACTTGCTCCTCAATCATAAAGACACACTTTTTGGGGCATTTCACAGCTCAGGAGGGCCATGATTCCAGGTTATCTCTATTCTCTATATGGAAAGAGTAAAAATATAAGATAAAATTCAGGTATCCAACTGATTTTTGTTTTTAATAGGCTTCCATGCAGAAAGGAATTATTTAGCTATTCTGTTAGTTTTTATGATTTATTCATGGTATAATGTTTAGTCTGTAACCTGACGACTGACTCATTCTTCATCCTTGATTTTTTCCTTTGGAGAGTAACGCAACTGTTGCTGAGTTCATCTTTATACCCCACATCCACTTTTAGAGAATTATATCAAATTGTAATACAGTATTATGATGAAAACTTCATGTAGAGACATATTCCTGGGTCGTCACACTTCGCTACTGAGAAGTGTTCACTGCAGAGACCCACTTATTCCTTTCGGTTCTTAAGCTCCATCCAACTCATTCCGCAAAGGTAGAGCCTGAGGCTCGACCTGCCCTGAGTGCCCCGGGGGAGGAGGAGGGGTGGTGGTGGGGACACTGCAGGATGAGCAGACATCGTTGCAAAGAAAAAACAAGTGGTTTATGTTAATAAATCATGTATCTCTTCAAAGTGAACATTTTCTTCTCAACACCATAATCTATCACTTCATACCCGCTTAAGAATATAGATTTAAAAATCAAAAATACATTCTTTTATTTTGACGGGAGAGTGATCAAGTCTTTTGGGTGCCAAGAGAAGAAAAAAAAGAACACAAGTAGAATCTAAGAACAGCAAGATTTTCAAATACTGGATTTAACTTCTCTGCTGTTCCTGGGCAGGGAAGTTGTGACATCACGCGATGGTTTGGCTTTAGAAGAGACTCAGAACTTGAACGATGTTTCTAAAGGTAAGTTCGTACAGTCAAGGAGGACACCTCTTAGGTGGGCAAATCTCAGAGCTCGCAAATCTCATCGTGTTTGCACCAGGTGCTAAGAAAGTTCTGCAGACACTGATGGCGCGGCGACACGAATGCCCGCAGCACCGCTGACGCGCACACTGAGAAATGGTTCGTACGGTAAGTGTTACGTTCTGTGGAGTGCACCGCAATGCAGAAACATTTTTTTAAAGAGTTAATTTATGTAAAAGTATGTGCTTAAATATGGGAATGGGCCTCTTGTAATCTTTCCTCTTAGTGAATACGATATACAACAGATTGTTCAATAACATAAAAAATAAAATATTGACACACGCATCCAAAATACACACAGACACAAAACACCAATTCTGGAGACGAGGACAAATGGTACACCTGAGAAGAGATGCAAGGGTGACGCAGACAGTCACCCTCGGGCACTAAACCTGGCTTGAAAGGAAACTGCTACACTGACCAAGAGGCTGAGCAGGCGACTGGCGGCCTGGCAGCCAAGGCGGTGCAGCGGAGGACCTCGGCCCGGAGCGCTCCTTCCCTCGGGAAGCCGGAGTGGCTCGTGCGCATGCGCTCACCTGCCTGAAGGACTCCTCTTCCGCATCATCCAGAGCTGTGTTCTCATCAAAGTCGATGACACGATCATACATCTGGATGTTGTACTCGTCCCAGGACACGGCACCATCACTGTTTTTGTCATATTCA
Source organism: Sturnira hondurensis (assembly GCF_014824575.4). Lineage (NCBI taxonomy): Eukaryota > Metazoa > Chordata > Mammalia > Chiroptera > Phyllostomidae > Sturnira > Sturnira hondurensis. The sequence goes on along the minus strand of NW_028080496.1, from coordinate 943,962 downwards.
ACAAACTGCTGCTTTGCTTCTTGCATAGCATAGTGTTTAAAAGACATCTGAATCCACGAGCTGAGTTCACCTGTGTCAATTTCCCAGAGCACAGGGAACATTAGCAGTAACTGTCATACACAGAGGATTTCTAAATCTTCTCTCAAAGAATAAAAAAATAGTGTTTGCAAAGGCTGAATGAGAAGTGGCTTAGTTGGATTCAAAGAAACAGGAGTAGGAAGTAGGAGGACCTGCTGGTGTGTAAGACTCCAAAAAATCACACTTACTAGGTCAGCCCATTGAGTTCACAGCGTTTCTGTGATTTGTTCGCTGTGGATCTCCAAAGATCTTCCTTTGGAAGAATTAGCAATTGGCCAAAAGAGCACTTAACTTTGTAAAAAAATTACCCGTGAAGTTGCAAATACCTTTGCTGTTGCAATCATCTCTGGAAGCGCAAATCTTTAAGTAATGACCTATTAAAATATGCATTAGAAAAAAAGTGCTTTTCATTTATGAAAACATAAAATTTTCCTTTAAAGTAAGTTTAACATTGAGTTGAAGCCAAACAGTACTAAGGACAAAACAGATGGTAAGTAGACAAGGCCTGAATTGTAAAAAGATAATTCAAGTGACTGAAGTTTGGTCACATTTTTCACCCAGCCCATGGAGTCCCAGGTATTAGGAAAGGGCTCCTGTAGTGGCGCTGACACCAGGGGAGGCAGAACTGGAGCACACGAACCTGGAATGAATAAATACGACAGTGCACGGCACCTCCATGAAGGCATGAGGAGGAGGGGCCGTTGCCTGCACTGGCCTGAAAGGACCTCATGTTCGAACTGAGACCTGAAGAACCAGAAGCCACCCTGGGGGGGAGTGAGGGTGCGGCAGTCACCCCTGAGAGAGGGGAAGGCCGGTGTAAAGACCCTGAGGCATAGGGACACATGCATATCCCCTGCTTTCCTGCAAAGACCACCTACCTAAAATGTGTAAATGTACCTAAATGCACACACATATATTTAAATTCATTCATGGAAAAAATATTTGAGAAAACATTGCAGTATGTTCCTTTAACCATGACACTAAAACATTCAGAGGCAACTGGAACAAAATTATGGGCAGCAAATGTGATTTATGCCCCTCTTACAACAGCTGTCTAACTTGGTACCTGAAAGTTTCTAAATCTCATATATCCACTTTCAGATCAATTATTAAAAATGTATTCATAGAGTTACTTACTCTTTGCATTACAGACAAAGGGGAGGAGAAAAATATTTGCGGAAAGAGTGGTACCGCTCTACTGGTTTGGGGGGGGGTGACAGGCGAATAGAAAAGTATACACTTTTTTGTCTCCCCTGAAACTCTTCATCAGGACAGAATAGTACTTAGACATCAATGATGTCTAAAAGGTATTAAACGATGACTATACAATACACCATCTATACACATTGTCTCTGATCTTCAAAACGAGGCAATTATAATTGCTAGTTTAAAGCTCAGGAAATTCGGGTTTCTCATTGAGGACTCACAGCTATTAAGTAGCTGAGTGCACACTCCAAGGCTACCTTTGGCTTCAGAGCCTAAACTTCTTCCATTGACCTTCGCCGTCTCCCAAGAACCTGAGTCCAGTCCTGGCCCTTACAGTGCCAATGAGCAGATGCTCCCGAAGGGTCCTCAAGAATGAGGACTTATTCTAGTTTATTTAAAGAGCTCATCATGGCCAAGAAAATGCAGAACGAAACGGTAACCGGAAACGGTTTGCTCCAGCTTTGCCGTAAGGGAATGTTAATACTCTCAAGTGTTTTGTTTTGCTATCTGTGAAATGAACATTTGGACGAAGTGCCCTTTAACTTTAACTTTTTATTTTTTAAAAGATTTTATTTATTTATTTTTAGAGGGGAAGGGAAGGAGAGGAGGAGAGAAATATCAATGTATGGTTGCCTCTCATGAGTCCCCTGCTGGGAACTGGCCTGCAACCCAGGCATATGCCCTGACTGGGCATCGAACCGCGATGGTGTGGTTCGCAGGCCCGAGCTCAATCCACTGAGCTACACCAGCCAGGGCTAACATTAACTTTTTAAAAAGTTACTATTGCCAGAGCCAAGTGGCTCAACCGGTTGGAACATCAAAGGGTTGCAGCTTGATCCCCAACTGGGATGCGTGGGCTCTGAATGCAGGAGGCAACCAATTGACATTTCTCTTTCTCCTTTCCTCTCTCTAAATCAATAAACAACAACAACAACAACAAACATATCCTTGGGCAAGGACTAAAAAACTTTGCTATTAAATATTTAATTATAGCAGGCGTTTATAGACAGATACCATCAAGTCTGCCGAAACTACCTGTTCTGCGTGCTTCCTTGTATAACCAAAGATGGACCCATTCTTGCTGGGTAATAGAGTTCAACAGCTAATTGCTGTTTAAGTCTAGAGAATCTAAACCTCGATATTCCTAAAGGCACCAGTGTAAAAACTTTATTGACAACCCATCTTAAATTTCCCAGACTGAAATTCTCTCTCCCGTCACTTCATTCCACAGATGCTGAGCTGCATGAAAATAGGTTACAGCAACGTAGCTCCTATGTTTGGTTCAGAATCACCTTAGAAAGTGACAGGGTTCATCACTTGAATTAAGCAATGAGAGGCAGGTACACAGCAATTAACTAGAATATTCTTTTAACAATCTGTGCATTTCATTTCTGCCTACAGAATCTACTTAAGATCACTGAGATTTTTTTTTTAAGTAAAGGGTACTGAAAACTGAATTAAGATTGGATTCTAAGTCCTGGCTTTACCACTGATTTGAGAAGGGCATCCATGGACTTCAATTTATTCATCTCTACAAAGAAGGGTAGACAAGATGACCCCAGTGTCCCGATTAGCAGTAATAATTTGTGATAAACATAATTCACACGCAGCAGGTCTTTCTATACTTGCTTATGAAAAGAAGCAAACTCTTATAATTCTAAAAAAAGAATGTATCAAAAGAGCAATAACTTAATACCTTAAGTTGGTTTTTGGCCTGTCCCTAGGATGAATCATTTGTTGACACAGACAGAAGTCCTATGAGGAAGAGGGTGTTTGCTCATGGTATAACCACATATGTTGTATGACCATGCTGTGTATATATTATTAAAGAAAGCACTGAGTTTTACTTGGTATCCTATGTCTAAAGATTTCCAAGAATACCACAGGGAAGGGAGTTGGGGGGATAGTTAAGGGTAAAGGGGGTCAAATGCATAGTGAAGGAAGATTTCACTGCGGGTGGTGGGCACACAATCTAATACACAGATGATGTAATACAGAATTGTACGTGTGAGACCCATATAATCTCATTAACCAATGTCACCCCAATAAGTTAACTTAAAAAATAAAAGTAAGTAAAGATTTCCTGGCATAAAACCTACTCACTATGTCCTTTCCCCCCTCTCACAGTACTTCTAATTTGTGGGAACACTCGCACTGTGCCGTCAGCAGACACCCCTCTTAAATGTGTGTTTCTGTGTCCATTGTTAGTTGTGCAGGACGTGCTTACTTTCGGTGAGAAAGCCATCTGAGTCCAAGTCAATTTTCTTTATGATTGACTTCAGCCTTTTGTGTTGCTCCTCCGGGGTGAGTTTAACATATTCGTCGACTTCTTCCTTCGGGGGTAAGCGATACACAGGGGTCAAGCATTACTACCAGTGGAGCAAAATGGTGGAGCAAATCACGGCCACCGGATGCCTCCCAGTCAACACAACCTGCTCTCCAAGGCCCTTATCCTTCCACACCCTCGTTAACCCCCTGCCTTGCGTGGGAGGAAGGAGGGTTTGGGCCTTGGGATCTCCAGTGAGCGGCGTCCTGCCGGGTGCCAGGATCAGGCCACCCAGGACCCAGCCTGGTACCCAAGGAGGCCATCCTCCCGGCCCCGGCCCCGGCCCAGCCGCCTCACCTGGCCGCCCAGCAGCGCCTCGCGGTCATAGTCTGTGCGGTGCTCGCCGTGCGCGTCCCCGGCAGCGGCCGTGGCGCAGAGGAGCAGCAACAGCAACCCACGCGCCGTGGGCCTCGGGCCCAGCCCCATCGCGCCGGCCGCCGTGGACACTGGATGAGGCGGGGGGCTGGCGGCGCTCGGTGGCGCGGCGTACGTGGGGGCACGCAGCGCAGAGGGGCGGTGGCGCCGTTCCTCGACTCCCGGGAGCTGATGCTCGAGCCACGACTGCGCAGTGCGATTCCCGGGCCAAGCTTATATAACCCCAGTGGAGGGGGCGGGGCGCCAGTCTGGGTCGCTGATTGCTCTCTGCTAGGGAGGCAAGGCGCGGGAGGGGAGATCCCCTGCGGGTGGGGAGAGCCCCTGCGGGCGGGTAGAACCCTGCGGGCGACTTTCCCCCACCGCACCCCGGAAACTCTGCCAGAAACTCCCGTCTGCTCCACGAGTCTGTCCTGGTTAACCCTCAGTGAGGAAAAGGCAGGAGATTCTAACTACGGTACAGTTGTTATAAAAAAAATCTGCTCTGGAGAACCAACGGACAGTATCCATTTCTCAGTGTTCAGTGTATCTCTCTGATTTATTTCACCAGAGTAGAATGAACTAACGCACGCACATAACAAGCAAGATATTTGTATTGGATGCTCAGTCGTGACTTAATAGTTCTGCCATCTTGGCCAAGTTACTTAGCCCTTGAAAATCTATTTGCTCGTTTCAAAAATGGGCATAGTGATGAGACTACCTTAAAGAGTTGTCATGAAGATTAAATAATATAATGCATTCAGACAAATATGATGAGGTGTCAGCTTCACACCCATGTGAGTAGAAAAGTAAAGGATAATTGCATGGAAAGAATAGCTGGCTTAGCTAGGACCTAGGAAACTCTTACCAAGTAGAATACAGGTTTTGCCCCTTCTTGAACTTCATATAGATGGCATCACACAGCATTTACAGCGATTGGTCGCATGCCCTGCATGCCCTTCTGTCTTAGTGGAAGTACAATAGCGTGGTGTCATGAAGGAACACAGACAGATCATGTTTGGATCCTCGGTTTCCCTACCTCACCTGCTGTACACTTTAAATGAGTGACTTCATTTTTTAAAAATTATGTGAAAAAATTAAATAATAACACCTGTCTAATAAATTTTGTGTGGGGAGTATTCTATGTAAGGTGTCTTACCCATAGAAGGAGCTCAAAACTTTAAAAAAATTATTTAAAAAATTTTAATCTGTTGATTTTTGAGAGAGACAGAGAGACATCAATCAGTTCTGCATTGATTGAGTCTCCTATGTGCCCTGATTGGAGTCGAACCTGCAAACTTGGTGTATCAGGACCAGGTTGTAACCAACGGAGCTACCTGGTCAGGGCCTGGGGCTCAAATTTTTTTGACTTTTCTTTTTCCACCCCCCAGCAAATTCCTACTCAACCTTCCAGATCCAGCAAAAGTGTTTCCTGAAAGATGACTTTTCTAACTTCCTGCCACCAAAACTGTTGATCTCTTAGGTCTCTTTGTCCCGTCATTTTGCTTTGTCTGTTTCTCTGCCATAGCAATTAGCACAGAATACTGTGACTATTTGTTGACATTACTACAAGAACTAGGGAGCCTTGAGGTCAGGAACAGACGACTATAGGGCAGTCAAAGAAGGGACAGTTTAGACGGAGTAATCATACAACTCGAGGGATTTTTCTTGGTTTAGTCTATTAATCTTTTGGGGAGAGAAGATGTGAACATGCCAGGGTTAGGGAGAGGGGATAACTGATGAGGATGAGGCCCTGGCTACCGTTTATTAAACTGCAGTCTGTTCTCCATTCTCCTGATCCTTATTTTGATAACTGTAGTGCTTATCACCTTATCGTGTAACTGGTTGTGCTTACTGTTTATTGTCTGTCTCCACCCAGCTCCAAGAAGGCAGGAATATTTTTAAAATCTAGTTTATTGACTAACTCCAAGCACCTAGAACAGCATCTGATATGTGATAGGTGTATAAGAAACTTTTGGTAAGTAAAATCAATAAAAGAGTAAGTTTCCTAAAAAGGAAAGGGGGGAAGAGGAGCCAGAACATAGCCAACGATATGGTTCTGTCTCGACCTGGAAAAGAATATACTTGCCAGTGAGGACTCCTCCTAGTTGGTTGGCCTCAAATTCATAACCGTTCTTAGCAGAGGTGCCTAAGGCAGGCTGCATTTCAATGAAAAGCTACAGACTGGGCTGCCAAACCTCCTGCCTGCGAGTGGACTCTTATAGGAGATCCAGGATCAAACTGGACTGATAGGACTGAGGCATGCAACCAGCCGTACAGCCTCACTTACATCTCCATGGACCAGTCAGGGCCCATTTGTATAGAAATGGGCCAATCGGGGGTGGGGTCGGGCAGTTCTCCACATAAACCTGCTTCATCTCTGCTTCTTCTCAGCTGCACACTCTCAATTCCCGTGGAAGACTGGGTTACCTGGCTAGAGCTGGGTTTCCTCGACCAATAACTTCACTTTACCCTAAACCGGGGACTCCTGTGGGCATAGAGTTCGTGATAGGACCTTCCCTTGACAGTTTTCACCACGCCGACAGTCCAATTGTGAGGTAGTCTCCATTGGATTCTATGACTTCCCACCTGTTGTGACACGGGAGAGAGAAGGGTGAAGCGTCTGAACTCCCAGTTAGATGACGATGATAATTACGGTCTAGAATCTAGACCACAATTTTTGTTCAGAACTGTGATTTAAGTATGTTTTGTCGGGTGTGTACTCCACCCTGCGAGCCTGGAACAGAGGAGGGGCCGCATAGAGCTTCCCAGAGTAGTCCCGCGTGGGTTCTGGAGCGTGTTCACGGGTTCTTCTTCGGTGAGACTCGCTGTGGGGATAAGACAGAGGGAAGGGATCCAGTAGGAGAGCGCGCGCAGGGTGGACAGAGGTGGCTGTGCGAACGCAGCGCAGAACTCCAGTCTCCGCGGCCCCACCTCGCGGGCTGATGCGCCTGCGCGCGGGAGGCCAGAGCGCGGGTCACGTGGTGCGCTGCAGCGGCCCCGCCCCTTTCCCGGCGGGACGCTCGGTGTCGCCCGCGCTGCGCTGGGCGGCGGGGGTGAGTGTTCGCTGGGGTGCGCGTCCCGAAGACCTGGCGGGCCTGGGCGGGGACACTGGCGGGCGGGGACGCTGGCGGACCGAGTGACTCGCGGGACCACGGGGCGCCGTGGCGGCGGGGTACGCTCCTCCACCGCTCCCCTTCCCTAGGCGTGCGGGCGGAGAGGGCCTGGGAGCGCGGCGGGGGGGAGGGGAGCGGGCCGCTGGGGAGGACCTGGGGGTCGTCAGGGGAAGCCTGCGGGGCAGGCGGCGAGGTGTGCGGGCCGAGGGGCCATGCGCAGGTAGTGTCCCCCTCGGCCCGGGGTTTCCGGAGGACCCTTCTCGCCGGCACCACGCTGACAGGATGGCCGCCGTCCGCTCCCTGTCAGCGGGTTTTCCGCGCTTTCCCTACGCTCTGCGGGGAAGCAGGGCGAGAGGGGCTGCCCGAAGGATGAGACCCCCCGGGGCCTCGAACCTGTCAGCGCCTCCTTCCCGGCACCTCGCCGGCTCCTTCCCCCGCCATGTGGTGAGAAAGCGGGCCGGAGACCGGCCTTGGAGCAGCACCTGCTGCCGCCGGGCTCCCGGGACGCGCCGCCGCCTCAGAGCAGCTGCCTGCGGCGGGTGGACCACATTTCCCCTTCTGTTCATGCCCAGAGATTCTCCAAAAAAATAGCGGTTCCGTGGAGACATCTTACTGCATAGTAATTCCTTGATTATATTACTGCTTGTTACAGTTCATACATCGGCTTCACCAACATTAGCTATTTCATGCTCATAAACAGGCCAAGGCAGAAGCATGGGATGTTCCTTATGCCCCCTGGTATGAACGGGGAAACTGAGGCTGACAGAGGTTATTTCCTGTCCCAGGTCACCTGCTGGCACATGGTAGATCTGGGATTAAGCTTTCAGACCTGAGGTTTAGGTCTGAGCGTTATCCCCTCTGGTCTGTCCCTGGTATTTTTTTCTCTTAACTAGGACTTTCTCAAAAAATGTGTTGGGTGCCTGTTGATTTATGCCACATAGTGAAATGGTTTGAATAATACTCAGTGAGGAATTAGTCTTTGACTTAATCATACAGCCAGTTTGTAATGATTGGGAAAGTTGTTTTTGTGGAAGTATTATTTGATGGTTTTGAAAGCAGACTGCTCTCGGTTTGAATCCCAGCTCCATGAACTGTCCTTTGGCCAGTGGTTAAGTTTTCTGGTGCTTGATTTCCTCCTCCGTAAAATAGGGAACTGTTTTCCACCTCATACATTTGTGATAGTAAGTAAATGAGGTGTCATTACAGCTGCTCCTGGCCCATAGTAAGCCCTCAACAAACCCTGGCTCCTACCCTTCCTTCTTTCCACGCCATTGGGCTGTAATTATTTATTTTCTCTAGTTAACCACCTGCTGGTTTAGGTCCGTTCACCTGCTGGATTATGCATGAAAGCATAATCAGTGTTACTACAAAAATGCATTTTTAAATAACTCTGGTAACCACGGTCCGGAAGATATAGTGTTTAAATTTTTTAATTTACTGGTGTTTTAGAGATAAAGAGGAAGCGGGGAAAGGGAGAGAGAAGAGAGACATCAATCTATTGTTCTAACTTATTGATGCATTCATTTGTTGATTCCCATATGTGCCCTGACGGGGATCAAACCTCCAACCTTGGCGAAAAAGGTAGACTGTAAAAATGTTTGTTCTAGGGCTTCACCATTATAATATCACACAGAGTGCTTTCATTGCCCCAAAGTTCTCTGTTTTGTGCATTTATCCCTCTATCCCCAAGCCATTCCACTTCTTTTCTGTCACTATCTTCGTTGAGTGCTTACCATTTCTATAATACTGTCTTATGTAGGTGAAAGAGAAGATCAGGTATTCGTCCTTTCCTTCAGGCTCTTAAGGTGTCATAGAAGAGAAAAGTCTCATACAAGAAAAAGGGAAAAAAGGATAACATTTACTGAGTGTTTACTATGTGCTAGGTTTTATATATTGTATAAAAAACTATACATTGTAAAAATTATTTACATAGTGTAAAAAATTATATAGTAAAATATTTTATAAAATTAAAATTATATTGTATAAAATATATTTATACAATATATTTATATATTATATAAAATTATTTGTATAAAATTATTCTGTATACCATATAAAAATTATACGTGTCAGATATTGTTTTAACTGGTCAATAGTATAGTATGCTACCATTTAACTATGTAAAGTAGATGTTATTGTCCTTACAGAATAGAAAACTTCAGTTCCAAGGGATTAAATGACTTGTTCACGGCTGTATAACTAGTATCTAATAAATTGACTAAATTGGATTCCATCCCACATCAGTGTACTCTCATTCCCACTGTCCCATGCTTATTTCAGCATACATATATCTCATCTAATCCTTCCAACAACTTTATGAGTTGGGGATAGCCTTCATTCCCCCCACAAGCTATGTGCCCTTTTCTTTGATTCAGTTTTATTGATGTATAATTTACATACAAAAGTGCACCCACTTTTTAAGTGGACAGTTTATTGAATATCCACAACTTAATACATAATTGTGAACCACTGCCACAGTCCGGGTGTAGAACATGTCCATCTCCCAGAAAGTTCCCGTGTACCCCTTCTTTCTTTTCATGGCCAAACAATATTCCATTGTACTAGTTTTTTAATCCATCAACTGACAGACGTTTGGGTAGTTTCCACTTTCTGGCTATGATGAATAATATTGCTGTGAATATTGCTATAGTTTTTGTTTGGGCGTATGTTTTCATTTGAGGCGCTGCATTTAAAAGGAGCAAATTCACTTGACAAAGGATAAGTGATCTTGGCAGTCGTCCCAGAAGGTTCGGTTCCAGTTGCTGCTTGCTCTTCTCTGTTCAGTAGCTCTTCGTACAGGGTCAAGCCATTCTTTTTAGCGATTTCCCTGCCCCTTTGTGTTCTGTCCACTGTCTCTGCTTCGGATTCCTTTGAGTAAAGATCTGGCCACATTAAGTAGGTTCCCTGAAAAGTAGGTTCTGTTCTGTGGAGAGTCTTATGTAATTGGTAAATAAGATATTCTGATAACATCTCACTTTCTGAAAATCCCTAAGAAGAGTTTACACAGTGTTTCATGTACTGGGTTGAGATTCATTAGTGAGTCATACGTCAAAGCAGTGGAAGCATTTAAATAGTGGAATAGAGAAGGAAATATCAGAGTATACCTCACCCAACAGGGGTGAGTATTACTTCATGAAACTTTCGTTTCAGTTAAACGTGAAAACTGAGTCAGGATATGAAGTGTTTGTGTGTTTATAGTTGGTAGGAAAAAGTTTGAATCCTCTAGGTTGGGATATTGTGGATTATTCGTGTGATAACACTGCTTCTTTTCCATTTAATTTGCTTTTGAGCGACTATTTAAAACATGATATATTGTATCAAAACAGGCAGTATGAAGGAGCAGTTTATTTCTTGTTGTTAATTTAATGAGAAATTTGTGGGAATAGGATTTGTATCTTTTTATGAATAAATATGATTTCGGAACAATGTTATGACTACTAGTCTATCTATACTTTATTCTAGGAGTCACACCCCACGGGATTATGTGATGAATGAGCTTCTTGGCATAGAAGAAAATAAAGAATGATGGTAAGCAATTAACTATCTTAAACACTAACCTTTGTTTTTTTGTGTTTTTTTTTTTTGGCCTCTCTCTTTCCTTTCTTCCATCTATTTTAAAAAATATTCTTACTTGTTTTTTTTAAGATTTTATTTATTTATCTTTAGAGGGGAAGGGAAGGAGAGAGGGAGAGAAATATCAATATATGGTTGCCTCTCATGTGTCCCCCGCTGGGAACTGGCCCGCAACCCAGGCATGTGCCCTGACTGGGAATTGAACTGCGATCGTCTGGTTCGCAGGCTCGTGCTCAATCCGCTGAGCTACACCAGCCAGGGCTCTTATTTGTTGATTTGAGAGAGAAATGAGACAGAATCAATTTGTTGTTCCAAGTATTTATGCATTCATTGGCTGATTCTTGCATGTGCTTTGACTGGGGATTGAACCTGCAACCTTGGCATGACAGACGATGCTGAGCTACCCAGCCAGGGCTCTTCCGTGTATTTTTGACTTACTATCTTTTCTCATGCAGTATTTGTTCCATAAAGGTATTTGATAGAACACATTTGTGGGACAGCGCAGTGATACAGTGTACAACTGTGGTATTCAGCTTGATATAGTGCTCCTGCCATTTGTGGGACCCTAGAGCAGAGAGTCAAATGGAAGCCAGCTTCTTTTATGTCCTAATTTTTAAAAGTCATAAGTCGATCCATGCCACCAGATTGACCTGCTTTTCTACCCAGGGCCGAGCCGCTCTGAAAGGAGCAGTGCGCTCCCAACGGGGGTGGGGTGCAGGTCTCTGGATCTGGGAGGCGGACCAGTGTGGCGAAACGCCCAGGGAGCCCAGACAGGCAGCTTCCCTTTCCCCAACGCTTTGCTAACTCAGGATTTTCAGGCAGCTCTGAGTGTCTTCTTACACTGCACCCTACACCACCCCACTACAGGAAAAGGAGGGCATGGAGTTTAGAGGGGAGCCCTGTCTGCCTGCACACCTCCTGTGGGAAATGTAGGGTAGCCATTTCTAGACAGAATTAGATGTTTTTACTTCCAGCACAGAGGCTGTGATCTCCCTCCTTCCCTTTCCTTCCCTCATTGTGAGGCCTGGGGGAGTCCCAGTGCAGTTTGCGAATCCCTCTTCATTCCCGTTCACTCAGTTCCTGCTTAGCTTTGGGTTTGATACTTTGACAGGTTCAGTCTTTGAAAGTGTAGAGCCCAGAGCAGGAGTGTGTCTGCCTGTGTTCTGCATCCTTTTCATCGTAACCCACTCTGCACCCCCCGTACTATACTCTGCTTTACGTCTTAATGATGTAACAACACGTTCTAAGTTTTTGATTTTTTTTATCTGTCATTTGGGATTACTTTCCTTCTGCATGTTATATCCTGAGAATTTCCTACTGCAAGGGACCTTTTAATTATAAACTCTGTTTTTGTTTACCTAAAGATATCTTTTTAAAAAAATATTATTTATTGATTGATTGATTTTTAGAGAGGGGAAGGGAGGAATAAAGGAAGAGAAACATTGATGTGTGGTTGCCTCTTGCACGCCCCCTGCTGGGGACCTGGCTTGCAACCCAGGCATGTGCCCTGACTGGGAATCCAACCCGAGACCCTTTGCTTCCCAGGCCTGCGCTCAATCCACTGAGCTACATCAGCCTGGGCTAAGATATCTTTTTTCTGCCTACATTTCAAACATGGTCTTGCTCAGCATACAAGTCCAGGTTGCCAGATTTTCCTCTCAATACCTTGAAATAAATATTCCACATCTTCCTTTTGATCTTTTGATATTTCTTTTTCTTTTTGATTTTTATTTACTGTTACATACAACATTTACATGGTTCAAAACGTAAGCTATAAGATAGTATTCATTTAGAGAAGTCTGATTTTCGTCGCTATTCTTCCTCTTCTTCCCTTGTGGATAATCCTTTCTTTTTCAGTTTTTTAAAAAATATATTTTATGGAGGCCCTGGCTGGCGTAGCTCAGTGGATTGAGCACAGGCCTGCGAACCAGAGGATCGAGGTTCAATTCCCAGTCAGGGCACATGCCTGGGTTGCAGGCCAGTTCCCTGCAGGCCAACTCCCAGCAGGGGATGCGCAAAAGGCAACCATACATTGATGTCTCTCTCCCTCTCTCCTTCCCCTCTAAAGATAAATAAATAAAAAATTATAAAATATATATATATTTTATTGATCGTGCCATTACAGTTGTCTCATTCCCCCCGCTTCACTCCCCTCCACCCTGCACACCCCTCCCCCACCATTCCCCCCTTTGTTCATGTCCATGTGTCACAAGTTCTTTAGATTCTGTATTTCCCATAGTATTCCTGCCCTCCCCCCTGTCTATTTTCTACCTACCATCTATGCTACTTATTCTCTGTTCCTTCTTCCCCCTTCTCCTCCTCCCACTCCCCTGTTGCTAACCCTCCATGTGATCTCCATTTCTATGTTTCTGCTCCCAATCTAGCTGTCCTCTTAGTTTGCTTTTGTTTTAGGTGTGGTTGTTAATAACTGTGAGTTTGCTGTCCTTTCACTGTTCATATTTTTATCTTCTTTTTCTTAGATAAGTCCCTTTAACATTTCATATAAGAAGGGCTTGGTGATGATGAACTCCTTGAACTTGACCTTATCTGAGAAGCACTTTATCTGCCCTTCCATTCTAAATGAAAGCTTTGCTGGATAGAGCAATCTTGGCTGTAGGTCTTTGGATTTCATGACTTGGAATACTTCCTTCCAGCCCCTTCTTGCCTGTAAGGTCTCTTTTGAGAAATCTGCTGACAGTCTGATGGGTACTCCTTTGTAGGTGACTGTCCCCTTATCTCTTTCTGCTTCTAGAATTCTCTCCTTCATTTTCATCTTGGCTAATGTAATGATGATGTGCCTTGGTGTGTTCCTTCTTGGGTCTGACTTCTTTGGGACTCTCTGAGCTTCCTGGACTTCCTGGAAGTCTATTTCCTTTGCCAGACTGGGGAAATTCTCCTTTATTATTTGTTCAAATAAGTTTTCCACTCGTGGCTGTTCCTCTTCCCCTTCTGGTACCTCTATAATTCGGATGTTGGAACGTTTAAAGATGTCCTGGAGGTTCTTAAGCCTCTCCTCATTTTTTTTGAATTCTTGTTTCTTCCTTCTTTTCTGTTTGGTTGTTTCTTTCTTCCTTCTGGTCCACTCCCTTGATTTGAGTCCCAGTTTCCCTTCCATCACCACTGGTTTCCTGTGCATTTCCCTTCATTTCAATCAGTTTAGCCTCTATATGTTCCTCTGATTTGTGGCTAAAGTCAACCAATTCTGTGAGCACCCTGATCACCAGTGTTTTGAACTGTGTATCTGAGAGCTTGGCTATTTCTTGGTCACTTAGAATTATAGGCTCTGGGGCTTTGAGCTGTTCTTGAGTCATAATGTTTGGTCTGTTCCCACCTGTTAGGTATGAAGGGCGGAGCCTTGGGTTGTGACGCTGTATGTGGGGTCAGGGTCAGAGAGGGGGAAAAAAATGGTGCTTTGCTCTGCTCTGCTCTCTCTCAGATTTTTGTCCCCTCTGCGGCTTCCCACAAGCAAATTGAGCCCCTCTAGTGCTGGTTCCTGGGTGTGTGGGCCCGTGTACTCTCCAGGACCCTGTGGGTCTCTCCAACAAACTCTCTGTGAGCCTGGGAGCTTCTCCCAGCCCCTCAACCCTGAGAAAGTCTTTCCAGATGGTGCTTTCAGGCTCTAATTCCCGTTGCTGGGGCCCTAGCCTGCAGGGTCTGTCTCTGCACACATGCCCTACAGAATGTGTAATCGCAGTCAGCCAGCCGCCCTGTGCCCTCACTGGGTCCGCCCATCGCCACCCCACGCCTGGGATCCACCGACCGCCTCTGCCTCTGCTCCTAGGTCGGTTGGACCCAAGGATCTTTCCAGCCTGACCCCACTCCGCCGCCGACTCCGCCCCTCTTACTGGTCTGGTTGAGTGGTTCGTTGTGGTCGGACTTCCGAACAGTTTAATTTTCACTGTCTAGGCTGCATTTTTGTTTCTAAAACTTCACTGTCTTTAAATTTAGTTGTGGGAGGGGGCACAGTGTTTCGCCTATGCCTCCATCTTGGCCGGAAGTCTCTTTTTCAGTTTTTAAAGAAACTGTTAAAATACACATACAATTCACATCTGAATCCTTTTTAAGTGTCCTGTTCAGTGGTATGTAGCACATTCGCGTTACTGTGTAACCATCATCACCATCCATCTCCAGAACTCCTTTACCCTTGCAAAACCCAAACTCGGTACCCATGCAACAGGAACTCCTCACTCTGCGTTCTCTGCCCCCTGGCAGCCCTCATTCTACTTTCTGTCTTTGTGATTTCGGCCGCTCTAGGTCCCACACTGAAGTGGAATCGCACAGCAGTCGCCTTTCTCCGACTGGCTTATTTTAGGTAGCGTACTGTCCTCAAGGTTGTAGCGTGTGTGAGAATTTCCTTTGTGAGACTGAATGCTATTCCATTGTGTGTATATGGCACACTTTGCGCCATAGTAATGGCTCATAGTTACTAGCCCATAGTAATGAGCTAGTAACTCGCTCATTAGCCGGTGCACAGGGCGGCTCCCACCTCTTAGGTGTTGAGAATAAAGTCACTGTGAACACGGGTGTACAGTTACATCTTTGAGGCCCTGTTTTCTGTTCTTTGTGCTGTATACCCAGAAAGGGAATTGCTGGATCATGTATATGGTCATTCTGTTTAAAGATTTCTGAGGCCCTGACTGGTGTGGCTCACGTGGTTGAGTGCTGTCTCGCAAAGCGAGAGGTCACCAGTCGGATTCCCGGGCCGGTCCCAGTTGGGCCATGTGTGAGAGGCAACCCACCCATGTTTTGCTCTCTCCCCTTGCCCCCATTCCCTATCTTTAAAAATAAAGATATAAAATTTAAAAAAATTTTCCGAGGAACCCCCATACCATTTTCCACAGCAGCTGTACTGTTTTTACATTCTGACCAATAATGCACAAGAGTTCCCATTCGTATTGTATGTATCCTTGCCAACACTTTTTTTTCTGACAGTAGCCATTTTGCCGGGTGCTGTGAGTAATCATTTTTACTAGTTTTTGGTTTATCCTTTATTGCTTATATTTTCAAAAAGCATCTCTGTAAGTATGCATGTGTATATTATATATTATATATCTATCATATACATGATTTATCACATAATTTCATAATTTAGAGTATAATTGTGAGATGTACTACAAAAGGAGTATGAGTTGTTTCTTGCCTACAAATTGGAGGCCTGGCCAAGTCCAGGCGTTGAAGAGACCTCATTCTGAGAAAGTTACTCTTTCAACTTTTTTATTTTCCATTTCTTTAAAAATTTTGTTTATTTGTTTTTAGAGAGGGGAAGGGAGGGAGACAGAGAGAGAGGGAAAGGGTTGCCTCGCGTGCCCCCACCCCCAGCCCAGGCGTGTGCCCTAGACCGGGAGTTGAACTGGAACCGGCAGCTCTTTGGCTGGGGCGCTCGATCCACTGAGCCACACCAGGTGGGGCTGGATTACAGTGTTTAAAACTATTAAGTTACTACTGGCATTTCTGGAAGAATAGAATCACTAGAAATTACTAGAATTTGAGTGTTTCCTTCCTGAGAAATATGAGAAGTAATGAATTTATCTGCCAAATATATTTTATATGTTGACCGACCTGCTGATTTAGTACATGCTCGCCCCACCATATGCAGGCGTCATCCCAGCGCTCCAACAGCCACGACAAAGTGAGGAGAATAGTCGCCGAGGAGGGACGCACGGCCCGAAACCTGATCGCCTGGAGCGTCCCGCTGGAGAGCAGAGATGAGGAGGGTACGTCTTAGAAATGAGTTTCCTTGTGCTGTCAATGAGAAGGTGATGTTTAGTCCTAAACCACAGATAGACCGAAAGCTGGTTACCATTAGAAAACTCTTGAGCAAACTAGCATAGATTAAATAAGTAGTGATTTTTACAGCCTTTTTATCTGATATGCAAATGGTTTCAGGAAAATGTTGTTAGTAATTTTACTGTTTCACAAAGGAATAAATTTAGGTTTGTTATACTATTATGACCAGTGAGTTAGGGTTTTTTTAAGTTAGAGGAGATTAGATTTTTGTTTCATCACATTCTTATACAAATAAAAAACAGATATCAACATTATTTACTACAAAAGTACAACATAAAACCTAAACATATCTATGGGTGCTATGTATTATGTTTTGTTAAATTTCATTTGCCATTTTTCATGTGTTATTCAGAGCACAGAGCAGTCTGGAGGTGTTTTTATTACATTTGCTTCTATTTTAAGTAACCATAAAAGGAAAGAAAATACCGGAAAGGAAAGAAAATGAATCACACATATGTATATGACATAGTTTTGTGTATAAATACCTAAAAAATGAGCCAGTACTATTTAAAAGCTTCATTTCTGTTAATTGTGAAATAACAGAACAATAAGCCCAGAGAATTAAAACTATCTGAATATCTACAATAACTACAAAGAAGAATGTTAACTTTATGATTTTTGGTAAGGATTATTTTATATTTTTAAAACTTTCCACTTATAGAAAAACATTTATTTATTTGTTTGTTTATTTTGTAGCATCAGTTTGGGCCCTGGCCAAGTAGCTCAGTTGGTTACAGTGTCATCCTGATACACCCAGGTCGTGGGTTTGATCACGGATCACCAGTGAATGGTGGTGGAACAAAGAATTGATGTTTTTTTCTCTCAAAAAAATTAATAAATCTATAAAAAATAAAAGTTATAAAACAAAACAACCACTTGTTCTTGTTTTATGGCTGCGATGTACTCAGATATTTCTGAGGATAATAAATCAGTGTTTGAAAGTTCTCATCTGTTCTTTGGGTGGTTTTTTTCCTATTTCCTCTGGCACTTGTCCTAAGCCGGTGATGCTACTAGATGGTCTGTAACGAGAGGATGAACCAAGGGTTGTGTGTGAGTGCAGGGTTCTCTGCCTTCGTGCCCGGTCAACATAAGGGAGGTCGCTTACGGGCAGATAGATCGTGGACAGATGTTACAGTTTACTGCCTTTGTCCTGCCTTGGGGTTCTGACGGAAATTATTTAGCAGAAAGAAAATTATTTTGTTGTACATTATACATTTTTTACTCCTGTTTAGAATTGTTTTCAGAAATAGAGTGATTGTGAAACAGTTGGTAGTATCTTATTAAAAAATAGAACAAATGAGAAAGATACACGTGACTGCAAAAATAGGAAAGACTAACAACCTCCCTTTTCAAAATGAAACTGTATTTCATAAATCATATAAGTTAAAATAATGAGTCTTATGTAGTAAAGGAGGTATTCTTGATTTTAGTGTTGCAATAAAATTTGTATTGAAACAAATATTTTTTCAGACCTGTATATATAAGTTGAGATGTACCTCTAACTTGACCTTGTTTTTATTTTTTAAAATTTTATCACCCATGAAACAAATTCAGGTCCTATCTCAACACAGTTTTTTTGGTGGAAGTTTTTTATTTGACCTTGCTGTTATTTATTTAAAGAAAAATTTTTTATTGATGTGAGAGAGATTTGAAAGAGTGATTTGTTGTTCCACTTATTTATGCTTTCCTTGGTTGATTCTTCTACGTACTCTGACCGGGGATCGAACCTGCAACCTTGGCATATTGAGATGACACTCTGACCAACTGAGCAACCCAGCCAGGGCGACCTTGTTTTTAAATTGTCAGAATATCTGACTTCCTTAAGTTGATTTACTCCTCTTTTGAAAAGGCTGCTCAATGAAAGTATTCTGTTTTCAGAAATTTGTTTTTTATTCCATCAGTAGTTCAGATTGATCTTCAGTAGCATAGTAGTTTGTGTAGTTTGATTTTATATTGTATTAACTATTTGTTGATCTTTACATTTATGTTTATTCTTGAAGGAAGGTCGAAATGTCAAGCTGGTGGAAAATCAAAGAGGGCAGTTCAGGGCACTCATAAAACTACCAAACAGGTACAGTATATGCAGCTTTTCATTTTACTTAAAGAGTTTACTTTTTTAGGATATGAATATTATATATTTTATTTTCATGTATAAATTTAATGTAACTTTCTTTTTTTAAAGATTTATTTATTTTTACAGAGAGGGAAAGAGAGGGAGGGAAACATCAATGTGTGGTTGCCTCTCTCATGCCCCCTACTGGGAACCTGGCCCACAACCCAGGCATGTGCCCTGACTGGGAATTGAACTGGCGACCCTTTGGTTCGTGGCCAGTGCTCAATCCACTGAGCCACACCAGCCAGGGCAGGAGTTACATTTTTAACACTCTGTTCTGTAATAGTTGCAATTTTCTAATAATCTCTACCTACTTATCACCTTGTCAGACTTTTGTGGACTTTTACATTTTCCTTTCTGACAGAAGAGCTCCCTTCAACATTTTTAGAAGCCAGGTCTTGTCGTGGTTAATTTCCCATCATCTTTATTTTTTCTTCTCTTATCTTTTTTTGTTAGACAAAGCCTTTATTTCTACTTCATGTCTGAAGGGTCACTTTGATGGATAAATTATTCTTGGCTGGCAGTTTTCATCTTTCAGTATGTGGAATATATCATTCTTATCTAGGTTACTGGGTTTTTTCTTCTCCCTGGCTGTCTTTAGAATTCTTTCTTTATCGTTGACTATTAACAACTTTAATATAATGTGTTGGAGGTCTTTTTGCGTTGAGAAAACTAGTTATTATTCTCTTAGCTTCTTGTACGTGTATGTCCAGCTCCTTCTCCAGGTTTGGGAAGTTCTCATCTGTCAGTTTAAACAGACTTTCTGTTCGCTGCTCTGCTTCTCCGCTCGTTCTGGGGACCCATTTTCCTGGGTCGCCCCTTCTCCTGGAGGCAGATAGGTCTCAGGTCTCTCTCCTCTTCCCTGTGAGTCATTTCTGGGTTTCTGTCTCTCTCCCGTGTGGCCTGCTCTATTTCCAGTGCTTTCTAATGCGTTCTTCATCTCGTTTGTTGAGTTCTTCAGCTCCAGAATTTCTGTTTGATTCTTTCTTTATAGTTTCAGGTTTTTGGTGAAGTACTTCTTCCGTTCATTCATTTTGTGCCTGAGGTCATTGGGCTGCCTCTCTGGGTTTTCTTCTATCTCCTTGAGTGTCTTCATGGTACCAGTTTTGAATTCTCTGACATTGTGGTCGCAGTCTTCTATGGCTTTGAGTTTGGGTCCTGGAGAATCATCGTTTTCTTTTGTGTTACTGTGATTATTTGTGGTGCTTGATGGGTTTTTCCTCAGCGAGTGCATTTGAGGTAGTGAACAACTTTCTTATTTAGGTAAAGCTTTTTTTTTAACCTAATAATTCATTAGGTTGGAAATTGGAGGCCTTTTTTGTTTTCCAGTAGGTGGCACTGTGGGATGTGTTTTTAGTTTCTCTTACCTGAGCTGACTGACTCGGGTTTGATAGCCACCACTTCCTCCCTGCAGGGTGCCCTTGCTGCTCGTGCCTCCAGGAGTCGCTGGTGCCTTCCTTACTGCTGCGGGTGTCCCTGCTGTCACAGCGTAGCCACTGGGATGGTGGTTCCCCTGCTGCGTCTTGGGTCTCATCTGGGGTCTCATCTGGGATCTCATGGGACTCGGGCAATGTCCCTGTAGTATGGAGGTGGCATTGGTGGGCCGGGGAGCTGGGGTAGCAGGCCGCCTCCACTGCCTCCATGTTTGCCAGGCTCTTAGCTGTTGCCACCACGGGCTGGGCCCGGTCAGGGCACATACCTAGGTTGTGGGTTCGATTTCTGTTGGGGCGTGTGCAGGAGGCAAGCAGTCGGTCTTTTTCTCTCACATTGGTGTTTCTTTCTCAAATCAATAAACTTATTTTTAATTATTAAAAAACCAGTCTTGGGTAAAGGTAAAGAAAAAAAGAAAAATGTACTTCATGTAATAATACAATCCCTGGAGGATTAAAAAAATTTTTATGTATTGTTTTATTTACAGAACACTGCAGGAGACTGTAAAATAACATCATCCACAACAGGAGAAAAACACTTTGATAAAAGTCCCACGAAAACAAGGCACCCTCGTAAAATTGATCTAAGAGCTAGATACTGGGCGTTTCTTTTTGACAATCTTCGCCGGGCAGTGGATGAGATCTATGTAACTTGTGAATCAGATCAGAGTGTGGTAGAGTGTAAGGTAAGTTTCGCTTTGAGGCTTTGGCCACACCTGACTTGACTGTTTACCTCAGTGTGTAATACTGTGACATTGACTGCAGTCCCTGTGCTGCACGTAAGATCCCTAAAGCCATGCTCATTTTACAGCTGAAGGTTTGTACCCTTTGACCAGCCTCTCCCTACCCCCCACACCCCTCGAAGCTGCGGTTCCACTCAGTTCCGCGAGTACTTCAGGTTTTCCCTGGCTTTGATTTTTCCAGGGAACTTTGCTGGTTGCTGCTGTTTGCCTTGCCTCATTATGTGCAAGATTTGGTAGAAACCTGTCTTGATATGTAGTCCTGGGCAAGAAGTCAAAGGGATGGATACACACTCAGACACAATTACTTACAAAAAAAATCCCTCTTTATTCTCCCTTGGTGCGCCAGGTGGCACTAGTGAGATTTTCACATTCTTCGGTTTCGTGTTTAATGTCTTTAGTGGGACGTTGCTCCCTTTCCGCTGAGGTGCTGGTCGCTCTCCAGATTCACTCCCGTTGGGGAAAGGGGAGCCTGATGGCCGACCGTGACCAGTCCTGGGTGGGAACGGAGTGTCGTCAGTGAGTTGGGTTCCTGTTTGTGTCTGTAACTGGGTATTAAACAGATACACAGCATTAGCCGCTGCTAAAAATTCACTTAAAAACCTGGCCTTATAAACTACATAGAATATTACTTCATACTGCATAAAACTGTTTTGAGAAAAACCAGGAGTGATACATCTTTATTGAATTATTACAAAGGTAGCGTCTTCTGTTTCTATAGTGAACAGGGTTGAAAAACCTGGAATTCATTACCTAACCTTTGAAATGTATGTAGAGTCGAAGAATATTTACATGTTGAGACAGCAGCTGTATTTCTTTTAAAATTGGAAACAACCAGAACAGGTTTTAAGCTTAAAAATATGATTCATCAGAAGCAGGTGTTTAGGATGAACAATAATTGAACTCATCCAAAGTTATGGTTTGTCACAATTGATATTGTTACATTCAGCATGTGAAATTTATTTTTTAAGATGAATGTTTTCAGGCCAGTCGTATTTGTGGAGTGTAGTGGATCAGCGTGGTGTGGTAGAAAGCACTGTGGGACCTAACTGTAGAGGTTCTGACAGGAAGTGAGTGTGTGGGTCTAGATGATCTAGGTCATCCCTAGGTCACTCACATTAGCAGGTTGTTTGAGTTTATGTTGGGAAAGTACCGCGTTCGTTGAGGAAATCAGATTTGGGTGTGAAGTGTGCACTTCCTCCTGGGAATAAGCTTGCCCAGTTGTAATCGGGCCTCTGGGAGGAGCAGCGGAAGCTCCGGCCCCTTTCTCTGACGCTGTCTTTGAGGGGCTGGACGTGGCCATGAGACGCTGTGGCTCTGTTTTCTGGCTCTGACCCTCGACTACCCAAAACTCTGTGGAAGTGTGGCAGCAATAGAAGCTTGTTCAAGTTGGTGGGTTTTAAGAATGGAGAAGGTTTTGACAAAGTGAGGGGGTGCAGAGAGGGGGGCTCTCTTGTCCGTACGGTGCCAGGATGTTCAAAGGCTTATGCTGAGAAATGAAATCTGGGAGCTTGAAAGTAACCTTCATACACAGCTCTGCGGCCCTGCACACCCAGGACTTGCAGGTAGGGATGTAAACAGGCAGAGTAGAGCGTTTGGTCGAAGCACATGCTGGGTGCGTAGTACCTCGACTTTGTGTTTTGTTTATCTTCCTTCTTTCACACAAGCACTTCCATACATTATCTCATTTGATTAGTATCTTTGTGAGACGCATAGTCTAGGTTTTTCCTCTCATTCTAACTGTGGATGCAACCCTTGATTTGCAGGAGATTTGCTTACTAACAAGATTTGTGATGTTTGTGATTTTTTCTTCACAGCTCAGTTCCTTGTCTCGTATGCACAATGCACTCACTGATAGCCATGTTATGTAATTCACATAAGTAGAACATGGTAGTAAAAAGTGTGTTTTCTGCTTCAGCCAGAAGTAGCCGTAGATCAGAGCACGGGTTATGTGTGTAACCAGAGGAGGCTGACTTCCTCACTCGTCGTTTGAAGGAGTGCCCGTTAGGCTCACAGTCACGTCCAGTGACTTGCTGAGAACCGATATTCACCAAAGCTGTGCTCTCACCGTCAGCACTCGCGTCCCCGTCTCCCTCACCATGTGGGCAGAGGATGGGTGGAGGGGCGCCCAGGCAGTGCAGTGGGAGCCAGCCTCTCAGCTTCTTCCGAGAAGGGTTTGGGGTGGGGCGGGGTGCTCGCAATGGGGACTCTGAATGGTGCTGTTCGCAGGGTGGAAAGTGATGTGATTCACGTGCCGTTTGGCTTTCAGATGATTTCCATTCTGAATTACCATTCCAGTAGTAGCTTTAAAAACAGGCCTCAAAATCATTCTTAATACTTTAAGAGCATTCTTAAAAATCATGCTCTTAAAATCGTGTCTCCCTTTGGTAAAGCTCTTTCTTGTGTTAGGTTCCCTGTATCGCTGACTTCTCACGGGATGCATGTTTCCACCCCCCACCGCCAGAGTCACCGCTGTGCCCACTCCTGTGGCTGAACTGGCGGGCTCTGTCGCCGTCCTGGGCCCAGGGGCCTGCGCACTGGTGTTGTATGTCAGCAGGACAAAGGATGGCGCCAACCGTCCTGTGCCCAGCGCCAGTAACTAGAATTAATTACCAACCAATCAAATCCGTTGCAGCCAATTGGTAAACTAATTGGTAATTTTAGCCGTACATCTATATGTACTTATCTGAATGCCTGTACCATTACTTTCAGAAGCACTTTTGTTCTGTTCCATCCTGCCTGACAAAGTGGCCTTCCTTGCTGTGGGGGGGAGATGCGCATCAGTGACCGCGAGGCTGCTCCAGCTGCTTGTCCTGCTTGTGTTCCGGGTTCGTAGAACACGACTCGGATTACAGCTGCGTGGTACCACTCTGATCATTCCCGATAATGCGGAGCTCAACATTCCTTACAGTGGGTTGTTTAAGCCACCAAGGGTCCTTTCTCTGGGCCGACTGGCATCGGAGGTGTAGCTGCTGACCCTCTGGTCCAGTGAAGGGTGGTTTTCCTTCTCCTCCAGCACGCCCCCTCACAGGGAAACTCAGAACCCTGATGGAATACGTTATTCTGGACTGAACCTTTCTGTGCTCTAATGAGGGTGGTTTAAGTTGAATGAATTTAATTTAAAAATTGAATTAGTAGAGTTGAGAAAAGGAAGCCAACTAAATCTTTACGTTTTTCCTTTTCCTGATTGTAGAAGACTGTTATTACCAGTGATTTGGCAGTAAGGATCACCTTTAGAGGAAATAAACAATACTTCTTTGTTCAGAAGAGTCTAATTTTGAAGTAGAATATGAGTTTTGTGACTAAAGTGAGATTGGTACTGTATTTTGTTTGGGCATAATTACGTGTACATTTAATACTAGGGTTGGGCCTGATTTCCAAAGTGTAGCTATATTTTTTAAAAATTTATAACGGGGCCCTGGCTGGTGTAGCTCAGTGGATTGAGCGCGGGCCTGCAAACCGCAAGATTGCAGTTTGATTCCCGGTCAGGGCACATGCTTGGGTTGCAGGCCAGTTCCCAGCAGGGGACGCAGGAGAGGCAACCATATGTTGATATTTCTCTCCTCTCCTTCCCTTCCCCTCTAAAGATAAATAATTAAATAAATCATATTATTTAAAAAAATTTATAATGGAAAGTGTCATGGAGGTCTTTGGGTACTGCTGATACTAGAAAGTCAGTCTAAAGCTTGGTTATGTAACACCAATATGTTTATAAAACAAATGATCATTTTAAAAAACTAAATTTCTTGGGGTGACATTATTTAGTAACGTAAATCTCAGGTGTACAGCTTTGTAGTGGAACGCCTGTGTACTCTATTGTGTCTTCAGCACCCACAGTCTGCTCCCCTTCCATGGCCTTGGATGTGACCCCCTCTGCTCCCTTTGACCTTCCTCCAACCCCCTCCCCCTCTGGTACCCACCGTCTGCTGTCTGTACCTATGCGTCTGGTTTTGTATCTGTTTGTTGCTTTTTGTTTTATATCTCACATATGAGTGCAGTTTTACGGTTTTTGTCCTTTTCCATCTGACTGACTTCCTTTGCCATAATACTCGCAAGAGTCATCCATGTGGCCACAAATGGCAACATTTCATCTCTGTAACGGCCACCGAGTATTCCGCTGCACGGATGTATCACGCCTTCTTTATCCAGTCGTCTGTCGAAGGCCCCTTGGTTAAACAATTTGATTAAACAGTGAGCAGAGGACCTGCACAGATATTTTTACAAGGAAGACATACAGATGGCCCACAGATATAAGAAAAAATGCTTCACATTACTAGCCACACGGGAAATGCAAATCGGAACAATAGCGAGACACCAGCTCACATCTGTTAGAATGGCTGTTCCTGGCAAGACAAGGACTGACCGGTGGCGCAGAGTGTGGAGAGAAGCAGAGCCCGTGCACTGCCGGTCAGTAGCAGCCTCTTTGGAGACGGGTCAGGATTTGGTGCTGCAGCAGAGCGTGCAGTTACCTGTGAATCAGCGGTTTCGCTCAACAGAAGTGCATATGTATGTGCAGAGGACATCTACATGAATAATAG
The DNA here is from genome assembly GCF_014824575.4 of Sturnira hondurensis. Classification (NCBI taxonomy): domain Eukaryota; kingdom Metazoa; phylum Chordata; class Mammalia; order Chiroptera; family Phyllostomidae; genus Sturnira; species Sturnira hondurensis. The sequence continues at coordinate 918,704 of NW_028080496.1, read as the reverse complement.
CATGTAATTTGTAATGTCTGGGATTCAGAAATTATCCAAGTATTCATCGGCAGTTGATTGGATAAATAAACATTCACTTAAAGAATGCCGTTTCACTGGTGACCTTAGACATCGACAGTTAGTGAATTGCAGGTACACTCTGAAATATGGATGAACCTAGTAAACAGATGTACAAAAGAAGCCAAAAATAATATTCTATGAGCTCATTTACATGAACTTTGAAATAGGCAAAATTAAACTACCAAAGGTTAAAGCAGTGGGTACCTTGGATGGGATGAAGGGGTGACAGGGAGGGGACAAGAGGGAATTTTGAGAGACTGGCATTGTTTTATTTTCGACCGGGGTGGTGGTTGCCTGGGTCTTTGCTGTGAAGTAATTTACCTATACATTTGTGTCTTGTGCATTTTTCTGCTTATTACCCCCACAATAAAGAAGGTTGAAAGAATTGTCATTCTGGCAGTCTTAAACAAAGAATACCAGTACTGTCTCGTGGTCTTTAGATTCTCAGCTTCACTAATTTCCTGGCAAATAGTATGAATGAAAATAAAACAGAAACCAAGAAAACTGAATCAGTAGATTTTCCAGCTTCCTTCGCTCTCAAGTTCTTTTTAGTGTGAGAATGGACTATGATGTTTGTTGTTGCTTCCTATCAGGAGGTGCTGATGATGCTGGACAACTACGTAAGAGATTTCAAAGCACTGATTGACTGGATTCAGCTTCAGGAAAAGCTGGAGAAGACAGATGCTCAAAGCAGGTAATGAACTCGGGTCTTTATTGCTAAAGCTGCCAGCATTTTCTAAAGCAGCCATTGAAATTGACAGTGAACTTGACCTTAGCATCTCTCATTCAACTTAGTAACAAATATTTATTTGATACCTACGAGTGCAAGCCACTTTTTTTCAGTGCAGACATTTAACTGCTAAATATGGTACATTTTCTGCTCTCTTGAATTTGGAGTCTAACAGTAGGGTAAAATAGAGCTTATGGTACAAAAACTGTTGCAGGTGTTCAGAAAAGGGCAGGGTCGTGTCTTTGGGGGGTAGACCGGGAATGACTTCCTGGAGGATGCAAAGTATTCAAAGGGTATACTGGGTTTTTGAGAATTTAAGCATGTCGCTTTAAAGCCTGTCTCTTTGAGGTCAAATCCTCACGAGTCTTGGTTTTAGTCCCCCTCCCCTTGGATGTCCTTGACCTTGTACAGTGTATATCCTTACGATGAATCTTTATTTTCTTTCCCCCTCTTTTTAAATTTAACTTGAGTTTCTATAATGTAACCACCAATATGGAAGAAAAGCTAACTCTCCAATAGATTTTCGTTTCTTGCGTGCAAATTCCAGGCAGCCAGCAGGGGCTGTTTTGAGGCTTGGTTGCCTTGAGAAAGATTCCGCACCAGGTCCCAGCTTAACAGCTGCTCTCCAAAAGCATGCCCAGAGCGCCTCTTCCTCCTTGGACCAGTTAACAGCATTTCTCCTCCTCGCTTCCTGAGCAGCTCGAAGATACAGAGCGCGACCTTGAATTCCCTACAGGCGGCATTGTTCAGTCCACCTTCCTCGAGGTTCCTTTCACCTAGGCCTCAGACTTAAGTACAAAAGCTGAAACTGTACATATGTAGAGAAGAAAATACAAGTGTTTATATGTTGCATTGTGGATGAGGACTCTGTATTACAAAGTAAGAAGCCACAAAGGAAAATATTGACAGGCTTGTTTAATAGGAAGAAAATATGCTTTTCTAAATACTAAAATTAAAAGAGGTGCATCGTGTAACCCCAAGGATTCATAGCCATAATAGTAATAGTAGTTAAATGATTTCAAATCAGTTAAGAAATTATACAAATCCCAGTGGGAAGAAAATGAGGAAAAGATACCAATATGAAAATCCTAAGAGAAGAAATTAAAATGGTTGTTAAAAAAGTTTAGCCTCAGAATTAATGATAATAAACACATAAAATTTGAAAAACAAAAACAAGTACCATTTTACCAATGATTTTTAAAAAATTAAACACCTTGACTGAAATTTCTGTAGGAAAAAGCAGTCATTGCAAGATGCAGCTTTGGCACAGAAGTCGGCCAACTTTTCCTGCGAAGCGCCAGGTGGTAAATATTTCAGACTTGGCTGGCAGCGCTGTCTTTGTCACGAGCCAGTGGAATTTTTAAAGCCAGGTGTCAGCTGTTGGCAAGGTTGGAGGGAAACGGACCCTTACCGTCTGGTGGCAGTGTGGTCTGGTAAACCTTTCTGGAAGGTGATCAGCAGGAGATTGTCAGAAGCCTTAGACTTGATTTGGATAATCTTTTATTGGAATTTTCTTGTTTTCTGGCAATATCACTTTTTAATGAGAGAAGAAAATCACAATCACTAGATCGAGTGGAGAGTAAGAGGCACAGAGATTCTGGGGAGGTGTGGAGGTCTGACCCAGGGCAGAGGGGTAGAGAAGAAAAGATTTTTGGTGGGGACGAGCACTGGGCGTGGGCCCGTGAGGCGGGGAAGGCAGCTTCCTCCTGAAGAGACGTGTCTGTGCTCCCACCGCGTGGGGCGTTGACAGGTAGAGGAAGGAGGCTTCGCGTTTCCCTGCGTGCTCTTCATTGAACCCTCACCCCTGTGTTTCCGTCTTGATCCCAGTTCTGCGTGCTTAGGTCTCCGGGACACTGGATGCAAGTGGCCTGAATTAGTACCTTTGTACCACATTTTTAAATGTGGTTTCAGCTGGGTGAGCGGAGGCATTTAAACATGAGCATTGCGAACATCGTGTCCTTGTGCCTCACGGTCCCGTTCTAGAAAGCAGGGCGGTTTGCTGTGCTGAAGTGGCTGGGAGGTCCTGCCTCTGTGTCATCGGCGATGGCTCACGGGCACTGTGGCCGCCTTCTGGCCAGTGGTTCCCCGGGGGAGAATTGTAACCTGCAGAAGAGGTTGGGTTTTCCCCGCTTCCGTCTATGTCATCTGTGTGTCTTGACCCGGCAGACCAACCTCGCTGGCCTGGGAAGTAAAGAAGATGTCTCCAGGACGCCCTGTGGTTGCCAGTCCGTCGACCGACAGAATCAGCGTCGCATCAAATGCTCGAAGAAGCTTAAATTTTGGGTGAGATGAACTCAGGGGAACCTGCTAAGGCTTTTATTACAGTAAATTGTTTTCTGCAGATAAAATGCACTTAAAGTATTGTAAAACTGATATTCTGTTATAAAAATACCCATTTATATGGCCGCCTGTGTGTTGTTTGCAACTGTTTGAGTGAAATCCAGGTGAGGAAAGTTTAACTTTAGGAAATGTATGAAAACGTAATTGGGATCCCCAAATTTAAACCCTCACTTGGTTTACTGATGAGCAGGCGTTTTCTCCGCAGGGCTCCACAGGGCGCGGTGGCCACTCCCCGTCTGGCTCCCACGGGTGGGAGTTGGGCTGACAAGGTCAAGGCTCATCACACAGTCGCCGCTGCTTCTCCAGATGTGGCACCTGCTCAGTCTTGCCCACCAATGACAGTGCCGAAGGCTTCCTGCAAAAATGGCAAGTGACTTTGAGTTGTTCTTTTTTATGTGGTAGACAGGTGGGTATATGTGGAAACAGTTTGATTTAAAATGGGAGCTGACGGCATTGTATATTTATCTTTTTACATCATTTACATGGTATTAGTCTTTCCTACATAAACCCATAAAATAGTCTTAAAATCTATGTGAAAGCATAAGGAGCTCATTCTAGTCTGAGGTTTGCCCTGCGTAAACTTTAAGGAGAATGAATGCTTTTGTCGATGTATTTGTAGGACAGGGCCCTGACTAGGAATTGAACCAGGGACCCTTTGCGTTGCAGACTGGTACTCAGTCCACTGAGCCACACCAGCCAGGCATTACTTTAAAAACATCTTCGGGAGGTTTTCGGTTACTTGATCCTGCTTTATAGCCAGCCACGTAATATTTACTGAAATGTTTAATATGGTATATTAAAAACCACAGAGCGTTCTAAAAATATTATTCTTCTATTTTGGCAAGAAGATAAAGAGTACAAGCAGATCGCCTTAATTCTGTCAGAGTTTGGTTTGAGGTTTTATTAAAATCAAAATGTTTTAGTTTTATCTTTATTCTTTTGGGGGATGGGTAACCAGGGATGGAAACTGGAGACCGGGGATGCCCGCCAAGGCCGCTGCGTTCCTGTTTCCCAGCCTTTGCTCTGCCCTGTGCAGTGGCTGCAGGCTCTGCGCAGCTCGTTAGCGTCCTGGCTGCTGCCTTCTGGGGTGCCTTGGCGTGCCGCCCCGCCCGTGCAGCGCTTGGCCGTTGTCAGACTTCTGAGGGAAGATGGAAGGCAGACTTTGGGCCTCCCGTCCTGCATCTGCCCCTCTCCAGGAGTCCTGCCTCTGAAGTCCCAGTTGCTTCAGACTCACTGCGCTCCAGTGTCTGTGTCAGCCAGACCCGACTGCTGGTCTCCGCCAGGGCTCGCCTCCCGCCCTGAGAGTTCCAAGTGTCTTCAGGGAGCATTCTGGCCTGAAGATCCACATGTGGATCTCCCGCGGTTGTCCTTCCCTTTTCTTGGAAAGTATGGTTTCTCAAATCTGGCCTCTATTGCTTGCTTTCCAATGGCTCTAAACAATTCATTTATATGTTTTGTCTAGCTTTTATAGTTTGGAGGAAAGAAGGTTAATTTTGGTACAGGCCACTTTGTCATGGCTGTGACTACAGAATCCATGTGCAAACCCACAGGGGAGGCCTGGCCAAGTGGCTGCTGGGTTAGCGCCGAGGCCGAGGGCTCGCTGTCTGGTGCGAGCACATACAAGAAAGCAGCAGTAAGTGGAACAGATTGATGGGCTCTTTCTCTCCCCCCCCCCCCTGTTCCTCTCTCTCTAAAAGCAATATAACAAACGTTTCAAAAAGCACACATGTGGGACATTGGCCAAAATCGACACATGCTGAGCTGTTACACATTTCAACAAACTTCAGATGATTGAGCCCCTTCTGTCTTTTCTGAACACAGGGGAAGTAAGGTAGAAAGCAATAACAAGAAGATAATCATACAATTGTAAAGTTTTTTGAAGTTAAAAATGGATGAAAATGGAACAGAGACAAGATAGCATATAATTTATTTGTTACCACAGTGCTACTGTTATATTTAAAATTTTTTTTCTATTAAAGACATTAAGTATTTATAAGAGAAAGGATACGATGTTTAGGATTTGCTTTAAAATATTTCAATGGCAACCATTTGGAAGGGGAAATAGAAGGAATGAGAGTGGAAGAATGTTAGCAACTGTGGAAGCGGGACGGGCAGGCCACGGTGTTCATAATACCCATTGGCTCTGCACTGTGCATTTGAAACTCGTCAGAATCAAAAAATTAAAAAAAACAATTGTTAACCTATTTCTCCTTTAGAGATTTCAAAGTAGAAATGTTTAAAGTAAATAGTACAGGTTCTTTTTAATCTTTATTTTAAAACATACAAAATGTAGTATAGTTATTATATTTTTTAAAAATAGGATTATGAGTAATGAGCATTTTATAAATTTTTTTGAAATAAAATTTCTTCCTTTTAGTGAATCACGTGATACACACCCCCAGAATTCAGTCTCCCCGTCCGATGTTAGTGCGTAGCCTTGTCACTGTATTGTATCTCAGTCGTGCTGACAGGCGTCTCTCATGGTGGCTGTAATTTCCATTTCTCTAGTGACTAATGGCGCTGAATTTCTCTCATGTGCTTATTTGCCATTTGTGTGCCCTCTTCAGTGAAATGTTTGGTCATGTTTTTTACCCATTTCCTACTTGGATAGTTGGTAATGATGCTGTTGACTTTTGAGTGTTCTCTGTATATTCTAGACGTTAGTCCCGACTGGGATATTTCCTACCAGTTTGTTGTTGCTTTTCCATTCTGCTCACAAAGCCTTTTGCAGACGAAACCTTTTAATTTTGAGGAGGCCCCTGGGGTCTCAGGGATCATGCCTTCGGTGGCAGCTGTAGGAGCGCATTATCTAGCCATAGGTTGGAAAGATACTCCTTTTGTGTTCCCTACAAGTTTTATGTGACTTAGCATGGGTTTCCTAGCATTTACTTCTTAGTTTCACGTCTTTCAGTAAGTTTGGGAGGTTTTCAGCCGTTCTTCAAAGCCTGGTGAGTCCTGCACTCCCTCCCTTTCCCCTCTGGGGCTCCGAGGACAGGTCCCTGAAACACTTTCCCAGAAAATCCGAGGCAGCTCCTAGTGGCATCAGGTCAGCTGCCCTCAGGCCCCGCTGATGCCGGGAGCAGCAGCCTGAAGGGAGCGCTGGCTCCCACCTGGTGCAGGGCAGGGGGGGCCTTCGCTCCCTGCTGGGCGGCACTGACGTGAGGGGAGGTAGGTCAGAATGCCCACTCAGTCTTCCTTCCCCCACTGTGTTCTGCAGGGGGAGGGGGGGTAATTTTAAAGTAGATAATTTAATATAGCAGAATTCTATTTTTTTTATTTTTTGAAAGTTTTTGTTTATTTATTTTTAGAGAGGGGAGGGGAAGGAGAGAGGGAGAGAAACATCAATGTGTGATTGCCTCTTGTGGCCCACAACCCAGGCCTGTGCCCTGACTGGGAATCAAACCGGTGACCCTTTGGTTCGCAGGCCGGCACTCAGTCCACTGAGCCACACCAGTCAGGGCCTGAAACTCTCTGTCTCAGTTTCCTTACTGCTAAAACGGGGATGATAGTGCTCATAGGGTGTAAGTGAAGGTGAAAAGTGTGATTGTGTGTAAAGCCCTTAGAAGAGGGCTGGCACACTCTGTACACTGTGTAAACCATGTGGCACTAAGTCTTAATCTAAATCTCAGTTTTGTTGTTTGTAAAATAGGAATAATTTTTAAAAAATGTTGGTGGGATAGGATTAATCCTGACGCGACAGTGTAGTTAGAGGGACAAGAGCCTCAGTGTGTATGTGTGTATAGACATACTACTTAGTGTCACGTTAGTATATTACTTATATTTACTGGGAATTACACTGAAAATATTTTTAATTTATAGCTTTTTGAAAATTTTAGCATCTAAAGAATTCTGTATCATTTTCCTCCCTCAACGGCACAGAACGGAAAGACGCTGAAGGGTGGGAGACCGTGCAGAGAGGAAGGCCTGTTCGCTCCCGGTCGGCGGCAGCCGTGCCCAAGGCTTCAGCGCCAGCCTCGCGGTCAAAGGACGACAGCGACAAGGAAAACGCAGGCCTTTCACCGGAGGACGGCGTGCACAGAGGTGGATTTGTCGGAGACGGGCCGCATCAGGCCGCGGACTCTCGGCCCAGAGACCCCTCACACCTGTGTGACCGTCCTCTCGCTGAGAGAACCCAGGTAGTACATCCCGAAAGTCCTTGTGCTGAATTTTTGTGAGGGATACGTGTATGCCGAGCTGGCTTATTTTTCTCCTTCATTTTTAACTTTTTGTTGTGAAAAATTTTGAATCTACCGAACAGTTGCCGGACTAGAACAGCGAGCCCTCCTATGCGCTTTGCCTGGATTCGTAGGTGCACATTTTGCTGCGTCTTTTCTCTCTGTTTACGTGTCACACAGACGTGCTGCACACGTGGGGTCTGCACATGTGAGAACACGTGCAGCGTCACAGCATGTGTCTCTGAGGGAAAGGAAAGCTTTTGCGGAGCCACATTATAGTTATAAAACTGAGGCAATTTGATAGTTCTATGATATTATTGCCTTATAATAGATACTCAGAATTTTCTAGTTCTCCCAATAATTCATAGAATTTTTCCCCCAGTCCAGGGTCCAGTCCAGAATCACGCATGGTGTTTGGCTTTGTTTCTGTAGTATCGGTCTATCTTTGTTTTCTGTGACATTAATATTTTGAAGACTACATTGCAGTTTTCTTTGTAGAATGTCCTTTAGTTTGTTTGCTCATTATTCAGTTTAGATTATGCAGTTTTAAAAAATTGAAAAAAGTTTCAATTACAGATGTACAATATTATGTGAGTTTCAGGCATACTGCATAGTGATTAGACATTTGTGTACCTGACACAGTGCCCCCACTAAGTCCAGTGCCCCTGACGCCACACACGGTCACTGCAGTGTCCCTCTCCACGCTCCCCGTGCCGCACTCCACGGAGCTCACGCAGCTCGGACAGACACAGTGGTCGTCCCGAGTGTGGCTTCAGGAGGCCTCTGGCATCAGTGTGGCCCAGTCCGTTGCTGACGTGGATGCCTGGGTCTCCGTGGCGCGTCCTCCTGCTTCGCTTGGACTGGTACTGAAAACACTGGGGAAGGTCAGGGTCATTTTCAACCTGTTCTGCTTCTGCTTCCCCTTCTGCTTCCCGCAGTTCAGATGTGGCGTGCTTTGCTAATATTTCATGTAATTCTTTGAAGTTAATATTTTTAGTATTTTATTGATACATTTGAATTTTGTACTTGTTTGATGAAGGAATGCACTATTTATTTATTTGTTTACATTATATTTTCTTGTATTTTGTACATTACCATGTGTCCCCCTCTACCCTCTTCCACCTCCACCAGGAATGCATTATTTAGGCTTGTTTGCATCAAGATTCATGCTCTATGAGTGTAATTTTATGTAAAGTGACTAATGAAATATGAGTTATTCTTTGATATGACACAGGGGCTAAGTAAACAAGTTGTAAAACAGTTGTTTCTCAGTCTGGAGTAGCTTCTGCTTTTAAAAGTCTCTTCTTTTACCTGTAGAACATTTACTTTTATTGGAAACTATACTTAACTTCAGTGTTTTTCTTTTTTTTTGTAATTTTATTATTTTTAAAGGGTTTTAAAAATTGATTTTAGAGAGAGGAAGGGAGAGAGAGAGAGGGAGAAACACTGATTTGTTGTTCCACTTACCTGTGCTTTCATTGGTTGATTCTTGTATGTGCCCTGATTGGGAATCGAACCTGCAATCTTGGTGAGTCGGGACAATGCTCTAAGCAACTGAGCCAGGGCCGCGTGTTTTCCTTCTTAATGATGACAATGTTTCTTACTCCTACATTGTTCGTGGTGTTCTATAAGTCTTCGATGGCCGTATGTTTTACGCCCACTTGAGGTTAGAAACCCCTTGTAGGCAGTGTTCATTTCCCACAACACAGAGCGCAGCCCTAGACACCTAGGAAATGATCAGTAGTTAGTGTTGACTGTAGCTTGAAGGAACTTTTTAATATAGGTTCAGTTAATTAAAAAATACTTTTTATATCTCTTAACAAACGTCCAGCATTTTTGCTAATGTGTGTTTTAGCTGTAAATTTTAATAATGTGAAACTTCCACTGGTTTGGTATAAGAAAAATCTGTGATTTTGGAACTTGAGGAATAATCTATACATAAAACTCTTGAGTAATTAAACTATTTAAAAAATATTTCAGTATGAAAGTTCACGGCTGATGGTGGTCAAGCTAATGATAATATTTGTTTTCTCCACTGCCATTCTAAAAATGGAATTAGCATATTTATATATTTTTCAACATTACTTTATAGTTGGGCTTTGATTTTGTTATATAAATGATATTGATTTTTTAATAAACAGAGTTGACTGTATTATAAACATCAGTAATGCTTATATAAATGTTGCCAAGAAGATTATACACGTGGCGACTGATGCATGGATGATGTTGACAGCGGTGTAAACACCGCGATGCAATTTACATAACGCTCACGTTAAAATCAGCACTTCGGGACACTTTCAGCTCTGACCAATAGAATTTTTAAAGTAGTTTATAAGACTCGGCCAAGTTTCATATTTATATAAATAATTAATCAAACTCAGGGGTTTTATGGCTGCTGCACTCAATATTTATCTAATGTTTATTTAAGTACTGGTGTGAGTTTCAAAGTCAAAATTTTAGATGGGAGTTCAGCTCATTACTCTGAGTATAATCGGAAAACACAGCAACATTCTTTCTCTACTTGGTTTGCAGGTGAAAATAAAGGCTCATTTCTGTTCACTGGACAGCTTTTAAAAATGCATGGGTGGTGGACCTGATCCAGTGGTGTATGTGTTTTAGATCGTTTTCACATTTCTGTTGGTTATGTGTTAAATACTCTTAAAAGCAAGAGGGGGGGATGTCAAAATCTAAAGAATATGAGGTATGCAGTGAGACTGCTCACGAAATCTGTACTGTTTTATGGTGTATTTCTCTTTTAGATCTGAAAATTGGTGTTGTGTGCCATATTGGGTCTTCTTGAAAGATAATTAGAGGTTGTTTTAATGTTATCTAAAGTTTGATATTTATATCATCCTTTATATTTTTGAGTGAAATACCCTCAAACTATATATTTGGTGAAAAGTGCCTTTATTTGACAGTAGACAGTCTTCACAAAAAAACCATATAAATACCTTATTTGAATATAACAAAGTATTATGATTGCAACTACATTTTTTGTGAGGTATATCTTAAAGTACTCATCAAGAAGAGGCAGGTAAAGCAAAATATAATTACAGTACCTATTGCTTAGTTTTTTTAAATCTTCACCCAAGGATATGTTTATTGATTTTTTTAAGAGAGCGAGGAAGGGAGAGAGAGAGAGGAAAAGAGAAAAACGTCGGCCGGCTGCCTCCTTTATGCACCCTGACCAGGGATCGAACCCTCAGCCTAGGCGTGTGCCCTGACTGGGAATCGAGCGTGCAGCTCTTTGGTGTGTGGGATGATGCTCCAAGCCACTGAGCCCTCCAGCCAGGGTGATGTTGCTTAGTTTCTTAAAGCACTCAGGCAGTGCCCTATACATAGTAGGTATGCAAATAAAGCTTGGGGCTGCTTGCTTAATGGTTTTTTCCTTTACACTCGAAACATACAAAAAGGATGGGTGAGTTTTCTGCCCACCCGTCAACTGCCACTTCACGGTTGATACATTCAGCAGAATCAGGTTTTCTAACGTGGAGTAGTCAGTATTTTCTTTTAAACCTCTGACTCAGTCTATAAATATATTTTGTTAGTTCACAGTGAGCCCGTTGGATGACGTCAAGAACTCTGGCAGCGGTGTCTTACCAGACAGTCCCGTGCGAACCTCGGAAATTCCTGCTGTTCACGTGGATGCGGAGTGTGTTTCGATGACTCAGCAGGAGGGCGCACCTCCTGTGCGTTCGAACGAGGACGCATCTTCCGCAGAGAGAGCGGGGACGGAAAGTGAGCTGGACTCTTCAGATGTTTCAAATGTGAGTGCTGCTACCTTGGTAAGAACAACTTATCGGAATTCTGAGTGAATGCAGTGAAGCCATAATCTGTTATTGGGGCACGAACTCCAGTAATCATAAATTGTATTATGTGTTACTTTACAAAGCATTTTTTTTACAAGTCATTTTCTTATGGAGCATTCTGTGTATTATTTCCTTTTAACATTTTACGCTTTTTGACATTTTGATATGGTTTAGATCCTTCTCGTCTTGTAGAGGAAGAAAATGAGACTGTGAAAGTTACATAACTTGCTCAAAATCATTCCGTTTGAATGTGATTTGGTCCAGGGTGTGTAAGCCCAGCATTAAGAAACCGATTCAGTAGCGAGTCTGCCCTGTGCACGTAGCACTTCGGTGGGTGGGACATGGCGTCCGCTGGATCTAGTGTTGAAATCCTCCTCACACGTTACTTCAGACAGCGGCTGGGACTTGGTGTGTAAGGTGAAACTGATGTGCCATCCCCATTGTGGAATCTTTGAAACTGCATTGATTTATGATTCTGTAGGTTTGTGTTTTGGGATGACTGCTTATTTCTGCTCACGTCTTCCTATTTCCAACTTCAGTCTTAAGAGTACTTGGCCTGGATAATCCAGAATAGGTCATGCTGGCTTTGTTTAAAAAGCAACTTTCAGAGGGCAAGAGGCACATACAAAAAGTTACTGAGAAAAGCGACTCAGATTTTCTTTTCTAAATGGCCAGCATATATTGTAATTTTTTTCAGAACTCAGTGCCTCGTCATGCTGAAGGATTCTGTCAGCAGATGGTAATAGGCCAGATTATGCTTCTGGTGGAGAAGAACACTAGACAGAGGTGGAGCAATGTGGGTTCTTTCAGGGAGAAATAAGGTCTAGAGCAATAAGAAAAGCAAATACTTAGATTCCTTTAATAAGTAATAAAGAACAATTTGTTTATTTTAACTTGGGTCTTTCAGTGTGAATGTTTTTAAAGGTCGGACATCATTATGGTGCTATAAGAAGTGGGTTTAATGTGTGGGATAGAAATTGGTCCTATTTACACATTTTTTCATATCTAGATATATTAAATTACTTGTATTGCAAATTGATTCCGTGAGAATCAAATTTCAGAAGTGGAAACAGATCCCAAACTTAAATAAGCATAAAATAGTTAAAAGTTGTTCTCATTATTTTTAATCATGTATAAAAAGAAGCTTGTGGTAGAATATTAAAAACTCTGTGTTACATTGAGGATTGGATATACGTACTTGAAAGAAAATAAGTTCTGCTTTAACTATGAATATTAATATATTCTTACAGGGGGTAGAGGAATTTTTTTTAAAGATTTAAGAAAGTTTGTATTTGTCTTGGCAGAGGTGCTTCTATGGGCAGCCCTAGATAAGCACGTCATCGTTCAGGTTCTCAGTGGGGGTCACAGCAACGAGAGAGCTCTTTTCTTTCTCAATAGAGTGTCCTCATGTAACTGGTTACCGTGTGAAAGAAAACGTGTGCTCTTGTTTCAAAACTTCAGCCAAAAATGACTGGGAGAACCTCTGCTTAAGGTCATCTTTTGCCAACATTGTAAAAATCTGCTGACAGGAAACCTAGCTACAGTGGATCTGTTTTCTCACATTTACTAAAGTTTCAGATTTACTAAATATTTGGAAATTTAGAAAGATGCCCTCTGCAGATGTTCATTTGAGTCCCACAGTGTGACAGTAGTAAAACTTACGTGTGGCTGATTGAATCATCACTTCCTCCTTGAGCTCTGCTGTTACGTTCGAGTGTTTTCAGGTTTTCAGAAACTAAATGGAAAGGTAGTGTGAGGAGGATGCAGTTGAGGGAATGGGCTTATATGGGAAAATATTCAACTTTAATACTTGGAATTTTTAAAAGATTTTGTTTACTTATTTTTAGAGAGGGGAAGGGAGGGAGAGAGAGAGGGAGGGAAACATCCATGTGTGGTTGCCTCTCATGCGCCCCCTACTGGGGACCTGGCCCACAACCCAAGCACGTGCTCTGACTGGGAATCGAACTGGTGACCCATTTGGTTCACAGGCCAGCGCTCAGTCCACTGAGCCACACCAGCCAGGGCAGGTTCATTCTTCTTATTGTCTTTAACTGTGTTCTGTTATATGCCTGTGACACAGTATGCTCATCTGTTGAGTCAATGACACATTACAGTTTTTTTCAGGCTTTGTGTGATGAATAAAGGCCCCATGAACATCTCTTTGTTTTAAATGCATTTTCATTTCTCTTGGAACAGTAGTGAGGTCAATATTATTGATAATACAGTGTCCAGGTCTTCTGTATCTGGGCCCAGTTTTGGTACTTGCTCTATCAGTAGAGAAAGGGGTGTGGAAACCTCTGAATATAACTGTGGAACTACATTTTTATACATATTTAGCTTACCATAGGGACTTATTAATTAATACTTGTAATTTATACTGTTTGTAATACTTAACGGAGCTTGTATTTAAGTTAGGTATCATCACCGTTACAGTGTAAATTCTATGTTCCCTTTAAAGCACAGGTGGCAAGCACAAGGCCCGCGGGCCGAATCCCGTCCCCCACCTTGTTTTATCCGCCCAGCACCTTGCTTCTACCAGGCAGCAGCTCCGAGCTCTCCCTTAACTGTTACGGAGTATTTACATTTATACAGCCCTAAAATGACATCCTGCCCTTTGAAGGCATCCGTGAGGCTGGTGTGGCCCCTGGTAAAAATGAGTTAGACACCCCTTCTTTAAAGTATAGTGTTTTTAAAGACATTTGACCCAGAACTTTTGAATTTTTGCATGGAAATAAAATTCACACTGTCAGTAATAATACTTGCGATTTATATAACTCCACAGTTCCTCATGCACAGCCGTCTGGTAAAGAAGGTAAGCTGTGGATTATTGTACCATTTTACAGAGTACAAAACAGGCTCTTGAATTTTAGAACCTTCCACGTCACACAGCTAGCGAGAGGCTGAGCCTGTACTGGACCCCAGGTTTATAATTCTAGAACAAGGCGATTTTATGTATACTATTGAGTATATGAGTAGAATATAAAGGATGAAATGATTACTTAACTTGCTAATCAAGTGATGATTCTTTATTTCTGTTTGTTTTTAACTTTCTAGTCCATGGCAGAAGTTCTCGCTAAGAAGGAAGAGCTCGCGGATCGTCTGGAAAAGGCCAACGAAGAAGCCATCGCTAGCGCCATCGCCGAGGAGGAGCAGCTGACCAGGGAGATTGAAGCTGAAGAGAACAATGATATTAACATCGAAACTGACAACGACAGCGACTTCTCTGTGAGCCTTTAGAGTTTCTGATTGGTTGTTCAGAAATCAAGTTCTCGGGGCACGAAGGACTGGGAGTCCGTCTAGTCCTATTTAGAATTGCTTTAAATAATATATTCAATAACAGTATGGTCACTCTGTGTGATTAAGATACGCAGTAAATAATAGCACGTCTTAGTTCAACACTTTACCGTTACTAGGAGTTCTTAATATAATGTAATTGACCAGCTAGAAGCTATTGTCCATTTACAAACCAAGGAATTGAATCTCAGAAAGTGACAACTCACCGTTACTCGGATTGTCATTGTAGAGACTGAGAAGCACCTAAGGTGTCTTACTCTTTCTACTGTAATAAAAAGCCAGCGGTCCTCTGCCTTGCTGACGCTGAGTGTCTGTGAGAGGGCTTTCTTAAAGAAGGAAAGAAACGCTAACTAGATGTTCCAGATACTCTTCTATTAAGTCTCACTGCCCAGCAGATGATCTTAAGCTCTCACACATTCTCTGAAGATGTCAGAATTCATGGAGCGCTGGCGTACCACGTTCCTGTGCCACCGTACAGTGCGACGGGGGCTCTTAGGGCTGTTAAATATTTCATGTGCTTTGTCTCTGCAGATTTGTCTTTCTCCTAAAATGTTTAGACTGTGGTAGTTTTAACTTGGTGATTATTGTGGTCACAAAACTACACACTTCTAGTTTTATTCTAGTTTTGAACTATTTGTTAAATAAAATATATTAGCAACAGAGAGGAAAATTTCACATGTAATTGATTTTTTTAAGGTTATCATTGTGTTCCAGTATTTGTTTTGAATTTTCTTTATTACATTTTAGGCCAGCATGGGCAATGGAAGTGTGTTTTTCTGTGGTATGTCTATGGACTGGAATGATGTCCTTGCGGATTATGAAGGTACTGTGTGTGTGTGTGCGCACGTGTGTGTACAGGTGGAGGGATATAAAATAGGTGATCTTGTTGTATGAATTTCTATGTAAAGTGCATAATTCACAGAGGGAATGCTGTTGCCTTTTGAAAGTCTGTTCTCAATGGTTAGTTTCATAGAACTGTGTGGTTGAACAGTGACTGTGGTTTTCTTCTTAACGAGCAGCTCGTGAATCGTGGCGCCAGAATACGTCCTGGGGGGACATTGTGGAGGAGGAGCCTGCGAGACCTCCAGGACATGGCATTCACATGCACGAGAAGCTTTCCTCCCCGTCCCGCAAAAGGTCTGGCCTGCAAACAATAATTTGAAATATTCTGCAGGAGGGGCGCTAGCCACTCCTGACTGTTAAACAGAGTTGCTACTACGCAGCGTTTTAAGGCCCATGACTCAGGCCAGCTCAGATCCATTGAAAAGTGACAATGGTTTCCTAAAATGTTAGACTGAAATTAGTTTTGTGTACTTCGTATATTTATTTTTAGAACTCTGAGGACTGAATAAATTATTTTTGGTTTTATCATGTAAACATACTGTGGCCTGTTTATTTACTTGTATTAATAGAACAATTGCAGAATCTAAGAAGAAACACGAAGAAAAACAAATGAAAGCACAGCAGCTAAGGGAAAAGTTACGTGAAGAGAAAACACTAAAGCTTCAGAAATTGTTAGAAAGGGTGAGTTTCTAATATTTAGGGAAGTATGAGAGCCTGAAATGGCAATTTCCCTCTGGTCTGAGAAGCTTAGGGAACTGCAGAGCACGCAAGGAGCCGCCGGAAGCAGCACTGCCCCTCGGGAGCAAGGGGCCGCCCCCTTTGCCAAGCGACGTGGTTCCCAGCCTTGCCGCCTCGGCCCGGGCCCTGAGGCCCCATCCTCTAGCCTCAATTCCATGCTGTCCCTGCGCCATACCTTTTTAGGTGGTTAAACACATAAGTATGCAACTGAAACGTTAGTTTCTCTCCTACTCACGTTGAGTCCACATCTGATTTCCTGTGATCTATTCTTGTTGGTGCCAGACCTCATTCCTTGAAGCACGCACCTTGTCTTTTGCTTCTGTGTGATGTTTTAAGGAACCAAGGGCAGCTGTTATGTCTACCTTTGTTCCTCTGTGGGCAAAATCCTCTTTCCCTCAGAGAATGTTTCTTAGGCAAACACATGTCATTTTTAGACTTCTCACCGTTTTCTAGCCTCAGGCTAAAACTACTTGGTGCTCTTCATTGGGTCACTGGAGGCACTGGGTATGTAGGGCTCACACACACCCTGTGTGCATTTTGCGTGTCCTCGAGTGCAGTGTGGCAGTGACAGGGAACACTGCTGTTGGGCCGCGTCTAATGCGGTGAGCGAGGTGCTGTGCAGTTGGTGACTCAGCCCACAAAACAAGCCAGCCAGTTAGCTGCCGCTGCCTCTCTGTCCCTCGAGGCAAGGACAGGGAGATGGGGGCTTAAAAAGTTTTATTTGCGGGGCCAGCAAGTGGCCAGGTGGGCAGGGGCCCCGGGCAGTCTGCCTCTGCCGTGTGTTCTCCGTCGCCGGTCATGCTCTGCCGTCTCTGCCCCAGCCCCAACCTCGACCAGCCCCAAGCTGTCTGTCAGTGTGCACGTCTGTGAAACGGCCGTGGGCACCGATTGTAACGATGCCGTAATTCACTGTGTGCAGGAGAAAGACGTCCGCAAGTGGAAGGAAGAATTACTGGACCAGCGACGTAGGATGATGGAAGAGAAATTGCTTCATGCTGAATTTAAACGAGAGGTGCAGCTACAGGCAATTGTCAAAAAAGCCCAGGAGGAAGAAGCCAAGGTAGGTGTCTCTCTGCTGCTTCGGAGGTTGAGTCAGTTCCCCACGTCCCTTTCCCGTTGTTGCATAAGAAGTTCCTGTTTACATGAAGTTTATTCTGGGCCACAGGAACAGCACTTTCACAGGCTCGCGTACAGCGTACTAGGTGCAGCGTCTTACCTTTACGGCGATCCTGGGAGATGCGTAGGTGTATTTTACGGCACTAGTGAGGTATGAGTGATGGAGAGTAGATCGCACATATGCAAAGCATCAGACTGAGGAGTTTCGACATGTGTATGTTCCTGCAGCTATCAGTGCTGTAAAGATTTTAAACAGTTCCCTCGCCCTCAACAGTTTCTCCGTGCCGCCTTGTGCTTCATTCCTCCCTCCAACCACGACCGCCGTTTCTGATCTGCTTCTCGTCACTGTAGATGTTAACATTTCCTAGCATTTTAGGTGAATGGGATCACACAGTGTGTGCTCTTTCTCTGGCGTCTTTCACTCAGCATAGTTATTTTGATTTCATCCCTTCTGACAGTACATCGGTTACTTTTCATGGCCGAGCACGCCATGCCGCTGAACAGAAATAGCTTAATTTGTTAGTTCAGTCACCTGTTGATGGACGTTTGTTTTCTTTCCGGGTTTCGCAGTGAACATTCACATTCTAATCTTTGCGCAGATGTGTGCCTTTATTTTCTTGAGTAAATACCTGATGGTGGATTGGTAGGGTCTTATGATAGGTTTATCTTTAACTGTTAAAGAAAAAGTTTTCCAAAGTGGTTATAGTGTTACCTCTTTGGCTGGCATGGCCGGCACTGGATGTGAGTTGCAGTTAGCCACATTCTCGCCGACACTTGACATGGTCACGCGTTGTAATTGTGGCCATTCTCAGTAGTGTGTGTGTGTATGGTGTGTTGTGTGGTTTTTTATTTTAATATTTTATTTATTTGTCTTTAGAGGGGAAGGGAAGGAGAGAGGAGGAGAAACATCAATGTATGGTTGCTTCTCATGCATCCCCTGCTGGGAACTGGCCCCTGCCGGGAACTGGCCTGCAACCCAGGCATGTGCCCTGACTGGGAATCGAACTGCAATTGTCTGGTTCGCAGGCCCGCGCTCAATCCACTGAGCTACACCAGCCAGGGCTGTGTTGTGTGGTTTTAATTTTCCACTTTGAACATGTTTTCATCTACTTATTTCCTATCTGCATATCTTATTTGGTGAAATATTTGTTCATACATCTTGTTCATTTTATTAAAGTTAGATTGGTTTATTATTGTGTTCTTTTTCTTAACTGTATTAAAGTATAATTGGCGGATAAAATACTGAGATATTAATTTTTTTAAAGATTTTATTTGTTTTAGACAGAGGGGAAGGGTGGGAGAAAGAGAGGGAGAGACACATCAATGTGTGGCCGCCTCTCACACGCCCCCTACTGGGGACCTGGACCACAACCCAGGCACGGGCCCTGACTGGGAATCAAACCAGCGACCCTTTGGTTCACAGGCCAGCGCCCAATCCACTGAGCCACACCAGCCAGGGCCAATACTGAGATATTTAAAGCGTACAACATGGTGATGTGATCTACTGTACGTGGTTAAGGGTTCCCCCGGGCAAGTTAATGAGCGTATCCATCACCTCACCCTTTTGTGTTTTGTGTGTGTGAGAGAGCACATTGCACTTGCACAGCAATGTCATCGACCGCGCTGTGCCCTCGGCGCTGTGTCACTGGAAGTCTGCGCCCTCTCACGACCCCTCCGCATGCCTTGCCCCCCAGCCCCTGGCAGCGGCCTTTTCACTCCTTGTTTCCATGAGTTTGACTTTTTTTTTTTAATTTCAAGTATAAGTGGTGCCATGCAATATTTCTCTTTCTCTGTCTGGCTTATTTACTCAGCACAATGCCTTCCAGGTTCATCCTCCTTGTTGCAAATGTCAGGATTTCTTAGAGGATTTCATATTAGGGTAGTTAGATCTGTGTTTTGCCAGTGTTTTCTCTCAGTCTGTGGATTGCCTTTTTATTTTCCTAACAATGTGTTTTAAAATTTTCCAAGTTTATAAAGTTTAATACATTGACTGTTTTTTTCCATGCTTGGTGAGTTTTGTGTCCTATTAAAAATTTTTTCCTTACCTTGCCGTGGTTGGTGTGGCTCAGTGGATTGAGCACGGGCCTGCAAAGCAAAAGGTTGCTGGTTCGATTCCCAGTCAAGACACATGCCTTTGTTCCAGACAAGGTCCCTGGTAGGGGGTGCTCATGAGGCAACCACACATTGATGTTTCTCTCTCTCTCTTTCTCCCTCTCTTCCTCCCTCTCTTCCCTTCTCTCTAGAAATAAATAAATAAAATATTTTAAAAACACCTTTACCTAAACTTAAAATCACTAAGATTTTTGTCTTTTTCATAGAAATTGTTAATTTTACAGTGAGGTCTGTGTTCCATTTTGAGTTATTTTTTGTATATGGTGTGAGTTAGGGCTGAGAGTAATTTTTTTTCTGGGGATAACTCGTGTTCCCATACCAGTTGTTCGAAGTACTTTCGTGTATTCAGTGGCCTTAGTCCCGTTGCTGTGAGGCCGCTGGCCCTGTACATGTGGGTCTGTGTCTGGGGGTCTGAGTGACCCCCGTGGTGACAGCTGCGTGTCCCCAACACAGGTTCCTGCAGCCTCCGCTCCCGTCACAGAGCGCGAGCCCAGGCGTTCCTGCCCGGTTTCCCTCTGCCACTTCACCGCATTCTTGTGGCTGTAAAGAACGCAGAGGTTGACCCTGCTGGCTTTTTTCAGCTTCATCATAAGCTACACTTTGCCCATACAGACTCCTCTCTGGGAAACACGTGGCTCCTGGGAACTGCTGTGCGTGAAGGGGTGGGTGCAGGGTCTAGGGTTCCATACCTTGTCCGGGGCTGTCACTCAGCCAGAATGTGCGGGGGAGAATAATTGTTATTTAGGGTTTGTGCAGACTCACCAGAATAACGTATATGTACCTGAACCTTCATGTAATTTGTGTGGCTGCAGGCTACTGTGATTTTCCAGTAGAACTTTATAACATGGTCTATACGCCCCTTAATTTGTTTCTTGAATTAAAAATATTTTCACGGCAGACTTTTTTAATCAGTTGTCACCGAGGCCAATGGGTTTATTATATACAGTGGATTGTTATCCATTTTTGAGGTAAATATTGAAAGAAAAGACTCATAAGTCAGTAAATTTTTGTTTTATGCCTTACCATTTGTTTATGTTATAATATAAATACTATTACATTTATATTTGTGATATACCCGAGAATTAACTTGATTTGAAATTCACTTCCCCTGTTTTTGTTGAAGGTAAATGAAATCGCCTTCATAAATACCCTGGAAGCCCAGAATAAACGCCATGACGTGTTATCAAAACTGAAGGAATATGAGCAGAGGCTGAATGAGTTGCAGGAAGAACGTCAGCGGAGGCAGGAGGAGAAGCAGGCGCGTGACGAGGCCGTGCAGGTAGGATTCCCGTGTGGGAAGCGTGTACCGAGCACCTGCTGCGTCCCGGGCGTGAAGAGGGAGGGTGCCGTAAACACGTTCCTGGCGGTGAGGCAGGATGCCCGGGGAGGTGGGGGCCGTCCGAGCGGTTCCAGGAGGCTTAAGAATTAGGAGGTACCTGTCTAATTCTTTTGCCATAGGGTATAGATTTATGGCGCATATTCTGTTACTGGTAAACAGGAGGCAGGAGAGGTTGTGCGCACTGCCTGGGGGTGGGGGTGAGCTGAAAGGAACGCATCATACAGACAGTAATGGGGCGGGAATTAGCAGAAGTACTCCACCGGGCGGGAATATCCTGGGGGCACAGTGTTCCACGCTGCAGCTTGCCCTGTGTCGACGAAGCCTTTTCCACCTCGATGATGGTGGTGGTGATGATAAGTACGGTTGTTACTGGTGTTTCAGAAGACAGAGGCACAGATTCGATGTGACTAGATCAGAGTCCCCCAGCTGGTGAACAGTGGGGTCTGGAAACGCAGTTAGGGAGTCTGAGCCAGCGCCCACTCGCCGAAACGCGTTGACTTGCAGCACCTCTGTCTCCGAGCCACAAGCTGGTCTTCAGTAGTTCCTTTCTGGAAGCTTCCCTCAGACACGAACTCTGTCAGCTGTGCTTTGTTCATGATGTTCAGGCGTTTCTACAAGCATTTCTGAGCACGAGGCTCTAGAAGTGATTAACCAGGAAACGTTATTAGGTTCTTAGAGAATATGAGTATCATAGTACCTGCTGAAAATAGCTTTCATTCTGATCATTATGGGTAACGATCGTCAGGGACGTGAAAACCTGGTGTCATCGATGTGTGATTATCTGTGTGTGTCACAGCTGTGTCACCTTTAATCACTCTCACTTCGCACCTGAGTCTAACATCTTACCCCACACTTCCGCGTCAGGAAAGAAAGAGAGCGCTGGAGGCAGAACGGCAGGCCCGCGTGGAGGAATTGTTAATGAGGAGGAAAGAGCAAGAGGCTCGGATTGAACAACAGAGGCAAGAAAAGGAAAAAGCCCGTGAGGATGCCGCCAGGGAAAGAGCCAGGTACCTCACCTGCTGCCTTGATTTTGATCCTGACAAACATCTTGCAGTGCGTGAATATTCACATCAAGTCGTCAAATGAAGCCAATCGCTGTCATGTAGATTTTTTGAAGAAGTAGTCCCAATACAGAAATGTTGTAAATAATTTTGATTGATAGGCATTATGACATCATATTAAAATGAAAACCTGTTGAACATTTCTGTTAGATGGGAAACTTGATATTTCCAGATTTTTTTTGGTTGCAAGAAATAGAGTTTGATTCTGGCTTCGCTAAGCAAAGGGAAGTTTTAGGGACACGCTGGGAGTATAAGCGATCGGAGGCCTGAGAACTCGCCTTGGACGTGGTCAGGCAGCAGATGCCAGGCCCCAGGGGCTCAGCCACGGTCTTTGGGTGGGAACAGTCTGGTCAGCGCGTCATCACTCTGATAAGTGACCTTTGGCCATCCCTGCATTTTACAATCACTTGTTTAAAATGCAAAGGGCCAGGAAAAAGCATTTCGTTGGGGAAACCTAAATCCCTTTTGGTGTGCACCTGCTGACCTGTGATTTCTTTCCTGACCTTTGGATTGTGGCAAATGTGGTGGATGAGAAAATTTACTGTCCAAGGCTAAAGATGAGGCTGAGCAGTTTTTGCATACTTACCAGCTACTCAGTTTTTAAAAATATATAATGCCTGTTCAAGTTGTTGCCTATTTCTTTATTGGGATCTATTCTATTGATGTTTAGGAATTACCTTTAGTAGATACTGCTTCCTCACCAGATACACATACTGCCCGTAAATTTGGTAGGTTGTGGCTTGCTTTTCACTCTCGTTGTGATGTCTTTTGATTAATATAATCCTTGATTGCAGTGTAGTAAAACTGAACAAGCTGTGACTTGTGCTTGCTAATCTTGTTTGTGAAATCCTTTTTGTCCTGAATCATAAGATACTCTTTAAAATGTCGTAGTTTATCTTTAACAGTGTGTGCCTACCAAGAATTTATTTTATTGTGTGGTTTGAGATAGAAATACAATTCCATGTGTTTTCATGTGAATACCCTAACGTGTTATTGAAAAATCAACTTTTTCCTACTGATCTACTAAGTTTTCTGACATAAACCAAGATTTTATGGATGCCTGGGTCTGTTTGTGGGCTCTGTCTTCTGGGCCAGGGGTCTTTTTTTTTTTTTTACTCTCTGCTTTAATTATCAAAGCTTTGTAGTAATTCTTGGTGTTTAATGCTATCGCCCACTTTCCTTTTTATCAGGACCATCTTGGCCCTTTCACGTTTCTGCATGGCTGTGATTTGTCTCGGTCGGTTCTCTTCATGATTGTCTGACTCTTTGCATTACTGTTTTCCATCAGATTTGGGGAGTGTCTGGCTGTGCTTTCTCCGGGTCTTTAGCTGGCAATTCTCTCGGGGCTCCTCTGAGCTCTTCAGTGCCTCAGCTTTTCTCTGGTTTAGATGCCCTTGACAGTGTGGAGGTGCCGTCAGGTGTTTGGTGGAGCGTTCCCCAGCTAGGAGTCAACAGACGCGTTTTCATGGTTGGATCAGGGTTACTGACTCCGACTGGAGGACCACAGGGGTAAATGTTAGTTTGTGTTCCTGACTTGTCAGAAGTTCATGCTCTCGACTGGACCTGACCACTGATTTGTTCACCTTGATCCCCAGTGGAGACAGTGTGTGTTGGGGTTCTTCACTGTGTGAGTTAATGTGAAAACCCCCCTTGCTGTGCTGTGCTGTGCTGTGGTCCTTGGAAGCAAGCCACCATGCACAGCGCCCCTGCGGGATAGGAGAATCCCCCGTAACTTATTTACGATGCAGGACATTTGTCTGTTCTCTCCCACTGAGTCACTGATTGGCTTTTGCATCACTGTGAACCCATGGATGTGGTTTTTGTCCTTTGGGTTGTAAACCAGTGTTATGTCACTCACTTCTTTGCTCAGCTTGGTCCCACTTTGGACCTTGGGAGTCCTTCACGTGGCCCGTGTGTCTCGCTCACACTGCGGCTGTTTCCCAGACTCCTTCCTTCCCGGCGGGGCGGGACGCTCCAGACCCATCACGTTCTCCGTGCCGCTCCCCAGAATCGGCTGTTTGTCCAAGGATGTCTCATCCCTTCTGTTGGAACACTTTTGTGAAATGTTTTTCTTTCTCTGCTGAGATTCCCAATTTGTTAAATTGTTGTCTTAGTATTTTTATTTTGGTGCACTTTTCATTATTCGAACATGTTTCTAACAGCTGTTTTGTAGCCTTTGCCTGCTCAGTCCCACAGTGACCTCACTCAGAGGGTTTCGATGGGAGGCCCGCCCGCCCGCCCTGTGTGTCTCCCGATGTGTTTGCGGTTGTTTCCTCTCCTCTCCTGCTCGTGCACTCCTGCCTTCTCTGTGCTTTTCCTGTGGTTTTACTGCCACGTCTAAGTGACAGTCCCAGCGCTGGTGTTTAAACCCCTGCCCGGGTCCAGAAACCTCCCTCCTAACCCGTAATCTCTGCTGCTGTCCAAATGCTCAGTGAGCAGCGCGTCTGGGACTTAACAGGCACTGACAGAAATAATGCTAAAAAATAACAGCTCTTTAGCATACATAAGCCTGTGAATCCTAATTGAATTTTTAACCACGGGGTTTGTTCCCCCACCGTGTTCTCACAGAGACCGGGAGGAGCGGCTGGCCGCGCTCACGGCCGCGCAGCAGGAGGCCGTGGAGGAGCTGCAGAAGAAAATCCAGCTCAAGGTGGGGACTCGTGTGTGACGCTGTAGCGCTGTCGGGGGCGCATCAGAGTGGAGTCTCGCTCACTGAACGGTTGTCCAGGAAGTCGAGTCAGTGTGTCCTCGTAATCTTTGGGTAACGAGACATACAACTTGGCCACCACCGTATGGGCTACTTCAACTCTCTGAAAACGAAATTTGTTTTAACAAGATGAAGCAATTGAGGGGAAAAATTAAACACACCTCAACCTTTCTTGTTTTAACTGAGCAGTGAGTTGTACATTTGTAGCTTGGGAGGTTACGACGAGCTGGCATTTGGAGGAGGGCCTCACCACGAGCACGGCCGTGTCTAGCAGTGTGAACACTTCACATCTGTCCCAGTTGTTTGCGCGTTGCCTCCTCACAGAGGGAGTGGGTTCCGTGTGGCAGCGCGCCAGCCTCCCTGTTTGTGTGGCCCGAGGGCTTTGTCGTGCCTTTACGTTTAATACAGGGAGTGTTTATTGGTAGGCGTGGGGACAGAGATGATGAGTAAGACATGATTCCAAATTTCAGGGCCCTCGGCTGAAGTGGGAGGTTCCAGTGCTGAGCAGAAAGTGTCCACGTGGATGAAGGCTCATTTACAAACCCAGTGCTGTGGAAGTGCAGGGGGCACTTAGTCTCCATGGAAGGCGTCAGGGAAGTGATTCTAGAGAATGACTCCTGAATCTTAAGAGACGAGTTACATGTGCAGGAAAGTGGGTCCCTGGGTGGGATGCTACTGCAGCGTGTGAAGTAGTGTGAGCACGGAGCCAGGATCTGAAGTAGTGGTTCCTGGTGTGTTTGGGTTTTGTCTCCGGGAAGTCACTGGAGGTTAGACAGCTAGAAGCACAGTGGGCGTGGGGTCGAGGTCCTGGGCCTGACAGCCCTTTTCTGCTGTGAGGATTCGCTTGGCCCTCACCCGCGGGTCAGCGTTTCCTGCAGCCGTTCAGGAACCGCTCCCCAAAGGCGCACCGTGTGTGACGAGTGGGCGAAGGGTTGCTTCATGGGAGCTCCGTTTACTGAGTCTTGGCTGACGCACAGTGACACGCGACAGGCTGTATAAAGTTACAGTTTAAAAGCCTTTCTAGCTTTTGCTTACTGTTTTCCACGTTTATTTGACTATGGAACCTCTTCCAGAAGCACTAATTAACGCCCCGTGGTGTGCCTCCCTGGAGCCGCCGGCGGAAACGTTAGTGTTCCTGCGGGAGAGGTTGAAGGGCTTTACGGGAATCGTCCTCCATGTTCAAGTTAACGTTGAATTAAGATGTCCTGTTATTTTACAGAAATACTTTTTCAGGTTATCAGTATAAATTGCTTAACGCTGTGTATCGTCACACTCTGCCTTCGTCTGCAGCACGATGAAAGCATCCGGAGACACATGGAGCAGATGGAGCAGAGGAAAGAAAAGGCTGCTGAGCTGAGCAGTGGACGGCATGCAAACCCCGATTACGCCCCCAAACTGACCCCTTACGAGAGGAAGAAGCAGTGTTCTCTGTGCGGCGTCCTGGTGGGTGGTCCTGCTCAACACGGCGGAAATGCAGTATGGGTTACGGCTGTGGTTGGTTGGACTGTGAAAATGCACTCTCCTTGATTTTTAAAACTCATTTAAGGCATCTGCTGAGTACCATGAATTCTGTGTTTTTTTTATATGCAAAGTAAGCAGTACAAAAATAATATCAGCATTTAGAAGTAGGACCACAAAATTCCAAATTACGCAGCTGCCACTGTCATGGACAGGTGCCTGCTTAGTGACAGCCCGAGGCAGTGCTGTTCAGTATGGGAACCAAAAAAAGGGAAGGCGTGTTTTCCGTGCCGAAGCTTGAACCCTGGTGCTTAGAGGAAGAGGCATCCATGAGGGTTAGCTCTAACGGCCTGCCCTTTTGGGACCGTGTGTGCTCTAGAGGGTTCTCCAAATTGCGTCCTAAAGCAAGCGTTTGTAAGCAAGCCTCATGCACAGACACTAGAGTGACATCAGCCTGCGTATGGTGTCATGGGTTGAATGGGCAGCGTTGGGAATGAGCTGTAGTTCGGTGCTGACCTCCTGGCTTTGGGCGTGTGCTTTCAGATCTCCTCAGAGGTGTACCTGTTCAGCCACATCCGAGGGCGGAAGCACCAGCAGGCGGTGCGGGGCAGCAGCAGCATCCAAGGGCGGGAGCTGTCCGACGAGGAGGTGGTGAGCGCGCCCTTCCCACCGGGGCTCTGTGTGTGCGCGCGTTTCCGCGGCTACCTAGGGCTGCGTGGGCACTTAATAACTGTACTGGTGCGCAGACGCGTTACTCTTTTAGTGCACGTATTAACAAGGGACGTAGAAATGAGAATTGAATGCTGTGTTTATGTAATTTCAGTATAAAACAGGTTATGGCATTTTTATACTTCAATAATATAAAGAATTATTAGGGATTCTCTACTTCTCTTGGCTAACAGTTGACAGTATAAGTTTCATATAAAATAATATGCTGTTTTATATGATAGTATATATGATAGTGTACTAAATTAATGATATATATGATTTGGAAATTTCTGGAAATGCTTTATCAATGTATAATTATTATTTCAATGCAATTTAGACTTGTATAAGTACTTTTATAAATTTTTTTAGCCAAATGTTTTTGAGATATGGATGGCATTACTAACCTGTGAACTTAGTGGTTTTAGTTATAATAACAAATTTCTAAAACTACCCAAAGATGAAAAATCCGTGTTTGTCAAGCATCTCCCAAGAAGCCTGGGAAAGGTTACTGTGGTTCTCTGAGGGCCTTACTGAGTGTAGGTGCAGATGTGTGTTTAATGCATTCCCTACCCTTTTTGAATCCTCACCGAGGGTATGTTTACTGACCTGAGAGAGAGGGAGCAACATCGATGTGAAAGAGGAGAACATGGACTGGTTGCCTCCCATAGGCACCCCGACTGGGGGTCGAACCTTTGACTTCCTGGTGTACGGGATGATGCTCCAGCTCGCCAAGCCAGCCTCTCAGGGCGTGTGTTTGTGTTTTAGGCCAAGTATTAGTGCAAAAGAGTTGAAAAGTTAAAAATTTTAAAGTTTATAAAGTACAAAAATTGCGGAAAGCTAAGGTAATCGAATTATCGAAGACAGATAATTTTAGAAACACATTTCGTGTAGGCCAAGTGTCTAATCAAGGTCGCAGCTGTGTGCAGTCCTGCCCAGGCCTTCGCATGCACGCCCCACTCACCGACTCACCCAGACAGTGCCAGCCCTGAGAGCCCAGGCACGGTGAGCGCCCTCCACAGGTGTCCCGTTTGACTGCACCTTCCCCACGTTTAGACACAGAAATCCCTGCCAGTGGGTCACAGTTGCCCACAGCCCTCAGTGCAGTAACATGCTGTGCAGACCGTGGCCTAGGAACAGTAGGCCACGCCACACAGCCCAGGCGTGTGGTAGGCAGGCCGCAGCATCTAGGTGTGTGTAAGTGCCTCTGTGATGTTCGCACAGCCGTGAAATCCACTGTCGCATTTCTCAGAAATCCAGAATTGCTGTCACGAAGCCGTGCACGACGGTGGTGACTTTAGTTATAACCCCTTCTTCCCAAACACAAGTGTGTGGTACAGCACAGGAGTTACGTGGTATAGGAAGGCAGTGTTTTATTTCTCACGTGGAAATTTCATTTTTAATCAGTGAAGGTGTCTATAGTAAACATACTTGTTCTACTTAAAGTTATTACT
Source organism: Sturnira hondurensis (assembly GCF_014824575.4). Taxonomy (NCBI): domain Eukaryota; kingdom Metazoa; phylum Chordata; class Mammalia; order Chiroptera; family Phyllostomidae; genus Sturnira; species Sturnira hondurensis. Next base: position 890,763 of record NW_028080496.1, on the reverse strand, counting down.
TGTCATCTGTGATGTCTTTATGTTATATACGTAAGGTCTGTGACCCTTCTTCTCTGGCACACAAGATTTTATTTATACCACCTCTGACCTAATAAAACTGTACCTTTGACCTTATGCATTTGACATACCGGATAACTTACTCTTGATCTTTGACACATTTTGTTTTAATCCTGTTAAATATAATGGGTAGTTGCCCCACAAGAAGGGTTTAGTGTTTTGTGTTTTTATTTTAATTTGATCAGGAAATTTTTAATGTTTCTTGAGCCTTCACACAAAGAGCTGTTAGCTGTTTGATTTTCTCTCTTTTATTATCTTAGAATCCAAATCATGAAAGTGTGTGATTTTTTTTAAAGGTCGAAGCAAATGGTGCTAGTTAAATGCATTCCAGAATTTAATATTTTTGTGTGCATTGCTGGAGAAATAATGCAGTTTGTTTTAATTAATACTCATTTTTTGGTAGTTTGCTGTTTGATTCGCCTAGAGAAGCTGGTGCTGAGTGTTGTGGGGGTCGTGTGAAGTACACTTAACCCTATATAAAGAACTAGGTCTAAAAGTTAATTTAAAAGAAATTTTGAATCCATCTGTTTCTGTTTGTGAGACTCCGTGGCTTTAAAAGCATGAAGATTATACAAGTTCTGAATGTGAGCCTGTGTATATAAATATAGAGAAAGTGATAGTTCATTTTCATTTAATTCATGGGAAGTATGAAAAGGAGCTTCATGAAGGATCTTATATTAATCATCATTTATTGGATGTTTACAAGCAAGTGTGGCTTTACAAACTCCAGATTAGTATACAACTTGGAAAAATATGCTACTTAGGCAGTTGAAGGAAAAAATGAAATTTTCAATTAGCAGAAACATAAAGACGTCCCTTGTTTAGTGAAATAGTAAGTCGAGCCCCCTGGCCAGAGCGTGGTGAGCGTCGAGGTGGAGGCCGTAGCAGCTGCCTCTCAGCGTCCATGGCGGTCTGGGGAACAGCAGACACTTCCTAGTCAGTCCGTTCCTTCCCTCCCCTTGCTTGCCTTCTGTGAACAGAAGCAGAAGTATTTACCCTCTTGTTATAACCATGCAAAGAAAAACCTTGTTTGCTTTGCAACAGAAAATCAAGGAAATGAACAAACTAGTACTCGTTTAGAATAAATCATTCTCCCCCCCAATACATCAGTAAGGTAGGTTTTAAGCTAGAGAAGTAATCCAAAAACATCCTACCTTCTTAGAGGACAAAACTTCCATTGCCTTCATTTTCTCTTTCCCAGGATGGGAGGTGCTAGTAGCTCTGTGTGAGGGCGCGAGGAGACAGAGAAACACACACACACACACACACAGCATGTAGCTCACACACGCCTGGGGCTGGTTCTCACTGGCATTTTCTTCCCACCATTTGGAGTTCTGGTGGTACATTCACTCACAGCTAACTAGGGTGTGCGGAGGCTGTGTGGCCATCTCGCTGATTCAGCCTCCTTCATCGTTCTAAACCTTAGTGTGATCCAACAATTTAAAGAGTATCTCCAGTTAGTACACGGCCTGTTTTGAAAAACAGCCCTCAGTCCCCAGCCACTTGCTCCTCTCGCGCCGTGGCGTCAGTGTGTGGAAGGGCACGGCTTCGTGACCCCACGTCAGGAGCACGAGTCGGATCTTGAGGCAGGTGCCCTCTCCCTTGTCTGGGTTCCAGCCGGTGTCCTTGTTCACCTGTTCACTTACGTGCTCTCCGCGCCACTGCTTTGAAGAGTGGCTGGTGAGCTCGTCACCTGCTCTTCCCAGGCCACCCCTCAGTCCTCTCGGCCTGCGCATCTGAGTCTCTGACGTAGTCTTTGTTCTGCCCCCTTGAAGGCCATCTGGCTTCCACCAGCCACAGGTTCATCGCACGTAGGAAGGAGGCCTTTGGGAAAGCTAGGCCGCAGGGCCTTTCCTGACCGCAGAGCCTGGCGTGCGAATGGAGCCCAGCCAGCTGCCCCGGTCCTCTCCGGACGACACGTTCGGCCTCGCTCTCGCTTGCCGAACACACCTGTCTTCCCTGGGAAATGCACTGTCCTTCTTATTTTCCTTTTTCCATCTCCAAGTTTCTCTGGGTGAAAAGGTAAAATTACTGTAACCTCTTCTTCCTCTCTATTCTGACCAAGTGACAGCCTTCCTCTGTGGCTCTCAGACACTGAACACATGTGAAAGGACATTCACCCGCACAGCCAGGGGTCAGCAACCGTGTATTTGTATGGTCTGTCTATTTCTACTTTTAAATGTTGTGGTGAAATTCATTATAAATACCTAAGGGCATTAGCTGTATACATACTATTAGTGCAACAATAGTGAGACAATTATCTATGAGATACTCACTACTCAGGTTAGAGAGAATCTCCTGGCAGGAAATTCTGAGTTTTTGTGGTTGTTTGTATGTGCTTTTGTTTGTGAAAGATATTTTCACTGGGCGTAGATATGTAGCTTGACAATTACTTCTAAGAATTGAGTGGATATTATTTGCTGTCTTCTTGCTTCCATCTCTGTTTCCATCTCCAATAGGCTGAGTTTGTTCCTCTTTATTCTTTTACAGAATTGCCCTGGCTCTTTCTCTGCCTTTCAGTTTGTATATGACCTTTGCAATTAGTTTATTAAGCTGTGAAAATCCTATTAGAATTTCAGGGTTGAGGTTGTGTTGCGGTTACAGATGAGGTTGGTGACCGTGGATACCTCTCGAACACTCTCTCAGTGGCGTGCTGGGATGCTCCTGTCTCGGACTTGTGTGTGTGTGTGTACCTCACCGGATTGCTAAACATTTCTTGTAGGTTCATTCTATCTTTAAATAATTCATGGGCTTTTGAAGTGTTTCCTTTTAAACAAAGTGGTGTTTCTAAGGTCATGGATTAGAAGGGTGGCAGGACCTTTTGTTCAGGTTTCTGTGAGAGTGGGTGTGTTGGGGAGTGTGAGGTGACCCCTGGATTTGACTGACATCTGGCACAGGGGCAGCTTAATCTTCTGTGTAGCACTTGGTTTTGAAATCAGTGCCGCCACATGAGCCCTGGTTTGTTTTTCATTTCAACTTTTATTGCATGACGATCAGCTATTTTGGCTAAGTAGCTTCTATTTTGGGGAGTTTATTGATTTTCTTTATAGCTTAATACATTATACAATTTTAGGAATAATACATTTTTTCTCTGGGTATGTATAATGTATTAGATCAGATTTGTTCATTGTTATGCAAATATTTAATGTCTTCACACTTTTTTGTCCTTATTAATAATTTTTCTCCAAAATGGAAACACTGCTACTATACTGTTACTATTATTCATGTCTGTATTTTTTGGTACACAGGTCACATAGACTTATCATCGTGCTGGTAACTGTTTACATATTTTGTCCTGCTGATGGGTTTTATTGTCTCGGGGTGTGAACTCTCTCTCCCTAGTGCCTCTCCCTCTGCTGTTACCTCTGCTCAGCAGTCACCCTGCTACCCTCCTTCTGGGCAGTGGTGCCTGAGCGGCCCTCCCCTCCTTCCTCCCCTCCTTCCTCCCCTCCTTCCTCCCCTCCTCTACTGCCCCCTTCGGCATCCAGGGGGAACCCTCACGAGTACACTTTTAGTTCAGTAGTTTTCTGTTCTAGAGAAAAATACCATGCTGTATGTCATCCTTTTGGACTTCTGTTTTTCCACTCAGTGTTATGATGCCCAGGTTCACACAAATTGGAAATCCGTTGATGTTTTTAAAGAGCTGTGGAGTACACCTGTCACACATGGAACCGCCCGTGTTTCCAAGTCTGCAGTGGAATGAGTTTGGGCGTGTGTGCACCTCACCTCCACAAAGTCACCGTCACCTCGCCTGCTGGGTCCCTGCTGGCTTTCTGCCCAATTTTGTTCTATCCATTTTTTGAGAGGGATACCGAAATCTTTTGGTTTTAATTGTGAATTTTAAAATTTCTCTTGGCAATTCAATTAGTGTAGCTTCATGTAATTTAAAGTTGTGTTATTAGGTACTTAGACACTAGTGATTTTCATGTACTCTTGATGAAGTCTTACGAAATAACCTTCTTTCTCCTAGTGACATTCTTCGCTCCCTTGTCCGATATTGAGATCGCTACTGTAGTTTCTTTTGTCTGGTGTTGGATTGGTGTAACTTCTCTCTCTTTTACTTTGTGTTTACATTTTTATTTTGTGTATATATTACATTTAGTTTGTATTTGTATCATATCTACTGTGCTTTTGTGCTTTTATGTATAACCTTTTCCAAAACTGACAAGTTGAGAGACTGAAAGGGACCATTTGTTTGGTGCCATTGAGCATGATGTGCCGCCACCAACGCCCCCAGCGCTTGTCCCCGGGGCCCTTAAAGCCACTCTGAGCGGGGGGAGTCCGACTGTCTCTGAGTGTTCCTGTTCCTGTGGTTTTGTGTTGAAAGGCTGATGCGATTTGTGACCCGTGGCGCTGTTGTTACTGGGACGTTACGAGATGATGTCTCAGGATGCAGCCGGGTGGTTCCACCACTTGCCATGTTTGCCATCTGAGCATCCGAAGGAGACACCTTGGTTGCAAGGCCTGCCTCGGCACAGCTGGACGGTCCCTGTCCCAGTGTTGAGCTCAGACCCCTTTCCGTCCTCACAGCGTGACCAATTAGTCAGCGAGTGCCCTGAGCCTTGCTTTGAGTCGTCTGTTAGACCTCAGATCAGATCAGAAAGGAGCAGCCGAGTCTGCAGAAGTAGTCTTGACGTTGTTTATCACCTTCTCCCATCGGAAAACTGACGGGGTATTTATAATTGTCACCGAGTGGCAGGGGGACAGATGGCGGGCCATCGTCCTTATCGGAAGATGGCCTTTTCTCTTTTCATGGTGTCGTTTTCATAGTATTTCATTAGCTTCATTTTCTCATCTGTCGTCTCCAGCAATGCAATACATAGATTGTAATATACGAAAACGTAAGTGTGTCCCACACCTGGAGAAAGAGACTTAGCAGAGTTAAATCTTCTGTATAATTAAAATAGCCTATAAAGTTTGCAAAGTTGTCATTGCCATATGTGTTTGATTTTTCAAAATGATGCTGTCACAGAGAGCAGTGTTTTGACAGAAGGTGTTATGTTTCAGGCAATATATTTTTCAAATTTACTGTTTGATGAAATTTTCAATCTTATTTAAGTACAATGGAACCCTCAGAGTTTTTATTTTATTTTTAAGCATTTATTCAGCACCTACTTGTGCATTTTGCATTCGTACACGTGCCCAGGAAACAAAGACACACTGTCGTGTGAGTAGTGTCTTTAGTTTGCTCTGTCTCTGACCAGGAATGTGCAGTATCGTGAGTCTATAAATGTGCTCGGTTAAACACCAGAGAACTAAGTTCGGCATATAGTGCTTTCATTTTTGAATAGTGTTTGGATAATATATGTAGCCACTTTATTTGATGTGGCTAATGCCATCCAGCAAATCAGTACACACCGGCTGTTCTCTGGACTGTCTGGGGGATCACCCGCTGGAATAGTTTTACGGAGGAGCAATGCCAGTCAGAATACCTGTTCACTGCAGGTGCTTTTGGTCATATTCTGAGTAAAACTCTGACAGCCAGGGAGAGTTTTTCAACTCTCTCAACGGAAAACCGTTGAGAGACAGCGGTTTTCCAAACGCAGCGTGGAAACCCGAGCATCGCTTTCTCACCTGCCCGGTGCCTTGGCCTCTACCCTGCTCCTGAAGGTCAGCTCTTGGCTCCAGAGAAATACGCCTCTTGAGCATGACATTGGATTTCTCTATAAAAAACATTTTTTGATTTTCCAGTAAAAATATATTTGTTGTTACTGTAATGAAGCTTAGTTCTTTTTTTCAAAGGAGACCTTTAAACCCTTTTGATCTAGGAAGAATAACATCCCTCAGATTTCTCAGTTCTGTTCTATAATATTTCCACGTAATGGGAAGCAGATTATCTCCTTCAGTATATCTATGTGCCGCATTTTATGAAATGTGTTTATTCTGAGCTAACACTTGAGAAAGCTGTAAAAATGGAAGCTCTCCTATATTGTGTCTTTCATATTTCCCTATTATCCTATTTTTAGAACTTTTACTTTCTTTCCCAAAGATCATGAACCTATCTATAGCTTAATTTTTTCATGTCTTTCTTTCTTTCTTCCTTCCTTTTTTTTCTTTTTAACAAAATAAGGAATTATGAGAACCTTTAGGAGGAGTTTGATAGAATATCAGGGTCATAAACCTCAATATTTAATATAGTAAATTATGTTAGGACGGCCAGAGCTTTTGGTCTAGGATGCCATAAAAGGTAATAAAAAGAATAAGAGGAGTATAAACTCTGATGAGATCATGTCTGTATGGTATTAGTTTCCTTATATACATTTACTAGTATTTCATATTGCAGCAACGTTACTTCCATGAGAAGTCACAATCGTGACTTGAAAACCAGAGTTACATTTTTTAGTGTGTGCGTGTATGGGATTAGCCATCCTTACTTAGCTTTTGGTCTTTTCACAATGATTCTTAGAACGTTAGAAAAGAGGGGACGTTAGGTTTTATCATCTGCTGCCTTTATTTTACAAGTGAGGAAACCGAGGCCCAGAGAAGTCAGCTCTGTCACGGGCTGTGGAGTTTATCCTGGGGTGGACGCCGTGACTCAGCGCCGGTTCTAAGGAGCCAACCTGCGCTTCTGTCCCTGAAGAAGAAACTGTCCCCTGTGAATGCTTATGCGGAATGAAAGGGTCAGATGGAGTGGCCAGCTCCCAAAAGGAGCTGTGAAGTCCGCTTAACATTTAATGACGCGCTCAGGAAAAAAATAAAGGTATTTTAGATCATTTTACTTCTGCAAAATTACCGGAAGGAAATAGAGATTGATTCATACTTGAGGAAGGACAAAGTAAATCATAGATACTGTGTCTCCAGAGTGTATTTTGCTTTTCCTTGTGCCTGTGGCATAGTAATTAGAATTTTGAGTAATTATGAAATGATAGTGTGTTTTTACACGGTTATGTTCCTTCTTCCACAGACAAGTAAGCCTGCAGCAACTGTAACCTTACACAAATCAACCTTGTTTTCTTTAAGGAGTTGGCCTTTCCTTGCATTTTCTTATTAGCATTAATTTTGCAGTTAATGTTAATATATATAAGTTGTGGAGTATTTGAGAAAATAATGCCTGCTGTTAGTATATTGATCTACTCATTTCTGCTTTTTATATATGAACATATAACTCTTACACATTTATATATAAACTGTATCATATAGATTTTGAACCCTGATTTTTTAATTTATTATTACACAGTGTATTTTTTTAATATTACTGTTGTTTAAAACTAATGACATCGTGTAGTCAGTCTCCTGTGGGTGCCTGGGCCGTGATTTATGCAACCAACTCCCTAGTGCTGGTCTTCCATTGTGTTACTAAATCTCACTGCAGCGAATATATTTCTAGAGAGATATTTTGCTACTTCTCTATTTCCTTCCAGTAATTTTGCAGAAGTAAGGTTATCTAAAATGTTAAGCAGACTGGGATTCTGAGGCGAGTTGCTGGTTCGCCGAGAACAGGGCCCGGGTCGCCAGTCTCCGAGGAAGTGGTGCTGCAGGGGTGAGAAGCCACTGCATGTCAGGAAGAGACAGCGGCGTGTGTATCTTCTGGTCCTTGCTGATTCCTTGGGGTTTTAAGAAAGGATGTCATCAAGGATTGGAGGGCAAAGGTTAGGTTCTACGGTCCAGGCCATGGCTCCAATCATACGAGGAATCTGGGACATTGAGCAGAAAGGAGAAATAACTAAGCCACCAAAGGTTATAGACTAGACTCCTGCTGAGGCCAGTCTGTGGGAGAGGGGGGGCTGCCAGCCTGTGTCCCCAGGGTACGGATTCAGGCCCTTCTATGTCCCAGTTTGCAGGAGGGGGAGTCAGCGAATGGGCCTTCAGACACGGTGTGCACTCACCATTCCTTTGCCTGGGACTCAGTCACATGGCTCCCTCCAGCTCTGAGGGCAGCTGGGCAGTTCAGGCCTTGGCAGAGGCGTTGTGTGACGGGCTGAAGCTCTGTTGCTGTGCGGGCTGCTCAGGGGCAGTGTGCTGGCGTGGCCGGCCAGTGGGCAGGTGGATCGAGGGTCCCGATCCGGCTACGGTTCAGCCCGTGGGGAAAGGCTGCTGTCGGGGTTGAGTTCTTCCATCAGGATGAGCATGGCGTCTGATTGTGGTGGCGTGGTGTCAGCCGCTGCTGCCCTTCTTAGCTGTTATGGAAGGGATGCGTTGATTCCTTAGTTCCTGGATGCTGGGGCTTTCTAATTCTGCATTTTATTTTCATTTATTATTTTGAGTACACTTGTAAAGAAATGCTGTCTCTCGTTTACCATTTGGTTACTGAGTGGCAGGATAAAATTTGGATTATTTACTAGTTTTCAAGATAACGAATTGGTTCTCTGTTATCCTCCAAAGGTGCCCAATTAGTCTAAAAATATACATGTAATTATAAACTTACAGGTAAACACTTTGGATGAGGTTTAATCATTTAAAATTTCCTTCTTTGAACCTCACATCATTCCACTTTTAGGTAGTGAGAGCCTCTTGAAATTCACTCTGCGGTTCTTTTGACCTGAGCCTAACTGGTTTTCATGGTCATCTCGCCACTTGGTATGGGGAGATGTTTAGGCTTATGATCAACTGTTTTGCTAAGAAGCCTTGGCTCTTTTTAACGAGAAACGATATTTTGGGAGCAGGGGTGCTCGTTGCTGCTGGGCTGGTCATTGTGAGCAGAATTCAGAAATAAATACCATGTATGTGATGTGCATGCATAGAAATGCTCATATACATTTATTTATGCTTTGTTTATTTAAAGATGATGGCTCATGAATTCTTACAATTCAAACTGAAGACTATAGGAGTTTGACTGAACCTCCTGTGTATTGTATGCGTATCAGTTTTCTTTTCTTTTCTTTAAGTCTTTTTTTTAAGAGTTTATGTATTTATCTTTAGAGGGGAATGGAAGGAGAGAAGGAGAGAAGTATCAATGTATGGTTGCCTCTTGTGAGTCCCCTGCTGGGAACTGGCCTGCAACCCAGGCATGTGCCCTGACTGGGAATCGAACCGCGATCGTGCCGCGATCGTGTGGTTCGTAGTCTCGTGCTCAATCCACTGAGCCACACCAGCCAGGGCCGTATCGGTTTTCTTTTATAGCGAGCACTCCCGGTGTCCGAGACACGGGGCACTCTTTCCTCCTCACCTTCAGTGGACAGCGATCTCCCCTCCAGCCCTCTGACCGACTGGCCGCTGCCAGTGCAGAACTGCGTCTGCAGGCTGCCTCCCCTCCTGCCTGTGTGCTTGCGTTGTTAGCACTTTGCTGATGTGCCCCGGAGGTTTGATGAGTCAGCAAAGGTCTCCGGTAAAACAGTAGCATCCAGAGCAGTTGCGGAAACCAGTGTGTCCTGGAGGTCACACTTACTGCCTCTGCGTAGTCTTTTCTACGTGCTGTTGTCTGTAGCGGTGCTGCATGATTTTTAATCATCATCTCCGTCTTCATCATGGCTTTTGTTTGTCTTGCAGGAGCATCTTTCCTTAAAGAAGTACGTTATTGACATTGTGGTTGAAAGTGCAGCTCCACCAGAGCCACTGAAAGATGGAGAAGAGCGGCAAAAAAACAAAAAAAAAGCCAGGAAGATAAAAGCCCGCATGAACTCCAGGTATCGTAAACATCCTTGAAAGCAGAGCAGAACTATCAGTGATGTATCCTTTTTAATGTAAATTCAAGGAAGACCCTCCCCCCCAAAAAAAGTTTAAAGTTGTTTACTTCAACGAAGCCTTGGAAGTAACACTGATGAGCCTAATTTATAGCCACTTTCTTTGATTGAGAAGGAAAACTGCGTATCGATCTAAAGCCCTTGCCTTCACCTGCTAAGAGCTCTTCTTATAATTTGATGCAGAAGCTGTGCCAGACTTGTGCCTCCTCCAGCATGCAGTAGCGTGTCTGCGTGTGTGTAAACCAAGCCTATTTCTCTTTCCAACTATTGATTTTTAAATGAAGTATTAAAGAAAATCAATAGCAATCAACAAATAGAAGTCTGCTGGCTGTAGTGTCAAATCCCATGACTAGCTTTAATCAATTTGCTTGCCTGTCACAACAAGAAAAAGTTCAAGAAATATCTGGAAATGGAAAGTGAGTTGTCAGACCTGTAGTTTATCATCAGCCTCAAAGTGACATCCGAGGCTCAGACAGCTGTGTGGCGCATCGTGACCTCAGAAACTCTGTCATCACCTGATGACGGATGAGTCTCGTTCGAGGACACCGTGCAGTGCCTCCTTCGTAGATAAGTTGAGAGAAGGTGGTCTGAGTACGTGGTTATACCTTTGCTCCCCAATCTCTAGAGAGGTGGAGACGCCGGGCCCGTGGGCACACAGCCGCGTGCGCTAGAGTGCCGGGGAGTGGCAGTCGCCTCTGTGCAGGTTCCAGTTTTCAGTTGCAGTGAATAGAGCGGTTCTGCCGTCATTTCTCAGAGTCGGTGAAAACTTCAGAGTAGTTATGGAAGCAAAGAATACAAGAGGCTTTTTTAGTTGCATTTTTGGATGTCCCTCCAAGTTCGTAAGAATAGTTCCACGGTGAAATTCAGGGGGTGCAGGCCTTTGTTTCTGGTTTATGCTAAGACTCTGCTGAACTCCTGACACTGGAGTAGCACAGGGCCCGTCCTTTGGACCTATCCCCTCTGTGTGCGCTTTCACCTGGTGAGCTGACCCAGCCCTGTGGCTTTAAATATCCTCTACCCACCAATTTTACAGCTTCAGAGTTACTTCCACTTGGTGCGCACCAGACCAGGTCCTGCTCTCTCCTCCCCATCCCAACCCCTTCTCTTTCCTGAGCTGACCTCATGTCCGTCCAACTGCAAATAGCGGTAGCTTTACTTCAGATATGCCCAGCATTTGACTGTTGAATTCACTGCCCCCCGGGGACCCCGCCTCCTTGGTCTCTCACCTGGTGGTCGCCGTAGCCCTCCACCGGTCTCCTTGTTTCTGCCCCTGCCCGCCTCGTCTACACACTGTAGCCACAGCAAGCCTGGTAAATGTAAGTCAGAGCGTGTCATTTTCTTTTGTCAGAACCTCCAGTGTCCTCTTGCTGGGCGACTCTCCCCACAGCTGTCCACACAGCCAGCTCTCACCTCGTTCCCCGTCTCCACGGGAAGCCGCACATAAGCGTGTGTTTCACTACCACAGACGTCTTCCTGAGCCATTTCCCCTTTGTAAGGTGGAGATAACACCACGTCGTGCCTCAAGGGCTGGGGGAGACAGTGGCTGTGCAGCCCCCGGCACAGCGCGGGGGGCTCACTCCACCGCCCTTCCTGTGGGGTCAGAGTTACTTGCAAGTACGAAGTGGTTATTTCCCCATTTTGATATGTCTTACCATTTCACTGGTAGCACTGGGCATGTGGAGGTCTAAATAACACTGTAGTATTTCATTCTAGTTTAGTTATCCCTCTGTTCTCGGGAACAGCCTGTGCTGCTTTCCTTTTCCCATTAGGCCAGTTGCAGTTTGTGTCTTTTGTGCTTTATGAAGCGGAGTTTATTTTTTCACCTGTCATTTTTGTCTGGATTGGTATATATTGTGACCGATTATTTCATAGGTAACTGGACTGATTCTCTGAGGCTAAGACCTTTTGGATGAGCAGTTTAAATGACCTTTTTGCTCCAAAAGGAGAAATCGACAAATTAAGTCGCATGGATGGGTTGCCGTGGTGACACCCATGTTAGACAGCGGAGGGTCTAGACAAGCAGAGGGTCGGTGGCTGTTGGCCTGGCTGGTTCGGGCTGCAGGGGGCGCCCCACGGTGGCGGGAAGGGTTTATCGGAGGTTTTTCCAGGCATGCGGAATTTAGTCAGTAGAAAGAACAAAAGCAAAACAAAAGTAGTCTTTTGAGTGGTCAGATTATTTCTACTGCCTTTTAAGTTATTTCTAAAGTTGAATGATTACTCTTTACCTGTATTTAATTTGACACTACACACCTTTTGAGGTACATAGACACTTAGCCACCTCAACTACCTTGTAGAGACTTAATATGGTTTCAAATTTAATAATTATGATTTTAACATTTTGAAAAGTAAGCATTGTTCTGCACCAGGTCTGTAAACCCAGAAGTGTTTTTACGAATCTGCTCGCTCTCCTATGAGGGAAGGCACATCTTCAGTCTGTTTGGGCAGCATTCATGGTATTTTAAAGAAGTGGCCTCAGGGATCAAAGTGTTAAAACCCGTGTACTAATGTTGCTGATTTTGGAAGAGGAAACACAGCTAGGATTTTTGTTAGAAAAATTAGCAGCAAATAACTAACAGCGATTAAACCTTTTCTCTTCAGGGCCAAAGAATATGAAAGTTTAACAGAAACAAAAAATTCTGCCTCTGACTCACCATATAAAGCAAAGTGAGTATTTCATCCTGCACTTTAGTTCCCCATTTCTTTAGTCCCCGCCTGCAACAAAGTCTGTCTGAACCCTCGGCATGTGCCTGTGGTCACGGGCTGTGTGTCCACCGCGTAGAACTTTATTGTCCCAACGCAGTGCTGTCCCACCCGGGGCAGTTTCGCCAGGGGACATTTGTCTCTATGTGGGATGGAGGGTGGCACTTTGGTTACCACAGCTCAGGGGACGGTGCTACTGCCCCGCAGCATGGGGAGGCCGGGGGAGCGGTGACACAGTCCTCAGGGCACAGGACAGTCCCTCCAGCAGAGAAGCATCTCGTCCAGACCGTCACTTGTGTTGACAGGACAGGTTCTGGCAGGGCTGCTGGTTATGTGGGAGGAGATCTTTCAGGACCGTTGTGACGGCCACTTGTGACAGGTGAGGATTTAGACCCCATGACGACAGAACCGAGAGGCACGCGGAAACGTCCCAGTGTGCTCCTCTGTGACACGCTGCCCACGGAAGTGCAGCGGACAGGTTCCGCTGGTGATGGCGAGTAGGCTGCTGTGGCCTCGGGGGGGTGGGGGTGAGTCTGGGGTGTAGGACGTGACCTGGAGGCTTTGTGCTGTTTGGCGAAATCATGCAAGATGTACCCAGACAGTTATGTGCAGAGGTGATGTTTAGTCATGAAAAAGGTCGAGAAACACTTGAGTCCCACAAATTGAGGGCTATCGATAACCACACAGCTGTTGATAGGTAGGTCGTAGCATTTTAATGTAGCAACTATCACAGTTGGACAAGAACGTTCCTGCACTGGATGCGGCTGGAGGCCGTGGTGGCCCCAGGGGGTGTCTGAGCCCCTGTTGGCCGAGGCGGACATTCCTGGGGGGGGGCTGAGTGTGGCGGCTCAGAGCCCCCATGGAGTGAGGGGAGCTTCCGTGTGGGCGGGCACACGGCCTGGGCTGGGAAGTCAGGGCAGTGTGGAGGCCTGTCTGCGCAGAGGCCCCGGTGAGGAGGGCAGTCTGGCCAGGGTGTCAACACCCCTGTGGGGGTGAAGAAGGGAGAGCCCAGGACAGGCAGGTGGGGCCGAGCAGGGAGGCAGCAGCGGAGACAGGGAGCTGTCTGGGCTGGGCGAGTCAGTCACGTGTTCAGTAAGGATGGTGGTAGGTGAGCTGCTTGCTGCGGGGAAGGTAGTTAAACGCACTCAGAGACAGAAAAGACACCGTGTGGTGATGCTCTGGAATTGCAGGTATCACCTTAACTCGTCATTGCCAACATACAGAAGTACAAATGGAAATAAATGTAAACATAAATGTGTAGGGGTAGGTATGTGGCATATATTAATTCACAAGGTGACATACACACATTTCCTGAGCCTGCCCACCGAGAGTGGCACCCTGACAGCATCGAGCGTGTGCAGGGCAGCCCTTGAGTGTGCGGTGAGCGGCCTGTTTTCGGTGGGGGGGGGGGGGGGGGGGTTCTTTCCCCTGAGCAGGGCTGCTGTCAGACGGGAATAGAAGTGTGCAGAGCAGGAGGCTGTATCTGTCCACTGACGTTTTCACCTTATATGGGGGTTTCTTGAGCTCTTATATTTAGAAATACAGGTTTGAGCATATTGTTTAAAAATGGAAGGGAAACCAGTGGCCCTAAATTTAGACCATGTACCTGTGAAATGGAGGAGGTGACAAAGAAGGAAAGGTAACAGGTTTGTCTTCATGTCCAGCGCACCAAGTGGACCCAGCCTGTGCTTTTACCCTGTCACGCATCTTCCCAGTGGTCCCAGCAGACTGGCCTCTGACGGAGGTCGGGGCTCCTTTCAGAGGGGCTCTCGCGACTCACGGTTACGGCCAACAGGTGTGACTGTCAGGTTGCCGGTGGAGTTTGTTCGGTTTGGGGGAAGAAAGTACCTGATCACACAACATTCTCCACAAAGCCAGTTACCCGGCAGACACTTACCGTATTTTAGGGTCAGAGTTACGAAGCGACCGCTTTTTCTTTTCACGCAGAAGCAATCCAGGTAACAACTTCTGTGTTAACAACTACACCCTTTAAGCTGCTCCTGCTGGTGCCTTGTGGAGAAAGTGCAGCTTTCAGGGCCTCAGTATAGTTGTTCGCAGTATGCAGCAAAGTCTGAGGCTTTTTTCCTCGAGACGGGCAGGCAGGGAGTGAGGCGGAGGGTTAGCTCCTGTTCCCTACGCGCCCCCTTGGTTTGGCGTTCTTCCTCCAAGGGTAGGCTCACGTGAATCCCAGATTCGATGTACCTCGCTGAAACACGAGCCTCTTGTATTCTGTGAGTTAAAATGGTCCCTGGGCCTCCCTAAGCACCTCTGGCTTTCAGTGGACCGGGAGCGTTCTTGGTAAGAACACTGCTGGATTCATCGGAGTCCGCGGCCTCAGCCGGGTGTCTGGTTACGTGCCGGGCAGCCTTTGTTCAGCCAGAGGCTGAAGTGGCTGCTTGTCTGTCCCACAGTGAGGTTGGCTGCCAATACTCTTCCCCACGATAAGGTCGGTAGCTTTAATCGGATGGGACTCCAGCCCACATTCAGTTGGAAGGAAAAAGAAGTATGTTGCGCTTACTCAGTTTTTGTGTTTTTTTACATTTCGTTTCACTTTTGTTCGGTTGAGAACTTTCCATCAATGAATAGTAATAATAGTTGGCCATTTGTTAGCTGCTGTGGTGAATGAGGTCCATTGCATAGTTGCCTGTGAGCTTCAGAGGCTCTAGAAGGGAAAATCTGTGTATTAACTCCACTTTTAAGATGAGGAGACTGGGGTTTGGGCGAGTGACTTCCCGGGGCTCCCATGCGTGCTCTGTGCTGCAGCCAGGTTTCCGGCTCGGGGGTTTCAGGCCCGAGTTTCGTGTTCGTTCTTCCACACGTCAAAGGGACTTTATATTAGGTAGCTTGGGTTTAACCCAGAGTTCATCTGCATCTTTTTAAAGCTGCATTTGCTGTGTTTTTTTTTAATTTAAAATTTTTACACAAATGCATGTATGGATGAAATTGTATCTTGGGGTATTACTCATTTGTGAATAACTTTCCGTTTCTGGGTTGACTCGTATGGTACAGAGAGAAAAGCCTGAGGTTTGACGATGGACTGTCCAGGTTCTTAGTCCCAGTAGCACTCGTACCACTTGTGAGACTTGGAGAAAGTCTCCTAACCTGCCGGAGCCTCGGTTTCTTCACTTTTCAAACAGGGCTAACACTCACGAACAGTGTTTTTCAGAGGCTTGAATAACGTCAGGTACAGGAACGCATTTGTGAACACATCTGTGAGGTTGCGGGTGGTATTAAGAATGTAAAGAAGAAACTCCCCCTCGGACCATTTGTCGTGAAAGGTCTGTGGAGTGCGCCGGTGCACAGGCCGCGCTCTGGGCACCGTGGGTGTGGCAGCGAGCAGTGGCTCGTCGAGGTGATTCTGCACGTCTCACTGTCCAGTGTGGTACCTTCTGGTCCCAGTGACTGTATTTCAAGTGCTCAGCAGCCCCCACGCGGGCAGTCCAGATCCAGAACTGCCCCTCGTCGCAGGGTGTTCTGCTGTGCAGCTCTGTGTGGGAGGGACTCGGGATCAGTGGGTTCAAGGGCCAGTGCCAGCAGAGGAAGGCATGTTTAAGCTCAGCACTTCGGGATAAGCGGGGATTTTCCAAAGACCGTGGGGGTGGGGGAAGCCCTTGAGAAGGCATGGATGGGGAGCATCTGGTAAGACACTGAGCAGGAGGAAGAGGGTGTAGACGTGGGAGGACCGCGAGGCCTGCGGAGGCCGAGGGATGCGCCCGCGCTGTGGGGAAGTCCACCCTCCTCGGCTGCGACAGCAGAAACAGGAGAGTGTGGGTGAGAGGCAGAGTCTCGAAGATTTACAGCAGAAAGGAGGATTTTCTTGTTGATGGCAGTGGCTTCCGTTTCTCTGTGAAATGTAAGGTCCTGGTAGAAAAGCAGGAGGGGGCATGCCAGGGTGGGCAGGGAGAGGCTGCAGGGTGTGTGGGGCTGTCTTTGTGGAGAGTGGGCAGGTGCAGCCCGGCAGACGTGGGAGATCCCACGGTCAGGCTTCTGCAGCACGGCCTGGCTTCTCCTCAGGACCAGGAATGGGAGGCTGGCCCGTGTCTGCCGGCCCAGCTGAAAAAATAAGTGGGAGCAAGGCCCTGAGGAGGGTGCCCAGCCCTGCAGTATGAGCTAAACAGGCACTGGTGACCCTCCCCACTGGGGTGGCTGCTAGGAGCAATAAGAAAGCAAGCAGGTGATGACAGCCTGGCCGTGGAGTCCGTCCGTCACAGGTGGAGGTGAAGGGGAGACTGCCGTGCTGATGTGTCAGCCCTGGAGAGACCTGGGTGAGGGTCTCCTGGGTGTGTGATGGCGAGACGCCGAAGCAAGTGAGTGGGAACGAAAGGCTTGCTCCCAGCGAAATGGAAGGGGGGGGGACTACAGAAAGGTGTGCAGCCCCTTCCTGAGTAAAGAACTCCGCAGTCTAGGTCACATGCAGTATTTCTTGGTGAAAAGCAGGCGATTGCTCGATTGTCTAGGTAAATGACACGGGCAGTGTCGGGCAGTCCTACATTGCGTGTAAATTGGGTCACGCAGAGTTTGACATTGAGAGTTTGCGATGCTTATAACATAGTGAGGATTTAGATGAAAACCTGCTCAGGCTCTTGCACTCATTTCTCTGCCATCGTGCGCTCACCTCCCTGTCTCCAGTCTGGTTCTGGTTTGACTGTCACACGGGAACTGACCGCAGCAGCCTGTCCCCTAATGCATGAGGGGACAGCACCCTCCATCGCTTGTGTTTGGTGACATGAGCATCCATGTGGCTCGTGAGTAGGAAGAAAGCTGGACCAGCCTTGTGGGGGGCTGGCTTTCCTTCCCCTTGGGTGCTCTGGGGCAGTTTCTCATACGATAATGGAAGTAACTT
This sequence comes from Sturnira hondurensis, assembly GCF_014824575.4. NCBI lineage: Eukaryota > Metazoa > Chordata > Mammalia > Chiroptera > Phyllostomidae > Sturnira > Sturnira hondurensis. Next base: position 873,543 of record NW_028080496.1, on the reverse strand, counting down.
TTGTTCCAGGAAGTTTAGGAAAATGCAGTGTGCTGGTCTAATTTGTGAGTGTCCTCGTTCTCTTTCACTCACTCCTTCCCATTTAATTTTGTGTTGAAGGCTTCAGCGGTTGGCCAGAGATCTTCTGAAACAGCTGCAAGTACAAGACAGTGGGTCGTGGGCAAACACTAAGGTTTCCGCTTTAGACCGCACCCTGGGAGAGGTCGCCAGGATCCTGGAAAAGGAGGTATGTCACTAACCTCTGCCCCTGGCCGCTGTCCCTGAGCTTGTTTGCCCCTCCGACAGGACGCGGGCTCCCGGGCAGAGGCCAGTGTGCGGTTCCTTCCCCGTTCCCAAAGCCAGTCGGTGTTGATGGATGGTTTCCTTTTGTTCTTGATTAAATTGAAGTAACAAAAATATGTTCTTTAGGTCATGGTTTTCTCAGTCATATTTTTCTCCACACAAACAAAATGAAATTATTTTAAATGGAATCATACCGATAAAGATATATAACACTTTTATGGCAGAAAATATAATGCTTTGAGTCATAAAGCCCATAAATCACAGATTTTCACAAAACACCAATTTTCTTCCTGTTTCCAATAATAGATTTGGCAGTTTTCTTTAATGACTTAGAGTCATTAAATATTTCAAAGACAGCTTAAAAATTATTAATAACTTCAAGTCTTTATTATTCACTGTAGAAAATTTTAAGTATACAAAGAAGAAATCAAATTCCCTGTAATGTCCACTGTTGACACTTTATTGTATTTTTCTAATCCTTTTACTGTACATTTTTTACATTTTATCTAATTTTATGATAAATAATTTCTCACAACTTAAAAAATTTTTTACCGAAGAATGAATCACAGTTCACATAATTTGTATCTCTTCTAATTTTCCTATTCTGGGAAAATTACTTGTTTATTACCCACATTTTTTTTATTTCTTATTTTCTGGGTTTAAAATTTACTACATTACAATTTATACATAAAAAAGACTGTAGTGATAAGAGTAACAAACATAAGGCCCTGCCGTGAACTGACCACAGACCTAGGCAGGGGACTGACCATTCCCAGCCACCTCTGCCTCGCCTCCCTCTGGGCAGATGCTGCACAGAAGTAAAGGGGTGGCTTCTCTTTGTTTTTTAAAAATAGTTTTATTGCTTTATCACATAAATGTATTGTTAAATAATATACAGGGGTGGGCAAAAGTAAATTTACAGTTGTAATGCAAATAAATACCATGGTATTAATAAATAATAATAATACAAGAGTACACTGTGTTTGGTGTACTCGCAACTGTAAACCTACTTTTGCCTACCTCTGTATGATTTAGTTCTGCTTGTATTTGACTTATAAAATAGTATGCTCTAGACTTTTTCTAAATATAACATTCAAAATGATGGTTCTAAGTTTCATTGAAGCTTATAAATGTAGCTGTTTTCAGTTATTTTCTCTGTTGTACACTGCATTCTTGATTGTGTTAATTCTGCAGTTTTTTATCCATTCTCCTGGCAGTGGACGTTTGTTTTCAAGACTTGGGTGTGGGTGTGTGGGTGTGTATGTGTGTGTGGGGCGAGGGGGAGAGACTGGAGATGCTGCTGCTCGCTAGCACAGTCCTGGGTCAGAGCACGTGAACAAGAGTGTCTCTGGAGGGGAGCCCCAGACGCCAGTCTGCTTCAGCGTCACCTGGAGGACTCGAGACCACGCAGCTTGCTGGGCCCCCCACCCCGGGCTTTCTGGTTCGGCAGGTCTGGGGTGGGTCCCGAGAATCTGTATTTCTAGCAAGTTTCCTGGTGACGCTGCTGCTGGTCTGGGTCTGGTCAGGGCCTGTGCCTCAGGGGTGAACTGTGACCAACTTGACGACGAGGTGGTGCTCAGCACTGCCCTCGTGGAGCCGAGCAGGTACTGGCTGTGGCTCTGTGGGGGGGCCCCAGCCTCTACTCTGCCCGGCACGGCCCCTCCGAGTGATGGAGCCTGAGGGTCCAGTCAGTGTGGGGCTTGCGCTGTGTGGGGTGTGCAGGTTTGATGTGCCTTGGAGAAATCTCTGTAATTATTTTAAAATTAGTGCATATTGATTATTTTCTGTTTTTATAAAGGGTAAGTATACTTTGAAGTAAAGGCAATTGCTTGAAAATAACACCATGTGCACCTTCTCTCGTGAATACTGTTTAATTTTTTTTTTCGTGAATACTGTTTTAGATTGAAGTAATCAGAATTTTTGAGGAAAAATTAAAATGATCTTTATAAGAAAGGTATTCATTATAAAGATCTAAGTAAAGTTACTTCACTGACAAAGGGGCAATTCACTGCAGCACCACTGATTCCTTCTAGTTTGGGGGAGAGTGAAGCCTGGCCCCCAGTCCACGTGGTCCGTGTCAGGAAGATGCCGTAGAGCGCACACTGCCGGGCCAGTGCCAGCCTGCGGGAGCCTCCACTGAGACCCTGCTCCCGCTTTTGTGAGTGCTTTTACCCAGCTGAGGCAGGCTCCCTTTCTGTGCCACTACGTTTGTAGAGTTGTTCTGACATTTCAGGGTAATTTCGCTGGTGATATTTACAGTTTCGGTCTAGGCATTGTAAATAGCCATTTCTTTTTGTTTGGAAAACTGCCTGGAGTAACAAAATGGTTAGAGCTAAAGCCAAGTACCCAGTGAGGGGCTTGGGGGCGGCCTGGGGGTGGCCAGAGTGGGCACGGGCAAGCCCTCCCAGAGGCAGGGTGAGAGATGGAGCCGGAGGGCTTATCCCATAACTTAGACCTCAGCACACAGTGTGTCTGCTGTTGCGGACAAGGTTTCCTCAGGATTTTTAGGAAGGTCAAAGGTCTGCTCTCGAGCACAGGGGTGAGACTGTGATGCATGGGAGCACGCCTGGGATGGAGGCGGTCAGGACACCGGGTCCCGTCTTGTGCTGAGTTCTGTGAGTCTGTTCAGAAAGGAAAAGTTTGTAACCTTTGTTGCATCTGTTACGTTTGTTAGAAAATGAAAGCCACTCTGTAAGGAAATATGGCATCCTAGGGTTTGCACCCACTCTGCAAACAAAAACATCCAACAGAGCTGGAAAAGTAACCTTTTTAAAAGCATCAGACAGCTAAAAAGAAATTAAATAATTTTTAACTATTTAATTTAATAACCAGGTCAAAGAAAAAAGCAAGAATTGTGAAAGTTGTGCTTATAACTGCATTCCGTGAGAGCGTTTCCCAGGCTGGCAAGTGTGAGTTGTGGTTTGTCAGCCGCAGGACGGAGAAGACGAAAGGAGAAGCGTAGGGGCCGCCAATGTTGGAAATCTGCTGGGGCTTCCCCTCCCCAGACGCTGCCCTGACATCAGCAGGACCCTCTGGGCAGAAGTGAGGAGCCTAGTTTGGCCCTGGGGCAGCGTGTCGCCTCTATTACTTTGAATGCTGAATTGAGTTTCCGGTAGTCCCTGGTGGATGATGGTGTCCCTAGGAACTGGGCAGAAGCAAGTGCTAGTCCCCATGGGAAGAAGATGGCTGTATCCGAGGCCTTCGATAACGTGTCCAGTCATTTTATAAGAACAAGTAGCCATAGTCAAAAAGCAAGCACAGAAGTAAATGAGTCATTACAAGTAAGAGCGAGCAGAAACTAGAATTGCGGGGCCTTATAAATGTGGGTCACAGATCCTAAAACTGTTGCTTGGCTTTGAGGAAATTAAAGATGCACTTAACCTGTCTGTAGCTGTGGACCCGAAAGTAGTACCCGTGTCAGTGATTCAGAACCCCCATCCCTTGGTCACCGTTGGTAAAGCAGATGGAACACAACCTGGAACTGCACGGTAACCAAGCAGTTTGGAGTCTCTGCACCAAGATGTGGAAAATGGCGCTTGGGGCTGGGTACAATCGGTGACCCAAAAGTGGTGGACGACCTCTTTGTAGAACTGGTAAGGAAGAAAAGTGGGCGGCTAGGGCCTGCAGCCAAGCCCCGAGACCTGGGTTCCTGTCTTCCAGGGCTGTCCCAGCAGAGGGACATCTGCCGTATGCCAGTCACTGCACAGCCTGCAGCTCGGCTTCCGGTCACCTGGTGGCTGGGAGGCCCCCGTCACTGCACAGAGGGATGTGATCTTGAATTGCTCATATTCCCTGGTGCCCAGCAGAAGCACATGGAAAATCCACTCGACAGGAAGCAAGCATCCCCCTGAGTCTCACATTACTTCAACAAAGTAACTTTCAAATACTCTGTTTGACAGAGAGATGTAATTAGGCATATAAAAGGGCAAGGCAACATGGATTTAAAAAGTCAATAAAAGCAGACCAACAGGGTCTCCAGAACCACACCGACTGGGTTCAAGAATGTAAGTATTCGTTGTTGTTTTTTAAAGCGATGGCATATTTGAAAGAAAACAAATTTGGGAACTAAACATTTTGTAATCAAAATTAAGAAAACAGTATGTGAGATAACAGGATAAGCCAGCCGCAGAGCGAATCAGTGCACCGTGCGGCAGGCCACAAGAAGGAATCCCGAATGGGCAACGGGGTCAGCTGTGCAGTGACGGGTGGAAACTGAACTTCCGGTGGTGAGCACAACGGAACAGACCCAGACACTGAGTTATAATGCTGCATGCCTGAAAGTTACATGATGTTGTAAACCAGTGTTACCTAGATTAAAAAAAAATAGTAATGGAAATGAAAGAAATCAGACTGAAACATGAAGATTGTGCGAGGCATGCAACACGGCATGTCGTGAAGAGGGCTAGTTTCTGTGTGGCGATTCAGAAGGAGAGGAGAGAGGGTAATAGGGCAGAAACAGGATTTGCAGGGATTGTCATTTAGGACTTTCCCACGGATTCAAGAAGCCCAGGGAAACTCAAGCAGGGAAAGTAAAAAGAAATCTACACCTACAGACAGCATAGTGAAACTGGAAAAAATAAAATTGCAAGCCAGTCTCATTCATGAACTTGGAATCGAAATTCCTAAAGAACGTTTTGGCAAACCAGATCAGGCAGTGTATAAAAAGGATAATGTATCCCAACAAAATTGCATTTATTCAAGACACTCAAGATTGGTTTAACATTGGAAAGTCAGTCATAGCTTTTTCTGTCACATTAAAAGAAGAGAAGAGAAAGCATACGATCATCTCAAAAGATGCAGCAAAGGCGTTTGGTAAGCTCACTGTTGATTAATGATGGTAGAATAGGCACAGAATGAAATTTTCTTAATCTGAGAAATTGTATCTACAAAAAAATGGATAGCTAGCTTCGAAAAACTAGTAAGTTTAACAAGGTTACTAAATACAAGGATAACAAGTAAACATCAATTGTATTTATAATACCAAAATATTTGGTCTTTAGAAGTAAATCTAGCATGTTCACAAGTTGGAAAACTCACTGTAGAAATATTTCTTCTCTAAGTTATAAGTTCAGTGCCGTCCCCATTAAAATTCATTTTTTTTAAGATTTTATTTATTTTTACAGAAAGGGGAAGGGAGAGAGAAAAGAGGGAGGAGAATGTCCATCGGTTGCCTGTAGATTCACCCCCAGGCCCAAATGGGGGACCTGCCCCGCAGTCTGGGCACCTGCCCTGACCACGGATGGAACCAGCGACCTTTCAGTTCACGGGCCAGAGCTCGGGCCACTGAGCCACGCCAGCCGGGGCTCTTTTTTTTTTCTGAAGAGCCCACATATTTATTACAGAGCCAACCCACTAGTGCAGGAAAATATTAACAATGGGAAAAATCATTTTTCCAATACTTTCTCAGTAAAACACACCCAGTTGTCCAGATGGTGGCAGTCTCCTCGGCGACGGAGCAGGATGCAGACAGCCTGGACACAGGCCCGGATGTGTGAGCCGTCTCCTGTGAGTCCTCCGTGACCCAGCCCAGCTGTCCTCCAGGGTCCCCTCCCGGACTTGCACCTGGTTTTAGTACCAGTTTCATTCGAATCCACTGGGGAAGGGGCTGGCTCTGCTTCCTGTTCTTGGCCAGGAACCTCTTGACCCTGAAAGTCTTGTGAGGAGACTTGGCAAAGAAAAGTCAGCCTCACGCACTGTGGTGGCAGAGAGAGAGCCCAGTTACAGTTTTTCGTTTTGTGAACTTAAACCTTTATTTCATGGAGGTTGAAATGGACATTTTTAAATTAAAATATGGAATTTCAGCGAGCCAGTAATGACCAAGAGACTGTTAAAAAAGAATAATATGGGAGAATGTGCTCCACCAGCTATCAAACTGATTATAAGGGTGCAGTAATGAGGACTCGAAGGTGGAGAAGAAGAAGGAGGGGACATAATCGCATTCCTAAGCAGCCCCACCCAAATGCGCACGCACGGCACCGAGACCCCTTGTTTGTGTGTATGTGGAAAGAGGAGGTTTGCCAAGCATTAGGGAAAAGTGTGGTTTACTTTGTGAATGATACTATAAATGATTGAATACCCTTATTTTTAGGAAATGAAATTTGACCTTACCTCACATCATAAACAAAAAAATTAATTCCAGATGGACCTAAATGTAAAAAGAAAAAAAACAAACTTTTAGAAGATAACATAGAAAAATATCTTGACTTTGAGGTTTTGCCCGGACAAGAAAAGGACACTAAAGACATTTGTCATAAAGGAAGTGTTGATCAATTTACATTAGGAGTAGGCACTTGTAGTTATCAAAAGACACCAGAAAAAGAATAAAAAGACAAGAAACAGAATGGGAAACGATCTTGATAACCCATGCAGAAGTGGTATCCAGAGTACTTAAGGAATTTCTACAATTTAATGACCAAAAAACAACCCAGTAGGAAAATGGTCATGAGAATGGGCATTCCAAAAGAAGACATTCAGATAGCCAATAAGTAAATGCAAAATCTGTTCAATAATCAGAAAAATTCAAATTGAGAACTCAGTGTGATACGGTGCATTACCTACCAGAGTATTCTTTCAAAGTGATGTTTTGGGTTTCTTCTGATAAATTTCCAGAGTTAGAATTGCTGGGTCCGCCCTGGCTGGTGTAGCTCAGTGGAATGAGCACGGGCCTGTGAAGCAAAGGGTCGCCGGTTCGATTCCCAGTCAGGGCACATGCCTGGGTTGCAGGCCAGTTTCCAGCAGGGGACTCATGAGAGGCAACCACACCTTGATGTTTCTCTCCTACTCTTTCTCCTTCTCTTCCCCTCTCTCTAAAAAAATAAATAAGTAAAATATTTTTTAAAAAAAGAATTGCTGGGTCATCCGACATTTTTAGTTTTGTGAGGCCACTCGACACTGCTTTCCACGGTGGCTGCACCGCTCTGCGTTCCCACCAGCAGTGCAGGCGGGTTCCCCTTCCTCCACATCCTCGCCAGCACTTGTATTACATTTAAAAGTTGAAGTCAAAATGAAAGTGTGTCTTCTCCAAAACCCCTTTTCTTGCAGAAATGTTCAATTATTTCAAACATGAGTTTCTAAAACATTCTGGTACACACAAGCACTTCCCTCATTCCTGCTGTAACATTAAGTTTGGTCCAAGTGAGCGTGACTTGTATCAGTATTTCATCGACTCTTCTCACTCCTCTGACGAGCAGCTCCACCTCTAAGTGTGGGTAGCAACGGAGTCCCCGAGGCATTCTGTGGATTATCAGGAACACGAGACATTTGTATGCTGTTCCTGTAAGTAAACAGTTTAGCAGATGGATTGGACGTGGAGTTTTTCCAATTGCCTTTCATGACTTTTTAGAATCCTGCCAAATTTAAATAGGGATTCAGCTGTGAATCTCTCGAGCCTGGGTAAGCAAACCACATAGCTGGCTGCATTCGTAATTTGAAATGAATTCAGAGAAGTCCTGTCACAGGACATGTGATAGCTTTCACAAAGCTTGCTGTTGGTCTGATGTTTTCGAAATTCATTGTGGAAAATTCTGTGCAGACACTGTGGAGGGTAGTAAGTCTTCCTCACACACCGTTTTCCCCCACAGTATTTCACCAACCGAGCTTTGTGGCTGTTCAACACATGCCTAGACTCGGGAGGAAAGTCACTAACCCCCGAGGGCTTTTCCACCCTACCGGGCCTTGTGTCCCCGTCTGCTAGACACTCCCTGTGCTCTGAACCTCGTCGTTTCTCATGCTCTCATCCCTCTTATTTTCAGCTGGAATTCTTCAGAGGGACTGGGAAACCTTCAGTCTCAGAAACCTCTTATTTTTGTCCAGAGCTTACCAAATCCTCAGTTTCCGTAGCTGTTTCCTGGCAGCAGCTAATGCACGAGTGTACCTGGTTGCGAGGCACCCACATTGTGTCAGAACGTGGCAGGTAGATCATATGGCCCAGAGCAAAGCGAAAATGCTTTTCAAACCTTCTTGAACTAGTTTGCGTTAGGAGACTACCATAAGGAACATGGAATTAATTATTTTAAGAATCCGACAGGTTTATATGTGGTTTGTAATTTTTTTAAAAGACACAAAGAAGGCAGAGATGTGTTTGTGTGTTTTGTTTTAGGTGGTGGTAGCAGTGGTGTGTGCAGTGACCCAAACTGGAGACCTACCACTGGGCACTTTATTATATGTTAACGATGTCTCAGCAACAAGGAAAAACCCAGTTAGTTAATAATCATTTCTAGATAGTTTTCATTATTTTACTCTGTCCTGAAATGTTCAGACTTTTCCTAAATAATTTTATTCTATAATCACCTTAGAAAAACCCAGATATTCCTACTGCTTAGAAATTATATACTGATCTTACAGGGTAGGAAGACAGTGGTCAAAAATTGTTTTCTTTCTTTATAATTAAACATATTTAATATAAATATTAAAATCATAATTTTGAGAATTCTTTTAAATATTTGTTCAGTTATCACACGGTATGTTCTTATAAAGGCCTCTCGTAAGTTTTCCAATTTATATTCTAATATTCTGTCTCGGTGAAGTGACTTTGTACTTTGGTTACTCAAAAATTATGTTTAGGTCTGTTTATTTTGTTAATTAAAAGTATGTTACCAGCAAATACTAAGCAAATGCACATGCACCACAAAATTAAGCTTTTATCACTTACGTTTCTAGGTGAATGTCTGCAGTCGGAAAAGGGCAATCGGAAGATAAATTTGTCAGTGTTAATAGGCAAGCCCTCACTGGAGTATTTTTTTCTTGTTGCAGACATTACTCTGCCACCAGTGAAGTCTCATTATTTCTAAGTGTCCTAATCAATAAGGTCATGAAAGATTGATTTCAGAAGGTGCCACTGTGTTTATGACAAGAAGCATACAGAGTCATTTGTCGGAGTGGGCAGTAATTCTCCTGTGAACTAGCAATTCAGGACCAGCAGGCCCATCTTCCCTGTCTGCAGGTGCTGGGGAAGATCTCAGTGGTGTCCATCACACAGAGAGGAGACTAATATTGTTAATTGAATTTCCCTAAAGAAGCAAAAACACCCCCTCGTGGGCGGGGGGTGGGGAGGCAAGGCAGAAGGAGCAGGTCCGTGCCAGTCTCGGGCGCCTGTGAGCTGGTTGCATTGACTCTCCTCAGCCAGTGGCCTGGGGGACAGGCAGTCGCCGCCGCTGCTCTTCTTCAGGTCCGACTTTAGGAATTGCAGCTATCAGTGTGCGTGTGTGCACGCGTGTGCGTGTGCGTGCAGGTGCACACACGCACATTTGCCACTAGTTCTGGTAAACTAGAATGGAAAACCTGAAAACATTTCAGTCCTGGTAGAGTAAGGTGTTGTAGGAAATGCGTCACAGAAACATGTTCTCCTCACTGGTTGTGGACCCGGTTTCAGGAGCGCACAGTATTCTCTCTAACAGGAGGGCTGCAGTCCATTTGGCTAGTCCTCTGTCAGGGGGACTTTAGGGTCACAGAGTCTTTTGTAAAGAAAAAGATCTTTATTACTATAATACATGTTCCTCGTTAAAAATGAATTTAAACAACATAGAAATATGCAGCAGAGTGAGTGAGAGTCCCCTCGTTTCTCCAACGTGACAACCCAAGGTCGGTCCTCGAGGTTTTGCAGCTTTTCCTCCTCTCACACTGAATCGGCAGGTGGTTTTGTGCAGCAGTTCCCGTTTTTGAATCTTTCCAGAGCGTTCAGCTTAATAGAAACTTCTTTCTTAGTGTGTCAGTAGTTTACTTGACATTCATTTAAATTATATAACATAAGAGTCAATGGACAGATCCTCCTTCGGGAAGAGATAGAACCCATTCATCATACCACTGAGAGGCAAAAGCAGGAATGCTCACTGTGAGGCGGGCATCGGTCTCCGTGTGCGAGAGGAAACGCAGGGGTCCCGGGAACCATCGCTGGGCCGCGCGGAGCTCTGGTGCAGACCAAGCGGTTTCGTGCTGAACTGAGTCCTGTGCCGTCTGTGGTTTGCGAGCATTTCCACTCATCCTCACCAACACTGCGCATTATTGATTTATGGCGAATGCATTTTAAAACTGGAAAAAGTTTGTCAGTAATCAGCAACGTTAAAACCCTAGAGTTTATTGAGCATCTATCTATTCTTGTAGTACTTTCTGATGTCTTGTAACTCACTGCAGTAACTCTGTAATATTACTTAACATTGTCCTCATTTTAAGAATAAAGACATCGAGACACAGAGAGATTCACCAACTTGGCGAAGGTCGCACTCTAAGTGGCAAAGCCAAGATTCAAAAATATTTTTAAGAGGCTTTTATTTGACATAGTAAGTTTAGTGCATGAATGAGCTCGTTGGTATTTTAAAAATACTGTCAGCTGAAACTTTGTGGCAAAATACAGGAGTAGTGTCTATAGTGTACGAAATGTGTTTTTCTTTCGTGTCTTACACTTTCAGAAAGTTTTGTGAAGTTTACTCAACGAGGTACTCTCCTGTTTTTGGAAATAACTGGAAGAGGTGAACCAGTCCGTCTGCAATAACAAAGGTTAAGTTAATTTCTGTAGACCTGCCGCATGTGTCTGCTCTGGCGTGTTTCATAGCACAAGTTAAGACCTGCGTGTTCCTTTCCGTTGAGTTGTAACTTTTATAGGTAGTTTCCAAACATAAATGAGGGAGACAGACTCACACACATCAACTTTCTACACCATGGTTCCTGAAAATGTGCTGTTTGCTAACACTCTTAATTATGAGTTATCTTGAATTTTTGCATAACCCATCTGCAAAATGATATTTTTGGCATGGCACTTCCAAAAGAAGAAAAGCTGTCCTTTACCCTATGCTCTTAAATTTTTCTAGACTGGAAAATATCAGTAAAGGGCAAACTTCGTGGAATAAAAGTGACATGCAGACCTTGCCGAGTGTTTATATGAGGATTTCTGTAGCACGCTCTTTTAGAAGTAGAATCACCAAATGAGTGTTGCATCCGGCCTTTTGCGAGGTGCTCTCCTGTCCTTGTCTTTTGAGGAACCTAGCTTAGGGCGACGTGCTGCTGGCTGAGCCGCGAGGGACGGGGCTGCAGTCCCCTGGACTGCAAACCCGAGCCCGGCCGAGAAAAGGAGGTTAGAGGGAAACAGCTGTAGCAGGGAACGCATGGTAGATGCCTGGTCTTTCTGACTGGAGGTGTCCACGGCAAAATAAAAGATTGGAAATTCCATGACTAAAAGACCTGACTGTGTGCCCTGTGCTCTGGAAGGCTGCCCCTGCCGCGGGCTGCCCCTGCCGCGGGCTGCCCCTGCCGCCCGCCAGACCATGGCCCCACCCCTCTGTCCCGTCGCCTCAGAGCAGTCGGGGAGTTTTAGAAAGTAAATACGGTTGACTGGGTGATCCTGTTTTTTTTTTAGTAGTGCTTTCCTTTTTTTTTATCATAAAATTTTAAAAAGATGCTATGGACCAGCACAGACTTACTAACTAAAAGTTCCACCACTCATGTTGAGCCAGGATTGAGAATCTTTGTTACCAGGGTGGTTCATTTGCTTGTTTGTCTTCCCATCCGACTGGGGAGTCTTTAAGGGTCCTTTCGCGTCTGCGTCCCTAGCAGCCAGCCCAGAGTCTGACGTGTTACAGGTATTCAGTAAAGACTCGCTGGAGAAACCACAAAACCAGTGCATGAGTGAGACTTCAATTAACTAGGACAAGGATAAAAAATAAGCTACCGGAGTTTGCATCTTTGAAAGGTGTGTATACAAGTGTCTAAGATACACTATTTCGGTTTCTTTGAGAATGAGACGTAGGCCAAGGCGCCCAGTTTCATAGACTGTGCTTTAGGAAGACGTTCTCTCGCCTGAGAAGATGACTGAGCTGTATCAAAGCGCAGCTGCTTCATGAGGGGTGTGGACTTCCTCACACTAGGTGGCAGCCGGACATTTTGACCTGCACTGGAGGTTTAAGCCAAAGCGACCTAAGTCTTGGGGGCCAGGACAGAGTTGGTGCAAAGGTTAGAATGAGTTGGTCCCAGAGCGAAACTGCTGAGACTATAAAGTATTTATATGAGGCAGTTCTGGTGCGAAGGTAGGGCTGAGCGTCCTGGCTGATGGCGGTGCCAACGACAGGGCCCTGTCCCCAGGAGACGGAGCAGGAGCACGTGGGCCAAGACGTTGAGTCGGGACGAGGCTGTGGCTGACAAGTGTTGGGCATGTCCCCAGTTCCTGGTGTTGGGTGTGTCCAGGGACAGGCCTGCTGGTTTGAAGACACTGTGGAGGGTCTAACATAGGATTCGAGTTCTATGAAAAGCAGCACTGACCTAGCTGCCCAGTGGGAAGAACTATGCTAGGTACACAAATTCATGCTTTTGTCTTTGGTTTTATAATTGCATGTTTTGCAAAATGAATCCAGTGGTTGTGACTGTAATGGTACAATATGAATAAAGCTAGGTCAGTTTTTATTTTAGCTGACAGTGTACAAGGTAACATGTAGAGTCTTTTCATTTGTACGGTAGAACTATCTCCCTTCCCCAACCTCTAAAAAAGGCCTTTGCTCTGCATTTCCATACTCGAAACATTGGCAAAATGACTAAGCAGCAGTCACAATGACTTCAGTAGAGACAGTGAAGACTGGAATTTCTCACGCAGGGCAGCGTGAATTGCCTCACATAAAATGTATAAAACAATGTGATTGATGTTTCTTGTGGACTGTAAGAAGCCAAGTCCTTGATTTTGGACTGATTAATATATTTGTTAATGTGTCTCAAAGTGACCTCCCTCCCATTTTGCAAACACTTCTTTACACGTTTAGAGATTAAAAAATTGGCATATCTGTCCTTCATGTCACCTGTTATTGTTAAGCTCTCCATGTGTGAGGCCCAGGAGTGCACATGTGGCAACCGTGACCAGTTATAGATGTCCTAAACACCGAGCCAGCAGTATTCTAACCTAATAATTTACAAATATAAAAGTAATGTAATTGCATAATTTATAAAATAATAGAATTTGGTTGAGCGCCATCTTCACTGAACGGAGGTCCCAGTCTTCCGAAGACCCGGGCCGAGTGAACGACTCTGCACTGGGTTTGGGCTGCTTCGAGGGGAAGCTGTGCAGACAGTCTGTCCCAAAGCCCCGAGGACGTGAAAGAACAGATTTATTGAATTTTATAGAAAATCAGAGTTACACATTTTATTCCACACTCTGCCACTTAAAATCATTGAAAAACCAGAAGTTAGGGTTTACAGATTTTAAAGTTCTGCTCCAATTAAAAACTCTCCTTTAGACTGAAGAGAAAATTTTACCCTTTTCCTACAAGTTTCTCATTCTTCTGTCTCTCATTTACTTATTTTTGCCTCCACTAAGTTGCAGCAGTATCTTTGGTGCTGTGTTGTGAAGACCGATGACAAACAACACTTCTGGCCTCCCAGAGCCGCTCCCTTGGTGACCACTAATGGTTTATCTAGTGTCAAACAAGATCTTTGTCTTCTTGATTTTAGATAAATTTGCAGCCCACTGCCTCACCAGTCATGATGTCAGCTGTTTACATTTCAGCAAAATGTTTGTCGTAACTTTCAAATACAGGGGAACTGTAGACAGACGGTATTTATCACGCTGTAGAGACTGTCAGAAATGGTTGGACTCAACGTGACTGAGCCGAGCTGCCCGTTTCCACTGCAGTCTGCAGAGCGTCAGGCCTGCTCACTGCCACGGCCACCGGCAGCACGAGAAGATGGATCGCCCAGGACCCTCCCACTGGTTGCCCCATTTTGCTCTCAATTCATCTTCTCAAAAAAAATGTGTCTGGCACGTGATGGCTGAAGGGCGAGAAGGCCTTCCAGCCCTGGACGGGGTGGCATTTCTCTCCCAAAAGTGAGGTGTAGGCACCCGGGGATAGAATGTGCTTCATGGTGACACTGTTTCCTTGCGTCTCCCAGTCAGGCCAGGAGAGCGTGCAGACAGCTAGGCGGAGGGGTTCTCAGGGCGGGAGTGGCCCCGCGCTATGGTCGTGTCCACTCCGAGAGCAGGGAAAGCCTGTTTCGCAGTTCCAGGGCTTCACTCAGTGCTTGGCTGAGCAGGACGGGGTAAGGGGGAGTGTATAAGCGAATTCAGTATTGCTTAAAATATGTGCATACCTAGGTAGGCACTGCACAAACGTTGACTTATGTAATTCGGGACCCAGCTTTCCTGCTCGGGAGCCCCAGCATCCATGGCCTCTGGCCCCTGCAAGGGCGTCCTCACGTGGGGGCTCATCCTGCCGGGGCCGCCGTCTTCTCTGCATTACCTGGGATCTTGCTTCTGTCTTGGGCCCCCAGTTCCTCTGCTTATGTGTATCTGCTCTTTTCCTCAAGATGCGTGGCCTTTAGAAAACCTAGGGTTAGTTCCGTCCTGGATGCCGCAGAGAGAATGGTGAGTGGGATCGGCCCGGGGGAGACTTACTGGAAAGGAGTGAATGAGGGATAGATTCATTGACGAGTGAAAAGTCCACATGAGCCTGCACGGTTGAAAGAGAAAAAGTATGCTGAACAAAGGAAAATAAGGAATGGGGAAATCCTAGGAGTAGGTGGGGAGAAGGCATAGCTTGGGAGATAACATTAAGGAGTCCGCCCACACATGGAGCCGAAAACAGATCAGAAGGGCGAGAGGAGGGTAGGCTGAGGGGTTCCCTGCATTTACTGTGTACAATACGCAGGTCGTGTTTGTAACGAGGCCGTTTTCTTAGCACTTGTAGCTGCCCTGCTGAGGTGTGCTTCACACAACGCACAGTCTGCCCTGGTAAAGGGTGTAATGCGGTGCTTTTCAGTGTATTCACAGAGGCCTCAGCCGTCACTGTCCGCAGCTTTACAACATTTCCTCGCCCCGAAAAGAGACTCCACCCCCTTAGTCTTCACTCCCCTCATCCCCTTAGCATGTTAGCATTTACACTTATTATTGAAATACTTATTTCCTGCCCCATCTTAGTATAAAAATCCAAGGTTCACATTTTTTGTGTGTTTCTACCATTTATTTCTCTGAACAGCTCAGGCTTTCACATCTTACTACAACTTAATATGCTTACACGAGTGCCAAGGTTAGTAATTTAAGGTTACCGTTTTATTCTTTTCCCTCTCGAGTACAACAGTTAGACATTAGTGTCTTGTTTGACGAGCAGCCGTCACTTTGTTGACCGAACGGAAGCCTGCAGCCTGTTGAGGGCTCACTGCTCCTGAGCAGGCCACTGCGGGGTCCCAGACTGACCTTACCCCAGACTCACATGGCGGGGGTGGGGCGGGGGCATGGGGCAGCTCCGCCTCTCGCAGTGTGGACAGCGTGTGTTCAGTTCATACGTCCTGACTAAACTGTTCTTTCTCACGAGTGTAGGCAACTCCAAGAAAATCGGCATTATCCACAAAGCATTTGGAATTTCTCAGAACGGGAACGTCTCTGCGAATGGCCAGTCATGTCAGACACTCACAGTTCGTTTGTATGTATATCGCTTGTTAGAAAGACATTCAGTGATCTTTTTATCTGTGTAACTTACACTAGCCTCTGGCTGACACAGAATTTTCGGAATTAAAATCTCTGCAGTTGAGGGAGCTGCGTTGTGTGTGTGTGAGTGGTGCATGAACACCGCAGTTAGTCAGGGTCAGCGGCAGGCAGACCAGCAGGCAGACTTGTGTCTGGGGCTGCCTCTGGCTGTTTTCGATCAAGCGCTTTTAGAATTGCCTGCTGGGCACAGGAAGAGATTTTTTAAAATTTCTTGTCTAAGTCAAACCAGGCTCAGGTGAGTCGGTGGTGTTTCCATCTCTGAGACGTTCATATTTGCTGAAGTTGTATATCATTTGTGTATCCTGGGGATGCCCACTGTCACACCAGGGGCATGAGTGATTGCTGAAGTGTCACTGTGAAGGGTAGACTCCTCTTACCACTTCAGTTTATTAAGTAATAAAAGTTACTTTTATAGTTTGGTTAACTTGAATCAATAAGGGTCATTTCAGAACTCCCTTCCGACCAGAGCTTTCCCCCATGAGAACCGAGCAGTGTGTCTTGATCTCACTGTCACTGAGTTTGTAGCCCCTCCGTCCTGGTGAATGGGAAGCAAGCGCCCCGCGCCGGAACGCTGGGCTGTGAGCTCCGAAAAGCTGTGGCCATGTCTGTGTTATCTGTCCCTGGTACCTAACGTAACGTGATGGCCGCTTGATAAATGTTGAATAAATGAATGAAAATGTAAAGCAGTAAGACAGCGTGCTCTAAACTAGTGGATGAGTAATGGCTTGCGCAGCGTCCAGTCTGGAAACCAGTAACTACTCTAGGTGACCTCAGAGAGGGGCATCTACAGTCAGCATTTTGTTACAGAAATTAATGGACAGGCTAGAGGAGAAGGTGATGGTGTCCAGAGAGCAGTCTCTTCGTGTCTGCCCCAGAGCTGGGCAGCAGGAGAGGGAATGAGTCTCGTCCAGACCAGGAGCCATGCTGACCACGGGCAGCACCGGCCGCCGACTCTGCCTTTGCAGAAGGAGCGTTTCCACACAGCCGTGGTCTGTGCGTATCTGTACGTTGTCATCAGGCCTGAGGAGCTGACGCCACGTTCACAGGGCAGAGTGATGCATGCGGAACACGGCTCTTCTGGGCCGCCTGCGCGCCAGGTGTTTCTCACACCCAGGACCTGCAGTCTTCTGATTTACTCCTTTGTAGGCTTGCAGCTATTTTGTTTTTTGAAGATTTTATTTATTTATCTTTAGAGGGGAAGGGAAGGAGAGAGGGAGAGAGATATCAATGTATGATTGCTTCTCATGTGTCCCCTGCTGGGAACTGGCCTACAACCCAGGCATGTGCCCTGACTGGGAATCGAACCGAGATCCTTTGGTTCACAGGCCCATGCTCAATCCACTGAGCTACACCAGCCAGGGCTTGCAGGTGTTTTTATTGGGACAGAAGCATGCATATATTAATCCAGTAAAAGTACCTACTCAGTGCTAGGCACTATTCTAGATACTAGGAACATAAAATAATTTTTACTCTGCAACTTGTATAAATAACTTTATTTCTTTTACACTCACATCTTCATGTAAATGTATTCAAGCCAACAATATGGTGTTTAACCTCATANCCCCTGCTGGGAACTGGCCTGCAACCCAGGCATGTGCCCTGACTGGGAATCGAACCGAGATCCTTTGGTTCACAGGCCCGTGCTCAATCCACTGAGCTACACCAGCCAGGGCTTGCAGGTGTTTTTATTGGGACAGAAGCATGCATATATTAATCCAATAAAAGTACCTACTCAGTGCTAGGCACTATTCTAGATACTAGGAACATAAAATAATTTTTACTCTGCAACTTGTATAAATAACTTTATTTCTTTTACACTCAGAACATAAAATAATTTTTACTCTGCAACTTGTATAAATAACTTTATTTCTTTTACACTCACATCTTCATGTAAATGTATTCAAGCCAACAATATGGTGTTTAACCTCATATAGGAAATTTTGACTTCACAGCTTTGACCTGCCAGTTAACCTTGAAATCACCCTCATTCTTCCTATCAAATTGTATTATTTTTTAAAAGATTTTATTTATTTATTTGTAGAGAGAAGGGAGGGGAGGGAGAGAGGGAAAGAAACATCAGTGTGTGGTTGCCTCTCACGCGCCCCCTACTGGGGACCTGGCCCGCAACCCAGGCATGTGCCCTGACTGGGAATCAAACTGGTGACCTTTTGGTTTGTAGGCCGGTGGTCAATCCACTGAGCTACACCAGCTGGGGCTCGAGTTGAATTCTTAAACAAACAGACAAAAACGGAACTCAACTCCACTGGCTGGCAGTACCATGCAGAGGCTCATCTTGTGACTCTTTTTTGGCAGATTAGAGGAGAAGGCAACTTGTCAGAACTTGGTGCACTTACTGAAATGCACATTCTGAGAAGAGAGACCCATGTATGCGGGTAGCTAGTGGCTTACGGAGCTCAAACACGCACTGCCTCCGAGTGTCTGGGTGCTGGCTGGGCTTGGGACTCGTGAGCGCGGGAGCACAGGGAAGTGGTGGCTAAGTCCAGTCTCCTCTGGGAACCGCTGTGTGTTCGCGCTGTCCCGCACTCTGTGGCCTGTGATGTCGCTCCTGCAGCTGTTTGGAGAAGAAGCATCGAACCAGCGCAGGCAGGTCCTTTCGAGAACAGGAATCCTCTCAAGTTCAAATTAAGGAGAAAGAAAAGTAGGCTTTTTGTTCTGAATACATGGCAGTCAATATATGACATCCACTGGAAGAAAAATTGCCTTTCCTAGAAAAAGCAGTACATCTTTCCTTTCTTCCTCCTCCCCCTCCTCTGTGTTTTACTCCTTTATCTTGTCCGTGGACTTGGTAGCATTGAACAGGGATGGCTATGTAGTGACAAATGCAGTAAAACCTCTCCGATGTTCAGTCCTGTATACAAATGCTCAATTTGAACCACTGTTCCAGTCACCAAGGTTGGGTGTGGAGAAGCTAAGATAGTCCCAGAAGGTGTTTTCCCGTTGGCATTGTGAGAGGCAGGCAGAGGGTGCCCCCTCCTGTCCGGCAGGAGCCCTGGGCTCCAGTGCCAAGGCGCCCTCTGCAGACTTGGAGGCAGGGTCTGTGCCGGAGTTGGAAGCACAGCCTGCAGAGGTCGCTGACGTTCGGGGAGGAGGGAGTTTTGAAAGGCTGCCCTCGCGGAGCAAGTCCTGAAGGCCAGAGGGACCCCCTCCGGCCACCTGCAGTCGCACTCACCTGGGCCACCCCTGCTGTGGGCTCGGGCCCTCCAGCTGCCTGACATGCTCCTCCTGTTTCAGCCCCACAGAATCTAGTTAACTCTCGTCGTACGTTCTCTGAGTCTCGGTTATTTCAAGAATTTTTCTTTTTTTATTTTGGGTGCTAGTGAGTGCTAATGTCAGGGCTCAGGGCCCCCCCTCTGATGTTGACGGTTGCTTCACCTTCACCTCGTCTAAAGGACAGTACAGAGCTTCACGCAGTGCGGTGTCCGGAGCTGATCCTGGACCCGAGAAAGGACATCGGGGGAACTGGGGAAGTGCAAGGCGAGGCTGTAGTTTGGGTAGTAGTTTTGCGTTAGTGTGATTTCTCAGGCTGGTTAAGTGCGTTGTGGTTGTGCAAGATGTTAACATGAAGTGAAGAGAAGCGAATGAAGGCCTGCAGGGACCCCAGCACATCTGCGATTACTTCAAAATGAGACTGTCTGTAAGTGTTTCACATAGTATCCAGTCTAAGCTTTTACAGAACTGGCATCTTTAGTGACAAGTGTGCCCAAAGTCAGGCGTGTTTCTGTAGCACACACGGGATTTCCCCACGGCGTTCTGTGTGCAGGTGAGTCGCAGCCTCCGAAGCAAACAAACCTAGACTTGGTCCCCAGCGCTGCCACTCACCAGCTGAGAAACACAAGCCTGAAACCGAGTCCCCGGAGACTGGTTCTCTTTTCTCTGGTGGGACAATGAGCCCCCTCGGACTGTCCTCAGGGCTTGTAGCCACCAGCAGCGGGGGGCGGCCACATGGCCAGCCCCTCGAATACCACTCAGCCCTCCAGGATGGCACCTTGAGGAACAGTGAAGTTTAGGTGCCTGCTTCCTCCCTAAGTTTCTTCTCACTTTGGAAACTCGCGCTCCTCCTTCCTCCCCTGGGTCGCTGCTTCCCTGAGAATTTGGCACATGGCCTTCAGGTCTCTGTCCTCCTCCGCTGGCCTGTCCCCTTCAGGGAGCCAGAGACCAGGCCTTGACGTTCCGTGGCATACGGGTGTTTCTAAGCCTTTCTGTCCTTTTGTGCATGTATGGGTTTTCTCTCCTTTTCAGAGAATTTCTGACGTTAGAACTCCCAGAAAATAGGCTGTATTTCCATTCTTTCATTCGGCAACTATTTATTGAATACCTCATTTTCGCTAGACCCTGTGTGTTAACAAAACCCCAGCCATCGGAGCGCTCTCACAGTCTACTTTGTAAATGTAAATGGGTAATCAATACAGTGTGGTTTGTAATCAGCTAATAGAGAAATCAGTCAAGAACCACAAGCGTGGTGATGGCGAGGGAGCCGCGCACCCGAGCTCTGTTGTCGTTTACGGCTGGAAGAACCTCTGAGCTGGGAGGCCCTGCCCTGGGAGCCACTGGACCTCGGCATCTGTCCGTGGCGCTGGCCTGCGTCCACAGCACCGACTTGCCCAGAGTGGATTCCACGGGGTCTCGTGGTCCCGAGGGGTTTTTTTGCTTCCCAACTTCAAAACATGCAGGAACCAGTAGGGAAAGGGAATTGCTGTGTGAGACCCCTCAGGTCTGCCCTCACCCCGCAGGCAGCCAGCAAGGGGGAAGGGGACAGACAAAGGAGTCTAGGAACCTCCTAGGTGGGTTTTTGTCTTTCATTTTGATGGAAACAGCCCTTGTTACAGCCGTGGTGCCCTGAGGAACAGTCGTCACAGGTCGCCGCCCCCCCCCCCCACCGTCAGCGCATGAGCAGCTCCAGGTGTGCGCTTCCCGCAGCTCTGCCTCTGTGTCTGTGTCTGTGTCTCTGTCTCTGTGTCTCTGCCTCTGTCTCTGTATCTTTGTCTCTCTGTCTCTGCCTCTGTGTCTGTCTCTGCCTCTGTGTCTGTCTCTGTGTCTCTGTGTCTGTCTGTGTCTCTGCCTACGTGTCTGCCTCTGTCTCTGCCTCTGACCCAGGGCTGGGCCTGGCCTGCCACCTCGCAGCCCCGAGGAGCCCGAGGGTAGGGGAGATGGACATGAGTTTGCTGTGAGTTCTGCCACGTTGAAGGAGCACGCTCTGCACACTCGTGGGTCTGTGGCAGAAGGGCAAAAGGAGAAGAAACCAGAACACCCGGGTCTCTTGTCCTGCAGCGCCGGCCCCCTCCCCCACCTCCTCTCCGTCCAAACAGGTCCAGAGGGCACAGTGCAGGTCCCTGAGGAGGCCTTCCCAGGTTCCCGTTCTGATTAGCATCACAAAGGGGTTGTCCTGTCCTCCTGAGATGCCTGTCGGCCTCCCTCAGCCCCCGTTGACCTTCTTACCTTTGCCTGCAGACGGGGCAGGGGGTGGGGGGTTGCTTTTTAGTCTTTGGGGCACCACATTGCCCCAGATTGGCAGTTTTCTCGCCACAGTCTTCATCCCAGAACCTGAGTCCTTTCCAGTGTGAGCGTCTACGCCTCACAGGCTGAGCCCACGTTGGCGTGGCGTCTGGCAGTCAGCAGCCGGCCCAGAAGGGGGAAGTCGTGCGACGGGACGAGGCCGAGGAGGCAGTAGATCTGTGCCCTCGGTGCCCTGTGAGTGTCGGGACAGGTCTCCACCTGGGAAAACCAAGCCGTCACCAGAAGTGCACTCTCGGGTCTTCTGGTCGCCGTGCATTAGGCGACCGGGTTCTGAGGTTATGAACTCGCTGAAACCTACTTGTATTATCTCTGAACAGTCTTAGGTGCCGCCAGACGCTCAGACCAGATCTTGCCTCTCCTGCTAATGAACACGCAAACGCCTTCCCCGTCTGCCACCTCTGCCTAAAAGGCTGGGAAGGCCTTCCTCCCTGATCACAGAGGCGATGATTGCTGTCTGCAGGGGAGTCAAGTGCAAAGGCCGCCAGCCTTTGCGGGCCCCCGAAGATTAACGGCCGCCTCCCTTTGGACTGGGAGAGGTGATAACAGTCACTCCAGTTAATAACTGAATGGCTTCCCAGGCCGTGTGATTCAGACGGACGCTGTCCTTCTGTGCTGGCCTTCAGCCGAGCTGGGTTATTGGGACGGAGCTGCTGCCCCTGTTTGCCAGTGTCAGTCTCACGGGTGGAGGGCACAGGAGGGCAGAGCTGCGGGGCATTCTGCCAGGCCCAGGTCCAGGCGTGAAGCCACACATGTTGTCGTTGGAGGGGTTTTTTCCTCACTCAGACGAGAACGATAAAGCTCTTTATGGGAGTTCCGATTTCACGTGCCTGAATGAGGAGTATTTGGAAAGGGGCTAAAGAGGGAAAGGAAGGCTCCTCTTTCCAGGGAGGTGGTTCCGCTCATCGAGCCGGGTGTCAGCTGTGTGCGCGTCCATGCCTGCCCGTGCTGACGGGGCGGCGTAGCTCTCTGGTGCAGTGCGCCGACACAGGCAGGTCCGGACGGAGTGGGGAGGGGCGGTTAGGGCCTCGGGACACACACACTTAGTGCAGAGCCTGTGACTTGGGGTGAGAGGGTCAGGAAGGGTTTCGTGGAAACACAGCCTTTGGGTCTTACGTGACCAAGAGGGAGCGTTTGAACATTACATGCTGAAGAGGTGACGGTGTGGATGGAGAGAGTACAGTTAAGCATTTTTAGTGGACTTACTTTTTCTAGCCATTCACAGCAGTGGAGACAAGCACAAGATGATGTGTTTGGGGAGCTTCCAGACTCACAGAGCATAAGAAGTCCAGGCGTCTACAGAGAAAAGCGACCAGGGGTAGGGACCAGGGGGTCGGCGTGAGGTGCCTGTGGAAGGACTCGGCAGGAAGAGGAAATGCGAGGCTCTCCGCCGCCTGTCTGCTTGGTTGTTGGGTGAAGCGGCGTCCTTTTTGTGTGTGCGGTGGACTCTTGAAAGCCGCATGCTTAAGAACATGGTTTGACGCTTGGGTAACTGATCACTGAGCCCACTTGAGTTCCCCGTTCTGCCCCGAGGTGACGCCCTCATAGGACGAGGAGCCCGGCCCCGCCCTCGTGTGCGGAGAGTGGGGCCCAGCGGGAGGTGTTTCTCCTGGTCCTGCTCTCGGGATGGCCCCCCTCTCGGCTCACCTGCCACTCCTCGCTGGGTGTCGCTGCGCTCTGAGGAATTTCGTCGTCGGTCATCCCGTCGTCATGTCCCTCGTCTGCCCCTCTCTGTGCTTGCAGACACAGACTGCGCAGCAAACACCGACCTGGGGTGTGACAAATTGGACCCGTGGCTCCAGGAAGGAGCGCTGGCTGCAGGGGCCTGCGGGGGCTTCCCAGGAGACGAGAAGAGGGTTCTGGTCGTCGTTTGTCACACGGAATTGAGTGGTACACTTAAGATCTCAGCCTTTCTCCCAACTGGAAAATATAGTGCAATTTGAAAAACAGGCAATAATCATACTGTGTTCAATCCCATTGATCATCAGGAAAAGGCAGTAAAAACCTTAACAAAATGCCAGTGCACACCCATTCGAATGACTACAGGTAAAAAGAATACTGGTGAAACCATGCTTTGGTGTGCATGCGGACTACCTGAAATCGTCGCTGCACTGCAGTGTCTGCACAGGTGGTTTCTGGACTTGGGGAAGCTGCGTGGCCGCAGCTGACAGCTGTGCACACTCTCTGGCCCCGTCGTTCCGCTCCTAAGCATGTCCCTAACCCTGGTGTGCCGCAGGGGGCTGAGCACGTGTTCAGAAGTGTTTACAGCAGCACTGACTGCAGCTTCCGAGGGGAAACAGACCAAGGAGGGAAAGCCACTGAGAAAACCGACAAAGGAGCCTGTGTGGCGAGGAAAAGGAGGAAGTGCTGTGCAGGCCGCCTCACGGGTGCACTGAGGGCAGATCCACGGAGCAAGAAGGGTAGCCACTGCAGACGATGCTGTGACCCTGCATTTGCAGGCGTGAGAGGAGGGCCGAGGGAGTCCGCGCCTTTCAAAGTCAGGGCGACCTACACCTGTGGGAAAGGGGGGTGGACGATGCAGGGGCACGTGGCCAAGCTTTCTTCACGGGAGGTGTTCAGGGGGATCCGAGTGCCGCAGCTCACCCGGCCTCGCACTGGGGATCCGTGCCGTTTTCTCTGTGTTTGCTTCAGGCTAACATGGAAGTTACTTTCTAGTATGTTGACGTCCCAGCGTAAGAAGAAATAATGGTAACAGCATTGTGGTTTTAAGTAAATTGCTAAACATGTCCGGGTTTTTTATTATTCTGATGGCTAGTTTTATTGTCGAGAAACTTTTTTCAATAATAAAACATTATTAATCTTTAATCCTGGAAGCGTGAGTTCTTGTATAGGATTCACAATGAACGATTTATAGCTCCAGTACATTTTGTTGTGCACAAAGTGGGTAGTTGAATGGCTGGGCTGTGACGCTGCCGAACGCCAGCCGTGTGCTGCACGGAGATTGGAGACCCCATGCGACCCCCCAGCACCGTCCTGAGAACACGAGAGCACTGAGGCAGACGTGCTCGACAGAGTTGGGCTGAAACTCACATCCCCACTGGGATCACCTCGGTGCTTCCCAGAGACTTCAAGGCTTGGTGAACGAACGTAGATGCTGTTGGAAGAATTCCAAGGTGCTGTCGTGGTAGAGGGTTTGTGGGTTGGTCAGCCAGGACTCCCTGCCAAAGGACCACAGACTGGGTGCCGTAAACAGCAAGACTTCATGTTCTCGCAGGTCTGGAGGCTGGACGTCCAAAGCGAAGGTGGCAGCAACTTTGCTTTTCCCCAGAGCCTCTGCTTGGCGTATAAGTGGCCACCTTCTCCGAGCGCGTGCCTCCCTGGTGTCTCCCCTCCACCCCCCGCCCCATGAGAACACCCGGCCTATTGGATCAGGACCCACCAGACGGCCTTAGTTTCAGTTAGTAGCCCCTTTGAAGGCTTTATCCTCAGATACACGTAGTTCTGAGGGACTAAGGGTTAGGACTTCAGCATGAGAATTTGAGAGGGGATGCAATTCAGCCCCTAGGAAGTTGCTGTCCTACTTTGCACGTATGTGATTCACTGACACTCTGCACCCCTAAACCTGGATACAGTGCACCCCAGAACCACGCTTGCCTTCCACATGTCAGAAGGATGCCACGAACTTGGGGAAATTTCTTCCCATAAGAGCTGTAAACAGTTTAGAACATGGACAGAGATAACTAGAGGTCCAGGTCTAAAATGGTGTGATATTCTTCCTAAAATAACTGAAGTGGTAAAAGAGTAAAAGGCGTTGCTAAATGGTTAGTATTAGATTGCCTTATATCTCCAAAAAAAAATCCTAGGAGAGGAACTCTTTGTGGAAGTCTGTCCGTCTCGTTAGGTGATAATGACTATTGCAAAGTGATCGGGTTTTTCAAAATGTTGCTAAAAATTTCTCTGTAAAATGCTGTTTCCATCTGCCTGCTGGCCTCACCCTCACGTGTTCGGCTTTGTGGGGGACTGCAGTCATGTCTTCTGCGTTCGCCACTTTGACCTGCAGTCCTAGGAAACCTTCCTGGGTGTTTGTAGAGGAATGGAACCCGCAGAATGTGCCCCACCATGGCTAAATATTTCATTTGGTTATAATTTTATGCTTGGGAAACTGAGCTAGTTTCTGTTTGTATTTTTTCTAGAATGTGGCTGATCAGATCGCGTTTCAGGCTGCAGGTGGACTGAGAGCCCTGGAACACGTCCTTCAGGGAGCAGTCCTGGCCGCGAATGCGAACGCAGTTCCACGAATTCCTCCCAAGTACGTGTAGTTTTTTAGTCTGTCTTTTATGTGTCACTCACGAGTCGTTTCTGCCCTGGTTTCCGTATGGGAGACCACAAGGAAAACTGTATGCGTGCTCAGGCTTGAGTAGCAGAAGCCTACACCCCCCGTCGGGGGCAGATCCCTGATGGGGAGTGAGTGCCCGCCCTCACTTACAGCGTGGAGATTGAGCCTCAGAAGCCTTGAGGAGGAGATCTCGTTGGTCTGCAGTGTTCTCTAGTCCTAAACCAAGAAGCACTGATCAACTCCGGGGCGGTTCTAAGGGCTTACAGAAAGGGACCCCAAAGGAACAGCAGTAAGAGAAAGCCGACTTTCTGTGCTGCGCGCGAAACAGGTGAGTGGGCCTGGTCCCAGGGGCCCGAGTGTGCAGTTGGAAGCCCCTCACTCGCAGGAAGAGCACTCTAAGGCCAGACCGCCGTCGGCTAAGTCCCAGCCAAGTAGCTGGGCCTTTATCTGCAGAGTGCTCTCTGTCATCAGGTAAAAAAAAAAAAAAAAAATCCAAAAGTATGTTACTTTTTTTTCCTGGGACACATTTCTGTAAAACAGAAGCAGCACCAGCTCTGGAGTCAGACAAAGGTGGCCTCGTTCCCATCCGCCACGTCGCAGCTGGAACAGTTGGGGCAGCTGCCCTGGCCCGTGGGTGTGTCTCCTCCACGGTCCGAGGTGTCGCGTCCACCTGGCGGTGCCGCTGTGCGGGTCCCAGACCACTTGGGACTCCCCGTGTGTGTGAGACAGGAAGTTGAGGGAGGGCCCAGCAGTGATGTTGGAAACAGAACTGCGGTGTCTCCACGTTGCCTCAAACTCCCCTGCGGCACTGACACCAGGTGCAGAGATGGGGGGAGTCATCCCGTCGGACGGTGGGGACGGTGTGGAGTGGAAGCCGTGGACACCTCGTGTGACAGCCGTGTCACGGCCCTCAGTGCACGCTCCTGAAGTGGCGTTGGGCGAACCCGTTGTTAACCAGCAGTTCCTTATTCCCAGGCAGGGTTGTTTTAATGTAATTCTAAATACCTATTTTCAGATCACAGTTATGGAAAGTGAAGAATACCCTCCTGCACAGTAAAGTAAAAAGCGGCTCAGAGCTGATCAGCCATAGTGACTGATGAATGCTCTTCCCCAGCCGACTTATGGCGGCGTTTTGCTCATGCCTCACGAGGCGGCACCGAGACAGTTATAGTGGGCAGCTGTCGCGCCGCTAATAAGATTAAAGTAAAGAAATTAGTTGTGTCGACTTTAATCTGCTGTGGAACACGGCAAGCCACCTGCGTCTTCCCCGGAGCCAGCGTGTTTCGTGGTGAATTTAAACTCCCATCCCCAGATTCTCCTTAAGACCAGATCTGAACACGTGCTGTCGCTAACTNAGTCAGACAAAGGTGGCCTCGTTCCCATCCGCCACGTCGCAGCTGGAACAGTTGGGGCAGCTGCCCTGGCCCGTGGGTGTGTCTCCTCCACGGTCCGAGGTGTCGCGTCCACCTGGCGGTGCCACTGTGCGGGTCCCAGACCACTTGGGACTCCCCGTGTGTGTGAGACAGGAAGTTGAGGGAGGGCCCAGCAGTGATGTTGGAAACAGAACTGCGGTGTCTCCACATTGCCTCAAACTCCCCTGCGGCACTGACACCAGGTGCAGAGATGGGGGGAGTCATCCCGTCGGACGGCGGGGACGGTGTGGAGTGGAAGCCGTGGACACCTCGTGTGACAGCCGTGTCACGGCCCTCAGTGCACGCTCCTGAAGTGGCGTTGGGCGAACCCGTTGTTAACCAGCAGTTCCTTATTCCCAGGCAGGGTTGTTTTAATGTAATTCTAAATACCTATTTTCAGATCACAGTTATGGAAAGTGAAGAATACCCTCCTGCACAGTAAAGTAAAAAGCGGCTCAGAGCTGATCAGCCATAGTGACTGATGAATGCTCTTCCCCAGCCGACTTATGGCGGCGTTTTGCTCATGCCTCACGAGGCGGCACCGAGACAGTTATAGTGGGCAGCTGTCGCGCCGCTAATAAGATTAAAGTAAAGAAATTAGTTGTGTCGACTTTAATCTGCTGTGGAACACGGCGAGCCACCTGCGTCTTCCCCGGAGCCAGCGTGTTTCGTGGTGAATTTAAACTCCCATCCCCAGATTCTCCTTAAGACCAGATCTGAACACGTGCTGTCGCTAACTGTCTTGTTACCAGACAGAATGGAGTGTGACACTGGAGTTTGAAGTTAATGTTTTCATTTCATGCTCCCCTACATTTTAAAATATATTGTAATCTTTGAAATGTAACATCTTCTCAGTGGGAGGTTAATTTTGGGAAATGCTGGAAGTCTAATTAGGTTGGTACTTAACATATATGTGACTTCTCATCTGAAGGTACAATGTGTCTCTGCGGAGTAATTCAGTCGCCTGTTCTGCATTGTAACAGATTCACCAATTAAACAAAAACCCTTGCAATAATTCACCTAGTTGAAGATTTCTCCGAGGGGTCCTTATGATGAGGGAAATACTTTAATTTAAAAATTTGGTTTTTTGTTATTAAAGTGTTGCATGATAGAATGTGATGTGCATGTGATCGCCACCTGGGACTGTCGGGCTGAGTGTGGTGCAGACTGGAGTGCAGGCTGCACATCGCCGACCCCCCACAGGGGAGGGGGTCGGCCAGGCCACGTCCCTGCATTGGGGGGCCAGCGGGCCAGGCGGTGCAGTCACACCAGCTGTCACAGCGCTGGTGGGAGAAAGTATCCCCTTCACACGTAGCATGCACTGACCCAGCTGTCTCACTGTCCACTGCCAAAACCAAATTCTGTCACAAGTCCACCTCTGTGGTCACAGAAATGTCAGAACTGAGTCATCTTTGCCTTGTTCAATCCCCTGCGTCGTTCTTCTGTCCACAGGTTTCTTGCTGAGAAGGCAGTTTCTTGCTAACCAAGAGTTGTTTATCTAATTGTGCTTCTTTAACATCTTCTGAGTTTAGCAAGAAAATAAGACTTTTATTTCCATATGTGAAAAACCACATGTAGAGCTTCTTGCAAATACTGTGTTTCCCTGCTTTCATTCACTACATTTTTTCCCCATCAGTATCACACATCCAGAATCTGTGTGTGCGACAGGCCCACTGATTCAGACGTGGCTCCACTGGGAACCTCTCCCCCCGGCGGCAGTAAGTAGGTTCGTGCCCCTGAGCAGGCGGCACTGTGCTCCCGGGAGCAGTCTGTGAGCTCTCATGCAGTGTCCTAACTCGACAGTCGCGGGCCCAGTGACACACACTGGAGCCTTCCTACTTTCTGTGGAGATGCATCGAGAGATCAAATACTGTCCTTCCTGTTTGCAAATGAGAGCTGGTTTAACTTGTTTTAAAATGTAAAATCATAAATTTTCCACGGATTTTCTAAGCTGGGCGCTGTCATTTCTTTACCTGCTTCAGGTGAGGAAGAGACTATTGTATCCGTTCATTCTGCCAGTCAGGGCGTATTTTTCACTCTCTGGGCCAGGAACTGTTTAGGGGCTCTGGGTGCATCACAGAGTAAAAGTTAATAAATGTGCAAAAGACCTGAACTGGTGCTTCACCAACGAAGATGCAGATGGTGAACAAGCATATGAAGAGATCTCAACATCACTAGGAAATAGAAAGTAAAACTGCAGTAAGATACTTCATCATACCTATTAAAGTCGCCCATGGCGCCAAACCGAAGCCACCGGGTCCCGAGAGCCTGCAGGGTGCGTGGAACGCCCTCGCCCCAGTGGTGGGGCTGCAGAGTGGTGCAGCCGCTGGGGAGGAGTCTGGCGATGCCTCGTGAAGTTACGCGTGCACTTACTAGATGGCTCCGCAGGCCCCGTCCTGCCCAGGTACCGCAGGGAAGTGAGGAGCGTGTTCTCTCCAGAACCTGAAAGTGCTGGTTTGCAGCCGCTTGGTTCTTACTTGCCCCAAACTGGAGACCCCCCTAGTGTTCTTCAGCTGGCGGACGAATAGCAATCCACAAGCATAGAAAGTACCCATGCAATGATAGGATATGATGTGATGTGATATGAAATATAATACAATTAATTAGTTATGAAAAGGATGGACCTCAGACGGTACTATGCTAAGTGAAAAAAGCCATCTAAGAAAGGCAAGACTAAAGTCTCTTTTGAATGGAAAACAGATCCGTGTCTGTCCAGCACTGGGAGAGGAGATGACTAGAAAGGGCGCGCCCGGGGGCGTTTGGGGAGCTGGAGGTTGGAGACCCTGCAGAAGCGACCTTCCTTTGTATAGGTACATGCTCGTCAGCACGCAAGAACGCAGGGAACTGTCGCCACACGGTGTTCCTAGGGGGTCTCGTAGAGAGCACGCTCCGTCAAGCAAATGACTACAGGTACATTAACATAGGGGTTGGGGGTGAGCGTTAAGTATGTAATTATAGCACAAAACTGAAGGGTGAGAGGCGGACTCGCGTATAACGTGACTGCACTTGGAGACAGTGGCTAGTCCAGCCTCACTGGGGGTGAGGAGCGGGTGTGGGTTTTGCCACGATATTTTTAACAGTTTTCAGTCATTGTAATTGGTGATGCTTTTGTTACTCAGAAACTGTTGTGTGTTGTAATGTAGCATAAAGCAAATGAGTACTTCTGGAAATTTTACTTCCGTCATTCTCAACGCTCTTAAGGACCTGTATTCTTGGTATCAAAGAACAGAGAGAGAGAGAGAGAGAGTGCTATAAAGTTGAAAGAAAAGAAGTTCCTTACTCCTTCCTGATTTTGAATCTGAAATAACATGAACTCCTAAGATATTTTATTTTTCAGTAAGGGGTGGGTTTCCTGCCTCTGCTTAGTCTAATGAGTACTTGAGAAGTCGAATAGTGGAAAATCTGGTGAATTTACGTGTTAATATATTCCCCAGTGGCACGTTCTTCTGTATTCTGCCCCCTCAGACATCCCTGTGCACAGCCAGCTCTGCTTCGCGCCGAGGCTCCACGGGGACGGATCAGTCGAGGACTTTGCCTCGAAGTCACGGAGGGTCGCTGTGTAACAGAATAGCGTTTTCAGTGTTTTCACAGGAGGCTCAGCTTTCGCGGCTCCTGCAGGGCAGCCCCGCACCACAGGCCCCTCCCTGTGGGGGCCGCTCCCTCGCTGGGTGCAGTTTGGGCACCTTCTCACGGCAGCTAACAGCTCTCAATGTCAGAAAAACCTTCTAAGTAATATCTAAAGAAATTAGTTTGAAGCTTTGCAAAGCAAAGCAGAATTTCAGAATGATAATGCAAATAAACTGTATGCCATTTATTAAATGCTTAGAGTAAACTAAAGGCGCTTGGTCAGTTATAATAGGTTGGGGCCCTGGTGTTTAATTCTCAAGGCAGTTGCTTTCAAGTATCTGCTGTCCTGACACCAGTGTGAGACAGGATTTGGGGCAGAAGTGTCTCCTGAGCAGTCTTAAGGACTGCAAAGGGCATTAGGGCATGAACTGCGCACGTAACTAAGTTAGGGAGTCAAATCCTCTGAGGATGCGGCCCCCGGGGCTTTTCTCTTGGACTCTTTTGTAATGTCTCAGGTACTAGACTGCCTGTCTGAGGTGCACACACTTGCATTCTGTTACAGTCATCTCATATGTAAATAAGTTCCTGCTCTTATTACCGAAATACCCACTTTTGTGATGTGTTTTCTGGCCTCTGTTTTTCAGAGGAAACCTGTTCTATGAGAAGACTGACCTAAGACCCAGTGTGTTGTCACCATTCCTCGGGGCAGAAAGCCTTTATTGCGACCCAGTCTCAGCGTAGTTCTGACAGGGTGGACAGTAGCATTTTAATGTCTTCTGAGAAGATCATTTTAAACTCTGGGCTTTGTGTTTGATGTTGTGAAAAGTGCTTCCAGTCATTCGAGTCTTAAGTTACAAGGAGGGCTGCTTGGGCAGACCACCCAGGCTGGCTCGAAGGCGTACCCCTTCTGAGACAGGTGCTCTTCAGACAGAGCTCGCCTTTCAGCCAGGTTTTGCTGAGTGGACGAGTTTTGCTGGCCCTGAGTTTTTGCCCCCTGCCCCCTTGTTCTCTTCTCATCAGAAGGTAGTTTCTCTGCGGCAGTTTCCTGGCAGAGTTTGTGAGCTTGAGATTGCAGAGACGCACGCGGCGTGGCTGTCGTGCAAAGCACAGGGGGCGTGAGGACGAAGTCCCACACCGTGTGCTGTCTGCTTTTTTTATGCATATCTTTCTTTTTTTTTTAAGTGGTATTTATTTACTTTTAGAGAGGGGAAGGGAGCGAGAGACACCAATGTGTGGTTGCCTCGCGTGTGCCTCCCAGTGCAGGCCTAGCCTGCAACCCAGGCCTGTGCCCTGACTGGGAATCGAACCAGCAACCCCTTGGTTTGCAGGCCGGCACTCACCCCACGGAGCCGCAGCAGCTGGGGCTGTGTGTGTGTTTCTTTATGCCTCGTGACATTCCACAAAAGATGTTAGGCACGTTGTAAGCATTGCATTGAATGAAACAGAGAAACAGAAATTAAAAATCAAGGCCATAAAGGTATAGATCAAAACCAAAGGGAAAATAAGATACAATTACAAACTTATAAGGTTCCCCGTGTCATTCTGATGTAGTACCCTTATGTCTGAAGCCTTGAGGGACCTACAATTTTACATATTCTATGCTAAAGCTACAATACACGAATAATGTGATATTGGTACAGTGCTTGACAAAATGATCACTTAGACTAGGAAACCAGGGAGTACATCCTGTACGATAAAGGCAGCTTTTCAAACCAGTGGAAAGGGTGGGTTATTCAGTAATGTCTTTGAGGTGGTGAATAAATTTAGGCTTCTGCCTCACACAAAAATAAATTCTAAAAGTTTTGATACTTAATTATAAAAACCATAAAATTACTGCACACAGTGGTTTAATTCAAGAAAAACAGATGCAGTAGCTCAGCGGATTGAGCACGGGCCTGCAAACCACACGATCGCGGTTCGATTCCCAGTCAGGGCACATGCCTGGGTTGCAGGCCAGTTGCCAGCAGGGGACGCATGAGAGGCAACCACACATTGACATTTCTCTCCCTCTTTTCTTCCCTTCCCCTCTAAAGATAAATAAATAAAATCTTAAAAAAAAAAGAAAAACAGATGCAAAGGGCTGGGTACAAATGTATGCTTAACACATGTCATAATGAAGAGGGTTTTAAAGAATAAAAGGAGGAGAAGAAAACATAAAATTCCAAAGAAAACAATTGTTAGGCTGCATAAAATTGTGTGGCTTCCATACATAAAAAATACCTTTAAAATAATGTAGGCAAAATGAAAGGCATTAAACTGACAAAAATATTAAGAACATATATTATCCCTCTGTTATATTGATAATGAGAGAATTTGGTAAATCATTAAGGAAAAGGTGAAAACCTCCAATAAAAATTTTAAAATAGAGAATAAGAATAATTAACAAAAAGACAAGTATAAATGCCAATTTGACTTTGAAAAAAGTAAATTCTTACTTTGTACCTCATCCTACCATCAATTTTATATTGAGGATTTAAATGTAAAATCTATTAAAAAATTAGAAATACACTTAAAAGAATATTTTTATAATCTTGAAATGGAAAGGTCCTTCCAAATTTGACAGAAAATCTAGATGTGCTAAAGGAAAAGTTAGATAAGCAACAAACTGGAAAATTTACTTGCAACGTGATAATCGAAAGTTAACATGTATTATTGGTAAAGAGCCTTATAAGTCAATGAATAAGAATAGACAAACAATGGAAAAGTGAGTAAAAGGTTCATATTGATAATTCAAGAAAGTGTAAATATACATGGCATATAAGCACATAAAATAATCCTTATTCATATTAATAATAAAAGAAATGCAGCCTTTAACAATACCATTTTTAGTTGTCAAATTGGTAAAGATCCATTGTTGCCAAAAGCACAGAGAAACTTTTTCTGGGAGTATAAAGTGGTTAAAACATTTTCTTCTGGAGAGCAATTTGAATTTGGCAGTGTCTGTGAAAAATCTTTAAAGTGCCCATATTCTTTGACCCAAAATATCATCCCGAGAAATGTATCCTTAGGAAGAAGTGTGGTGTGTTCGGTGCAGGTGTTTGCGACCTTGGCCTGCACTGTCGGCACCCCTTGTCCCTGAGCTCAGAAGACGGCCCTCCATCTGCAGTGCAGTCTGAGAGGGCACCAACCTGCCCACGCCCTGCGTGTGGGCTGTGCCCTCGGCCTCCTGACCCAGCACACCCACTCCAGACCTTCCTTCTGTTGTCTGTACCCTGAAGCATTACAGTCAGCGGTGCCCCGTATTCAGGAAGCTGTTAATCGTGTGAACAAGGTGCAACTGTACAGACAAACAGGTGGTCACAGGTACACCAGGGCTCCCTTCCCTGTTTCTCCCCGGGGAGCATCAGAGAGCTTGTCTGCCTCGTGCGCCTCGCACAGGGCCTGGAAAACCCCGGCACTTAGTTGTTTGCCAAGTGAGCGAGTACTCAGTGGTGTTTCTCGGACCTGTGCCTCAGCTCCCCAACTAGCATCTCTTGGGGAGGAACAGTGCTCAGACTGTAGGACCCCGTTCTAGAGCAAAGCTCCAGACTTGAAGGTGCATCGAGCTAGCTGCAGAATTTGGTACAACACGAATTGCTGGACTCTGCCCCAGAGTTTCTGTTCAGTAGGTCTGGGTTGGGGCCTGAGAATTTGTTTTCCTGAAAAGTTCCCGAGTGATATTGATGATGTGGATCCGTGGCCCAACTTGAAGAATTACTGTCCTAGGGGATCGGTTGCAAGGGACCCAAGTCAGAACCTTGTCACATGGGACTTAGCAGCGGATGTGACCGGACGTGTCTCTCAGCAGTGCAGCTTTTCATCGAGGTCTTGAGAGCACCCGGAAGACTACCCCTTGAGTTTGTGATTTCAAGTGTTTTTGGTTTTTTAAACAGTGGCCTATGTATCTTTTTAATCCTTGAAAGAGGAACATTTCTTGGATCAACTTGAACTTAGGCTGTTGCCCTCCGCAGGCCCTCCTCCACAGGGCACAGCGGGGTCCATGTCCTTGCAGCCTCCGAGCTGCTGGGGGGCTCAGCCCCGGTCTCCTCCGAGGTTCCTGTCTCCCAGGAAAGAGCGCCTCCTCCTGGGGCTCCCTCCCCCGTCACCCACTGTGTCCTGGGCCAGGAGATCCGGCGTCCGGAGCCTTGGCACATCCTTTCTCTGGGTATTGTTCAAAGACTTCCAGGCCCCAAAGTTCCTGGATATTATAATCTTAGATTATTAAGACTGTTCCATTGCCTGCTGCTGCCAACTGAGAGATAAATAAGAGGCAAGAATTGGGTGCTAAGGGACATGGGGCTTTGGGTGAAACCTGCAGCCCTTTTCACCTGGTGACGGGCCTTGTACCTAAGGTCTGGCTCGGTTGGTTGGAGCAAACCCTGTTACCTGCCCATTTCTTTGCACTATTTATTTTCTGTATTTTAACTGTTTAGAGAAGCTCTGCCGAGGTTTTCTAAATGGCGCTTTCTTCTCCTGTTAGGTCTCTCTGCAGTGCAGTCAATGTTTACAACCTCACCTGCAGTAACTGCTCGGAGAACTGCACCGACGTTCTGTTCAGTAACAAGATTACCTTCTTAATGGACCTCCTGATGCACCAGTTGACGGTATGTGATATTACTGCTTTGAATTAGAAATATTCTCTGTGGAGGAAACTAAAAGAATTCAGCGTATTTGCTCTCCAGATGGAAAAAACTGGAGGTGGCCAGGAGAGGAGAACAGGGACCAACAAGAGAAACCTTAAATTTAAAGTGTCGTACTGGATTCTCCTCAGTTCCAATATTTAGTGACAATACACTGGTGACACTTGCCAAGACCGTAAGTTGACATGGTTAGCATGGGGCTTTGGAGTCGGTTGAACTCAGACCTGGGAGCCTGCGTGCGGGAGTTCCGTACCGGGGCAGAGAGCTGGGAGGGCCACCACGGCTGTCTTGCCAGCTTGGTTAAAAGGGCCAAGTAAAAGGAATTTGTGGTGGCCACGGGCTTTTTTTTTTTTTTTTAAGCAAGAAACCCCTCCTCAGTGGTACTTCAGAAATGGGAACAAGCAGCCAATTTTACCCTTAAGTTTTATTTCAGCTCACAGATGTCGAGACAGGTAAGCTCAGTGTAATATCCTATGGTTTAAGCCTGTCGACTGCAGTCTCCAGAGCACAGCCCTGAGGCCAGAAATTTCCTGGTGAAGTTTCTGAGTCCCTGAGGGATTGGCACAAAATCACTCTCCGGCTGTAAGTGTACAACGTGCGAGGTTTTTTTTTTTTCAGAGCCGGTTTCCTTTTACTCAGCACGTAGTTCTAATGGCTCTTCCGAAGCCGTGCGGCTTTTGTTCTCCCTCCTCCTCCATCTGGTTAATTTCTGCACGTTCTGCAGCCCTTCCCTGAGACGCAGCGGCACCCTCCCCAGCCCAACTACATTCCCCAAGTTCATCTTCCACAGAACTGCTCACAGCGAATTGTAGTTAACCATTTCCTTGTCCACCCCCCCTGTCAGCCGTCACTGCCTCTGAGACCCCAACACAGGGCCTGTAGACTCAGGTCACCGGTGCTGGACAGACGCGTGGACAGACGGATCCCCACGCATCTGAGGCTGAAGATCAGAAAGGGGGCGATGTGGCAGGCATCCGGACAGGGAGACACGGACTGTCACACAGCACAGCCATGGCCGTTCGTGGTGGTGATGTCATTTCAGGCTCATTTGTACATGTTTTTATCTCTAAAAGAAGGCACTAAAATACGGCAAGACATTGTAGCACAAAATTCTATCAGAAATAGGTGAAAGGCAGGGACAAGGAGAAAAACTTAGCGTTTGTTATAGGCCTTATATTCCAGGCATTTTAGTGTATATTGTCTTCTTTAGTTTTTAAAACATGCAGTCCATGTTACTATCCCTTCTTACAGATGAGGAGTCTTGAGTCCCAGAGGGGCTGGCTTGCCAGAGGCCCCACAGGTAGTAAACCACAGAGCCAAGAGTCAGACCTAGGTCCCTGACCCCAGACACAGGCGCTCTACACAGTAACTGACTGACGCTTTTCAAAAGTGGCGACGTCGTGCAAGACGAGGAAAGACTGAGGGGCTGTCAGAGGTCGGAGGAGGCTGAGGAGGTCTGACAGTTAAGTGTGGTGGGATCCTGAACCAGAGACAGGGCGGCAGTGGGCAATTGGGACGTTCAAATAAGGTCTACGGAGTAATGAATCTTATTGGCTCAGTGTTAATTTCCTACTTTCAGAAAGAATCAAATAGAAGTTTTAGGGCTGAAGAATATAACAATTAAACTGAAAAATTAGCTGAAAGAGTTCAAGAGGAGACTTTATCATGCAGAAGAATCAGTGAACTCAAAGACAAGTCATTTTAAATTATCCGGTCCCAGGAACAAAAAGAAGAAAAAGTGGAAAAAGCCAGTGGGGCTTTTGCAGTGCTATCAAACAGAGCAGTATGTGCATAAAGGTGGTCCTGACAGAAGGAGAGAGAACAGAGCAGAGAGGTTTTGCAGAGAAGTAGCAGGCCAAAATTTCTGGCTGGGCAAGGAAATGGGTGTCTGGGTTCAAGCAGTGTGGCAGACAGCAGCTAGGATGAACCCAGAGAAACCCGCACAGAGACACACTGTGATCAGCTTGTCGAGTCTCAGAGGGAATTTGGAAAGCAGCAAGGGGAAAGCGACTCGTCTTGCACAAGGAGCCTCCCTAAAAGTCGGTGGGTTTCTCCCCAAGACCCTGCGGGCCAGAGGGAGCGGGATGGTGTATTCAAGATGCTAAAAGAGAATGGTACCAAGGACGCCAAATCCAGCAACACTGTCCTTCTGAAATGAGGAAGGAGTGAAAAGACACCAAACAGGAACACAGGAAGCTCGCCGGTGAAGGCAACAGAGACGAGTGCAGACCGCTGCATTGCTGTAATAGGGTTGGCCATCAGCGTTAATTCAGAGAAACTAAGGACAAGAGGACAGCAGTAACTGTGGCAATGTGTTCATGTGGATACGTAATATAAAAATACGTGTTTTGTGACGACAACATAAAATGTTGGGAAGAGAAGTATAGGTGTGGAGTATTCATGCTTAAAGTTAAGTTGTTGTCGCTTAATATAGATGATTGTAACTTAAGATGTTTTGTGTTAGCCCAATGGTGACCATGAAGGAAATACCTATAAAACATACACACGAAAGGCCCTGACCAGTGTGGCTGTTGGTTGGGCGTCATCTGGCAGAGCAAAGGATCGCTGGTTCAATACCCGGTCAGGGCACATGCTTGGGTTGTGTGTTCAGTCCATGGTCAAGTGCGTATGAGAGACAACCAGTCAGTGTTTCTCTCACGTCAGTGATTCTCTCCCTCTCTTTCTCCTTCCCCCTCCGTCTTTCTAAAAGTAAATAAATGAAATTTTAAAAAGATACACAGAAGAAAATGAGAAAAAATCAAAACATGTTACTACGAAAAACCAGTAGCACAAAAGAAGACGGCAGGAAAGGGTGAGAGACAAAAACAGCGAGATGGCAGTAGTGGTCCCTCCACCAGGAATCACTTCAGATGCAAGTGGATTAAACTCTCCAGGAAAAAGACACACTGGCCAAGTGGATCCGCAAACAAGATCCATCTGTGTACTTCTCTGAGAGACTCACTTTACATTAAGGACACACAAGCTGACAGCGAAAGACCTTGAAAAAGGTATCTGGGCACATGGTAACCAGAGCAGCATGGGTAGCCATACCTGCATCAGAAAATGGACCTGAAGGCCAAAACTCTTCAGAAGACATAAAGAAGGGTGTTATATGGTAATTCCCCAGGAAGGTAACACTGTTGTAAACACACATGCACCTGTTGGAGCACCCAGACATAAGAAGCCGACATTGAAAAACTGAAAGGAGGAGATGACGACACAGTGATCGTAGGGGATTTCAGTCTGATGATGGATAAGCACCCAGAAAGAAAATCAGGAAGGAAACGGAGGGTTTGAACAATGCCGTCTACCAAAATATTCCACCCAGCAGCACCCAGTGACACATTTTTCTCCAGTACACATGGAACATTCTCCAGGACAGATCACGTTAGGTCACAAAATAAGTCAACAAATTTAAGAAGACTGATAACGAGCCACATATATTTCCTGACCACAGTGGAATGAAAATAGAAATGAATGGCAGAAGGAAATTTGGGAAATTTTCACAAATATGTGGAAATCAAATAATACACTCATGAGAAACCAATGGGCCAAAAAAGAAATTAAAAGAAAAGTTAAGTAATACCTTGAGACATGAAAATATAACATACCAAAACTTGTGGAGTGCTGCTGAAGCATCAGTGCTCGGGGGGAAAGTTTATAGCAAGAAATACCTGCAATAAAAAGGAAGAAAGATCTCAAATAAACTGCCTAGTCTTGCACCTCAAGGAACTAGAAAAGCAGAAATGAATGGAGCCCAACAGACAGAAGGAAATAATTGATGTTAGAGTTGAACAAACTAGCGTAACAAACAGACACACAGACCAACAGAAGAGAACAGAGCATCCAGAAATAAGCCCGGGCATGTTCAACCAACACTGGACAAAGGGATTGAGAATACACAAAAGGGAAGGGGTAGAACCTTCGGTAAATGCTTTTGGAAAACTGGACGGCCACATGCAAAAGAATGAAATTGGACCTTTATCTTACACCTTTCCCGTAATATTAGGTCAAAATGGGTTAAATACTTAACATCCTAGAAGAAAACATAAGGAAAAGCTCTTTGACCTTGGTCCTCGCAATTGGCTGTTTTTTAATTTTTTCTTTTGGGCACGACACCAAAAGCATGAGTAACAAAAATAAAACAAACAAGTAAGCAAACAAAACAGGTGGGGCTACGTCAAACTAAAGGGTTTCTGTACAGCAAATGAAAAGGCAACCTAAGACATGAGAGGAATATATTTGAAAACCATATATACAAAATACATCCCTAAAAAATTATTACTGACTACAAAATGAGGAAAAACCTGGCACACACCACCTTATGAAGTGATGAAAGTGAGTGTTATCAGAAGTCCCAGAAGCCTGGAATGGCCTGTGAGAGTTCCGTGGTTTCAGTCAGCTCATGTGTGGACCTCAGCAGCTGAAACACTGGTCATTTAAACACCAGGGCTTGTTTCTGAGAGCTTAAAGGTGGCTTTCGACTTAAAAACATGTCCTTATTGGAAAGTTGTTGTTCTTATGGAAAGAAAGTGAAGCTTTTATTGTAGACTATATAATTGAAACACCTTTAAAATACTTACGGTGGAATTTTTTAAAACAGCTCTTTAACTCACGTTATGAGAATTCCTTAAAGGTGATGACAGCTACTCAATGTATGTTCCCTGCCGCCTTGAACACAGTGTGCAGTCCCTTAACACAGAGACTCAGGAAAGTGTGTGACTGTGGCGCACACAGGGGCCGGAGTGGAGATGTGCCGGGGACGCAGAGGCACCCCGCTTGGGCCTGTCCGGTACCCCGCAGCCACGCGTGGTCTGCCTGCCCTCTGGAAGCTGCCTTGCAGCGTCTTCACTGTCCCGCACGCTTCACAGGGGCTCCTGGCTTTCCAGTAAACAGAGAACGGCGCTCCAGTCGTTAAAGGGTCGTGCGTGCTGCTGAGTTCTCCGGGGTTTTATGAGAGGTGGGGAGTGTACCCTTGGCCTCTGCTCTGCAGAGTCCGCGCTCGCCTGCGGAAGCAGTCTGGGGGGAGGGGGCGGCAGCCGCGTCAGGCCCCCCTTAGCACAGCTGGCTGCGGCAGGTGGCGCGCCGTGGAGGCCACACTGCAGGGCGTGTTTGTTCTTTGAAAGATGACTTGCTTCCTCTCAGATTTTGGCAATATGGTTTAACAAATTGTGAAATGCCCACGTTTTAAAAGTGTGTTTTAAATTTGGCAGTTTCTTATAAACATATGCTTACCCTGCATCCCACCAGTCTCACTGTTCGCTATTTACCCAGGAAAAGTGAAAACATTCCCCCACACAAAAAATTGTATAAGAACAATCTTAGAAGCGTTATTCATAAATAACTGAATTCCACAAGTCCCCCAACAGGTGAAATGATAAACAAATGTGGTAATCCATACACTGGAATAATATTTAACAACAAAAAGGGATAAGCTATGGATACACCCGACAACATGAATGAGTTATTCAGAATTCATGGGGATAAGAAGCCATATTCAAAAGTCTGCTTATCATGTGATTCTAGAAAATACAAACTAATCTACAGTGATACAGACCAGATGAGCGGTCGCCTGGAGCCTGGGGGCAGAGAACTTTGACTTGGAAGGAGCACAGGCTGCCTTTGGGGACCATGAAAACATTGTGTTGCTTGATTATCATGGTTCATACACAGGTACAAACATTTGTCAAAATTTACCAAAGCATGCACTTAAGCTAGGTGCAGTTTACAATAAGATGTGTTTTCAAAGTGTGCTTTTGCCAGTGTGGCAAGGTCATATCCATTGATGAGTCTGGATAAAGAGTGTCAGTTCCTTGTATGTTACTCCTTGGCTTTTCTGACAGCTTGGCGTTTTTTAAAAGGAAAGGTAGTCTGGAGAAGCTTACAGATAAGGTGGCATTTGTATGGAGACCTACAGGAAGTTGGCGGGGCGGGGGGTGGTCCTGAGTGCACTTGGAAGAAGAGTGTTCTAAGGAGAGGCAGACGGACAGTGTGGTGGGTGCAGAGAGCTGAGGCAGCGGGAGGCGGTGGGAGGCCTCACTGTGCGCTGCCTGGTTTGGCTTTTACCACGCAGGGTGAGACACCAGCGGAGGCATGATAGGATTCAACAGATTTGAAAGCATTGTGACTACGAAGACATGCACTATAAAGTTACTAAAATTATATTATTTAGGATTTTGGCTGCATGAAATATATAAACAGACTGGAAGGCACAGTAAGTGTATTAAAAAGAGTAAGGACATTTGGGATAAAAAGTAATATCCTCTTTAGTATTGTTTGTAGAAATTTAATGAAGATAATGTTGAAAATCTATTAGCCCTTCCTATGTAATTTCTTTTTATACCTTAAGCCAGTGAGTCATTGTGGTAAATACCTGTCCTGATTCTGTTGTATGTGAGTGTAACAGGAACATAGGTATCTTGTAAGGGTGGTGGCCAGAGGACATGAAACCGTGATGACAGTGCAGGAACCTGTGTCTGTGCGGCGCCTGTCCCTGTCCTCTCATGCTGTCCCGTTGGTCCTCGGTGAACTTAACTCATGTCGGGACCTTTGTGAGCGCACCGCAGAAGGGGAACGCAGCTTCCCAACGTGACAACTGACTTGGGTGGAATTACCCCTGATCACCAAGTTTATTTTCTCTCTCCTGTGCTCATGCTACAGAGGATGGATTCACACCACTAATAAAAGCCCCCTTCTGTATTGGAAAAAGAATCGCAGACAGTGTTTGAAACCACATTGTGGTAGGAGGTAGTGGGTAAAAAAGAATATGAGCTTGTCTTTTAAAAGTGATGACAACTTTAATTTTGCTGAAAACACTGTGCCTCAGGGACTTGGTCCATAAACACTGTGTTCCTCCTTGGTGTGGATTTAGAATAAGTGCACTTATTCCAACCCCAGTGACTTCATTCTCCTCTGGACCATAGTTTCCTCACACAGAAGGTGAAAAAACTTGATTCTGAGATCCTTTCCGAATCTAAAATTAATGAAGTATTTGTAGATTTTAAGAGGGTTAGATCTCTTTTGAGAGGAAGGGAAAATTTTGTGCTAAGAATAGGCATATGAAATCAAACTGTAATTTCCCGGTACATTAAGAGAAAGATAATGACATACCAATGTATTCTAAAGAAATATACTGAAGGAAATACCTTTGGTCCATAGAAGAGATTGTGGTTTTAAATTTCTGCCTTAGGAACAACAGGTTCAGAGGAGCCAAAGCTCCATAGCTCCTTTCTTCCCCGCTGGCCTCTCTGTGCCCTCAGGGCTAGTTTACAGGACTGCGGCCTGCTGGGGAGGCCGCCCTCCGTGGACCACCCACCCCGGAGGGAATGGGCTCCAGGCGCAGGTACGCCAGGTGTGCTGTAAAACCGGGGCAGCGGGCTGGGGGGAGGGGCTAGGTGTTGTTTGCACACCTTTGCTAAAGGACAGGCCCTTCCGGCA
Organism: Sturnira hondurensis; assembly: GCF_014824575.4. Lineage (NCBI taxonomy): Eukaryota > Metazoa > Chordata > Mammalia > Chiroptera > Phyllostomidae > Sturnira > Sturnira hondurensis. Next base: position 830,946 of record NW_028080496.1, on the reverse strand, counting down.
TATCCTTGGCCAAACAGCTGTGCTGGAAGGAAGTTCAGACTCAAGCGTTGCCCTGTGAGCACATGTCAGAGCTCGAGGTGTGCATTTCATCCGCAAGGCGTCCCAGAGGAGCAGAGCGCTGACGAGGAACGGCGATATCCCGCCACACAATGGGCAAGTCCAGAGCTTTTAAAGACTAAAAAGAACTTTTTTTTGTCTCAGTGAAGATAAGCCCCCCTTCTTGCCCTAATTCAGGCAATTTTGAAATTCTTTTCCTAGATGAAATAAGCAACAGAAAACTGTATTCTCAGCAGTGAAAGGATCAACACAAAATAGAGAAATTAGAAAAAAATTTCTATGGGAAAACATGATGACATGATTGAATTGAATGTGAAGCTAACTTAGACTGTTGGAAATAGGAAATCATGGTGCGAAAGGGAAAGACGGTTCTGTCCTGGGAGAGCCTCGAGCAGGGCCAGGGCCCAGGACTCACCCGACGCCTGACAGGCTGGCCTAGCTCCTGAGCGCACGGGGTCCTTTGTGTGACTGCCAGGTTGTCAGAGGACTTTTTCAATTTGGGTTTACTTTACGAGAAACAGCCAAAATGGTGTTTCTAAAATTAAACAGAAAGCCACAATGAAACAGTAAATCAGAAGTCAGCTATGGACAGAAATGAGAACAGTATAAATATATATCTGATTTTCTTTTACATTGAGCTTATTTTTGGGGGGCTGAAGAAGTGACATTTGGTCCTCAAACCACATTTACAGTTTCTGAATAATGAGATGACTGTACTTCACACAGAATTATCCCAGCAGCCCTTAAATATAATGTTTTCTTACCCTTTGCCAAGAATAAAGCTCTTATGGAATTCTTTTTTTTCCCAGTGGAAGAGACATCAGAAAGGCCATGTTTGGCCTGTGACCACTTTTCAGGGGACAGATGTATAAATACTGGGAGTTGGGACTGCCCCATGAAAAAGCTGGGTCTCTGCTCAGTCATGCAAATCTAAGCCCCTCACGCAGCATTTGTATCCAGCTTGCGATCTGGTCAAGATCACAATACACCATTGACCTATCTGTGCCTCAGCCTTAACTGGGAACAGAAAGCCCCAGATTACCACACGTTTGAAAAAAGCCTGCAACCTGAAAAACAGAACTCAGAAGAAACAGAGAGCATGCATGGAATGAAAGAAGGTCTTTAAAAAGGATCATTTCAGTGATGAGTAATGATTGTATTCATGAAGTAAAACCAAGATCTTATAGGAACAAAACATACAAGGAGCCAAAAAAAAGTTCCTGAAAATTAAGAATATAATTGAATGCACACCTTGGTAGAAGGACTGGAAAATAAAGTTAAGGAAATCACCTTAGAAGTAGGACAAAGTACAAAGAAATGAAAAGCAGAAAACACAGTATAAGAAAATTAAAGGCTTATTTAGTTCAGGACCAAAATCCAACAGAGAGAACATGAATGGGAGGAAATTAGCAAAGACAATATGCAGGAAATTTCCCTGGAAGTGAAACACATGATTTTCAGGTTGAAAAGAACAGAGTTTTTGCATAAGAAACGAACAAAGAACCAAGATACAGGAAAGCAGGGGTAAAAAGTTTCTGTCAGTTTCCCGAGAGGACCGGGCAGGTCATCGACCAGGGCACGAGGAGCCATTCGGGCTTCCCAGCAGCGGTCCTGAAGGAGGAAGCCGGGGGCAGCCCTTCAGACGCTGAAGGGACATCAGTGCCAGCCGAGAGTTCTATGTCCAATACAACTCAGGTGTGAGGACGGAGTAAAGATATATTCCAACATTCAGGTTCTGAGAATCTTTGTTCTCACGTACCCTTAGGAGGTTGTTGGAATAGATTGTACAAGAAAATGAGAGAATTGCGTGGGAAGGACAGATGACATAGAATCCAAGAAATAAGGGACTCGGAGCTCAGGCTGGGGTATGGAGGGAGTCCAGAGGGTGAGGGCGAAGGGCCCTCTAAAGGGGGAGCGTGTGCACGGCCCAGACTGGAGCGAGAATGTCCCTCCACTGGGAGGGGGCAGCATCCACAGTCCCTGCCGCGTGCGAACTTGAGAGGAACTTCCACTTCGCCGGGAAAACTGACAATGAATGAAAGACGTACATAGGAGGTTCAAATAGGGAAAAAAGCTACTTGAGCAAAAACAAAAATCTGTACAAGAGAGTAAGTGTAATCACTTACTGAACAGCTTAGCTGTGAACAGTGTTTGTAGGGTCACCGAGGAAGAGACGGCGCTGTGCAGCCAGGAGTGCCGGGCGGCTGTCCCGATCCTGCCCCTGAGGTTGGGTTGGCCTCTGTGCTCCGTTGGGGCGGATGAACTCTGAGCAGGGGCGGATGTCACTTCCAGGTAATACAGGTAAGGTTGACAAGAGACCGAGGATCATCATCTTCTCTGCCACTGTGACCTGCGGTGCTCTGTATTGTCCAGTACACAGCCACTGTTACAACGGAAATTAATTAAAATTAAAATTCAGTCCCTGAGTCGCACATTTCAAGCGCTCAGTAGCACTTATGTGTAGAACCGTGTAGAGTGAACACAGCAGCCATCTTAGTCATCTTCTGTTGGGGATAGTTGCTCTAAACCAGGGATTTGAGTCCTTTTTCATCTGATAGTACATAAGCTAATTACTAAAATCCTGTTACACACCAAAAAATAATTTTTTTGCAAATCTGACAAAAAATAGATATAATTTTGATAGATTTATCAAAAAAAAACCATAGTAATTACCTACCCTTTTTGTTCCAAAGTGACTCTAAAAAATCAGCTGCCTGTATTTGTATATAAGGATTTCTGGTACAAGAATTAACCAATCAGATGAAACCTTATGCGACATGACCAATAACATGTAACTTGGTTACATGATCTATGTTTGTGGTTCAAGACCAGGCATTCACATGGGATGGCTGTTGTCGTGTTTTTAATTTGATAATCTGAGGGAAAAGAGGTCAGTGCCCTGACCAGAGTCAGGCACTGCCTGTTGTAAAAATCCCTGTGGCGCACAGGGTGAAATTGCTGCTCTGACTGGTGGTTGCTTTGCCACACGGGGCTCCGGGGCAAGTGCAGGGAGGAAGACACAGAGCAGAGACCCAGCCGGCCTGAGAGCGGGCGGGTCACTTGAGGGAGAAAGAAAGCTTTGTTTGAAACCGGTGAAATTTTGAGGGAGGTTTCTCTGCAGCGTGAGCGAGCTTATCCTGACTCTCTCAATCGTGTGTTCAAACCCCACTCCCAGTGCCACCTTCTGTGTTGGGACAGGCTGGGTCGTGCTGGTCACAGACTGAAGGAGCTCGCATGACCTCCCTAACTGCGGTAGAGGTTTGGAGGGGCCTTTTGAGAGCATACACTGCAGGAAGACTCGGCTGTAACTACGTTGGCGTAGGAATGGCTCTGCTTGGGCGTAACTTGTGGCCAGCAGTCTTAAACAGGGCTGTTCTTACAAAAGTGGCTTTGAAGAAATCATCTAAAATGACAAAACCATGGAGAGAATATTTGCTTGTGTTTATAAAGATCCAGGTGACCATTTCTCCCTCTACCTTTTGGTAGAACTGGTGCAGGTGAGGAGTCAGAGTGAGGCTGGTGGTCAGAGGTCAGGGCGTGTGTAAAGTGCTTTACCAAGTGTTAGTAAAGTACTTGGTAAAGTACTTTACCAAGTGTTAGTCTGTTCACCATCTTCCTTGAATTTCCTAGTAATAACAGCAGGCAGGCAGATAGAGCAGCCAAGGCCTGGGGATGTGAAATGATTACTTAGAGTCCTGTGATCTGCTGGAGGGAACTTGAATACAGTTTCGTCTGGTTCTGAGCCCAGACCCCCTTCCTTGCACCCTTTCTCGGCAGCAAGGCCTTTGGGAGGAGCCTGTTCTCTCCCTGGGGTGCGTGAGTCAGTGTCGCGGGCCACAGCACGGCTCCCTGTCTGGGAAGTGCGTCCTGCTCATCGCGCACATCTGAGGGCCAACCTTCATGCACTGCATCCCCTACTCCTGGGGGTGGTAGGAGCCCCAGTAAGAACTGCAGTTGTGGCAGCAGACGACACTTCTGTGGGGCGTCCCCGTCTACCAGATGTTGTTCTGAGAACTTGTATGTGGCGATTCGTCAGACACTGCGCTTGCCTTTGTTTCACAGTGGAGGGAACTCGGGCGCGGGAAGGTTAGGGGACTCGTCCGGGTAGTGTAGCTGCAGGGCTGGCACCCGAGCCCGGCTGCCCGCTCCCACTCCCCACGTCTCGTTACCTATTAGTCACTTCCTGTAAATCATACGCAGATCTGAGGGTGAATCAGTGTGTTAGGGAAAGCTGTTCTGCCGTTTTGTGATAAACACAAATGTCATCCTAGTACAGGAATTCAGAGTTGATATTTTAAACCTTCACTTTAATGAGAACAGTGCTGTCAGTTTACCAATTGTTTTCTGAGCTCATACAGGTTCTTAATATAATGTATTCAACTGAATGAGGAATATTTACTGAGCACTTAGCATATGCCTAGGCACGAGCTAAACCTGTTATGTGCGTTAGCTCCTTTGCTCCTCACAAGAACCCTGTGACGGAGTGGCTGTCGTCACCCCTGTTTCACAGATGAGAACATCGACGCTGGGCAGCCACCAGCCCGAGGTCACCCCGCTGGTGCGGGCGACGGCAAGAGGGGCACTCAGCCCTTGGACAGTTCAGGGGCCCCTCTAGAACTTTGAAATTACTTACGATTCCCGAAAGTTTCCACAGCATTTCTGTCCCCTCGTGGTGGTTTTATTTAAACACAGTTACTGCACTTATTTCCATCTAGGTTTATGTTCCAGATGAAAATAATGCTATTTTGGGAAGAAATACAAATAAGCAAGTTTTTGAAGGCTTGACAACTGGACTTCTCAAAGTCATTGCTGTGGTTCTTGGCTGCCTGATTGCCAATCGACCAGATGGAAGCAGCCAGCCAGCTACACCAAAAATATCCACAGAGGAAATGAAAAACAAACCCTCCCAAAGTGATGCTTTTAACAGCCGAGTTCAGGATCTCATCAGGTAAAATCGCCGAATTTCTTAAAACTTTCTTCTGTGTTAAAAAGTTACGTTAAGATCATTGAAATCTCAGAGCCCGCGTGGTAGCGGTGGTGGTTTTGGCACTGCCCACCAATTCCTGGCGGAGAGGAAAATCTTCCTACTGAGAAGGAATAGAGCTGGTTCATGTGTCTTCCCTGATGTTTCCCTGTGTGACATCTGACGTGTTGTGTCCAAGCTTCCAGAACCGTTGCTGTCAAGTCTTTTCACCTCCGAGAGTTCCTCCGAGCTCTCCTATCCCACACCATCTCTGGTTGTAAATACCGTTCAGACTCAGTAACAACAGCGGCCATTTACGGAGCAGCCGTTGGGTGCAGGCTCTGGTGCAGAGGCTTTGCAGCCCTGTGCGTGTCGGGTTTTAACGCAGACGCTGTCCAGGAGGTTGTTCAGAAAGTGTAAGTGCTTTGCCCAGGATTATGCAGTAGCAAAGTTCTAGAGCAGGTAGGAGAGTCGAGACCGGAACTCGGGTCTAGCTGGACTCCCGACACCTGCATGCTTCCCATGCGTTTCCGGGGAAATTTACTCCTACTTTGAAGTCTGACCTCTTTTTCCTTCGTGAGTCTGGAATCAGGCAGGACACTGGGTCTCCCGTCAGGGCTCTGCAGCCGCCGGTCCCGTCTCTCAGCAGCTGCTCTGTGATGTGCGGTTGGCTGCTGTCCGAAGCTGCTGCTGGGTCGGTCGGAGGAGGAGAACGCCCTCTTCTGCCTTCGCTCCTGTCACCTCCGACGTCCTCAAGTGCTTTGTGGGGAATTAGCTGTTTCATTCAGTAGCTTCCTTAACCCGGAGGACTGTGTTCACTTATCCCTTCCCTCTGCCCGCCTGCCTTTCCCCAGGCATGTTTATTGCTGGAGAGAGCAGAGCCCTTCGCGTTCACAACCATTTACTGGACAGCACGTGCCGTTTCCCCGCCCCCGCCTTTCTCTCAGTTGCCAGGCCCCACTGGGTGTCCCTGTGTCTTGGTCGTTGGAGAGCCTGCCCTCTGCTGACGGGTGCCGTTCTGGCGGTGGGTTGGATTGCCCTGCCAGTCTCCTCTGGCCGGTAGAGTTTGTGCTGAGAAATCTGAAGGTGGCCCCATGAATGTGTTTCCTGTGTAGCTTATGGTCTTCTTTCCCTCTTCCACCCAACTGCCTTTAGAATTCTTTCTTTATTGTTGACTGTTAACAACTTTAATGTGTTGGAGATCTTTTTGCGTTGAGAAAACTAGCTGTTCTGTTAGCTTCTTGTACGTGTATGTCCAGCTCCTTCTCCAGGCTTGGGAAGTTCTCATCTGTCAGTTTAAACAGACTTTCTGTTCGCTGCTCTGCTTCTCCGCTAGTTCTGGGGACCCATTTTCCTGGGTCGCCCCTTCTCCTGGGGTCAGATAGGTGTCAGGTCTCTCTCCTCTTCCCTGTGAGTCATTTCTGGGTTTCTGTCTCTCTCCCGTGTGGCCTGCTCTATTTCCAGAGCTTTCTAATGCGTTCTTCATCTCGTTTGTTGAGTTCTTCAGCTCCAGAATTTCTGTTTGATTCTTTCTTTATAGTTTCAGGTTTTTGGTGAAGTGCTTCTTCCGTTCATTCATTTTGTGCCTGAGGTCATTGGGCTGCCTCTCTGGGTTTTCTTCTATCTCCTTGAGTGTCTTCATGGTACCAGTTTTGAATTCTCTGACATTGCNAGGAGGAGAACGCCCTCTTCTGCCTTCGCTCCTGTCACCTCCGACGTCCTCAAGTGCTTTGTGGGGAATTAGCTGTTTCATTCAGTAGCTTCCTTAACCCGGAGGACTGTGTTCACTTATCCCTTCCCTCTGCCCGCCTGCCTTTCCCCAGGCATGTTTATTGCTGGAGAGAGCAGAGCCCTTCGCGTTCACAACCATTTACTGGACAGCACGTGCCGTTTCCCCGCCCCCGCCTTTCTCTCAGTTGCCAGGCCCCACTGGGTGTCCCTGTGTCTTGGTCGTTGGAGAGCCTGCCCTCTGCTGACGGGTGCCGTTCTGGCGGTGGGTTGGATTGCCCTGCCAGTCTCCTCTGGCCGGTAGAGTTTGTGCTGAGAAATCTGATGGTGGCCCCACGAATGTGTTTCCTGTGTAGCTTATGGTCTTTTTTCCCTCTTCCACCCGACTGCCTTTAGAATTCTTTCTTTATTGTTGACTGTTAACAACTTTAATGTGTTGGAGGTCTTTTTTGCGTTGAGAAAACTAGTTGTTCTGTTAGCTTCTTGTACGTGTATGTCCAGCTCCTTCTCCAGGTTTGGGAAGTTCTCATCTGTCAGTTTAAACAGACTTTCTGTTCGCTGCTCTGTTTCTCCGCTCGTTCTGGGGACCCATTTTCCTGGGTCGCCCCTTCTCCTGGAGGCAGATAGGTCTCAGGTCTCTCTCCTCGTCCCTGTGAGTCATTTCTGGGTTTCTGTCTCTCTCCCGTGTGGCCTGCTCTATTTCCAGTGCTTTCTAATGCGTTCTTCATCTCGTTTGTTGAGTTCTTCAGCTCCAGAATTTCTGTTTGATTCCTTCTTTATAGTTTCAGGTTTTTGGTGAAGTACTTCTTCCGTTCATTCATTTTGTGCCTGAGGTCATTGGGCTGCCTGTCTGGGTTTTCTTCTATCTCCTTGAGTGTCTTCATGGTACCAGTTTTGAATTCTCTGACATTGTGGTCGCAGTCTTCTATGGCTTTGAGCTTGGGTCCTGGAGAATCGTCGTTTTCTTTTTGTGTTACTATGTTACTTGGTTGTTCGTCATGCTTGATGGGTTTTTCCTCAGCGAGTGCGTTTGAGGTAGTGAACACTTCTTATTAGGGTACTGTTTTGATTTTAACAGTTGCGGTTGATGATTAGGAGTCTTTCTTTTGTTTTCCAGTAGATGGTGCTGTAGTGCAATTTTTTGTTTGTTTGTTTTCTCTTACCTGAGCTACTGGCACCTCCAGGGTCCCTGCGACCCGGGCGTCCCTGTGGTTGCCAGAGTAACCCCGCCTCAGTGACAGGGTGGTGGGTGGGTGGCTCTGCTGTGTCTGGGTCACTCGGGTCTCCACTCTGCTACCCGGTTCCCCCTGGCAGCTGGCCCTGCTGTGCTCTGGCCGGGAAGCCAGATGCTCCAGCTCCAGCCCTAGTGCTGCCCCGCCCACCCCCCACCGGCCACGGGGTGGCGGCTCCTGACTCCTCCTGGGCTGCCTCATCTGCTGGAGGATCAGAGCGGAGGATCAGAGCCGTGTGCACCATTCCTGCCCAGGCCCCTTCCCGCCTCCCCAGCAAGTTTTAATGGGCCTGCCTTTAGACGCACCTCGGCCGGGGAACCTTGCTGGGTTAGAGGCGACCTAGTCGTGGTCATTTTAAGGGGACGCACAAGGGGGTCGTCTCACTCCACTGCGGTGCTTGCATCCCTGTGTCTGTTTCATGCCAGGACATTCCTCTTTTTGTTGCCATAGCTTCATACTTGTTTGTCAGGACTGCTTTGGCGCTTTGGTGTGTTATGTGGTTCCAGGCAATTGTTTTTCCTGCTTCTGCAAAAAGTGCCGTCGGAATTTGCGATGAGGGATCGCCCTGAGTTTATAAACCTAGGGCTCCCGTTATACCGCCCGGACTCTTTTCAAACTTCTGCTTCCGCTGCCTGGCTCCTTTCTGGAAGCATGTGTTCTCTATGGTGAGTGGCCCACGTGCCCCAGAGTCACAGCTCTGTCCCCACTGTGGAGTTACATGCACATGTCCCCAGTGGGGACTTCCTCTCCCTTGGCCGTGTGTTCATTTCACAGAAGGTGCCGAGTGGCCCTCCTTGGTCATGTGCCAGTCCCGCAACTCGTTACTACTAGTGCTAAGGCAAGGAGTGCGTGGCCTGCCCTGGAGCAGAAGGCAGGGTGTTTCACAGCCCAGCGGGACCCCGTGGACATGGAGGAGAAATGCGCAGGGCAGACAGAAACGAAACTGCCGCTGCCCACCCCCCTGGGCTGGTTCAGATAATTCATGGGGATGTTAATGTGAACCCACTGTGTGAATTGAAAAGTTCTGTGCAAATGTAAGAGCCAGCTTTTAAAGGTTTGGTTCTGTTAAAGCGGGTCACCCTGAGATCCGCAGCATGTGCGTGTGCGTGTGCTGGTCTGAGTTTTCCTCGCTGTGAGTGCGCGGGGCTGGTGGCCATCCGTCCACGCTCTGGGTGTGGGATCCGCAGCAGCTGCTCAGTAGCCCAGGGACACACTCCTAGTGTAAGAGGAGAGAGCAGACAGGACCTGCGCCTTCTGTAAACTTGGAAGAGGCTCCGACATGAATAATTCCTCAGATTCGCCTTCTTCTTACACAGAGGGGTGCTGAACAGTGAGGGGGGTACTCAGGAGCAGACGTGTCGATTGCTTCGCACATGTCGCTGGAAGATAACCTGGCGGTTTTCAGACAGCCACATTTGGGGGCCTGTCCTTCCCCCGCCTGCAGATGCAGTAGCCCTGGGTCGGAATAAGATGGCTGAGCGAAGGTGATGGATCCACAAGGTCATTTATAGTCTTAAAATGTTATCGTCAACAGTTGCTGCTTTGTGGACTCATAAAAGGGCCACTGTTGTTCATCCACTTTAATAAATAATTTGGGAAAAGGGGCTGGAAAGATGAAAGTGACTCTTAAATGTCATTGTCAACTCTCAGGGCTGGTACTTTTCATAATGGGGAGCAGTTAGAGTGTTTGTGTTTGTTCCCGGTTTTTGTTCCATGCTTAGTAGTGTCGGGACTTCCAGACCTCGAGGACCTGCCGTCAGCCTGAGAGGTTTAAGTTTGAACTGGAGTGTCTGGGCATCGTAGATGTGGCTCCCGGGCAGTTCAAGAAGGTCTGCTTCTCAAGTGTCGAGCTCAGTATAAATCACTCCAACTATGTTCAAACTCCTTAGGCCAGTAAGAATGATCGGACAGTCGTTTTCACTCACCTTTCTGGAAGGGCAGCCTTAGAAGAACTGAAGCAGAGAAGGGAACCACTCACAGAAACAGCCGATCATTCAGGACTCAGTGTTGAGGAAACTGCGTGCAAACCTGGGCTGCGTCTGCCTGCCCGGGCGCCTGTGCCTGTGTTTGTGAGGACACCCCTTTGGGGGTGTTGCCAGCACGCGCAGGCTGCTGACCCCCTTCTCCTCACTTCCAGCTACGTGGTGAACATCGGCCTGATCGACAAGCTGTGCAGCTGCTTCCGGTCAGTACAGGGCCCGGTGGACGAGAACCCCCGGTTGGCCGTGCTTCTGCAGCACGCGGCGGCGCTCCTGCAGGGCGCCTGCACGCTGTGCGGGGCTGTCACCGGCAGGTAAGGTGCCTCCCTGGCGTCCGTCCGGACTGAACCTGTGCACCACCTCTGACATATGGGCCACCTTCGGGTGGTTTCCTAGGGAGGCTGAAGGTCGCCTTGGCCTCTCTTTCCTTGACCCTACCTCTGTCCTTACTGGCTTCCCATTCGGAAATCTGGCCGCAACCTCCTGCCAGGGTCTGGCTTCCTGGTTGGTGTCCTGAACTGAACTGTCACTTCCAGGAAAGCCGTAGAGGACAGCCACTGCCTCCCACACGGGGGTCCAGAGGAGCCGGGTGAGGCTCTTCAAGTCCGTGTGTGCGTGCTTTGTCCCACCACCGCTGCAGCTTGCGGGCTTTGTCCGTTGCACGGAGTCACACGTGACCCATAGGCATGCGTGTAGCCAGGACTCCTGAGGGCCTGCGTGGCTCTTCAGACCCCACCCTGGGGCCTGTCCCCCGAGCAGTGACTCTCCGAGCTGGGCAGAGGAGGCCTCCTGTCCTCTTCCCTCGCCCGCACCAAGCGAGAGGCCTCTGCGGAACCAACTCAGTGTTCCTGATAGGAGTGTGACCTGTCTGTCAGGTGCACTGAGGATTTTCAGTACAGTCGTTTTCTTATAGCGGAGTTCTGAGCAGCTCTGTGTACAAACTATTTTGTAGGGGTTTGTCAAGAATGAAACTAATGGCCCTGGCCGGGTGGCTCACCTGGTTGGAGCCTAGTCCCTTACACCACAAGGTTGTGGGTTCCATCCCTGGTCAGGGCACGTACCTGGGTTGCTGGTTGGATCCCCGTAGTGGAGACAGGTGACCCCTGACTGCTGCCGTCCCGTCCTCCTTCAGCCTCCAGCATTTGCTGACCCCTCCAGACCGCACGACCCCTCTGGTGTTGACGGACCAGTTTGTCTACTTCCCCGTTCTTTGTGGGAATTATATTTCCAAACTGTGAACTGCAGCAGCCTGTCCAGAGTACTGTGTCACGTGTGTCACCTCTGCCTGGGGAGGAACGCAGTGTGGCTGCTATGACGCCCCGGTGCCTGTTTGGGCTGCCAGGGGAGGCGTGAGCTCCAGGCCACTTGTGAGCGGCAGGAATCAAAGACAAAGAGGAGCCGAGAGGCCCCCGGCACTGCCCCCAATGCGCTGGCTGCCCTGAGATAGCCAGGTCCCTAATGGAGAGCCCGGGGCTTTGAGTAAACACCGGGGGCTGCTGGTGGCTTGCCTTGTGGGGGTGATTACCCAGGTCCGTCGGCCCTGCTGTCATGGTGCCCTTCATCTCCTGATTTTTGCCTGGCTTTTCTGGAAGACAGTTGGGGTGTCAGAATTTATGCTGTTAATCCTTGTTTCAGTGTGTGTGTGTGTGGGGGGAAGCACTGCTTGCTTTTGAACAATGAACTTGCATTTCTTTAAGGAAAAATAGAAATTATGATCTTCTCACAAAAGGATTGATTTTACCTTAGGATTACTCCAGAATTTTAATGGTGGAGCTGTTCATAAGCTACCACTTAAACAAAGTTCAGCAGTCTGTGCAGGACTTTCAGAAACGCTGTTTCTTTGGCCTTTACCATTATCAGTTTTCCGTTCTTGGTCCTATAAAAGAGAAAGGACAGCGTGCAGACCTCAGGGCAGTGCGTCGCTGAGGCCCCTTCAGGTGCTGGCCCCTTAGCCCCACAGGGAGGTCGGGGCACGGGCCCCTCACCTCCCGGCGTCCGGTCTGCACTCGTGGCCGAGGGGGGGGGCTCCACAGCAGGGGGGCTGCACGGGAGAGGGGCTGCTCAATCGCAGCCAGCTCTGCATTCCAGAGTCTTTCTGTGCAGGGGTGTTTGTTGTTCTGTGCATTTCTGTTTTCATTTTCATATCCATCAACTGCACCAGCAGAATGGGTTCTAGGCAAGGTCCCTGGGAACTGACGTCAAAAAAGACAAGGATGGTTTGCGGGTCAGCCCATGAACTGTGTGGGTGTGAATACGTGCTGCCCAAGTGTTCAAGTGCCCGAGAACCATTCGATCAGACGAAGGTAAATTCTAACGCCCGAGTCACTCTCTCCTTCATTCAATAAGTGTTTGTGTAGCACTTGCCCCGTGCCAGGCCCTGTGCTGGGTGTGGGAGGAAGCAGAAATGACTCAGACGTCTGTCCTGTCCTCAGGGACCATCCGCTGGCATGGGAAAGACGTCCCTCGTGCCTCTGTCCACGGTGTGGGAGCGCCGAGCGCGGCCTGCCCGTCACACCGTCCTGGTGGAGTTCGGGGATGACAGGGCACCCTCAGCGAAGGGTTTGCTGTTTTCTAGAGCAGCTGGCGCTCCATCAGGCCTTGAACAAGAGAAGGGGCTGGAGCACTGAGTGGTGGGGAAAAGGCAAACAAAGGAAAAGCAGAACCAAAGGCATCCAGCAGAAATACAGGAAGACGAGCTAGAGGCCCGACTTGACTGGGTATCGCGTCACGCAGTGCGATCTGGCGCCTCTCAGGCTGCCAGGAGGCTCAGACGCGACAGTAAATGTGGAAATAACGTGTGATCCACAGAACGTGATCTGCTGGGAGGTGGTCGTGGCAGTGGGGTCAGCAAGGAACCCTCTGAGCACTGTTCAGACCTGTCTGGGGGCTTCTCCTGGGGTCTCCCCTCTGTTTCCTTTAAGGACACACTTACCGTTGGCCTTCGGGCTGTAGAACGTTGGAGGCAGGCTCTCCAGAGGAAGACTGTGTAGCGTGAGCTAGTCGCACACGTTTAGGAGTCCAAACACATGGATGCAGTTCCTTGTCTCCCAGCTCTGTGACCCGCGGCAGGCTCTGCGGCTGCAAGGCCTGTTTCTCCTGTCATGAAAGTGAATTTGGTCATCTTCCCTCCTGCGGTTGGACAGGGCAGGGCAGATGGGGACTAACTCCCTGAGTGCTATTTTTTATATGTATTTACTGTATCCCACTGTGTTCCAAACAAGATTTGAGCCGCCTTACAGAAGTACGGGGTGGGGCGAAAGTAGGGTTACAGTTGTGTATATGGGAAATAGTACAAGAATAAACAATAATATGAGAATAAACATTGTATTTCCTGTACTTACAACTGTAAATGTACATTTGCCTCAACCTGTATAAACTTTTTAAAATTTTTTTTAAAGAATTTATTTATTTATTTAATTATTTTCAGATGGAGGGAAAGGGAGGGAGAAAGAGAGGGAGAGAAACATCAGTGTCTGGTTTGCCTTTCGCATGCCACTAACCGAGGGCCTGGCCCACAGCCCAGGCCTGTGCCCTGACTGGGAATCGAACCCGCAACACTTTGGTTCACAGGTCCAGTCAATCCACTGAGCCACACCAGCCAGGGCTAAACTTAAAAAAAAAAAATGAGCCCTGGCTGGTGTGGCTCAGTGACTTGACTGCCTGCCTGCAAACCTAAAGGTTGCCAGTTCAATGCCCAGTCAGGGCACTTGCCTGGATTGTGGGCCACGTCCCCAGTTGGGGGTGTGCAAGAGATAACCAATGGATGTATCTCTCACACATCAATGGTTCTCTCCCTCTCTTTTTCCCTTCCTTTCCCTCTCTCTAAAAATAAATAAATAAGATCTTTTTAAAAATTAAAATTAAAAAAACATGAAAAGTTAGAACAAAAAAAAAACAAATAGGAAAAAGTAAATCAAGTCAGCATGTACAGTACCACAAACCATGTTAGTAATAAGATATTTCCTGTTAGAATTTCTACTCCCAGTTTCTACCAGGAACTTCCATTTAATATGTCAGGTTCTAAACTCTTTGGTTTTCATTCAATATTGAGGATTCCTCCTACCTTACTTTGCTCTTGATTCTAGGCGTCTGATCTGATTTTAAGACCCTAAACCTTACTTATTTTTAAGTTCTGTCTCCCAGAATCCACTTCAATCATATCCAATTCAGTCAGAGGAGTACTTGGACATATGAGATGGAGCCTGCTATTTATACCTGTTTCTCAATATTTGTCTATTTCTAATCCATTAGTTCCCATGTCCTGTGTATGTTTCATGTCTTCAGATGAAAAGACTTCCCCGAGGAATGAGACCAAATTCCCCGGCAGCTCCCCTCAGGCACCTGGCTCCAGGCTGGAAACAAAGGCAGAGCTGAGGGAACAGTGGCTGACTGGCGGCTGGAAATGCCGGCGTGCGGTGTTGGCCTGAGCCAGGCTCCCAGGCCCAGGGCCCCACCTGCCGCCTCAGTCCCACCTTGTGGGCCCCTCCTGCCCTTCTTCCTCTCACCTTCAGCTGTCCCCAGAGTGTCCCCAGCCCATCACCTCTTGTCTTCCACCTTCCCGGGCCTCTGCTCAGACCCCAACTAGAGCCTAGAGTTTCTTCTCACTGACCTTACCCTAAAATTCATATGGAATCTCAAGGGACCCCAGTAATTAAAATAGTCTTGAAAAAGGACAAAGCTGGAGGACTCATGCTAGCTGATTTCAAAACTGTACTACAAAGATACAGGAAGCAAAACAGCATGGTCCTGGCCATAAAGGCAGACAGATAAACCAATAGAATAGAAGAGAACAGAATGGAACCCAGAAATAAACCCTCACATATGTGGTCAAGGGATTTTTGACTAGTGTGCCGTGACCATTAGGAAAGCACAGTCTCTTCAACAGACGGTGCTGGGCAAACTGGATGTTTATTCGCAAGCAGAAGGATGAAGCTAGACCGTTACCTAACATCCTAACTCAAGATGGATCAAAGACTGTTAAACTCTTAGAAGAATGTTGAGGGCAAAGCTTTGTGACATTGGGTTTGTCAGTGATTTATTGCGTATGACACCAGAGCCATAGGCAATAAAAAAAAACAGATAAGTTGGACCTCGTGGAAAAAAATTATTTTGTGCATCAAAAGGCATTGTCATGCCCTGGCTGGCTTAGCTCAGTGGATTGAGCACAGGCCTGCGAACCACACGATCGAGGTTCGATTCCCAGTCAGGGCACATGCCTGGGTTGCAAGCCAGTTCTCACCAGGGCACTCATGAGAGGCAACCACACCTTGATGTTTCTCTCCCTCTCTCCTTCCCTTCTCCTCTAAAGATAAATAAATAAAATCTTTTTTTAAAAAACAACAGGGTTTTGAAGACGTATCGGTACACCCACGTTCAGAGCAGCATTATTCACAACAGCTGAAATGCGCAAGCAACCCAAGTGTCCAGTGGGTGGATAGATGGACGAAATGTGGTATACATACATACAGTGGAGTAGTACTCAGCCTTACAAAGGAAAAGCATTATGTCATATACTGCAGCATTGGCAAACCTTGAGGACTTTATGCTAAGTAAAATAAGCCAGTGACAAAAAGTGTATGATAATTCCAGTTACATGAGGCACTCAGCACAGTCAACACCATGGAGATGGAAAGTGGAAAGCGGAGTTTTTGTTTAATGGGTACAGAGTTTCAGCTTTCTATAGTGAAGGACTTATAGACAAGGTTGGTGGTGATGGTTGTACAATATTATGAAACTATTTAGTACTCCTGAACTGTACAGTTAAAAATCCGTAAAATAGTACATTTTATGTGTATTTTACCACAGTGAGAAGTACTGGGGACAGAGAGTGGTGCCCCTCCCAGAGATGTCTGTGTCCTGATCGCAGAACCTGTGAAGGCGTTCCCTCGCCTGGCAAAGGGGGTGTGGGAATGCTTTAGGATCCTGACGTGGGCGAGTCTCCTGGGTGCTGCAGCGCGCCCCACGTGACCACAGAGGTCACTGTGAGTGACAGGAGGAGGCAGGAACGTCTGCTGGCTGCCGGAGAGATTTGACAGGGAGGAGGGGCCCCGAGCCACTGCGCCGGCCTGCGAAACCTGTAAAAGGCCAGGAAACGGCTTTTCCCTGCAGCTGCCAGAGGGGACGCAGCTCCGGGACACGTGACTGTAGTCCAGGGGGACCTGTGCTGGGTTTCCAGCCCCAGAACTGGACGGAGATCATTTATTCCGGCAGCAGGGTGGGCCTGCTGCTCTCCCCGCCTGCCCCCGTCAGCCTGTAACTTCCTCCCGGAAGGCTGCCTGGTCTTCCTCAGCTCTGCACATGTCAGGTGCTCACTGTCCCTGGGGCATGGGGACTTTGGCTCTTTAAGTAGAGAGTATGTGACCAATCGTCGCACCCCTGTGCTCACCCCAAACTCTGTGAACCGCCAAGTGGGGTTCTCTTGGTTAGGGGAAGGAGGGTCACACGAGATGCCTTGGGCTTCCAGAACTAAAGGAGTGAACAGGCCCAAAGCCAAGATGCCCACAGAAGTCCGGACGGTCAGCAGCGCTGAAGCTGGTCAGGGTGGGTCTTCTCAAGCCAGGAATCGGGACTGGGGGGATGACAGCCAACAAGCCAGGGACAAATGGGGCAGCAGGCTGTCGTGTCTGGGGCTGTCACAGCTGTTTTGGGGGCCGAGGAAGGCCTGCACGTAAGTGGTTTAAAGTACCAAACTCAGGGTGGGGGGCACTTGCGTCATGCCACACAGGTCACTGTGTTTCTTGCCCAGCTGGACTCTGCTTTAAAGAAAAGTTGGGGGTTCGGGGGTTGTGCAGGAGCATTGATGGTTTTCCTCATTGAGTCCAGCTTTTAATGAACAGAAATGCACGTGCCACCAAGATCTCTGGTCCTAGAAACCGGACAGAAACACTTGAAATCCGGTAAAATTTAGAAGATCTCAAAGTGTAGTATACAATATTTCCGATCTGATGTTTTTTCATGTCTTTTTAAAAGAAAACTTTATAACCCTTGCCTGATATGAATAAAGCCTTTTACTTTTGTATTATAAACATTCAGGCTCAAAGTGACCGTATTTGACAGCGGAGACCAACAGAAGCCAGGGGCCTGTTCACGGACAAGTTATCTGTATTTCAGACTTGATCAAAAGTAAACATTCTCTGAAGTCCTTCAGGACTGCATTAGTCCTCACCCTCCCTGCGCCCACACTTGAACATGAGTGGTCTTTTCCCTGAAACAGTACTCTGGGTCCTTTGAACCATTTCCACCCATGTCTGAGTTCTTGAATGGCTATTTCATGGCTTTTTCTGAAGGAACGTGTTTGTTTCATCCAGAAAATGCGGCAGAAGATCCTGGGGTGTGTTGCTTTGTGACCCACGATTGGCATTTACTTGAATAGTTGGGGGGGGCGTGGAGAGCGGGGCGATACTCTGATGACTTTACTGACTTTTTTCCTGATATTTATTCTGTGAAGAAGTAATAGCAGTGAATTTGTGTCGTTTACTAAATCCTTGGAAAGAACAGGCATTGAGAAGCTTTCAATGTTAACGCTGTATTCCTGAATATCTGCAAGTGAACACGCTGTCAGTTTAAAGACAGCAGGGCGGGGGCTGCAGTCAGCCCCTCTCAGTCACAGCAGCAACGTCACTCATCCCCAGGGCTCCGAAGCCTGGTGGGAAGTAGCTTTAGGGAGGAATGTCTTCTGACCTGTCACTGGTTCTGAAAAGCAGTCAGTGCTAAACAAACACAGACCCCTTTTTGGAACCTATATAATAAACGCAGACACATTAGTTTCTGCTCACGTCTCCAGTCAGGGTCTGACCCCGAAGTCCCCGGCTGTGGGGGAGGGAAGGGCCAGCAGACACGAGCTCAGAGTGTGTGAGGGGCCGCGTGCCCGTAAGCAGATAGATATTGTCTCCTAACTTTTTGTTTTTATCAAGTCCCATAAGGAAGTATGTCTCCATGGCGATGCAAGATTACATTACAGTCTGTGTACTTTAACAGTCCGGTTAAGATTTGACACGAGGGGTGGACAGGAAAGAAGAGGTCATCCTTAAAAGTCTTTGGCAGGTCCTCCTGCCGGTGCCGCCAACAAATGTGCATACCTACTGCGTGTCACCCAGTCGCTCCATGTATGCAATAAGGAGGACTAAGGAGAGCTGCTCCTTCCCTACCAGCTGTGACAAGCTGAGGAGAAGAGGTGGGAGACAGGAGTGCACTTAGTAGGTCTTCCATGTTAGCGAGATGAGAGGGTTTCGTGAGAGAGGTGCATTCTCTCCCACTTTCAGCCACATCAGAAGTAGTGCACATCGGGACGTAAGTGCTCGTACTACGGTGGTGCAAGTCTGATGCAAGTAGCAGGTTAAAGTGAATAAATAATGCCTTTGGAAAAAAATAAGTTACACGTGAGAAAAATAGACAAGATCCAGAAACTTGCCAGCCAGGACTTCCAAATTCTTATTTAATGAGTGCCATCTCTTACGTGCTTCCTGGCAAGGCAGTAAGCGAAGCCTGATCTTCAATGCTCTCTCCCCTTGCCGGGGCCCCTCGAAGTCAGCCGTGCCTTCAGAAGGCTGCAGTGTCTCCCGGGCCCAGGGCCCAGCACAGCACTGGGCCTTGGAGGCCTCCTGCTTCCCTGGTAGCCGTCCCACCGGGGAAGGTGCCCTTGGCATGTCCAGAAGGGAAGCCATGCTGTTCCTGGTCCGAATCCCAACAGGTCTCGTGGACTCTGGTTCGCCCACGAGCTAGGCCTACCAAGGCCAGTTCTCGTTCCCTATTACACAACTCTGAGGGCTTGCGTTTAATGGTCTGCGTGGCTTGTGCCTAGAAAAATGCTAACATCCTTTCAGTAGGTTTAAAGAGTCGAATGTCTCCTTGTCAGGTCACACAGCATATTCGACAGCAGCCGCCAGGACCCCACGGGCCTGACGGCGGCTCTCCAGGCCACGGACCTCGCCGGCGTTCTGCACATGCTCTACTGCATCCTCTTCCACGGCACCATCTCGGACCCCGGCGCCGCCAGCCCCAAGGAGAGCTACACCCAGAACACGGTCCAGGTGGCCGTTCAGAGCTTACGTTTCTTCAACAGCTTTGCGGTCCTTGATCTGCCTGCTTTTCAGGTACGAAGCGGCGGCCGGTACTGGGGTTAGCCCGCCAGGAGTCCGTGTCCCAGGGCAGATGTGGCGTGGGGTTCTTCTCCTGGTTGGGCCTGAGGAGTAACTCGGATAAAGGCAATTACAGTACTGGCCACTTACCAGGTCCCTGTCTTCTGGGAACTCTGCTACATGCTGTCCGTGTGCTTTCCCATCCGTGCTCGTGGCTGCCCTGCAGGGCCCCGTCTCGCTGACCTGCCAGGGGTGACACGTGGCTGGGCCAGGACCAGTACCCTGACCCTCGAACTCTGCTACCTATAAATCCTCCGTTGTGATTTCTTTTGATAGAGGTGTTACCATATCATCGACTGTTAAGTAGTAGGGAGAGTGACAGTTTCTAACATACACAGAACCAAAATTGGATAAATTGATTTGATTGATAGGACTTTCTGTGAGTGATTGAACTGGTTTGGGTCCAGTGTAAAGGGCCTGTGTGCTTCAATGTGCAAACCTATAAATATTTACAGCTAAAGAAAGAAAAATTGCTTTGTGCTGTAACAGTAGCCTGTCAGCTTAGAAACAGGGTTGTTGGTTTTGGGGGGTTTTTTTCAGGTAGGAAATTTAATTTTCAAAAACACTGAGCCTTTGGAACCAAGAGAAATCAAAAGCTCATTTCTGGAGCCCTTCCTGCCAAAATAAGATAAAAACCAAGATTTTTCCTCTCCACCTCCTTGCCATATCCAGCCCGAAATGTGTCCCCAACTCGAGCCACTTTGCCAGAATCATCAGGAACAGCAGGGTGACAGACTGTTCGCGCGGCGCCTGCCCCCACGTGCAGGGCCCGCCCTGGCCGCTCCGAGCCATCGCCAGCACCCCCGCCACTCTCTCCTCTGTCCTTCGTGCAGCTCTGTCTTTCCTTCATTCTTTTCTTCCTGCTTTTCTTCTTTTTCGTCTCTGACCTGACTCTCCTGTCTCATTTATTTTGCTCAATTTTGCCATCGCTGTTTCTCATTCTCTCCCCAGACCCCGTTCCTCCTCGTCAGCACGTGTGGGGAACTGAATGTCCCCACTCTCTAGCGTCAGGGCCTTCCGTGCATCTCCCAACAGTCACTCAATTGTTGCAGTTACTTTTGTGTGTTTAAAAAAACAAGCACCCTTACTGGGATAAACAACCACCGTTGTGTTAGGGTCACAGAGTCGGCGGATGTAGCATTCAGACGACTGGCTTGTCCCTGCCCTGTGCTGTGGGGGGTCAGCGAAGAGGCCTGGGCAGTGGGTGCGTGGACGGAAGGGGGATGGGCTCAGAGAGCTCGGGCTGAAACTGCGTGGAGGCCCCTTCACCCTCACCTGTGCGGCCTGGGGTGGCTCCATCCAGGACCAGACTCGCTGAGCACCGTTGGCCAGAGGCTCCCCTGTGTGACTTGGCTTCTCGGAACGTCATCGTGTCCGGGTTCTGAGAGGGCGTGTCCTGGGAGGAAGCTGACAGAAAACAAGTGGCTTTTTAGGGCCAGTGGTCATGCCGCTGCATGTTACCTGTGCTCTGTCGGTTAGATCAGTCCTAAGCCTTCCAGATTCGGGGGGGACACAAAGTCCCCCCCCCTCAGTGGGAGGCCTGTCGGAGGTGCCGTCGGTTTTTGGAACCACTGCGTTCTGTTCAGCAGGAGACCCACACAGGCATCCTGATGCAGACGGACGTCTGACCGGGCAGATGAAGCTTGAGGAGCCGTAACACAGACACACGATGCACTGTGAAGTGGCAGGGGGTTTGGGAGAGAGGCAGTTTTCGTGATTGGGAAGGCCAGAGCAACTCACGTTCTGGTGCATCAGAACAAGTTCTGTGTGTCCAAAGTGGGGGTTTTAAGAGCTATAAAGTGGGGTAAAGGATAGGAAAAGAGACTTTAGGTACAGCGTGGGCTTGACCTCCGAAAAGTCTGAGAGGCAGTGGTGGATTTCCTGGGGGGACCAAAGGACCGAAGACCAGTGGAATGAGATCTGACCTACCAAAGGGCCACACAAGATGAAGTGAGTCTCGGCGCCTCACAAGGATGCAGAGCCGGTCCAGGGAAGACCCGGGCTCAGCGGCCCTGACCCTGAGCCGCCGCTACCAAGTCATGTGACCTCAGACAAGTCATTTGAACCTTACGACTCAGATTCTCCTCTGGGAATAGAGAGTAAAACCTCCTAACTCAAAGTCTGAAGATTAAATGGGATTTCAGAAAGGTCTGTGCTAGCTAGCACATAGTAGGGCCTTAAGAAATGTGGAATGAGTCAGCGTGGGAAGATGGAGAGCCTGGAGTTGGATGT
Source organism: Sturnira hondurensis (assembly GCF_014824575.4). Lineage (NCBI taxonomy): Eukaryota > Metazoa > Chordata > Mammalia > Chiroptera > Phyllostomidae > Sturnira > Sturnira hondurensis. Next base: position 809,618 of record NW_028080496.1, on the reverse strand, counting down.
GGAGCCGGGAAGTTCAGGGTCAGAGACAGCGTGCCCAGTGCTGCGCCCCCATCTTTGAGGCCGAGGAGCCGTGAGCCTGGTTGCACAGGAGCGCCTGGTGCTGTGGTGACAGGGTGTCCATCACCACGCTTTCCTCTTCGCCCACATCCTTCTCACCGCATACTAACGAGGCCGTCGGACTAGCTCTCTTCTCTCAGCAGGGTGTGATCTCAGTCTGGATGGCCCCAAGGTCCCAGATACTGTATATTGCATAGTCTGGCATGTCTTACAATTGAAGGTGGTCTCAAGAAACAAATCAATATTCTGACTAGGCAATTAATTCTGGCTAAAAAGGAAATATAGGATCCTTGAAAAATTGGTTTAATTTTTATATTCAAACTTACATGCCCCTTGACCTGCTCTTATCAGTGAAGGTCGAGCAGGGGGCACTGGGTCACAGCATGCCGGACACAACTAATTAAGTGAGGGCTGAGTGGAGGAGGCGTCGCTACTTGATTTAAAGGAGCAAAGCCCTCCTGAGGTCTCTGTGGGGCCTGGAAAACATTGTGTCTCAGGGCAATGAAACTGAAATAGAAAACGCTCTTAAATGTAGCAGTAATTTTGTTTCAACAATACTCACTAAAAGGCTGTATTTCTCCCACCGTTAAGCAAAGTACATTGGTTGAAACGTCCAAGCTCCAACGTATCTGACCTGCTTCCAGCCGGCCAAGAGCTCAGACCAAGAGATGAGTTTAAGACGCTGCCGTTCCCTTGGCCGGCAGTGGGGCGTCCGCCCGGTGGGGGCCCAGAGCCTCTTCTGTGGCTCGCCTCTCCCCTTTGCCCTCCTGTCGCTCCATCTGTTTGACATGTTGATTAAGTGGAAGCCCTGGGTCGCGCAGACAGCCCTGGGCCCTCCTCCCGAGTGCCCGCCACCCACAGCCCTGGGCCTGTCTGCACAAAGGGCCCCGGAAGCCTCAGAGCTGGCGGGGCGGGGGCTTCGTGGTTTGGGTTTTGGGGGGTGGGTGGTTATTGGGGTTTTAATTCTTTTGGGAACCTTGGGGAGCTGGGAGCTGTTTATTCAAATAATAATTATTTGTGTTTTCTGTTTGAACGTAAGTAACTAAAATTGTATTTCTATATCCCTGTGTGGAAGAAAATATTTTCTCCTTCAGGGAAAAAAGCATTGGAAGTTAGCTAAATAGTAGATTTACAGATGACTTTTTAGTATTTTGGTATTTTTCCAATTTTTTTCACAGTAAGACTTTGTACAGGAGAAAAAAATCACCCACTACAAGTAGAGGAAAGAATCATGCATTAGGGGCCGTGATCTGTGTAGCGCAGGCATTTAGTCAGCTGTGCTCTGTTTTCCGCCCCTTTTCAGGTTAAGTGTTGCCTGTGCCACACTCACTCGTTAGCCCGAGTAACCCTGGGCTGCACTGTGATGCATCGTACGCTTTTCAGACCCTGTGGCAGGAAGTGCCCAGGGCCCGGCCTCTCCTGTTGCTTGGCAGCCCCTGGCTCCCCTGGGTGGTACTCTGACGGCCCCTTGTCTTTGCCAGTCCATTGTAGGGGCCGAAGGCTTGTCCCTTGCGTTCCGGCACATCGCCAGCTCCCTCCTGGGCCACTGCAGCCAAGTCTCCTGTGAAAGCCTCCTGCACGAGGTCATTGTCTGCGTGGGCTACTTCACTGTCGGCCACCCAGATAACCAGGTAAGAGGCCCTGGAAAGGCCCTGCAACCGCTCCCCAAGCGCCGAGCATGCGAGGCATTCCTCACCGGGGTGAGGAAAGGCAGGCTGGCCTGCTGGGGTGCATCCGTCCTGCGGGAGGCCCTTTCACAGGCTCCGGGCAAGTCTGGAGGTCTCTGGCTTCTTCTCTCCAGATTTGTGATTAGCACTAGATTAACGCTAGGCCTCCCCTTAGAGCTATAAAAATAATTTTTTAAAGATTTTAATTATTTATCTTTAGAGGGGAAGGGAAGGAGAGAGAGAGAGAAATATCAATGTATGGTTGCCTCTGGTGTGTCCCCTGCCGGGAACTGGCCTGCAACCCAGGCATGTGCCCTGACTGGGAATCGAACCGCGATCGTATGGTTCGCAGGCCCACGCTCAATCCACTGAGCTACACCAGCCAGGGCTAAAATATTTTTTATAAAATAGCCTTAAGCTGCACGGAAGCATCTGCTCCCTTACCACATGGGCACTGCCGCTCCATGCGTAGACCTTGTTCTGCTGAGGGGGAGTGCATCCTTCTGCTTGGGTCACTGTGTAAGAAGTACTAGAGTCAGGCGCTTTATGACACAGCATTTGGCCTCTGCCTGGGTGGGTAGAGGCTGCTAGCGGGCGGTGGAGGGGAGCCTGAGAAGGCGGGACTTGGGGCTCTGCCCCTTGAGTCACCAGAGTGGTTTGCTTTTGACTCTTTGGATTACTTGGTTCTTGAGCAAGATTCCTTTTGTAAATGGGGCTCTGCTGCTTTTAGAACTTGGAAGATCTGTATCAGACTTTATGAAAAACATAATAAAGCACCACATTTCCCTTTATTTTTAAAACCAGAGATATGGCGTAACGGACCTATCAAGGAGTAATTTCTGACAACCTCATTTCTCTGTCTTTATTATCTCACAACTAGAAGGCTGTGCCTTCCACCCACCGCCACCCATCGGGGAATGTTTTCACACGGGTGAGATCACACTGTGCGCTCAAGTTTCGCTCTGTGCACCTGACCTCACATAAGCATCATTCCTCTCGAACGTCAGTTCCAGTGTCTGTGTGGCTTTACCTCATGTGGGTAGGTCATAGTTGACCCGACAGTTCCTGCTTTGGGTTGCTTACCACGCTGTCATGACACCTGCTGCCCCTGTGAACAGGTGCGTGATCAGTGTGCATGTGATAGTGTTTTGCTGTGGACAGTCTACAGCAAAAAGTTCAGTTCTGTGGGCCTTACGCATAAAGCTGCTAAGGTATTTTACCAGCAAAAATAAAGACTGAGACGTTGCCGTTCTGCAGCCCTGGGACATAACCCTGTGCCCAGCTCAGGAGACACAGAGATCCTGGAAGGCGCGAATGCGTGTGTCCTGTGAGCACCAGCTAGACCGTGGTGTGGGGGAGAGAAGGCCCCAGTCTGACGCCAGCACCTCCACTCGCTGCAGGGTCTCAGGGAGACCAGTCTTCCCGGGGCCAGAGCCTTGTGACCTTATTGAGGGGTAGACTGGAGCTGGAGGTGGATCGGGTGGAGGGTGCACAGTGCCGTGAACGTGAGCTTGCTGCCACTGAACTGCGGGCCTGGAAATGGTTAGAACAGTAAGTTCCATGTGGTATACATTTGCCACCCCAACAAGGCGGTAGAAAGAGGGCACGGTACTAGATGATCTCCCCGTGAGTTTGGTGCTACTTTAAAGGCTGAGACTGAACCACAGCCAGGCCAGCACTCTGGTCTGGGAGTCCGAGTGTCTGGGGGGTTTTCAGATTCTCCTGTGCTGCTCCAGGCTCCGCCACCCCAGGTGGCTTTCCTGTTCATGGAGGGGTCAGCACAGACGCACAGGTGAGGTGCCAGGCGCCTGGCTCTGGGATGCCGCCTGCAGACCGGGCCGGGCTCGGTGGGCTAAGGAGCAGGGGGGGGGGGGCGGCCTCCCACTGGCTCAGAGGATGAAGCTCCTGTCCTTGGAGGACGGAGGGGTCTCCGAAACTGAAAAGCTGACTGTTTATTTCCATTGTTAACTCATTGAGTTCCCGTTACACTCCCCCAGCCCAGTCACTTGCTGAGTGAGTGAGTGCGTGCAGGAGGGACCTGCCGCCCCCGCTGCAGTCACAGGCTGTGCAGCCTTCACCCCAGTGGACCAGCCCTTCCCGTTACCGATGGAGAAACAGGCTCGGAAAGGGAAAGGAATTGCCTTTCGGTCGGTCGGTCAGCAGGTCGGTCAGGGCCCCAGCTCACCTCCGTTCTTAAAAACATGAATTTATTTGGCCGCTTTGTCTAAATCAGAAGAATTTCAGAGGAGACATTATAATGCTTAACTCATGCAGTGTTTCTGTATTGTTAGTCAGAAGTCTCTTGGATTTGCAGGCCCAGGTGTCTGCAGGAGAGCCCTCATTTCCTGTGGGGAAGCGTGTGGGTCTCCGTAAGATGGGGCATCCCAAGCTCCCGCTGCAGCTGCGCTGTTAGCAGGTCACCCCTGTGGGCCCCCTCCAGTGCTTTAACTGCACTGGTGGACAGGGCCCCTTGAAAGCAGTGCGACTTCAGCAAGTGAACCTGGAGAGCAGAGCGAGTGTCCCTGCAGGGTGCTGTTTCCAATGAAAATGGTGAGTTAAATCCAAGGCTTCCTTGTATTTGATGGTACTACCAGGGTTATTTCTAAGTTTCTTCCCATTTAATTATTACCATGAACATAATCAGTAGGTGCTGTGAGCCTTTCACTTTATTTACATTTTATATTGGATAATTAAATGTGGCCTGATAATTAAATTAGCTCCGGTGACAAATGATAGGACCGCCTGCGTATGGCTCTGTGGGGAATAAGCACCTCTGTGTATGCATTTAGGGGGCGACTGACTTTCTCATTTGCAAAGACCCCGCAGATTGCAGCTGTCGGAGCACGGATCTCTGAGGAGAGCTGAAGGGTCTCCAATCCCCATCAGCTCTGCTGTGGAGAAGTCCGTGCCTGTCACGTAACCATCTGCGCTGCACATACCACAGGCCCCTGCAGGCTTCTGAGAGCTCAGACCAGCAATGGAGCTGGACAGGGAGGCCCTGGGAATGAGGTCTGAGTGGTGTGATGGGCATTTTCCAGGTCTTTTGTGATTTGGTGATTTAGTAAGAAAACACAAACATTAATTGGCCAAGTATTCGTCAACTCTGTATGTTGTCACCCCCTCGGCTGTTTCCCTGCAGCGGATGGGAGACTGCCCCACGCATGCAGGTGGGTGCTCAGGGGAGCAGAGCTGAGTTTCCACAGGGGCACAGCGTCCCAGAGCCCGATGCCGGCGTGGGGAACCTCAGAGGCAGCCTGGTTCCCCCTCAGACAGTCTTCCTTTACTCTGCCGTTCTCCCAGGCAGAGGGAACTCCCCCCTGCCCGTCCTGCGAATGGCAGGTGCTGGGAATGGTCAGAATGGGGCCGCCAGCACCCAGGGCCTCCGGCCCTCACAGGGACTGTGGCTGCCACCCTGGCGTTCCGTCCTCTGTGTTTTCTCTGTGTGACAAATGCAGTGCCTTTGGTGAAACAAATATGTGTCGTGTCTGGGGAAGAGCCCAGGAATTTCAGTAATACAGCCATTTTGGACTTACTCTCAATATTACAGTGCCAAGGAAAAATGCGGGTTTTTTCCCAGGGTACAACAACAAATTTCCTAGTTAAAAATAGCCTCTGCTTGCACATTTATTTTGAGACTTTCAGTGAGTGACCTGGCTGGTGTTACAACAGAGACAGTTGCCAGTTTGCAATTTTGGCTGATGGTGGTGAAAGTCACCATCTCACAGAATCCAAGTCAGACAGTGTTACTTCCTCGTCTCCTTGGTGAGTTTTCCAACTCGAGGGTAGTTTGAGGTACCACATGCTCACGTCAGGTGCCTCTTTCCCTGTGCAAAGCCGCTGAGAGATGATCAGGAGCCGCGCTCTGCGAACCAGCACCTGCAGGGGCCCTGTGGGGCCTGACTGAGAAGGGACGTTCTCCCGACTGTGACTCATTGTGTGGCCACAGGCCCGCCTGCGAGTGGGCCTGCAGCAGCAGTCACGGGGGTCTCACGGGATTCAGATCCAGAGCCCATCTGCGGTCGAGGATTTGAGATTGATCTTTGGTGGTGCTGCACGCCGGACGCCACAGAAGACCAGAGCGTGGGCTCTGAAGTCAGCAGGCTTGGAAACCCCTCTGCTCTATCCCAGATGGGTCAGCTTACTGAGCACAGAGCCTTAGCGTCCTCACCTGTGAGAAGGGGCATGCTCGCAAGGCAGCTGCGGCCCCTTCCTCTCGCCCGGATATCCCAGCCCCGTGGCACCAGACAGCACACCTGAGTCACACGGTGGTGCCCTGCGAGGGGTGTGCACATCAGCCAGCCCTCTGTTCCCAGCCCCGTCACCTTCCTACCTGGAGCGCACCGCCCCGTACGGCGCAATGCCCTGGTAAATACTTGGCGAATGAACGATCACTTGTTGAGATTATACATCACTCCATAGGCAAAGCATCACAGAAGAGGTTTACGACAGGCCCGGAGTTTGGAGGAAACAGCACTGCCATTTCGCAGATCAACCCTCCTGAACTGGCTTTTACCTAAAAGTTTAAGAGCTGTTTCTTTGGCATTATAAATTATTTATCTTTGAAGCTGTTCTAAGACAAACTCATTATTTTTGTTTTTGCTGGAGCCAATAGCTCTGAAAACCAAAGGAAATTCTGTTTCGTGTTCAGCAAACCCTGTTTTGAGGAGACAGCACCACGCAGGAGCGTGGGTCATGTCCCACCCCCTCACAAGGAGGGGGTGATACACCGGCAGGTTGTCCCGAGCGTCACTTTGCCAGGATGAACTAGAGACGAGAAGGCCCAACTCGCAGGCAGTGACACTGACACTGACACTGACTTTCGGTTGAGTGCGTCGTGCCCCTGGGGTCTGTGCTCACCAGGTTGGTGGCACTGTGACTCATTATGCCTGGGATTTAAAGAAGAAGACAGCCTGCAGCAGGTGTGTCCCACTCTAAGAAAGCCCACTGTGGGCGAGTCCGCACGTAAATACCCCAAAACACCATGTTACTCATTTTAATAGTGAGTTTCCTGAAGACACTATAAAGGACTTTTCTGAAATCCCTTTGGGAATCTTCATTCTTTCAGTAGTTGCTGCACATCTGTCGGGGCAGTGGGGGCTGGCCTCTGCTCTCAGGCACTGGCAGTCTTGCTCTGGCCGGACGAGAGGGAGGGGCATGTGGTGGGCCCTGGGCCCAGGTGACTTCAGTTCTGTCCCGGCTGTCCCACCAGTGCCTGTGCCGTCCAGGCAGGGCGCTTACTTGCCAGCTGCCACCTCTCAGCTATAAGACACGGTAGCACCGATAACACCTCACAGTGCACACTCTCTGGCCAGAACAGATGCTGCTTCTGTGATGTCACCAAACGCATCCTTGTCTTCCTCCAGGCTCCCTGCTCGCAGCAGGGAAAGGTGTGCAGCTTTCGTCCTTCAGCCCTGACACCGGCTGTCACCCCACAGAGGCACCTCTGCTGTCTGTGCCTCCCAGCTGTGGAGCCCCTGGAGGGAGCTTGGCCTGCCTGCTGCCTGCGTGATCCTCTGTGTGCCCAAGGGTGCGCAGCACCGGGGCTCCTCCTGTCGGGGTCCCTGGGCTGCCACTGAGCACGCTGCGGTGGCCCAGCTGCCAGCTGCGTCACGGGGTCACGCCTCTTTGAGTGGGACACGCTGGCTGGTGATCACCAGATGCTTGTCGAGAAGGCAGTGGTGGGGCAGGGCGGGAGGACAGCAGAGCCCACACCCGAGTCACTCTGCCTGGATGGGCGGCTGCCCCGCTGAAAACAGCACAGAGACGGAGGTGCTCTGAGACTGTGTTGGAAGGAGACACGGGAAAACGTCTGACATGAATCACCCGGGCGTTTAATGCGCCTTAATAGAAACCTTATCCTGATGTACTCACAGCAGAGAGATGAAAGCCAGAGAAACCGGAGAGACCATTTATTTCACTCGAGAAAGCAGTAAACCGAACTACAAAGAGACTGCACTACTATTACATTTTCATCATTAAATAACATGGTCACAGACAGTTCTCCATGGCACAGACCCGCGCTCACGCCACCCAGAGGCTCCAGGAGGAAAGTCGGGCACCCGCAGCCCTCGAAGGGGAGGCCCGAAGCCCAGCAGGAGGACGCCTGCGTGCCGAGACAGTATTCACGGCATTCCTCCGCCTACCCACCTCCTACCCGCCACACGCACCCCGTCAGTCTGTGATGGTCACGGTCTTTCCCGCATCACACACTGCATGTGTGTGCGTGTGCGTGACAGTGAGTTCTCTTAAAGGACCTGGATTAGAAAGTCAGAATGGCTGCTCCTAGAGAAGAGTTTGAAAGTGGCATGTTCTGTGTTCTGACTTTTTTCATTCTTAAGAAAAACTATTCTAAGCTGTTTTTTAACCGTAGTTAAGTGTGACACACACACAGGTGCAGGTGGCACACGGGGCTCCTGGCTGACAGCACAGGGTCACGTTGCTCTTGCACCGTCGGTGGCTCTCTGTGGCCGGCCTGTCGCTCCCCCACCCAGCGGTGGACAGGACACAGTTACTGCAGGTAAACAGCAAAGTGGAACGGAGTGGTCCCTCAAATGTGTGGCGAGGTGGTGAGTCTGTTTCATTTCCAAGGGCTTGCTCTTCTTCGGGGCCTTTCTCAAACCTAAATCACAGCGGGAACAGTACTTTTGGCTTTAGTCCTGACAAATTGTGGAACCTGACTTTCAGGGACAGGCAGCGCTGCGGCACATGTCTGCAGGGAATTCAGGGCAGAAGGAGGCGGTGCTCCTCATGGAGCAGAAGGCTGGACGTCACTCATCGTGGGGGACATAAGCTTTGTGTCCGCGTGAACATGCGTCACTCATCCTTTCCTCATTCATCCCTTAACAAAATGACCACGCCATGTCGACTCGTGTGCTCGGAGGTGCAGAAATGAATAAAACCCACCGCCTGGCCACCGGCTGACTGTGTGCAGCTCATCTGCTCCAGGCACTGTCCTAGACACCTGCACCAGGGGAAATAAACACACCAAGTCCCTGCCTCCGGTTGCTCACAACTGGGCAGCAAGGGAGGGACAGACGATAGATGCACCTGGGTGTGTGCCAGAGGGTCCTGGCTGGAGATGCTGCAGGAGCTGATACTGAGCAGGGGCTGGGCACTTCCCAGCAGCAAGTAGGAAAGACATTCTTGGCTGGGGAAAGGCTGTGAGCAAAGGTTCTGGATGCAAAATAGCCTGGCAGGTCCAGGGACTGGCGTTCATTCTGACGGGCACCTGGGAGGTAGAGCCGAGTGGAGAAGCAAGCCAGGCCCAGGTCGAGACGGCCACAGTCCTGGGGACTTCCCTTCTGGGCGATGAGGAGCTCCTGTGCCTTGCTGGCGGGGGAACACGTGTCTCAGGGGCCACCACACTGTGTGGAGGACAGGAAGATGGGCCGCAGGCCGTCCCAGCGCTGTGAGTGGGGGCCTGGCTCTGAGGCAGGGGTGCCCCTGCAGGAGCAGAAGGGCGTGGGAGGAGGGGCTGCCCAGAAGCCTCCTTTGCATCCCTGTGCTGGCCCCCAGCTCACAGCCCGTTTCCCAGAGGAAGCAGAGAAGCGCAGCCTGGCTTCTTGCCCGGTTTCCCTGGAGGGGCACGCGGGACAGCTGCTCACCCCTTCTTTCTGTAGGATCCCCTGGTCTCTAGAGCCCGTGAGAAGCCAGGCCACAGTGTCCGACTGTGGCCCTGGCTGCGCCTGTCCCTCCATGAAGCTCTGCCGCCACCACAGGGGGAGGCCGCCTCCTGCCCAGCCCGCCACGGTCCCTGCCCTGGACTCAGCCTGGGAGAGAAGAGGGAACTGTGTGCCGTGCCAGCCAAGGGAATCTTTGTGCTCCTCTGCTCCGAGTTGGGTTGTGTAAGTGTACGGATTTGCCATGTTGTCCGTGATGTATAATCGGGGCCATTTCTGCGTGGCCTCCAGGCCCGGGCCTCAGGTGTGACGAGACCTGTCAGGAGCGACGTGCGCCGGCGCGGCCACCCGGCTGCTTCCGCCGCGCAAGGGCTTTGCAGCAGGGCCTGTTCCGAGGGAGGAATGCGGCAACTGCTTTGTGTCTGCCCCGCTACAAAAATATGCTTTGTTCTCGTGGTTTACAGGCGATCTTGGCTGTCTCTCTCTCAATGAGTTCAGATGTCTAGACACCTGTTTTTGTCCTCTGTTGAGGACATCTTATCTCTGACAAGAAAAGGGAAAAAAGCAAAACAGGAATTCCTAGGCATGAAGATGTTGCCTTGGTGAGCCTGAACTATCTATACACATTCTGTGCGACTTTGCTCACCCTGCCACACTGACCGACGCTGCTGTTTGGCCTTAGGTGTGACGGTTCAGCTCCCAGGATTTGCCGGGAGGGGCTGTGCCCCAGGCTGCCCTTCTCTCTGGACCGCATCGCCAAGAGACTAGGGTTCAGTGGGGTGCCGGCAAAGTGGGGGCATCTCAGGCCCCGGGGTGGTGGTTTGGGGAACCTGGGCTCAGTTCTCACCCATTCCTTCCCCTGACAGTGAGCATAGTTCCTGGTGTTTGTCAGCAACTGTGCAGGGCACTACACCAGGCACTAGGGCCATGGTACCAGTGAAAGGAACACACCCCACACAGGGCTGACAGACTAGAGACTGTCAAAAACTGGGATTCACTGTTATTGGACTTGCTCCCCAAATGCGAATTGGTAGACAGCTGAGGTCACCGTGGTTCCCTGTGAGGAGCAAACATGGGTTCTGTGGGAAGACTGGGTCCCCTGTGAGGGCAGGGCTGGCTCTGATTCGTCACCACCCCGTTCCGGGTGCCTCACACCACACCAGGCCGGATGGAGGCACCGTAGACACGTGATGAATGGACCACTTGTCTGCTCGCTCACTTCCTGGCTCCTGGCCGCCCTCCCGGCCATCAGAGCTGGAGGAAAGGCACCTCAGGGTGAGGAGGGTCGCAGCTTCTGTCTGTGTGACGAGATAGAGTCTGCACAGGTCTCCTCTCTGTGGGTCCCAGGAAGCGAGGGCAGCTTGTCCTCTTCACACGGGTGAGCTGCCCACCCCTCAGGCCAGGTTCGTGTGCAGACCAGACTGACTCAGCACCTTGCCTCCACTTTCCTGTTCTTCTTCTTTAAGTTTAACTGCTGGGAAAAGTACCCGGGCCAGACCAAGGATTCGCATTGTAAGTATGCGTGGTAGCATTTGTTCCAAAAATGTGAGAGCGGATTCTGAAAACCCGGCAGGCAGTTGGCTGCGAGACTCTCCAGGACGGTGCCCGCTCCAGAGTCATGCGTGCAGCCCTACCCTTCCTCTCGCTCAAGGTCTTCTATCTGATAACGTGAGACAAACCCTTGGCGTAGCCCAGTGCATAGCCAGGAACTGGGCATTTGATACCTAGCCCAGCAGAACATAGGTTTTTGAAGAAAGGCCCTTTGTGTCGGTCGGATCTGTGTGTGTCGGTTGGTTGCATCTGTTTGGAACGGCAGGGTATCATCCTCATCTTCATCTGGACTGGCGAGGTTGTGTGAGAAGCTGGCTGGCGGCCAGGCGGGGCAGTGAGCTGGGGCGTGGCGACAGGCCCTCTACCCAGGGAGAGGCGCCTCGTGCATCGGGTGGCCCCCGGTGGGCCTGGGGGAGAGCAAAAGCCAGCACTCAGAGTGCCCCTGCCACCTGGGGGCCTGGGGTGAGTCCTTTGGACTTTCTGAGTGTTAGGTTTTTATCTTATGAAATAAGATGGTCATCGTGTTTGCCCACCTAATGCAGGTGGACAGTCTTTGCAGACAGACTCTGGGTGCCCAGGACCCTGTGGATTCCGAGCCGGCTTCCTTCTAGGGTAGGAGACGGTTTCTCGCGGCATCGAGTCTGGAGGGAGGTCTCAGTCGTCCGGCTGCGGGAACAGCGTGCCACAGACTGTGGTTTGAACGCAGCGCAGGTTTCTCGGGGTCTGGAGTCTGGAGGCCCAAGGCCACAGTACCGTCTGGTCGGGTTCCAGAGAGAGCGCTCTTCCCAGGCCGCAGAGGGCCGCCGCAGGTCTCCTCATGCAGCAGAATGCAGCCGAGGGAGCTCTGTGGGGTCTCTCTATAAGAGCACTAGTCCCAGCCACGGGGGCTCCTGATGCCATCGCTTTGGGGTTGCGTTCTGCCTCTGGCCCTGGGGGGACACAAACAGTCTTCACGGGGACCCGCTGTGCAGACCAAAGGCACCACCACTGGGAGGCCACTGCAGTCTCTGAGGCAGAAGCAGCCCTGGCGCCCCCAGGAGGAGATGTGGATGGGCCTCACCCCCGGGCAGAGGGGACAGAGCGAGGACCCGGCCTGTGCCCGTCATCGCTGCCCCGTCTCTGGCTGTGCCTCCTGGGAAGACCTCCTGGGCCTGAGGAGTTTCTGAAGGGCTTTGAGGGAAGAAGCTCTTCCTGGGTCTGAATCAGGTGCCCACAGCGCTGGTCCTCCCTGCGGTTTTCGGCTCGTCACATCCAGTACCATAGCCTCAGCACGGAGCCCCTGAGCCTCTCTCTGTGCCACTGACCTGTGTTTCTTGGATCGCGCTCATGCTGGGACTTTCTCCCCAGAGCTGTCAGATGCACTTCCCACCCCAGGATCCTGGCTGGCACCCCAGCGCTGTTTGCAGCTCTCTGTCCTGTGCTGCCAGGTCCCTGCCCCGGTGAGTGGCCCTCGTGTGTCATGGAAAACATTCGTTAGGCCTCACACTGTGGGGACGCCTGGTCCTGCCAGTGCGTGGAAGCCAGGTGCCACAGAGCAGGACTCCGAGCAGCAGAGCCATCCCTGCCTTGGTTTGTGCATTGTGGTCACAGACTGTCTCATGGGCCTCATCGAAGCCCTGAAGGCCGCCACCCATCCTGCTTTATAGAAAGGACCCCGGAGCTCAGAGTGGTTAACTGACCAGAGCCAGGCTGCCTGAGACCAGACCCCTTAAGCCTGCACAGCCAAGGCCACTGAAAGACAGCTGAGCCCTCCCCCTCTGAAAGACAGCTGGTTAGCCAGGGCAGCCTTTCTAGTGAGACGTCGTTCTGGCCGGGCAGTGCGGAATCACAGGTGTCACCCTGATTCATGTGTTGAACCTTAACCCCAATGTGACTTCACTTGAAGACAGGGCTTTTAGGAGGTAGTTAAGGTCAAATGAGGCATAGAGGTGGGGTCTGAATGTATTGGGATTGGTGGCCTTATGAGAAGGAGAGAAAGGGATCCGTCTCATCACCCACGCACCAAGAAAAGGCCACGTGAGACACAGCGAGGTGTGTCACCAGAACGGACAGACTGGCACCGTGATCTGGACTCTAGGCTGCAGAACTGTGAAAAACGCATTCCCAGTGTTGCAGCTGCCAAGTGTGCGGTCCTTTATTGGCGGCCTGTGCGGACCAGGACGGGTTGGCAATGAGTCTGGGAGCTGCTTCTCCCCTCCTGAAATTCTCCACCTGCTGTTTCCAGGTGTCCAGCTCAGGTCCAGCCCTGAATGTCCACATCCCCGTAAGTGAGCAGTAACCTGTCCCTCCCGTGGAGTCTCCCAGTACTTCGTTCTTCCTCCCCTGATGGTGTGGGCTCCTTTGATGGTTGTCACTCGTGCACACAGCTCATCTCCCTGCAAAAGCAGGACACCTCCGTGTCCCAGCCAACGGAGCCTCGGGCCGCGTCTGCGACTTTCCCTGGAGCCCTTGCCTGCTCTCTGTTGGGTGCCCCGGTGACCCTTGGTAGGAAGGACAGGGACTGGAGCCACCAGTCAGCAGACAAAAGGATCGGCGCGTCCCCTTGTCTACTCCACGTCGCCCTTCGCCAGCCTCACGCCCCTCGGCCCGCCCTCCAGCGGGCTGTGGCACGTGCTCTTCCTCCTCCTAAAGGCTCTCCTTCCCAGAACTGCTGATGGTTCCAAAAAGAAGAGGAAGTGGGAGTACCTCTCCCCCTGCCTCTCCCTGTCCCCACCCCAGGGATGCTGAAGAAGAAAGTGGTGAGGACCAGGGCCTGGGGAAAGGCCCTGTCCGAGACTGTGGGTCGTGCCCTTCGGCCTCTGCAGAGGAAGATCGAGTGGACCCGGGACCTGAACCTCCCTCTGATGTTCCTGTCAGGGAGCCGCGCGCTTGGTCGTACATCCAAAACTCGGCAGTGTAACCTCCCATGAGAGAGGCTGTATTTGAAGGTTCGGCCGTGGCTGGTGTGGCTGGGTTGGGGTGTCATCCCCTACAACAAAAGGTCACAGCAGGTTTGATTCCCAGTCAGGACATGTCTGAGTTGTGAGTTCCGTCCCCAGTTGGGGCGCATATGAAAAGCAGCCAGTCAGTGTTTCTCTCCCTCTCTTTGTCCCTTCCCCTCCCCTCCCAAGATCAGTGAGCATGTCTGCTTGTGAGGATGGGGGTCAGGGGTGGAGATCAAGCACCTTGGTCATAGTTGCTTTTGGGGGGTACTGGCTGTACCACTACAGCCAGAACCCTTGGCAAAAATTCAGCTGTTCACTTAAGGGGTATGTGTACATCAACCAACGGTTTACTTTTTAAGAAACTCGTCACCTTGTAACCCAGAGCTATTGGGCGATTCGTGCAGGTCACACGACCAGCTGAAAGTGGACATCATGTCTGAGAGGTGGTTTCTCGGCGAGAAGGGGCTCTCCCAGCCCCTGCCCGCCATCTCTGCCGTCCAAGCCCCTCCGCATGGTGCCGTGTTCTGTGGGAAGCCCTTTTAGGTTGGTGTTGGCCTGTGTCACCTGGGGCAGAGGCAGGTGGCCTGGCCAGGCTCAGGGTGGTGCCCACCTTTGTAAACAAAGGAGACAGACCAGCAGTTACTGATTTAGCGGTAGCTCCCTCGGGAAAGCAGATGGAAAACACCGTGTTGTGGCTCTGAGCTCTCCCTGAATTGTGTGCGGTCCTTTCACTCAGCAAGACTCCCTTCCATGTGCCACGAGAAGACTGCTGACGTTCCACTACCTTTGGAGCGTGGGGCAGTCCAAGGTGACTTTGACCCCTTAGGGCCTGGATGAAAGAAGGCAGCCCTGACCGCCCCTCCCAGGGCCCTGAGCATCCGGGTCGGGCTGTCAGACCCTGGCCGCCTTTCCATGCCCTTAAAGGAGTGCTCAGCCTACTCCAGCCGACCCACAAGCCCACCTGAATCACCCGGCAGTGGTCTTACCCAAGTCTCAGCGTGACGGGCTAGCCCCTTCCTGGACTCCCAACCCTGTCTCCCCACAGTATGTAAATCATGGTTCAAAAGACACTGCCGAGGAGATGTCCTCACAGCGAGGCCAGGGGTGTGGCTCGCACCACCCCTGGTGGACCCCTGACCCGTACCCTGGTGGTCCGTCCTAGGTGGTCCTGTGGGTGGAACAACTTACCTCGAGGTAACCAAACTGCCTACATCCATTCATCCCTTCACAGTCCAGGGACTTCCAAGTAGATCGTCTCGCTATACTGCTGGTGACCTCAGTAAATTCACCTCTTCCACAGGCAGCTCTGCTGTGTTCTGTTCTGGGGGGCTGACAGGCCCCTAAGGGCTCTGCACCACCTCAGTGGGGGTCCTGGGGGAGGCAGGTCCCGTTCGGCGCTCCTGTTCTCTGCTCATTTACCAGGAACCAGAAATGTTGTCTTTGAGTTAAGACAGTGCCTGTGCCAGTGAGGCCGGCCAGTGTAATAAATTTTCAATTAGTGAGTCTTCTGATAATAGCATTTTAACACCTAACTTCCAGATAAAAAACTTGTCTTTAATTTTTGTCAAAGGGTAGAAAGAGACTTCTAATGGTATCCTTATAAATTCGAAAGTGGTAATCATTTGGCTGTGCTACAAAACTCATGCTAATAATTACAGATGTAAGTAAATGCTTCATCGGTCAAGTAGATGATGGGATGTATTTTTCTCAGCGGCCGTCAGAAACGGCAGCTCACAGCCATGTGCTGAGTCGTCGTGCTGCGAGTCTTTAAAATTCCTGCCGGATTTGAAGGTGTTAACAAGTCCCTATCAACATTCTCTGAAGGGTTTTGATGTCGTTTTAGCTATTGAACTAAAATATGTGAACTATTACTCTGTTGATTTTGTTCTTAAACCAAACTCCATTATCATCTGAGAGTGTGTTCTTAAAGTATTGTTAAAAGTACTTTGAAAACTTGTAAATCCCTGTAATTTATGTTTCTCCTGCCTCTGCTGCCTCATTCTTTCCTTCTGGTTTTAATTTGAATGCAGTCCTGCCTGCCCGTGTACCTGTAAAGCTGTGTTTTCCCAAGTACGATTTACCGTCCTGACCTTAGGTTTTACAGTGTTCCTCGCCTTCCATGCGGTTCCTCGGACACCAAGAAGTGGGGTCACCCAGCTCTTTCATTTTAGGACTGTCTAGTCAGGGTCACTTGAAACATATCTGATTTTGACATTTCTTAGTTTATCGTGAGGGCCCAGGGAGTAAATTAGGAGGACTTCCCTACAAGCCCATTAATTGCATTGCCCGTTTCTTAAAGTGTACACAGCTGTAACCCTAGACTGCTTCAAGACAAAGGTCTCATTTATCTGAACAATTCTCCTTTTAGATTCAATGGCACTGATGGAAACACAGATAAGGAGTGTGGATCGGAGGAGGGACCTTTCGGAGCCCGGGCTGAAACCGTCCGCTCCCTTACAATCCCCTTTTCTTTCCAGGGCCTGTCTGCATACGGAATAGATTTACCTGCGTTCGGTGTATTCCGTGAGCAACCAGGGAGACTGCAGTGGGCAGGGCTGCGGGAGAGGGTGTCCTTCTGGTGAGGGAGCTGTTTGCAGCCTGGAGGAAATGGCCGCCCTGCTCCCGGGGAGGGTAGTGCAGGGGCCATTGCTGCCACTCTGTGTGTTGGAGGTCCGCGTCGCAGCCGTCCTCGCCAGTGGCTGCAGAACTTACGGAATCTTCTCCTTGAGTTAGGAGATGAGATTACTGTATTTTCTGCTACTTTCAAATATCCCTTAAATGAAGCTCAGGTAAAGAGTCAGGAGTCTTCTCTCCCTCCTCACGCTCTTGCAGCCTGCTCTCCACAGTTCTTCCTGACACTCGGCAGNAACCGTCCGCTCCCTTACAATCCCCTTTTCTTTCCAGGGCCTGTCTGCATACGGAATAGATTTACCTGCATTCGGTGTATTCCGTGAGCAACCAGGGAGACTGCAGTGGGCAGGGCTGCGGGAGAGGGTGTCCTTCTGGTGAGGGAGCTGTTTGCAGCCTGGAGGAAATGGCTGCCCTGCTCCCGGGGAGGGTAGTGCAGGGGCCTTTGCTGCCGCTCTGTGTGTTGGAGGTCCGCGTCACAGGCGTCCTCGCCAGTGGCTGCAGAACTTACGGAATCTTTTCCTTGAGTTAGGAGATGAGATTACTGTATTTTCTGCTACTTTCAAATATCCCTTAAATGAAGCTCAGGTAAAGAGTCAGGAGTCTTCTCTCCCTCCTCACGCTCTTGCAGCCTGCTCTCCACAGTTCTTCCTGACACTCGGCAAGGGGAAGCTGGCAGCTGACCTGGGTTGCTCCTCTGTCCCAGGTCATTGTGCAGTCCGGACGCCACCCCACGGTGCTGCAGAAGCTGTGCCAGCTGCCCTTCCAGTACTTCAGTGACCCTCGGCTGGTCAAGGTGCTGTTCCCTTCTCTTATCGCCGCTTGTTACAACAACCGCCAGAACAAGGTCATCCTGGAGCAGGAGATGAGCTGTGTGCTGCTGGCTACGTTCATTCAGGTACCTCTGTGCTGTGCCCGTTCTCTGGCCGGGTGCGTGGGCGGACGCCGCCAGGCAGGAAGAGTGGGCCGGCTCCGTGTCTGCGTCCACACTGCCTCTTAGAGAGCTCGCGTAGTTCTGTGCCTGAAGATTGATTTCTGAAACACTGGGATGGTAACACCGGGTTGAGTGTTGTATATATATTTCTAGTTGTAGGATCTCAAGGAAAGGGTATTTTTCCCAATTAATGAAGTAAGCCCATGCTGAGGAAATGTTTTTAAAAGACTGCCAGACTTCTTTAAGGCTTTAATGGTTCCTTTTATCTTACTCTTACAGTTTAGTCTGGCTATAAGGGGCTAGGTAATGATGGCTGAAGAAAGATTAATTAAAACTTCAGTTTATTGTAAATGTTTAAATAAATACCATTCATCTATATACACACATCTGTGTGTATAATAAAAACCTGTTACGTTGCTTTTAGAAGAGTCAGGAACTGTTACCGATGGCCTTGCCCTTTCCCACCCAGCTGCCTTCTGGAGGTCTGGCACCGGAAGGGCAGCAGCAGAGCGAAGCATTGCCCCCGCGTCCGCAGTAACGCGGCCCGAAAATCCGGTTGTCTGTTCTGTGATACTGGCAAATCCCCGATCCCATCATTTTTCTGTCCTTGTCTATCATTTTTCCTGAAAATTTCCCATTTTCTTTCACATATTCCACCATAAAACCAATGAGCTTTCGCTCCTTGAAACACACGTGATTGATTAGTGGACAATAATACAATAATGAAACAGAAAGCCGAGCTCTGTGTTGGTCGCGAGCCTTGTTCTGGCTCCTGCGCACCGGTCCCTGTTGAAGGGGTGACAGTGCCCAGCTGGCTGGGGCGGCCCAAGAGTCCCAACACCTTCTTCACCTTAGAAACAATCAGTGCTTTACGTTTTGTGAACTACCCTCTAGTACGTGATCAGCTTGTAAACACAACTAGATCAACTGTGTTTAGAAATATTTTCTTTTCAGCTTAGTTGTGTTGTTTGAGGCTGGGTTCCGTTTTCTAAAAATTTTTTCAGAGGTATTCAGATCAACAGGTCGAGTACGAATTTTCATAAAGTTATGGTTAAACCATAGTCTTAATAAAGCCATCATGCCAATGTTTAGTATTCCACACATATTCTTAGAAACTTAGGATTGGAGTAGATAGAAAATACTTTTCAGAGATTCTGAAGACTCTGACATTTCATTAAAATTGTTCCCTCTTTCACGGGGCAGGAAACTTGTGAGTGCCCACAGCGTGCCGCACGCCGCGCTCGGCCCTGGCAGTAGCGCAGTGAAGGAGCCAGATAAAAACCCCTGCTTTCGCAGATCTCGCGTTAAAGTTGGGGCGAGGGGGGGAGTCAAACGGAAAACAAGTAGCTTGTCAGACCGTGTTAAGTGCTGTGCAGAAAAGTATGGTGGGAACGGGGTGGGGACAGCCGGGGACGCAGTGTGCGCTTTTCATGGCCCAAGCAGAGGGTCCTGGACTGAGATGGAGCAGAGCAAAGACCACATTCTGCGTCTGTGTCAACTTGGTCCCATACATTTCAACTGCTTGGGAAACAGTTTATAAAATACAAATGATACCAGAATGTGAGGTAGTAAAGATCATGCATGTTACTTGTTTTCATCTGTTATTGATCCTCAGATAGTTCTGAATATAGTCTGCTCTATTACAGTCAACAGACATTCAAATGTAAGGAAATATAAACTTAACACACAGTTAACATATTTTAACACAAAAATTCTCTAAATGCTACATGGATTTCTTAGAATGCTTATTTGGGATAAGACAATGTTAGTAATAGTGGACTTAAGTATTTTTTTTCTATAAACAAGTGTGCTCAGGGAATAAAAATACATTCAGTTTTAGTTTATAAAATGGTTCTGCAAAGCCCCCATGTATTATATTATTACTAGCCACTAGAAAATATTAAAAGTAGGACCCTGATAGTTTCTGAAATTTTTCTGTTCTACATTTTTCACTTTATATCTAAAAGTAAAATTATTAAAATTTAAGATTTAGCCCTGGCTGGTGTAGCTCAGTGGACTGAGTGTGGGCCTGCGAACCAAAGGGTCACTGGTTCGGTCCTCAGTCGGGGCACAGGCCTGGGTTGCACGCCTGGTCCCCCAGAGGGGGATACGTAGGAGGCAACCCCATGTTGCTGTTTCTCTTCCTCTTTCTCCCTCCCTTCCCTTCTCTCTAAAAATAAAATAAATCTTTTTTTAAAAAGTTTAAGATTTAGCTACAGAATACCTAACAGCTTTTAGTTGTACTTTTTAAAAAATGTCGAAAATTGTCAGTATTTTAAGACAGCAAATTTGACTAAAGTGTTTTGTTAGATATAAGTTGTAGTTTCCACAGTAGGCAGCAAGCTGGCCCTGGTGATAGTTGACCGGAATTTAAGAGTCATTTCTATTTGATTTAAATTTATGAGAACCAACCTTCAGCTTTTATATTTGGGCTTTTATATAGTTGTCTCAGAATTCAGAAGCATTTTTAAAGCCACCCTCAGTGAAATTCTCTGCTCCCCAGTTGGATAAAAACACTTTTCTTGTCTCACACAGGATTTTGCACAGAATCAAAGTCAGGCAGACACCCAGTCTCATCCGCCCAAAGGTACGTCTCCATGAAAACTCAATGTCATGTGTTTGTTAGCTGGACGGGCAGGTTTCTTACTCCACCTTCTGGAGCTATTAGAGAAGTTAATTTATTGCATTGCCTAAAATATTTGAGATTTAGATAACTGTGTATTTCAGTGAGGAAAGAAATCGACTTTGTTGTCAGTCACGAGAGTATCAGAACATCCAAAGAAATCTATGGAAATAAAAGGAAAGCACAAAACATCTTTGTGTGCTTTACACTCACCACATAGGAGATATAATAAATGATGAATAATTGCTAGATATATTTAGTAACACTGGAGACAATTAGATGGATCACTAGTGTTGGTTTGCATTACTTACATAAATGCTGACATCACATAGTTGTGGTTCCCTGTCCATGTTCAAAATAAAATTATCGATGCCAGAAGTGTCTATTTCCCTCTAAATCCAACTACTTGAATGTTTTTTATCAAAATAAGAAACGTAAAATTGTTTTCTGTGGAGAAAGAGCCACCAGATGACAAGCGTTTGTTCCTGCAGTGTCCCTGCTGGGGTGTTTGCTGCGGTCAGAGCTGGGGGGTGGGGTGGCATTTTAAAGTGCATTTTTACTTTTTAAAATATTTCACTACCTGGGAAATATTTTACACTCTGGGAAGTACAAGATGCTCTTTGACTGTCTTGACAGCATCTCTGTTGAGACCGTAGTCCAGATTTCCCCAAGTCTCCCATTAGTGTGGTGGTCTTTGACTCGGAGGCCCAGTCCCAGCAGGACCCTCCCAGGTACCCTCCGACTAGCCCTTATTTGGGGACAGGCAGCAGTAAGGGGTGGGGATGTCACCGTGTGCTCTGTCTCTCTCTCACACACATGCACACAGTTATCTATAGTGGGCAGGTGTTGAAAAGTACATAGAAGAGAATATGACTAAACCCATAACAAAGTCACAGAAAAAAATATAATGTTCAACTGTCTCAGGTACTTAGAGGTAAACAGAAAGCTGTGCCCCTTTTTAGAAATTCAAGTCAGCATCATAGTTGGTGTCATTTGTCTAAGCCACCAGTAGGGTGCAAGTTCAGTTCTGCCCTGACTGGGTCATAGCTGTAAAAAAAAAACAACAAAAAACCCATTATTGGAAGCTACCTGGGAAAACCCAGGAAAAGCATAATTTGGTGCTGTTTCTTACAAAAACAGGTTTAAAACTTTGAATATGTGAAAATACCCACAAAAATCTTCTAATGCATTATTTATTGCTGTAGAGCAATTTCTTTGACAGTAAGAAGTATAGCCATTTTTTAAGAGATTTTATTCATTTATTTTTACAGGGGAAGGGAAGGAGAGAGGGAGAGAAATGTCAGTGTATGGTTGCCTCTCATACGTCCCCTGCTGGGAATTGGCCTGCAATCCAGGCATGTGCCCTGACTGGGAATCGAACCACAATACTCTGGTTCGCAGTCCCGAGCTCAATCCACTGAGCTACACCAGCCAGGGCAGAAGTATAGCCATTTTTAAAACATTCTTCTCCTTGCTCTAAGGATGAGTCACCATTGGCTGGTTTGCTGCGAATGGGCAGGCAGTCCCTCTGCTGCTCGGGGCGCTGAGGCCTGTGGGAGTCTCTCCACCTTCTTTCTTTTCCCAGGGTCCGTCTTCTCTGACTTCCATGCTTCCCCCCAGTACAGAGTTTAATCCACACAACAGCAAGTGGAGACTCAGAAAGAGTCCTCACTGTAATTGGTGACAGTTCATAATATGGTCACTTGATTTAAAAGAAAATGATGGCACCTCACTAAGTTGCCAGTTTGTACCTTTGAAATCTGTACCCCTTTTGCTTAAGCCACAGGTGGCAAACACAAGGCCCACAGGCCGAATCCCGCCCTCCACCTCGCTTCACCTCGTTTCTACCCTGCAGCAGCGCTGCTGAGCTCTCGCTTAACTGTTAAGGAGTAGTTGCGTTTATACAGTCCTAAAATTACATGCTGCCTTTTGAAGGCAACCGCCAGGCTGATGTGGCCCCCAGTGAAAATGAGTTCGACACCCTGGCTTAGGGGAACTTTTGACTAAGTCCCCATAAAATGTTTCAAGTCGTTTTGAGTCCACGGCCCAGGTGAACCTCTAAGTGTAAATCAGCTCCGGGAAGCACCACACTCTGACCGCAGAGGAAGATTCTGGTTTGCAAATCTCCGCTGCCCCACTGCTGTCCAGGGGCGGGGTCTTCTGCTTTGCCCACGTCAGTGGCCACTAAAGCTCCTCATGGTGCCCTCTGCTTTGTTAGGTGACTGAATGCCAGATTTGAGCATTTCCAAAGTTATATTCAAACTAAAAGCATGTTTTCAATTAAACAAACTGTTTTTAGGAAGTATGTCAAGTTTACATACATATTTACCCCGTCAAGGCTAATTTAAAGATAGAATATATGGCTGTCAACTTTTTTCATAATGGTTTACATAGGGGCTAATGTCTGAATATATTAGAAGCATAAAATAGATTGTGGTTAAAATACATATTTATACTATAGATAGATCAGTTACCTTGTTTACATAAATTGTGCCACAGTTTATCTGAAGTTATGTCTCCATTTTATACTCAGATATCAAATTGATTTTAATTTCTTAGATTTCAAGGAATTTAACTCTTTTTACATTTAATTCTTTTCCACTTCCCTCTCAGGAAAATGCCTTGCATCCCAGGACTATCTTGAGCTGGCCAACAGATTTCCTCAGCAGGCCTGGGAAGAAGCTCGACAATTTTTCTTAAAAAAAGAAAAATAAAAAAAATGCTTTGGTTGGTTGTATATTTGAGTACCCTCATTAATATTTCGAATTGCTCAAACGTTCTGACTGTTCCTTAAGAAACTCATCTTCACATGTTTATACTCTCCCCTGTACTGTAGATATGGTATATACTTTCAACTATTTATAATGACTGTAGATACTTTAATGTCCTACTTGCTAACACTGCAAGTTGTTTATTTCATTTATGCACAATATTTTGCAGTTTGGTAACTTCAATCTTACATACTTTGCATTTGTAATATGTGTGAAATTAGACACAAAATTAGTAAATCTGTTTTGTTCTTGTAATAAAATAACTTATTCTGTTTGCAATGGTGACTTTTTTTGTTAAGGCAGTACGAATTTGAAAGGAGAATGCAAACTCCAGCCCCGGAAGTAACTTAATTAAAGACATAAAAGTTAACCAGTTCTGGATTTCCCTCTTTAATAAGATTTGGCACAAAGACGTTCATAACACTTTTACATTCTAATTACGTCTGTTTTCCGGGGCCATTTGAAATGCATTTGGAGCGCTGATCGTCGGCCTGCCTGAACTTCATCGCACACAGTGCAAAGCCTCTGCTGCCCCGCAGACTGAAGTTACTCTCCAGAAAATAGTCCGGAAAAGATCAGCCCTAGTGAACCACCCCGAAGTACTTTCTGGAAGAGCTGGGAAGCAGCGTGGCTCCGAGACAGGACGTTGACCTGGTCTGTCCTGTTCTCACCGCAGCCGCTGCTGCTGCTGCTGCTGCCCCCGCCTCTGAGGCCGGTGGCGGGCGCAAAACGCTAAGCCGGTCACTGAGTGACATCGGTAATCTCTTCTGTCGGATAAGGATCAAACATTACCAAGAACAGAGATCTGGCTGGAGAAATTGCCCCGAATATGTATCAGATTCAAGGCTGGGACTGGGAGGCTAGAAAAGAGAATTTTCTTCCATTTTTCCAAAGCAAGCCCATCTCCTGGTGTTCGTTCGTAGAGCAGTCCCCCGTGTGAGTGGTTTTTACTGGTTTACAAATTAGGAGAAAGGAAATCCACCTTTAAAACCTCAGCAGAAGGAGAACCTCATCCGGACCCACCGGACTCGCAGGCGCAGAGAGGAAACGTCAGATACAAGCTTGACTCCAAGACGCTTCTCAATAAAATAAGCTTCTCTAGTGAGAAACTTGCCTAAAAGCCGTAACGAATGGAGTCACCGCTGATCACCGTCCCAGAAACCGTCCACACTCGCAGGTAAAAGTGGGAGGGGATGGTTTCGCTGCTGTGGGCCGCCCAGGCGAATAGGGGCCAGAACCCGCAGCGGAGAGCTGCCGGGCGCGCCCGCCTCCCCGGGCACTGCCTCCCCGCTGCACCTGGGCCCGGACCTCTCCGCCGCCGCCTTTCCCTCCCAGCGCAGCTGCAGAACCGCGGGTAGTTTTCTTCCGGAGCCCCAGGTCAGCTCTAAACGCCTGGGTCTCAGTAACCTCAGTAACCTGGAGTATTAATTACTCCCCACCCCCACCCCCGTGTTCTTCCACTTCCCTCCCCCTGTTCCCGCACCCCAACACGGGGAATCCCCTGCCTTAGATACCTAACCGCCCACACGCAGCCCTCGGCTCCTTCCCGGACCGCGCTCTCCCGCCCAAGGACGACCTGATTGACCAGCAGGTGCCCTTGTCTCAAGGCCGGCCTCACCGGAACCCTCCTTCCCGACACCATTGCTGCAGGGCCGGAAACTTGCTTTTTAAATTGGGCCGTTCCCCACCCAAATCCACACCGGGATCCCGAAGGAGTATGTCTGTGTGCACTTCCTCTCCCATGACCAGTCTGGCTCCATTTATCCGCAACTCCATGCATAGCCTCTGTCAGCAAGGTGCTCGTCTGTAATTGCTTACACAACCCTCGCTATTACATCGAATCTGTATCTTGAAGGAAGTTTTCCTTTACATCATCAGTCAGAGCTGCATGTAAAAGCTTCTAATCTTCCCTTCATCAGTTTAATAAACTGTGAATTTCCTGCTTTTATCAACTCCCTTGCAACTTCTCCGCAAACAGTGTATTACTCATTCATCGTTTCCTCTCCCCAGCCCACTGCTATTCAGGTTAGCTTCTCGCACTCTTCGGCGAGGAAAAGAGCCAACTAAATGTGTGGGGCTTTCTGCCCCTCCCCCAAAGCATCATTAGCAGAATCTCATGTTTTCTAGAGAACAATTTTAGACAGTGTCTCACTTTAACCCATATTTGCAGCCCTGAGAAAACTGAACTTTAAGCTATCCCATATTCAAAATTGAGAAGCTGATTTCTGCCCCACAGTCCATTAAATACTCAGCTTTGACGACTCTGAATTTCCCAGAAGTATGCAGCCTTTCAACATGGATTAAATTTTGTGGTATAATAGCCATAAACTTTTCTAAATCTCAGGGAATCGCTTTACTGCCTCAATGTCATAGAGCTATCCGAATTATTAAATACTCATACAATGTCTTATTCTGAAGTTAATCTAGTCAAATGACTGACTCCCATTTCCCATCCATAGCTTCTTTTACTGTACCTTTTACTACACAATCAGCTATCACTTTGAAAGTTCAGTAAGCATAAAATACAACACTTGTGATTGTTACAGCTAATTTAATTTACAAGAAAACCCCCACTGTATTACAGAAGATGGGTAAAGGTGATCTGGGAACCATTAAAACTGATTAACTAACCAACCATAGACCGGACCCATAGACCCATAGTCCCATCAAGGAACTTCCATGGGAAAGGACGTGCCCCTATGCCTGGCTGGCAGACTGCTGCTTTATGCAGTCATGCAGGCAGTCGCAGCCATCCTAATACACAGTAACCACTTCCATCATTTCCCGACACCCAGAAACAGACACGCTCAAATAAATATCAAAAGAAGGAATTAGACTTTTTCATCTATGAATGATAAAGAGGTGACTGCAACTGGATGCTTCCACTTGAAAGTGGAAAAAGCAAAAATTAATCTGTCAATCTGTTAATCTGTCAAAAGCAAAAATTTGGAGCTAATTAACAACCATTAGTGAGTCTTCTGTAGTCAAGAACACTTCTGACTTAAAAAAAATGACAAAACCTAATATTCTGTATAAATCAAAAGTTTTCTAAAGTAAGATTAGTTGGGAGTTTAGCCGACCACCTATATTTCTGTTTAGGAGGGAATGATCTGAGTTAAGGGAATGAAGCCTCAAAGAGTAACCCTGATTATTAAAACCGTTTCTGGATACGTAAGAGGTAAAGCTGGTCCTCATTAACCCTACATCTCTCTCCCCTTATCTGTAAGTTTGCAGCACCATTTTCTAAATCCCGAAGAAGGAGGATGTTCTCTTTAATTTTGTGCTAGCATCACCTTGAGTTTCAGGAAGCAAAATAGAAACGCGGCCCCATTTCCACACCTCCCCCAACTTTCCTTCAATAATTGCCAGCCAGTCTTCCAGCCTTCCATCTCCAGCGAGGTGGGGGGTGGGGGATGGACAGAGCAGGGATGACGGAATCCTGCCGTCAGCTCTGCTGCAAAAACCCACAGTGGCCTCGGGCCCTCCAAGCAGCCGGGGGCTTTCAACAGAAGGCGTCTACTCCTCTGTCCCGCGACCACAGGTGCCCCTCAGACACATTTTTCGTCACCAGACTCTACCTAATCTAAGAGGGCGACTGTCCTCAGGGCGTTGCCCTCTTCCAAAACCAATCCTGGGCAAATAAGGATATACTTGTGGGTCATTTAACTTGAGGGACAAGGAAGTGGAAACTCAATGCAGAGTTTCTTCAAGAGCAGTGGGGTTGGCTGGAGACTGGTATTCGCGCGCCCACCAGTGAGGCTGCCAAAGGGTTAAATATTTGAAGGGTAAAACCTGAGCCTGCGTTTTGTGTGCTTGCCCGGGGCTGCTGGAGATTCGGTATCTCTCGGTTATTTCCTGCGACCTCTAAAGCCAGTTTTCAAGAAAACAAGTGGCAGGGTTTGAAATGTCACACCGAGTGACCTGGGCCATCCCCGCCCCTGCATTCGGGTCTGGAAAGAAAATAAACCAAAGACACGCCAGACTGGTTCTGGTGGACTCGCGGCCGGCGGGGCCCTGTGGCTCCCGCGCTGTATCGCTTGCAGGTGATGCCGGAGCAGATAAGGGGCCGCCGCGCGCCTGTCCTCCGTCTAGACGAGAATTAATAACCGGCGAGACCCCCGAGCAGCGGCCGGGACACCCCGCGCGCCCAGCCCGTGGGGGCTCCAGACCGACAGGAGGGCCCAGCAACCCGGCCAACGAGGGGCTGCGGGAACCGCAGTCGCCCTCTCGACCCTGACCTGAGGCCCCAGTGCGCCCCACCGCGGCCACCGAGAGCCTCACCTTCCCGCCAGAACGGGGCGGCCCCGCCCGCTGCGCGCGCTCCCGGGACCAGCTTCTTGTCTGGGAGGGGGGCCGCAGGGGGGCGCGCCGCCTCGCCCTGGCGCGCTCAGTACCGCGCGCCCGGCGCAGGGACGCAGCCCCGCCCTTCGCACGCCGTCCAATCCCCGCGGGGTCCAGCTACGCCCGGCGTCCAATCCCCGCCGGGCCGCCCACCGCGCGGCGCCCAATCCCTGCCGGGCGGCCTCGCGCGGACACGCGGGGCGTCGGCGGGGCGCGAGGCGAGGCGCGAGGCCAGCGCCCGCCGCACACAGGAGCAGCCTCGCATCCGGTGGTTATCACTTTTTTTTATTAAGATGAAAATATCCGTCCCACTATGAACTGGCTGTTCTTGCAATAAATAACAATAACTTACGTTCTGTTCCTCAAAGGCTCACGCGCTCTGTCCTCCGTCGACTGATAAGTTAAACATTGCTCAAGGTAAGTCTTGTTGCTACTTTTTCCAGCAATCATGCGCTTTGGGGGATTGAGGTCTGCTCCTCTCGGCTGTCCCGCCCGCTCCCCGCTGGAGCCCCGGAGGGAGCCGCGGGGGCGCGGGCGCGGGGAGAGGCGAGGGCCCGGTTAACGCTAGTAAATCCCAAATTCTGGTTTTGAGAACACACAAGTCCTCCGAGCAGGGTTCTCCAGCCTGGTGAAAGCAGGTGCGTCCTGGCGCTCCAGGCCCTCTTGACGCTTCTCTCTGTCCTTTCTCTTTAAATAACAATAATAACAATTACAAAGGCGAGAGCTGTCGGCGGGCAAGGCCTGAGCGCGGGCGAGTCTCATGCAGGGAGCATGCGCGGTCCGCGGGCTGGGGGTCCCCTCACGTCTCCACCGGACTCGGCACCATGCTGTTGGGCGTGTCGGGGAGCTGCGAGGACAGGGAGGTCACGTCGCTGCCAGAGGAGTTGCCCAGGGAGCCAGACTCAGAGAAGGAGACCTGGGGGCACCAGGTAGGGGTGGTGAGGACGCGTCCGGGCCCTGGGCTCCGGGTAGGATGCCCCTTGGGGACGGACGCGCCGCAGGCTGGGAGCGAGCCCTCGGGAGATGGCGGACCGGGCCCTAAGCGCGCCCGGGGGTATTAGGGCGGGGTTTGCGAGCTGGTTCATCCCTCGACCTCCCTCCTGGGAGCGCGTTAATCCAGGGAGATCTGGTTTGGAGCGAATTACGCTCTGGGGTGCAGGGTGCGCATGCCTTGCCAACCTGCCTTGCTCACCAAGCACCCGACTGCCTACGGCGGTGCCAGCAGGCCGCCCACGGGAAGCCCCCACCCCCGCCCCTCCCCACCCCAGCCCAAGCTAAATCGCTAAATCCAGGTTGGGGTCCTGGGGTCGCTCGCCCAGGCCGGGGCCTCACCAGCTGCTGGAAGGCAGGTTGGTCCAGGTCACTCTGCAGCGCGAACTCGCTGAGAGTTTTCCACGGCGGCTGGTACGTCTGCACCTCGACCGCGCTGCCCTGTACGGCGCTCTCGTGGCGGATGGGGCTGCCGGCCACCAGCGGCGTCCCAGTCAGTCCCTGCAGGCTCTTCGGGACAAGCAGGAGTAGGGGCGGGGCGCGCTCCGGTTAGGTCCCGAGTTTCCCCGTCACCTTTGAGACCGAGGCCCCCGGCACCGGCTCGCAATTTGCAGCCTGAAGCGGTTTTCGGGGAGGCGCGGGCGCCGGCGACCGCACCCCGGTTGGGGAGGCCTCCTTCCCCAGCGAGGATATCCCGGGCCCGCAAATCCGCCACCACAGGCCGGCTTCTGTGCCGGGAGCCACAGGCCAAGGGAACACGAGGCCTGGGACCACATCCTCGTCAGGTTCGGGGGACTCCAGCCACCCCAACTCAGGTCGGCCGCGGGGGTGAGGAGACCCGAGCAGAGATTCAACAACTAGGGAGCCCTGAGCCCCACAGAAAGCCCTTCGCTGAGGGCACAGGCAGAAGCCCTCCCGGGAGTTCCGTTCCCCCGTTTCTCCAGAGCCTGTCCAGCCCGGGGCGCGCAAAAGCCGAACCAACCCCAGCCCCCCGCCCCGGCCCAGCCCCGCCGCCCCGGCCGCGGTCCCTCACCGTCTTGTCGTTGTGCTGCTGCTGCTGCAGCTGCTTCATGAGGATGGATTTCTTCTTGTCCTTGCAACGCTTGTTCTGGAACCAGACGCGGATGACCCGCGGACTCAGGCCGGTCATCTCCACCAGCTGCTCCTTCATGAGCGCGTCGGGCCGCGGGTTGGCGGCGTAGCAGGTCCGCAGCGTGTGCAGTTGCTTCTCGTTGAGCACCGTCCGCACGCGGGTCGTCTTCTCCGCCTGCTTGTGCACGTGCGGGCGCAGCGCGGGCTGCCGGCCGGACCCGGGCTCTGCGCGGAAGGGGCGCGCGGTGAGCGAGGACCCCGCCCGCCCTGTCGGCGCCCAGCCCGCGGAGCCCTCCGCCCCGCTTCGTTTCTCTTTTATTCTGTGATTTCGTTGTGTCGTTGGCCTTCCTTGCTGTCACTTCGCTCCACGCGGAAGGCGCTGTCCCTTCCCGAGTCCCCGACCCGCAGTGCGGAGCGACCTCCCCGAGCGCGGAGGTGGCCGCCGGGGGCCGAGCTTCCCGCACGCACTAGACTTTCGGGTGCCCGCGGGGGCCCGAACGGCCGGGGACAGGGGCCCGGGGTCGCCCTCCAGAAGAAGTCGGGGTGTCGCAGGATCGGGATGGAGGCGCCCCCGGGGTCTGGATGTGGCGGGGAGGGAGTCCTGCGGAGCCCCTGCGCCGTGCTGCTCTAATGTGGGGGCTTCTCTGCCGCTCCCTGGGGCCCTCGAGAGGCCTCCCCCCACCCCCCCGTTCAGGGCCGCGGCCGCGGACGCCCGGTCTGGGCGCGGCTCCTCCCTCAAGGCTCCGGGGCTCCCGCCCAGCCTTCGACAGCATTGCCCTCGCCCGGCCTTGGGTTCTCTCCACCCGGGTGGGTAGGCCCCGATGCCCGCGGCCCGCGACAGGCAAAAGGGAGGTCGGAGCCCGCGGCGCACCGGCCCCGGCCCCATCCTGCGTCACGCACGCCGCGTCCGCACGGGGCCTGCACGGCCGCGGGCTCCTGCCGCGCTGACTCTGTGTATTCCACCCCCCTCCCCGCCAGGGAGTTCCGGGTGAATATTTACAAACGGCCCATCCAGCCCGAGTGAGCCGGTGTGAAGGGGAAAAGGAGGGCAGAGACGCGAGGCTCAGCGCCAGCCCACACCGCACCCGCAGGCGCCGCCGGCCGGGGACCGGCTCCCTCCCAGGCCCCACCAGGCCCCATGGCATCTCCCGCGGGCGCGGGGGTATCCTGGGAGCCCACTCCTCCCCACCGGCGAGCATTTCACTAAGCTGTAGGTCAAACTGGGCCTGAAAACACAGACAACAACATACACCGCTCTGCGGTGGGCGGTTGGTCTTCGGAGCCGCCCAGCCGGCTGAGCACAGCCCCGCGCTCGTCCTTCGCCTCCGGGCAGCCGCCGCTACAGCTCCCACCACGGCGGCCCAGGTGCCCCCACGGAGAGCACGGTTCTCCACGGTCCCCTCCGCACACGCGCACGCACTCCTGCACACATCCGGGCTCGCGGGAGTCCCCAGACGGGCTCCCCGCACGGACACCCAGCCGCGTCCCTGACGCGCAGCGCTGCAGCCACCCAGTACCGCACGCGGGTCGCCGTCCAGGCGCGGCGCCGCAACCTCCGCACACGGCCTCGGGCGGACGCGGCTCACCTGGCAGATGTAAGCCGCGCGCCGGCAGCGGGCCTGGGCTCCGCGGGCTGCCGGCTCCCGCGCGCTCCAGCAGGAGGCCGTGGTCCGCGCGGCACAGCAGCTCGTGCTCCCGCAGCGAGAACTCGTCGCCGGGCAGCAGCTGGCGGCTGCACACGGAGCAGCGGAAGCACTCGATGTGGTACACGCTGTCGCGCGCGCGCATCACCAGGTCGCTGCTGCTGAAGCCCACCTGGCACTTGGCGCACTTGATGCCGAACAGCCTGAGGGCGCGGGGCGGGCGGTCAGCGGCCCCCGGGACGCCGGGCCACGCTCGCTCGGGTGGGGGCCGCCGTCCCGAGGGCCGGTTCCCGGCGTCCCCGGGGTCCCCGAAGCCTCACCTGACGTAGTCCCGTTTACAGTAGGTTTTCCCGTCTCTCACGAAGCACGTGCATGTCTCGTCCAGGTACTGGCTGCACTCGGCGCACTTGAGGCAGGCGGCGTGCCACTCGAGGTCGGGGGACACCCGCAGGATGAACTGGTCGTGGATCTGACTCCCGCAGCCGACGCACGTGGCTGTGCCTGGCTTCTCTGCCGGGAAGGGCTCGAGTCAGGCCCGGCTGCAGACCCGCCTCGGCCGCCCTGGCCCGCCCGGCAAGGAGAAGGAGGCGGACTTTCTAAAGGTCCGGAAAATTGGGAACGAAAAACAAAACAGAACCAAACAATTTGTAAAGCCTTCCCTCCCCACCCCCTCCCAACAAAAACAATTTAATGACATTCATTTGGATGCAATCGTTTTATCGCTTTGCGTTTTGCTAAACGCTAATGCCGTGGGTGAGAAGAAAGTAAACTGACGCGGAAGCTCTGCGGACCCACCGCGTCCACACCGAGCGGGACGGCGGCGCCCGCGGCCCGGACCACACGCCGGCTTCCGCACGGGCTGCCCGCATCCTCGATGGCATTTCTTGGTTTAAATGTCCCAGATCAAAGTGGAGAAACTGTCCTTATTTGAAAGAACCGAGAGACCAGCGGGCCAACCGGAGCCCCGCATCCCCGGACCACATCCAGTCGCCTGGCGCAAAACAGCAGCAGATTTCGCAGCCCGAGGCCAGCCTCGCAGGCCGGAGAAAGGGGATTTAACTGGGCATGGAACCAGCAGGATGCCGACGGATCGGCCGCCCCGCAGGAGCCGCGCATCCGCCGGGCGCTCGGCCGCCCGGTGCGCTGCGCCACGGAAGCCACTTGTAGAATCCGCTGCACATTCTCCTGCAGCAGAAATGCCGCACGTTCGGCGCAAACCCTCCCACCCCCACGCCCAGAGGACACTTACTCTTGCAAGGATCCCCCATAGCACCCAGGAAGGGATAATGGAAAAGGATGTCCACCATGCAGACGGAGGCGTGTGCCGGGAGTGCGCCGCGCGGAGGACGGGGGTCTCGCGCCCCGCCGGCTCTTGGCTAACTAACTCCGGCCCCACGGACTCGCAGGACCGACCGCACCGGCCCGCACGCCGCATTACGTCAGCACGCAGTCGCCGAGCTGGGCGGGGGCGGGACCTGCAGCGTCACCAGCCTCCCCAGAACCGGGGTGCGGGGGGCGGCGGTGGGGACCCGCGGCGGGTGGGCGGGCGCCCCGGGTGGGAGGCGCGGGCGGCGCGGGATTGGCTGCAGGGAGAGGGGCGACCTGATTGGCCGGAGTGAACAATGGAGCGCAGCCCCCTCCCCGAAATCTGCTGGGAGCCTCCGGGGCTGGGGCCGGGCGTCTGGGCTGGACCCCGAGTCCGCCGCCCCGCGCCGCCCGCTGGACTTTCGGAGGGGCTTCGCGGGCGCGCCCGAGTGCGGAGATGGGCACCTGGGAAGTGCAGGGGGCCTCGCCTATAAATGCTCCCTTTCGTAAATAAAATGAAATGTAAAAACCCACCCTTTCGGGGCCAGCGCTGCGGAAAGAGCGGTGTGTTTGGGCAGGACCTTCGTCGTCCTGCGGGTCACCTTTCTCCTCTCCTGCTCCTTTGTTCCCAGGGTCCAGGGCAGAGAGAGACGGCGGAGACCTAACGCCGGGCGGGGGGGCGGGGGTTGCGGGGTGCAGAAACTCAGACTCCCCACCGGCTGGCTGCCTGGGGAAACTTCTCCGAGTCCGTGCACTGGGTGGGGAGCACAGGCGCGTCGAATCCGAGGACGCTCCGGGTCCCGATTCCAGCCTTGGCTTGCATTCTCTTTTCGGGGGAGGGGTGGGGGTGGCATTTTGACACTGATTTCCTCCCTTCTCGCCCCCACCTCCCAAAACACAGCTCCTTCTAGAAATAATGCTGGGGTCGAATGTGTTTCCCACTCCCAGAATTAACGATTTTTATAAACTCTTCTGACCCATTTCACAAACCTACGTAAAAACAAATGATCAAGAAACAGTTGTGGCGCACCGGGTGATGTACTGACTGTGCTGTGGACGGTCCTTCCTCAGAAAGACCACGACTTCGTTGCAGAGTCCAGGCATGTCTTTCTTCAAAGACACCAATGAGGGTTCTGTTTGGAAGTGTTCGCAGAGAGCCCGTGAAATATAAAGACTGGCCCGCGGTGGCAGTTTTTTTTTTTTTTTCCTATTACAAGGGATGCGGAGGACTTGCTGCGCGCGGGGATGGGGCGCTGTGAGCGACTGGTGATGGACTGTCTCCATCGGATCCCACAGCCGGGCCCAGGTCTCCGCAGGCCCTTCAGCCCTTCTGCTAAAAACCCAAGGCTGCTTGGCCTCGAGCTCTGGGCTGCGCGCCGGGAATGGCTGCAGCCAAGGGCGCGGGGAGAGGCTTTGCGCAGAGCCGGGGCCAGGCCTCGGTGCGCACGAAAATCTGGGCTCTGGGGCGACTCGCCCCACAGCGGGTGAGCGCCCGCGCGCCCGGCGCCACGCCCCGCGCCCCACGCCCCGGGCCGCTCAGTCTGCAGCCCCTGGAGGCTTTGAACACCGCCACCGCCTTCGGAGCGTCTGGGCTTCTTCAGGGTTCGGTTCTTCCGCCCAGCGTCACAGCGCCGTGCCAACAGGCCATTCCTTTGGCCACTAGCACTCGTGTCGAATGTGTTGCGGCAGGTTGGGGGTGGGGAAGATGCTGCGAGGTTGAGAGAGAGAGAGGCGGGCATCTGTGCGGGTGTCTGCGCCAGGCCACTGTGACCTCGGGCTTATTATTTTACTTCTCTGTTCCTCAGTGTCCTTGTCTGTAAAATGGGGGATAAGATTAATAGCTACCTCTCACAACAGCTATTGTGAGAATTAAACTATTCTCTGGACGAGGCTTCGAACGGAAGCTGGCACACACTTGAGTGCGCGAGCCGTGTTAACGGAGGTCACCGTCATTACAGCTGTATCTGCAGTTTGGGTGCCTCTGGGTGCTTGGTGTGTCTGCTGTGGGCGGTGCCTGTGGGGGGGGGGGCAGGCAGCCCCTTCAGCATGTACACCCCCACACAGGCACGCCTTCCTGTACTTACGCACCCAGGAGACCTTCTCCTGCACATAGCTGTCTTGTCTCCTGTTTTTCATACAATCACATACTTGGGGAGGAACGCCGGGCCTAACCTAGGTACTCAGCATCATCATCGTCATGTCTAAAGTACTGGACTGGACTGGGGCCACCTTCACACACACGGCTGTCCTTATCCTCAACAATTCTAGAGCCCTGGCTGGTGTAGCTCAGTGGATTGCGCGCGTGCCTGCGAACCACAGGATCGCGGTTCGATTCCCAGTCAGGGCACATGCCTAGGTTGCAGGCCCGTTCCCGGTTCCCGGCAGGGGACCCATGAGAGGCAACCATACATTGATATTTCTCTCTTTCTCTCTCTCTCTCTCTTCCTCCCCCTTTCCTTCCCTTCCCCTTTAAGATTTTATCTTAAAAATCTTTTTAAAAAATTCTGTAAGAGTATCCCTATTTCACGGATGAGGAAACAGGCTGGGAGAGGTGGGAGAGGCTAGTTTGTCATAGGTAACAAAGCTAGTGGGGCCGGGATTCGAACCACGCTCTGTCTCCAGAGCCTGCCTGAGGAGCCCTTACAATACTGCCTCACCCCCGCACAGCTCCCAGAGGGGATGCCACAGGCACAACAGACGGCCCTCACAAAGGGAGCGGCCCTAACAAAGGGAGCGGCCGCGTGAATGCTCACCTCCAGTATCAGAAAGAAAGCAGAGGTCCGCTGACCTGTCCCCCAGGTCCATGGGCCCAAACCAGGGCTTTCCTGCTAGAGTCCCTGGGGACCTGGGGACCAGAGGACCAGGCCTGTCCTCTGGCTCCTGCCTCCATCTTTCTCCCTACCTGACACCCCTAGGCCCCCACTTTTCTGCAGGGAAGTTGGAGATGTTGTATTGAACAAACCATAAAGAGCTTGGGCATTCGCATCAACACCTGCCAGAGGCTTCTGAGAGCTGGATTGGGGGCAGGAGGCACGACGTTTCAGAGAAAGCAGCTGAGACCTGGGAAGAGGAAGAAGCTTGGCAAGTCGGGTCAGCCTCCAGGCCTGTGGATATCCAACTCCCTGCTCTCTCCAAGGTGCTCTTTTGCCTGCCCCCCACCTGTCTCTCTCTGAGCAAACAGGTAGCCAGTGCACTGCTGAACCCTGACAGGCACTGAGCACCTGCTGCAGGCCAGGGCCCTGGGTGGAGCCATTTTGGACGGTGTCACAGCACAGGCTACATGCCCACAGAGCCGGCCCTGCCCCTCGAGCATCACAGAAACGGATAAACCCAAACCAATCCCCTTCACAAATGAACACAACCACCAAGAGGTGGGCTGAGACTCACACCCACTAGTCCATGAGACTCCTTCCAAACTTGCGCTACTTGAGTCTGTCCAGCCGGGAATGGCCTTGCTCGCTCTGCTGTTTGTCACTTCGCTCGTAGTGGACGTGTGTCAACATCAATGTGCAGTAAGAAACCCACTCTCTACAGGGGGCTCAGTAGGGTCATTTCACAAGGGTGACAGAAGAAACCCTTGCCCACCTCCCCCAACCCTCACTGTTACCCTATGGGAGCCTTTGTTTGTTGTCAAACCCCATGCTGGAGGGAGCTGCCAGGGTAACCCAGCAGGCCTGGATCTTGGGAGGGGAGGAGCAGAGGAAGGAGCTGTGCCTGGTGGCTTCTGGGAAACTTGCATCTTTCTGGCCTTTTCCGGAAGGTGAACCCCAGCTGGCCGGCTGACCTGGGAATGGTTCTCAGTAGTCTGGCAGCTCCTCCATCTGCAGAGATGTGCGGATGTGTTCCAGGTTTAGGTTTTGCAGACTTTGCAGCTGGTTACAGCCCCGTTACTAACCATAGGCGCTTGCCTTTTCCATACGAAAACAAGTGAAAAATGGTTTAGCGCATATATTCTCAAATGTGAGGATGCGTCCAAAGTTATTGTCATAATCTTTTAAAGACTTAGAAGGATATCTTTTCTTCTTTCTGACACACATTCATAAGAGGCTAAAATGTTGGGGTTTTTCTCTTCATGACAAGAACCAACACACTCATGTCCTATTTTGTCTGTTTGTCATCTTGAAACAAATTGCAATTATGAACGACCTCAAATGCTTGGCTGTAGTCGAAGTCCTTCGAGCAACCGCTTTTCAAAGGAGCGAGTAAAGGATCCTCTTTCACTGGAAAACATCTTCTGGAGGCCACAGCTACCAGCAGGTTCCAAAACCAGATATTAAGTGAGATAATAGAATTCGGGTTGTCAGCTCCTGTCCAGTGGGATTATCCCATGTCTAATCACGCGAAGATTGTGATCACTGTGACTGTGGGGCGGCCTTAATCCTATTCAGAGGGAGTCCAGTCAGATTTTCATCTGCTCCGAGTGTGTAATTGGGTTGGAGGCAGCAGAAAAGCAGCTTGGACCAGATTTTGCCGCATCACTGTGACGAGGTCTATTTTGATCAGCTTGAGTTATGGGCAATATAAATTATTTATAGGCACTTTAGAGATGCCTGATGCCTGTAAAGGCCTTCAGAACGAATAATAACACTGCTCTCGCTGTCGTAGGCGTCTCACTTAGCTGAATCCTGGTGCCCACCGCTGTAAAGAGCAAGGGAGAGGAGAGATCAGAGGCTGGTAGACTCATCGAGTACTGAAGGGCAAGAGGTTGAGCCAGCCTGGTGGGGGGGCCACGCGATGGTCACGGAGCGGTCCTGGCCCCGAGGGCTTCTCTCCAGGTGGGAAGATGGGCCCAGACTCCGGAATGGCCAGGAACCACAGATGGCAGTAAGTGGCAGTGAGTGGTGAGGCTCAGACAACTGAGCACAGAGGAGAACTCCCCAGGAACTAGAGAGGGCTCCACATAACCAAATAGCCCATATAAAATAACTCTATTTTTGTTAAAACTTAAATGATAGACTCAAAAAATGCAAAAAAAACGCTCTCTCTCAGATTCAGTTTATTGTCTCTGAGAAGGGGGACTATAGCAGTTTTCTGTTCTTTGCAAGTTTTAAAAATTATTAATGGTTGTGACTCTGTATTATGACTTTAGAGGGAAAATATCCAAACTGATATATTTTTTTAACAGAAAGATAAAATGAGTCCTGACTAACCAGGGAAGCCCTCGAGAGTGAGGTGGAGATGGAACTGGTTTTGTCTGACAGTGGTTCTCAGGCTTCTGGAATTCAGGAACCAAGAGAAAAACAGCAGGGTCATCACACGGGACCACCACTATCCCATGATGCCAAGGGAGATGTGGAAAAAAAAAAAGACAACTACCATCTATTATCATAATTTCATGTAGGAGGAAACATTAACACCAGAAAAGAAAAATTCAGTTTCAGAATAGAGTCTTTTCCATTAGGCTCAGTGAAAAACTCATTACATCATCCCAGTTTTTCTCATTGGGCTGCAAAATGCTAAAAACTTCATCTTGGGATGAAGGTTGGGAACCACTCGGGCAGATTCTTGAAAACGAGGAGGATGCACCTGGCAGCAGAGCAGGGAGGCAGGGCTGAGCTGGACACGTGGGCACCGTGGAAGGCCTGGAGCTGCTTGGCCCCAGCACTGCTGCCCTCAGAGTTTCATGGTGTGAGGGGTGAGGTGTGGAGACGCCTGGGGGCCAAGCGATGATTTAGTTCTTAGGGCTCCATCACGGACGTCACCAGAAATCCCTTTTCTAAGCTGAGTAGGACATCCCCCCGCCCTTTGTCATACAGGAGTAGCCTCTGGGACAAGCATCTCTCTTTAAACCCGTGAGACCAGAGATGGTTATCAGTCTCCTGTCAGCTGAGAGCTCTCGAACCGCCAAGTCGTCGGTGTCAAGGCTGGTCGAGGGCGTTAGAGGGAAGGACAGCCACCCAGTGGGACCTCAGCCCCTGTCTCTCGGGCACCTGCGCCAGTGAAAGTCCCAGTGTCCATTTCTGCCTGTGGGTATTTGTGAAGATAAGCATGTTTTATTAGGCTCAGAACAAGACTTCAGTATTTATGTGTAAATCTCCAGCTTCACTTCAGCATTATGCAGGCTAGTGACATGCAAGGTTAATTTGATAATGTAGGCAAGGTCCTTTGCCATTAATCCCATGAATCATACATGTCTCCTCTAAGAGCCTGAAATATGAATATTTTAACACAAGTATCAGGAGAGTAAAATGTCACTAATTGGGACAAACCAGGAGAAGGTCAGAGTGTGTTGTAGAAGATGTCAAGCTCAAGGTCACCTGATAGGTTGTGGTACGTGCATCATTTTAAAAACGAACAAAATCGACAGCGGATGAGTCGGTGGAAATAAAGTTTCTGTCTTAGTCGCTTTCACACAAGAGAAGGGCCCAGGACTTCAGAGCATTATTCGGGTGTGCCTGCAGTGCGCCTGCAGGTGCAGCTGAGCTCTGAAAGAATGCTTTTGAAAAACAATTCCCTTTGCTTGACTGTGGCTACCATTGATTTGCTTCGTAAATTCTCATCCTCTAAACTAAAAATTGCAAAGAAATGTCCCACCTTGTACCTGTCACGTTTTGAGAGGGTTTGCCTACTTTCCCAAGTGTGAATGTCCTGAATTTTGTTTGTATCTCTGATTAGCATGGGCTTCTTTCATGAAGTTGTTTGTTTGTGTGTGTGTTTCTTTCTCTTGGGGAGAAAGCATATATATATATTTTTTAAACTGTGAAATTTCTTGTAACTATTTTTCAATCAAAGTTTATATTCATTATTCTCGTCTACTAGTTTCAGGTGCACAGCATAATGGTTAGACCAATTGTATTACAGGGTGGTCCCCCTGATATTTCTAGTACCCACCTGGCACCATACATGGTTATTGCAGTATTATCGACTATATTCCCTGTGCTATACTTTACATCCCTATGAGGGTTTTGTAGTGACCAATCTGTATTTCTCAATTCCTTCACCTTTTTCACCCTGCCCCCAACCGCCCCCCCTCTTCTCTGGCAACCTGTATCTACAAGTCTGTTTCGATTTTGGTTGCTTATTTTGTTCTTTAGATCCCACATGTAAGTGAAAACATATGGTATTTGTCTTCCCCTGACTTATTTCACTTAACATAATACTCTCTAGGTCCATCCATGCCTTCATAAATGGTAAGATTTCATTCTTTTTTATGGCCTCGTACTATTCCATTGTATGGATGTATACAACTTTTTTCTTTTAGAGGTTTTATTTATTTATTTTTAGAGGGGAAGGGAAGGAGAGAGGGAGAGAAATATCAATGTATGTTTGCCTCTCATGAGTCCCCTGTCGGGAACTGGCCTGCAACCCAGGCATGTGCCCTGACTGGGAATCCAACTGCGATCGTATGGTTCACAGGCCCGCACTCAATCCACTGAGCTACACCAGCCAGGGCCTGTATACAACTTTTTTATCCACTTATTTTTTCCTGGCCTTTGGGTGGCTTTCACGTCTTGGCTATTGTAAATAACATTGCAATGAACATAGGGGGTGCATGCATTCTTCCAAAGTAGTGTTTTGGATTTTTTTGGATAAATACCCAGAATTGGAATCACTGGGTCATGACGCAGTTCTATTTTAAATTTTTGGAGGGCCCTCTATACTGTCGTCCACAGTGTCTGCACTAGTCTGCGTTCCCACCAATAGTGCAGGAGGGCTCCCTTTCCCCCACATCCTCGCCAGCACTTGTTGTTTCCTGATTTATAGTTGACAGGCATTCCGAAAGGGGTGAGGTGATATCTCATTGTGGGTTTTTTTAAAAGTATTTTATTTATTTATCTTTAGAGGGGAAGGGAAGGAGAGAGGAAGAGAAACATCAATGTATGGTTGCTTCTTGTGCATCCCCTGCTGGGAAGTGGTCCCTTGCCAGGAACTGGCCTGTAACCCAGGCATGTGCCCTGACTGGGAATCGAACCACCATTGTCTGGTTCACAGGCCCGTGCTCAATCCACTGAGCTACACCAGCCAGGGCTCATTGTGTTTTTAATTTGCATTTCTTTGATGATTAGTGATGTTGAGCATCTTTTCCTAAGTCTATTGGCCATCTGTATGTCCTCTTTGGAGAAGTATCTATCCAGGTCCTATGTCCATTTTTAATTGGCTTGTTTGTTGTTTGATGTTAAGTTGTATGAGTTCTTTATAAATTTTGGATATTAACCCTTTATTGGATGTATCATTGGCAAATTTCTTCCATTCAGTAGGTTGTCTTCTTGTTTTGTTGATGGTTTCCTTTGCATGCTAACCTTTTTTAGTTTGATGTAGTCCCATTTCTTTATGTTTTCCCCCCTTGCTGGAGCAGATATGTCAGAAAAAAATATTGCTAAGAGAAACATCAGAGATGTTACTACCTATGGGAAACATTTTTTGAGCACCTACTATGGGGTTCTAGATTAAAAGCCATTATGGGCAAGGACTGTCTGTTTTATATTTCCTGGACCTAGAAGAGGGCCTGCACATAATAAGTGCTCAATAGTGGTGTCCAGGTGTTCCTGGTGGGTGCTTTATACATAGGTGGCAGGCAGCCTCCAAGATGGCTTTTGAATTTTCCCTGCCTCCTGTTATTTTCACCCTTTTGTAGTCCTCTCCCACATTGTACCAGCAGTGGTTAGTGTGACTGCAGTAGAATACAGCGGTTGTGATGACATGTCACCATGGAACTTAGGATATAAAAGGCTGCAGCTTGTGTCTCTCTGTGTTGGTTTCTGTGATCATGGCCTTTAGGAGAAACCATCTGGATAGGTCCCATGGGGCGGAACTGAAGTCTCCTGCCAACAGCCACAGGGGTGAGCTTGGACACTGATCCTCAATCCCACTGGAGTGTGCAGAGACCACAGCTGTGGCTGATAGTTCGCAGTTGTGAGAGACCCTGAGCCAGAACCACCCAGCGAGGCCATACCATGATTCTTAACTCTCAGAAACAGTGTGAGATAATAAATGTTGTTTCAAGCTGCTACATTATGGGAGTAACTTGTTACACAGCAATATATGACTAATACAACATATAATTTCTCACATCTGTCACCAAATCCCTAATAAGGAGGGCACGAGCAGTACTCTGACCAATGAAGACACAGAAGATCAGCGAAATTAAGGAATTTCTCTAAAACATCTCAGATAAAAGTAGAAAAAACTTGAAACAGACTCAGGTCAAACACCTGCCATCTCCGAACAAAAACATCATATTTTCCTGCTCAAATATCTTACCCTTAGAGTTTCTCACTCTGTTATCATTTGGGATTTCAACATCTGGTAAAAATAAAAGCAGAGATTATTAAAAATATACCAAGGGAAGCTGTTTGCATAACCCATAAATGTTCGAGGTTTTACGGTCATGATTTTCAAACGGAGAAATGACAACACATGGGAAGGAACAGATAAGTTGAAAGGAGAATCTGCAAGAGGCACTATTAAAATCATCTGCAGATATTTTGGCACAAAGAAAGAAGTCCTGTTGGTAGACATGGCTGAGAAGGTTGGTCTGTTTTCATGTGCTCCGTTCAGAAAGGCAGAGTGCTGTGACAAAATAATTTCTTCTTGAGAACACAGGCAAGCCTTGAAAATATGAAGCCACTTTTAAGAATATGGGTCCACCCTGCCGATGTGGCTGGCTGGAGCTTGGACCCAAGTAACAAAGTGTTGCAGGTTCAATCCCCAGTTGGGACACCTACTGGAGGCAACCAATCAATGCTTCCTTCTCACATCAATGTCAGTCTTTCTCTCTCTCTTCCTCTCCCTCCCTCCCTCCCTCCCTCCCTTCCCTCTCTCTCTAAAGCAATGAAAAACGTCCTCAGGTGCAAATTTAAAAATGATATAATAAATAAGAAATATAAAAACATTTCAAAAATAATATAGTCCCATTTCTATGTGGCCTATGTTGAAGCAGAGGGGGAGACCACCCAGAAGCAGTACCCTGGGGTCCAATCTCTAGCAGCTTCCAAATTTTAAGTTAAAAAGTGGGTCTTCTGTGCAAATGGAGCTTCAAGACAAATCCCTGGGTCTCCCGTCTAACCAGACTATTGTCCTCAAAATGCTTATACAGAAATTCTGGAGCAGCTCGGGAAAGTGGGGAATTTGAGCCGTGTCTACGGATTACAGAGAGAACTGAAGGCTGTTAAGCATGTTCAGCCAAGGTGTGAAGCAGCAACTCCTCATTCACGGAGTCCCAGAAACGGGTGGGTGGAGGTTGATGGGTGAGATGTATTACAAGACCTTTGTAATGATTAACAATTAAATTACTGGCTCTTTTGAATCATGTATTTTTTAAAAATGAGAGGACTTATGTGTGGACATGTGGGTTTGAGATGTTTAGGAACATAAGTGGAGATTCTGGGGAGGTGGTTTTATGCGTGCAACAGATTTGGCCAGACAGGCATAAGTCGGGGCGGGGTGGGTAGGGGGCGCTGCCCAGGAATAAGAGAGTGGACACAGAGAAGGGCTAGGATGGGGCCCACAGTTACACCCCCATTCAAGACCTTTCCAAATCTGCTCTTCCAGCCACATCTCCAGCCATGTCTCCTTCTCCCGGCATCACAGAGGCCTGCTCCTTGTCCTTGCACTTTCCCGCCTCCATCTTTCCCTGGTTGTGCTCACAAGGTCCCAACTCAAATACCACCCATTCGGCGAATCCCTCGGCTCATAGGACTATGTCCACTTGTATGTTTTCTCCAGATTCTGGTGAGGTCAACATCTTTTTTTTAAATTGAATTTATTGGGGTTACGGTAGAAAATTATGTAGGTTACAACCCTACAATTCTGTAATACATCATCTGTAATATCGTATTGTGTGTTTGCCACCCAAGTGCAACACCTTATGCACTTTCCCCGGATGAAATATATTCCCCGGAGTTGGAAATTGTGCTACAGGTGGAGCGGTCGTGACTTCTAGGAGCGAGAGGGGAGGACACCAGAGGGCGGGGAGCCAGGGAAGTGACGTCATCAGAGCAAAGGCGGGGCTAGCTGCGCAGAGCATAGCCTCACCTTTGCCCCACTCACAAGCTCCGCCCCTAACTTTCTGCTGTTCCCGTTGGCTACCCAACAGCCCAAAGGACAGGCAAAAACCGCGAGCTCGTGCTGCAGGCCCGTGGCGTCCGCTCTCGTTTGCGCGTCTCGCGAGCGTTGCCGTGACTGACTGAAAGCAGAGCAGCCTGGTGCGGGTCCGGCTACTGTGAGGTCGGGGTTGCGTGAGGCGGTCGGGAGCGGTGACTATGTTCCGAGCGGCGGCAACTAGGCGACTGCAGCAGTCGGTGAGACCTCCTGGCAAAGGAGGGCCCGGCTGGGCTCGGGGACGGTCCCTCGAGCTGCCGGTCCCGTGCCGGTGTCGGCGAAGGTCACCGGCTCCCCCAGACTCGACCGGCCCTCGCGCTGGCAGGCCCCGCGGCCACCAATCCCAGGAGGCCGCGCGGGGCCGGGGGCCGGGGCCGGAGTCGAGGGCCGCGGTCGGCGACCCCGGGGGGCACCGTACGCCTGCGCCCTGCTCCTCTCCGGGCGCCCGGGTTCTCCACAGGTGGCGGGGCGGGCGGCCGAGTCCCGGGGGAGGGGACGGTCGCCGCTGGGGTGCTCTCCCCGGGAGAGTTGAAAGCCGGAATTCGGCCTGGAAGCCGACGTGTGTGGGCTTGACATTTGTTTTGACGAATGCACAGGGCGCGTTGTGGCCGCTCGTGTCCAGTCGCAGGTAGGGGGCGAAGGGGGCGGTGGTTCTGGAGCCTGCGGGCCGCGCCGAGGGGTGATGGCGCGTTTCCGGGGCTTTCGTCCGTGACCAGTCGGGAGTTCACCCCACTGCTGTCCGCTAACGTGAGAGAGGCTGAGGGAAAACAAG
This sequence comes from Sturnira hondurensis, assembly GCF_014824575.4. Classification (NCBI taxonomy): domain Eukaryota; kingdom Metazoa; phylum Chordata; class Mammalia; order Chiroptera; family Phyllostomidae; genus Sturnira; species Sturnira hondurensis. Next base: position 765,661 of record NW_028080496.1, on the reverse strand, counting down.
TTTTTGTCCTAACGCTGAGGGGCCGCGTAGCGTGGGAAATTGGCGAATCAGAAGTCGCGGAACAATTTACGTCGTGGTTTCCGTAGATTTTCCTAATTTACAATTAGGTTGCCTGAACACGGGATTGCTACACCTGGGTCAGAAACTTCCCTGAAGTGTTTTACGTTCTCTACCGTCCTCTCTGGGCATGCCTGTTTTTCCGGGATTTTCGTCCAGAGACATGCGACTGGCAGTCTTTGTAGGCATCTGTAGGCCCTTTTCTTGTGTATTTCTTGTTACATAGAAAAAACTCCCGAACCTCCACCCTCCTCCCTCCACAGAGTTCAAACCTGCTTCTGTCAGGTTGGAGTTCATTCTTTACTCCCAGGAGGTTTTTGTTTTGTTTTGTTTTGTTTTCCCAGGCAGGGGATCTAGACAGACAAGCTCAAGTCGTGGATTTGGGCAAATTCCAGGTATCAGAGCGAAACTCGCAAAAAGTACTCATCTCTGCAGGAATTGGAAGGTAGCTGTGTGGACAGATTAGAAGTCAGTCACAAGTGAAATAAGTAATTGTGATAGCATTTAGGACTCATTTGGTAGAACTAACAGTATTGGTGGTGATGTTATTATCATCATCATTACTTTGGTAGTTGACTTTCTCTGCCTGATTTTTTATAAGCTTTTTAAAATTTCATTTTTCAATTTTTCATTTTACAATTTACATTCAGTATTATTTTGATTAGTTTCAGGTGTTTGGTGACAGTAACTTTAATTGACTAAAGTGTGGTTCATCAGGTTTCTCCACTTGTGATTGTTAACTAATGTTTGGGGAGATACATTGAGACTATGTAACTCATCAGTCTTTCGTCCACCTGTTGATAATTCTTGCCTGAGTAGTGATTACTGTGGTGTGAAATGGGGATTTTTCTGATTTTATCATCCTTCTACATTTATTAGCCTTCTGTTATAAGGAAGAACATTTTCTTCTTGCCTATTTATGTATTTATTTATGGACTTAGGGATCCTCATTTTATTTAATAGGTTATAATCCATTACTACTCTTAAAATTTTTGATGCTCAGGTTTTCCCATACTTGTAAAGTGGGAGTCCCTTCACTTTGCCTCCTCTTTAACTGATGTTTATGATGTTCTAAAGTCAAATATCTTATCTGAAATCCTCCATCTTGACATTTAACACTACTAAACTGTACATTTAAAAATGATTAGGATGATAAATTTTGTTTTTTACCACAATTAGTGAGGGGGGGAGGAAACATCTTGAACTGTTAGAATGTAAATTGAATGACTTGTATTTGGTATATAAGTTCATTTCCAGTTTTTAGTTATTTGTGCCCTTGAGCGAAGTGCTTCGTCTTTGGGGGGAGCTCCTCAATGTCATCTATGAATGAAGGTGGTATTTTACACATACAATAAAGAGTTAGAGAACACACTGAGAGGAAAGTGCAGCAACACTTCACAAGGTCATTTGAGTGTCCCTGTTACTGTGTTGGTTGTCAGAAAGGCCTATCTGTAATAATTCAGAAGCTGTGAAACTGGTACGGAGAAACATGACATTTTTCAGAGTCCATGGTTTAGTGTTGATGAATGAGATTGAACTCACATGCATATTTTAATTTCTTTTGAAAGAAGAAAGTGAGCCAATTTTGATGTGGTTCTAAAAGATTTATTGCATGAGGTGAATTCCTCAAAATTATGCTGCCTGCCAATGTGTCTACTAAGGGTCCTGTCTGTTTTTTAAATTGAAGTAAATTGACTGTTTTTAATATTCAATGTCATTTCTACTCATCATTAAAAGTTACCATATTTATCACTATATAGGTTAAAGTAAGTTATTTAAGTACAGAAATATAATATATATTTTATTACAAAACGTATGTTAAAATACGGATAGGTGACTTTAATTACATATTCATCTTTTTTGCTAGAACTTGAAGATATTTTATAGGTTATTCCTGCTCTTAAATTTTTGAGTAAAGAAGCAAAAAGGCCCTCACACTTACCCCATTCTTACCCTCCTTAGTTTTTAAAGATGGTGAGCAACATGGGTAAAGTGGGCAGTTAGATTCTAGCTATTTTGGGGGGGGGCAACTTACTAACACCTTTGGTGGTTTACTGCATACAGTTAAAGCCTTAGCAGAACTCCTGAGCAGTAAATCTCCTTGGCTGCTTCTAAAAGAATGAGAAGCTAAAGCAGTGTCAAAACTGTTAAGATTTATAAGAGGACCAAAATGTGTTAACTGGACTTAACCATAACATGGATTGTTGGTGACTTTGAAGAGGTTGGGTTCAGTTTTGCAGTGGAAGTGACAATCAGTTTACTGTGAGTAAAGGAGAAAAAGAGGTGAAGCTGTAGAGTTGGTGCATGTTAACATTATTTTCAAGAATTTTGGGCCCTGGCTGGTGTAGCTCAGTGGATTGAGCACAGGCCTGCGAACCAGAGGATCGAGGTTCGATTCCCAGTCAGGGCACATGCCTGGGTTGCAAGCCAGTTTCCGGCAGGGGACACGCGATACATTGTGTGTCCTCAGCAGAGGCAACCATACATTGGTATTTCTCTCCCTCTCTCCTTCCCTTCCCCTCTAAAGATAAAGAAAATATTTAAAAAAAAAAGAATTTTGGCACTGAAAGTGGAGAGAACACAACCCCTTTAAACCCAGCCCTCAAGAAGTAAACTACAGGCAGACCTCGGAGATTGTCAGTTTAGTTCCAGAGATCTGCAGTAAAGCCAGTTGCTTTACTGGTGGAGAGTCTTGTTTTCAATCTGTAAAAATACATAGTATCTGTGATGTGCAATAAAGTGAGGTATGCTTGTATCTCATAAAGGCCATCCACCTTAAATAAGGGTATGTGGCTGGTATGTGTTTTACTGTTTGGAACTCAGTCTAGCCAGTAGTCTAGATAAGTTCTCTAAAAGCATGATGGGGTAGGTGTTTGAGTGATTTGACAAGCCTATGCACTGTTCTTGGTAGGGTCACAGAAGTGCTTAGAAAGCTTCCATTGTGATAGGGCAGGGATTTCTGTGTTGGATATCAGTCCTTTCTGATGGCTTTAGTTTTCCTGTGGAGTAGGCATTGAGGCTCTCTTCTGAGAACAGGGAGCAGCCTGTTTTAGCAGTTTGAGAAACATCAGAAGAGGGTATTAGCAGTAGTGGCTATGGAGAGTGCCAATAGGTCTGTCGTGGTAACATTGCCAGGTACTTTTCAGGGCCCAGATAAGGCTAAGGACCAAGAATTTATAGAGATACAATCTGCATAAATTAATTTTGATTTAAGTAGCAGTGTTTTGAAGACATTGGGATTTCTCTCTGGGTAGTTACCTTATTTAGTGTTTCTATAGTTACCTTGAAATATTTAAGACTTTGATTCCTTTTTCCATGAAAAAGAGGACCTGAATGGTATGTAAGATAACAAAATGACTTTTATTTAAAAACCTTTTCAGTAATGGACCTGTACTTTTTGAGTCTTTAGTGGTATTCTATACCACTCTTCTACGTAAAGTAGGATTTTAGGTTTATTGAACTTTTTTGAGCTGGAAAAGAAGTTTTTGATGTCTTTGTTTCTTATTGACCAGTACTATTTTTTTAAAAAGCAGGATAATATTTGCTAAGTGCATTCTTATAAGATTGACCCATATGTAGAACTGCTAAAAATGATGGAGCTTTGATGTGAATGGTAATTAAAAACCCAAATTCTGGGATCCAACAACCTGAACTTTTAACCTGGCTCTGCTTCCTAGCTATGTAGCCACTAAACTTCAATTTCCTCATTGTAAATTCAGGGTAATAATAGTACCTACATCACAGAGTTTTTATAAGTTTTAAATAAGATGATATATATACACAAACACTCTCATACACACACACATATTCATACATACATACATACATACCTACCTACATACCTAACCCCTGAAAGTTCTGTTGGATTGACCAAAAAGTCCATATGGTTTTTATCCATAAAATAAGACACATTTTTAATGTTCACCAATAGCTTTATTGATTTGGAGATTTTTTAGTATGTTGGCTATCTTCCACTATTGGTTTCTAGTGAATGGAGGCCTGGGGTGCTGCTAAATAGCTTCCAGTGCATAAGACAGCTCCACAGTAAAGAATTATTTGGCCAAAATATCGGTAGTGCCAAAAAACTTTGCGAACTACTTTTGATATGTCTGGCCAGTTATAGCACCTTCTGCATACACTGCACGAATCTTTCGTGTGTGTTTCAGTGACATTTTTACCTTTCTTGAAATAATAAAGCATAATATGCTGAAAATGTGTATATTTTTCCATCTTCAGTATTAAAATGACTACCCCCAAATTCACCAATTTTGGTAAGTCTTTTTTAAATGCACTCTGATGTGATAACTGTTACAATACAATCTAACAAAATTATTTTGAATGAAATTAAAGACAACTACGCATTACTAAAGATGTAATCCTCTGGTTGGGATTAGAAAATCCCCAGATGTAACCCTCTGGTTGGGGTTAGAAAAAACTAAGCAAACTTTTTGGCCAACCCAATAAAAAGCTTGAGGATTTCGTAGGGGAACTACCTAAATAATCTGCTGCTAGAACTATAGTTTATTGGAAATATGGGCCTTATGCCACGAGATCTTGGATTGATTCACCAAATGTTGATGGAAATCTCATATTTTTTATGGTAAATGATGTGTGAAACATAAATCCAGTGTCTGATATATGTTGGTAATAAATAGTTTGTTACTAGCAATTCTTGTGAAATGAGATTTAAATAATAAATTATGCCATTGGGTCCTAATTACAAAGTTCTTTACAAGATACTGTGCTTTCCTGATTAAAAGAAGAAAAGTACTGAGCCCTGGCTGGTGTAGGTCAGTGGATTGGGCACGGGCCTGCGAACCACAGAATCGCGGTTCGATTCCCAGTCAGGGCACATGCCTGGGTTGCAGGCTAGTTTCTAGCAGGGGACTCATGAGAGGCAAACATACATTGATATTTCTCTCCTTCTCTCCTTCCCTTCCTCTCTAAAGATAAATAAATAAAATCTTTAAAAAAAGAAAAGTACCATACAATTGTACAGATATTTATTAGAAAAAAACGTTGTATTAGACTCTGGGGACAAAAAAATGAACAGGTGTGGTATTTGCCTTCTAAACTTTCATTCTCTGTCAGGAATTGTGAATTTTTGTGATTTGCTCTAACTTCTTTGGAGAACAGGATTGTCAGTCAGCATTAAAATCATGCTTACCTCTTGATCTATAACTTCTAATTCTGGGAATTTGTTAAAAGAATCTTAATGTTGTATATAGATTTCTAGCCCTTCCTGTAAGAAGGGCAAATTTTTGTTATAGAAAAGAAAAAGTCATAAAACAGGTACTTGATTTGGCAACAACAAAAATCTCACCCCTCTTCCTCAAACCCTTTGAGTAAACAAAAAGGGAGGAAAAAACCACATGAAATGTCATCCACTGATAGCCAGTGCGGTGGTCCTTCCTTTGTCACATCCTCCTGTGCTGGCCTCTTCCTCTTCCCACCCTCTGGTTGGGGTGCCTCTTGCTCACCATTTCTACCTGTGGAGGTGTGCCTTCGAGTCTCTGACCTCTAGCTCTGGGACTGTGGTCTTTAGGACAGAGGGGTTTTAGGGGACTGAGGAGAGGTTGGGGGATCTAGTTGGGGCAGGCTAGAATGGGGAGCATGAGGAGAGCAAGCCAGAGGGGTGAGTGTTAGAGGTAGGAAGCTTGGGGGACAAGGAGCCCCTAACTTGTTGAAGGTTGAGAAGAATCTGGCTTAGTCTTCTTTGGAAGCAGAACAACTAATGTGGCCAACTTTCAACCAGAAGGGTCTTTCTGGACTAAAAGGAACTCCCATTTCTTGAGGCTGAGTGCAGAGATTTAGTTATAAGGATGGTCTTTGCATTGTTTATAATGATAAATTATTAATAATTGAAGTGCTACAGAGACTGGTTAAATTGGTATGCTCATACACTATGCTCATAAATAGTTGAAGAATATTCAAATATAGCAATTGATGTTTACAATATAGTAAATGAAAAAAATGTGTTTTGTAAATGAGATGTTAACCACCATTAAAGACCTGTGTTTGCCTTCCCTTCATTCATACTCTCCTTATAAATTTCCAAGTCTGGGTCAATTTTTTATTATGCTTTTCACTCCAGCTCCAGATCTGAATATTGTCACTGAATGAAGCCACACTACCATGCCGTTTGATCATCATTGTCTCTTTTTTCTCACTGCCATTTCCCACAAAGATAGTGCCAACGTTTGCTTCTCTCCTCCTGCCTGTGGTGCCCTTCTGCATTATTTCACATGACAGGAACATTTAAACTTTCTTTTGATTGTCTACTTTGTGACCTGTATCCTTTGACACTTTGGATATCTTTGTTAATTAAAAAATTATTCTGTCTTATAATTGTTTGTTAACAAGCCTTATTTCCTTTGACATTTTTGACTGGAGGGACCATTCTCGTTCATCTTTGTGTCCTGATGTTTGAAGTCGTTCTAGATGACCGGAGACTATGTTATTGGTGGTCTTTTGATAGTCTACAGTAGATATGGCTGGAGCTTTCCTACAAGCTTCTTTTTTGATTTTTGGGAGCATATTTGAACAGTTGAAACCCCAGCAGAATTGTGTGTTTTAAAGACAGGTTTATAGTATCAGGTATTTTGATATTGAATGCATTTTGTCTGAAGCGGTAGAAATTAGTGTGAGTAATAGATTTCAGAGCCATTATTTCTGGGTATAGTATGTCTTTAGCAGTGTTTCTGCTGGCGAGTGGGATTGGTGATTCCTAATTTGATAGTCACATCTTCTGCTTAAGGATTTTACATTTACATATATTGAGTTTCTCATTGAACATAGGTTAGTGGGAAAATTGTTTTGAACCAATTTTTAAAATTTTCTAACAGTAGGACACTAATTTGCATTTTTCTTATTAGGTATGAATATTGGTAATATAATGATAGACACAATAGCCCAATTTTTGCTGTTGTAGAAATACATTTGTAGAACTGAGTAACTGAGTGTTGTGTACAGTTTTCTTTAAAGCATACATGCTTAACAATCAATAAAAAAAATTTTCTATTATAACGTTCTTTTCCATTTTCTCCCTCTTTTTAGGCCTTATTGCTACGATTTCAGAGTACCCTGGTAATAGCGGAGCATGCAAATGATACCTTAGCACCCATTACATTAAATACCATCACTGCAGCCAAACGTCTTGGAGGGGAAGTGTCCTGCTTAATAGCTGGAACCAAATGTGACAAGGTGAGAAATTTTTAAGGTCAATCATAGCAAATATAATCTCCATCAAGAGACAGGGAAGGATGGCAACAGAGAATTATGGCGAGGACTGTAACCCAAACTGGGCTCTAATCCTCATTAAATGGCCAATGTCACAACCATTACTATGTGTGAAAAAAACTAAGTTTGCTCACTAAGCATTTTATCTTTTCAAATGAGGTAGAACACTTGATTTAGTTCCACTGGCACCATTGTGTGCCATCAGGTACCAAGTAGAATGATAATATTTGAGTCCCCTTAAAGGTTAATAGTCGATTCCTTTTTTGTATTGATGAATATACTTGCTAATTGCTTTTAATTCCTGAAAGTGGTAAATCTGGACAAAGTTCCATGGGTGTTACTTTTTAATTGGTGTAAGGAGGCAAATGGAATTAGTACTATGCTTTCCAAGTGATGGTCTGTGTGGAAAGTTCTTTGTTTTTGTTTTTGTTGTTGTTGGAATAAGACAGTGACAGCTTTGCAAACTAACCCTCGGCCTGCAGGGTCTCTACCAGTGGGCTGCGGTGCGGTGGAGGTCACGCTGCAATAAAGTTTTTGCAGCGTTGAGCCTCCAGTTCCCACCCACACCACACAGGAGTTGCTGACTGTGTGGCTGGGGGCTTGGACCCTAAAGGAAAAACTCCAAAAACAACATGTTTCTTTTTCTTTTTAGACAAATTTAGTTTTTTTGAAATGGCATGGATGCAGACCGTGTTATTTAATGAGATTCAGAACACTAGTGTCACATCCAATTTCTTACATGAAACTAGTATCTTAAAAGAATGTATTCTAGGAAGTATCGGGTTAAATTATATGGATTTATTTTCCTAAAGCCTGCTAACAACTACTGAGTCTTACGTCATTGATACTAACCACAGTGTGTGATGATAGGGATGTGGTATCCTTTTTGGTTGCCTGGTTGTCTGGCTTTCAGATGGACAAGTTCTGGGTTTGATTGTTTATTTGCTGTGATTTTAATTAATTCTTCTAACATTACTTTAAAAATATTTGAAGTGCTATTTTATTTATCCTATTTTGAGATAAGTCAGAGCCGAAATCACCTTCTGTCGAGTTATAATTTTATTATCATGCCACAATCTAGTCTTAGAGAAAAACAGTCAGTGGCTGTATGGGAAGACCGTTGATACCATAGGCAGATGCCAGTTCCGTGCTGCCGTATATAGCTCTTTGGCCTAAGCAGCAGGTGATGTTTCTGTGTTGTGCCAGAAGCTTTTGCTGATAATAAAAAGATGGTTTTGCTAGAACTAAATAGCAACGATGAATACTTGATTCAGCAGAGGTACTTGTGCACTGCATCCTTTCCTTGGTGAGTATTGTTGAAACCTCACCGTCCTCTGACGAGGGGAGGCATAGCTTTTTGTGCCTGCTCATCAGTGAGTCAGCGTGGAGGTAAACAAGAAGACAGAAGACTGTAATATGATTGCTGTGTTTCTGCTAAAGCAGAAGCCAGCCGTGCTGCAATTAAAGAGACTGGAAGAGGAATTCTAATTGCCCCTGTGTGCCGGTAATCTTCAGTGGTCAGGAGGCTTTCCCACAACCCCAGGAAAAACAAGGAACTAAAATCTGTACCTTCATTATAGAAAAATATATACAGAAAGGTGGGAACTCAGTGGTTAACAATGGACTGATACAAAATTTCGGTCTTGCCCAGATTCATTGATTTTAGATTTTATTTATTTTTTATTTTTTACAGAGAGGGGAAGGCAGGGAGAAAGAGAGGGAGAGAAACATCAATATATGAGAGAAACATTGATTGGTTGCCTTTTGCATGCCCCCTCCCCCAAACAGGAGGCTGGGCCCACGACCCACGCATGTTCCCTGACCAGGAATCAAACCAGCAACCTTTTGCTTTGAGGCCGGACACCCAGCCAGTTGAGCCACACCAGTCAGGGCCAGATCTGCTCATTTTAATGTCAGCAGAAATTATTATTGCCAAATGAAGTGCCAGGGCCTGTAGACCAGTATGGCTGGGTCCTCGTGTCCTTTACCCCTAAGAAGCCCTAAGTCTGAAATGTGTTGGCTGTGTTGTTATTTTGAGAGACAAAGAGAAACTGACCATTGCCTCATTTCACCATTTCTAAAATGATGAGCTTGCACCTGCGTTGTGTGAAAGGTGCAGCCTGCAGTTGACAACTACATGTGAATAGAGAGCTTTGCTGATTTTGGTTTATCAATTAGTACTTTGGCTTTTGGTTAAGGCCAGTTGGTAGATGAATTGACCTAAGATTTCCTTTGTTAAAGAATATTTTTTTTATTTCTAAGTATCCCCTTTTAGAAGAGAACAATTTTTACAGTTGGCCGTTAAGGCCTTATGCTCTGTTGATATGTGTAGTGGTGGCTGTGTTTGCATCTTTCTGTTAGTTGGATAACTGAGAACTTTTAAAATCATAGGTGGCGCAGGATCTGTGCAAAGTAGCAGGTGTAGCAAAAGTTCTGGTGGCCGAGCATGATGCATACAAGGGCCTTCTTCCAGGTAAGTTTTTCCAGTGGAAAAACGCAATGTCTGAATGATTCTTGAATGTATGAATATGAAAATATGATGAATGTATTTATCAGATGTGTTTGATTCCCAGAGGAACTGACACCATTGATTTTGGCATCTCAGAAGCAGTTCAATTACACGCACATCTGTGCGGGAGCATCTGCCTTCGGGAAGGTGAGCAGATCGAGGGTGTGGGCCCTGCTGTCCCTGCTCGCAAGGGTTGGGTCTCCTTGTGCCACAGCCGTACAGCAGACCGTGTTCAGGGAGCCAGTCCTGGCTTTCTCAGTCAGCGTGGTAGTTTTGCTAAAACTTATTTCAAGATTTTGTTACAATTTCTGTGAAAACACGATCTCCAGGTTTTCAAATTTTGTCAGAGATATCTCTGTTCTTTAAAGATTTTGTCATAATTTATTAGATTGCCACTTCCATGTTTTAAAATTTTGTCATGGACACTACTTTAAAAGATTATTTTCTTTATGAATGTGTTGAACTGTCTCTGTGTCTTTGAATGTCATTTGTATTAGTAACCCATCTTAAGAGATAGTTTATTTAGGTGGCTGATGGTTATTTAGAAAGGCCAAATTCTATCAATATCTACTTGGAGAATTTGGGAAGGGCTGTGTGGTGGTCAAAGACATTCTTAAGGTAAAAAAAAAAGCTGTAGTCTGATTATGTGCTTTTTCATATGTCTGAGAAAGAATGGTCTACGTGAAATTTTTCTTTAAAAAAGGCAAGAGAAGGACTTTTGTTGGTGGGTCTCTCTGGGGCCGTGGGTGTTACTCTAGCTTTCTTTTATCTTCTTATTAATAAGCTGCAGCTTTTAGTTTGTACTTTTCAAGATTATAAATTCAGTTGTGAACAATCACATTCTTACTATAAAGGATGCTATATACAGTACAGCAGTGTGCAGAGCAAAGTATCAAAGTCCCCTTCCTCATCCCAACTTCCTCTCCCCCTTCACAACTTACAAGTGTTAACAGTTGTTCATTCTTTAGGCCTCTTTCTATGGATTTTAAAATTATAATACAAATGTAATTTTTTCACTTCTAAAATTGCATAACATGGCATGAATTATTTTGCAACTGGTGGTTTTTAACTAAGAGTATATCTTGAAAATATTTGCTGATAATGTGGCTGTCTTTTTTTAAGGCTCATAATATTCCATGTTTAGCCAAGGAAGGATAGTTAGGTTGTTTCTGATGTTTTTCATTTGTAAACTTTGCTGCAAGGAAACATCCCAGTACATGGCATCTTTTTGTACATGTGCTGATATTTTCTTATTTACTTATTTATTTACTTACTTATTTTTCTATTGTCTTTTTCCCATCACCATTTATTCCCCTTATGCCCTCTTCCACCTCCAGCTGCCCTTCTCCCCCTGAATAGAGTTCTGTAAGTGAAATAGCCTGTCCAAAGACTGTGTGCTTGCAACCTTTGGACGTATGTTGTTAAATTGCTTAACAACATATCCTTAACAGGATATCTGTTTGCACTCCAGGCACGTGTGTGTACCTTGCCAAAACTTGGTGCTATGCATTTGAACATTGTCCCTGTATTGTATTGTTTTTAAATTTTGCATTTCTCCAATTGATAGTGAATCATGTTTATAGTTTTCGGTCATTTTAATTTTTCATTTGAATTGTCTTGATCTGATTTTTTCTTTTTCATTTACAGTTCTGTTTAATTAATTTTAAATAGTTTGGGCAGGAAGAGAGAAGCTTTCTCAGCAACTAACCATGTTGAGTAGCACTAACAGTAGGCTCCCCACACATTGGCCTCTTTACTTGCAAGATGAGTAGCGTCTGCAAACACTTTTCTGTGGTACAGCGTTAGCTTCTAGACATGAACTGTGTAGGGGCCTTGCCCAGTCACCCAAGATTGCTCTAGTTTTTTTTTTTTTAACCTTTAGAATTATAAACTTGAACTCATTAAAATTTTTCTTCTCAGGTTAATAGAATTTCTAGGCAATAACAGTTTTTACCCTACAATGTAAACATATGAATTTAATAAACAATTGTTCTTTAATTAGGTTGTCACATTGCAGACAGACTATCTTAAGGGTTTCAGTTTTCATATGGGGTTTAGTAATTGATAAGTAAGGTGGTCCCACATACTTACATGACCTTGGGTTAGTCATTTACCTTCCTGAATTCTGTTTCTTAACATATGTTAAGTGATGCAGTTTGACCAAGTGATGTCTAAGGTCTACCAACCAGGGATGGTAAAAAATGAATGGCTTTTCTCTGTGGTAGGTTTTCCTTTCCCTGGGGGTGATTAGGGCAGAAGCTTGACATCCAAATACCGTCCTTTAGGATGTTGCAGATGAGCCCTGAACTAAAAGATCTTTGTGGACCACTCCATCTCTGAGAGTTGTGATTCTTTGTGAGACGATTTAAACAATTTCAGCAGTCTTGAGTTTCTGTGATGACAGTTCACCTAAAGATTGTTAAACCAAGAAAGAGTATGTGTTGTATCCAATTAGCCAGATTTTAACGTGCAGGCCATGACTGCTGTGTGGTGACATGGGAGTTCTGAGAACAAGGGGCACATAATAGTAGCTGGTGCTGCAGCCTCTGAATGTGTTTGGAATGAGACAGTTCATCAGATGAAGCCACATAATTGGTTCTATAATAACAGTCCTTTACCAGTGGTGGTTTTGAGATACATTTTTATATTTGTATTCTGGAACTTGAAAATCTGTCATCTTTTTGTGCATGGAAAGAACACTCTTGACAGTTACTGTTTCTCCTTCCCTGAAACTATGTGGTCAAGCCTGTCGGATAGTGGAGAGACATCTGCTTACTATCCACCCTCTCAGGACATTTAGATGGAAGATCAGACCTGGGAAAACATACGCCTTTAAGTGCCGTGGTAAATGTTTTTCAAGGTGTGCTAAAATAAAAGGAGATAAGGGGGACACTAAATTTCAAGCAATGTAGAAAGTTGTAAAACTTGAAAAAGACACACAGACTGCACAACCTGAAGTTTGTGAGAGAACCTGCGCTGCTCAGCGGTGGTGCAGCAGTACGTCCCGAACAGCTAAGAAAGGGGTTCGGGACGGGCTGCTGAAGCGGCTTTGTGTACTGCCGTGTTTGGTTGGTTTAGAAGTAGGTGTCTCCTAAACCTCTTATTTATACAAAATTAGAACTGTGTTTACTGTCATTTTAATTGTATTCTCAAACCCCTTCTTAAAAAATAGCTGACATTTAAAAAAAATTAGTCTTTTTTTTTTCCTTTTTACCCATCCCTCACCCCCTTCCCCTTTGGCAAACATCAACGTCTGGCTCTATATCCATGGGTCTCTTTCTGTTTTGTTTATTCGTTTGTTTTTTAGATTCCACATGTAAGTGAAATCATATGGTATTTGTCTTTCGCTGACTTCACTGAGCATTTAATGTATTGTTGAATCTTATTTGCTAGTATTTTGAGAATTATCACATCTGTGTTTATCAAGGAGATTGGCTTGCAGTTTTATATTTTTGTAATGTCTTTGTCTGGTTTTGGTATCAGTGGTGCTGGAATGAGTTTGGAAGCCTTCACTCTTTTTGTTTGTTTGTTTGTTTGTTTTTGAATTGTTTAAGGACAGGTATTGAAACTTTTTTTAAATATATTTTATTAATTATACCATTACAGTTGTTCTCTCCCTCCCTTCATTCCCCTCCACCTTACACACCCCTCCCCCACCATTCCCCCCTTTAGTTTATGCCCACATGTCTCAAATTCTTTAGATTCTATATTTCCCCTACTATTCTTGCCCTCCCCCCTATCTATTTTTTACCTACCGTCTATGCTACTTATTTTCTGTCTCTTCTCCCCCTTCTCCTCCTCCCACTCCCCTGTTGCCAACCCTCCACATGTTCTTCATTTCTATGGTTCCGCTCCTGATCTAGCTGTCCTCTTAGTTTGCTTTTGTTTTAGGTGAGGTTGTTAGTAACTGTGAGTTTGCTGTCCTTTCACTGTTCCTATTTTTTATCTTCTTCTTCTTAGATAAGTCCCTTTAACATTTCATATAATAAGGGCTTGGTGATGATGAACACCTTGAGATCTTATCTGAGAAGCACTTTATCTGTCCTTCCATTCTAAATGAAAGCTTTGCTGGGTAGAGCAGTCTTGGATATAGGTCTTTGGATTTCATGACTTGGAATACTTCCTTCCAGCCCCTTCTTGCCTATAAGGTCTCTTGAGAAATCCGCTGACAGTCTGATGGGCACTCCTCTGTAGGTGACTGTCCCCTTATCTCTTGCTGCTTCTAGGAGTCTCTCCTTCATTTTAATCTTGGCTGATGTAATTATGATGTGGCTTGGTGTGTTCCTTCTTGGGTCCAACTTCTTTGGGACTCTCTGAGCTTCCTGGATTTCCTGAAAGTCTATTTCCTTTGCCAGACTGGGGAAGTTCTCCTTTATCATTTGTTCGAGTAAGTTTTCCACTTGTGGCTGTTCCTCTTCCCCTTCTGGTACCCCTATAATTCGGATGTTGGAACATTTAAAGATGTCCTGGAGGTTCCTAAGCCTCTCCTCATTTTTTTGAATTCTTGTAACTTCACTTTTTCCTGTTTGGTCATTTCTTTCTTCCTTCTGGTCCATCCCCTTGATTTGAGTCCCAGTTTCCTTTCCATCACTATTGGTTTCCTGTGCATTTCCCTTCATTTCAGTTAGTTTAGCCTTCATATGTTCCTCTAATTTGTGATTATAATCAACCAGTTCTGTGAGCATCCTGATAAACAGTGTCTTGAATTGTGCATCTGAGAGTTTCGCTATTTCCTGGTCACTTAAGAGTTATTGGCTGTGGGGCTTTGAGTTCTTCTTGAGCCATATTTTGGATTGTTCGTGCCTGTTACGTATGAGGAGCAGAGCCCTAGGTGTTCACCAGGGCCGGGCAACCCCATCGCTGGGTTGTGACGCTGTATGTGGGGGCGGGACCAAAGGAAGGCAATGGCAAGCTTCCTCCTGCCGCCACCGTGGGTGTTACGGGCGGCACGATTTGTCCCACTGCTTGCGAATGTGCGACCGTGGTCAGCCGTTGCTGGGTTCGTTGCTGGGGGCTGCGCGGTCCGTCTCACTTCTCACTCCCGCCGCCCCAAGCCCTCACTGGGTCCGCCAGCGCTACCCTGGCTGCCTGGGCGCCTGGGGTTGGGGTATCCTTCCTGCCCGACCCTGCTCCGCTGCTGGCTCCACCCCTCTTACCCGCCTGGTAAAACAGTTAGTTGTAGTCGGACTTCCGTATAGTTCAATTTTCTGTTCTTTGGCTGCGTCTTTGTACTCCAAACCTTTGTTGTATTCAGACTTGGTTGTGGGAGAAGGCACAGTGTTTCCACCTACGCCTCCATCTTGGCGGAAGTCTCGGTATTGAAACTTCTTTAAACGTTTGGTAGAATTCGCCAGCAAGGTTGTCTAGTCCTGGACTTTTCATTTCATACACTGGCAGTTTTTTGATTACTGCTTCAGTTTCATTGCTATTAATCAGTCTGTTTAGAGTTTCCATTTCTTCCTGGTTCAGTGTTGGAAGGTTGTATGCTTCTAGAAGTTTAACTGTTTCTTCTAGATTGTCAAATTTGTTTGCATATAATTTTTTGTAATATTCTTTAGTGTTTCTTTGTATTTCTTTGATATCAGTTGTCACTTTTCTTTTAAGATTTGATTTATTTGGGTTTGCACTCCTTTGTTCTTGAGTTTGGTTAAAGGTTGGTCAGTTTTATCTTTTCAAAGAATTAGCCTTTGATTTCATTGATCTCTTTTATTTCCTTAGTCTCAATTTCATTTATTTCTGCTCAGATCTTTATTATTATCTTTTCTTCTCACTTTGTGCTTTGTTCTTCATTTTCTTGTTCCTTTAGGTGTAAAGTTAGATCATTTATTTGTTTTTTGTTTTGTTTCTTGATACAGGTCTATATGCTATGAACTTCCCACTTAGAACTTCTTTTTCTGCATCATATAAATTCAAACCCTTTATTTTCTGTGATATCTCAATGTTTTTTAGTTGAAGTTTTATAAACCACAGTACTTTTCAGTAGCTCATCTACCTTGGTTGAAAGACGGTTACTGTATAATGTAAGTAACAAACTGAAAACTAGAAATTCTTTCTGGTTGGAAATATGACAGGAAACTTGACTCAAGCTGTCAGCACTTGTTAGCATTGGCTTACAGGGAGCCTCTTAGTAGATACGGGTCAGGGACACAGAGAAATAGAGGATGTAAAACCTTTGCCCTTGGGGTGCCTAAAAATTTAGTTGAGGGTCATATAGCATGTGTATTATGAATGACTTAAAAATGGTACATGTTATTGCCATTTAAATAGTGTAATTATACATGTATGTGGAAGGATGCAGAATAAAGGAGTATTAGAAGATAGTCCTGGGAGAAGTCTGAGAGATACAGAGGAGTTGGGGCTAAAACTTGTTATAGTGAGAGTTTGTCCACTAGAGGTGGTATCGTCACCGGGTTCAGGAGATGCCGTGGAGTAAGCTCTGTGGAGAAGGCAGTGTGCAGAATTCAGCTTTACTGTTTCATCTAAGAGAAAGAATCTTTGAGTCTAGAAAGTATGGACATTTAGTTTTCACTAACCAGCCCTCTCTGCGTGAGAGCCCTAGAGTCTTAGAATTTTAGGTTAGAGCCGTAGGGGTTCCCTGCCTCACACCCTGAGGTGAGGTCCCTGAGACCTGGATGGTGTGGCTTTCCCAGTGGTCCCTGCTAGTGAGAGCAGAGTCACCACCTGCATCCCTTCCAGAGGTGTTGTGTGTGTACAAGGAAAAACACATTAATTTTTGTTGCTTTTCTTTTTACCTACCAGGCAGGCTGTTATTCAGCCTTTCATTTTTATAATTATATAAGATTCCATTATATGGATGGTTTATAATCCTATTACCTGTTGACTGACATTTAGGTTTTTTTAAATGCAATAATTGTTTAAAAGGTGAAAATGTCTGCTTTGAAATCAAGTATATTTTTAGTATTTGAGAATTTTACTATTCTTTTCAATATTTTCCTATCTAAATTTGTATAATTGTCATGCTTTGTAAATGATATTAATTAAAGCAAATATCATCTCTTAATTCAACATATTGAGTTCAGGTGGTTGATTAGTGTAGAATTCATAAACTCTTACTGTGTTTAGAGTAATGATAGACTCTTTATTTAATCTCACATACTATCCAGAAAGTTGTGCTTGAAGTCGTAGTGTCTAAAGATATATGTGAAATATAAAATATTTGAATTAAAATTTCTACAGGATTTTCATTTTTTTATTAGGGTTAGGGTTAGGATTTTGGTTAGGTTCAGGGTCAGTGTTAGGGCCAGTGTTGTTTTTTTTAAATATATTTTATTGATTATACCATTACAGTTGTTCTATTCCCCCCTTCATTCCCCTCCACCCTACACACCCCCTCCCCCACCATTCCCCCCTTTAGTTATGACTACATGTCTCAAGTTCTTTAGATTCTGTATTTCCCCTACTATTCTTGCTTCCCCCCTGTCTATTTTCTACCCACCATCTATGCTATTTTCTGTACCTTCTCCCCCCTTCTCCTTCTCCCACTCCCCTGTTGCTAACCCTCCATGTGATCTCCATTTCTATGGTTCTGCTCCTGATCTAGCTGTCCTCTTAGTTTGCTTTTGTTTTAGGTATGGTTGTTAATAACTGTGAGTTTGCTATTCTTTCACCGTTCATATTTTTCATCTTTTTCTTAGATAAGTCCCTTTTTTATTAAAGTTTTAATTTTTAAAAAAATTTATTTATTTTTATTTATTTATCTCTAGAGAGGAAGGGAAGGAGAGAGGGAGAGAAATATCAATGTATGGTTGCCTCTCGTGTGTCCCCTGATGGGAACTGGCCTGCAACCCAGGCATGTGCCCTGACTGGGAATCGAACCATGATTGTGTGGTTCGCAAGCCCGCACTCAATCCACTAAGCTACACCAGCCAGGGCCTAGATAATTCCCTTTAACATTTCATATAATAAGGGCTTGGTGATGATGAACTCCTTGAATTTGATCTTAACTGAAAAGCACTTTATCTGCCCTTCCATTCTAAATGAAAGCTTTGCTGGATAGAGCAATCTTGGCTGTAGGTCTTTGGATTTCATGACTTGGAATACTTCTTTCCAGCCCCTTCTTGCCTGTAAGGTCTCTTTTGAGAAATCTGCTGACAGTCTGATGGGTACTCCTTTGTAGGTGACTGTCCCCTTATCTCTTGCTGCTTCTAGGAGTCTCTCCTTCATTTTAATCTTAGCTAATGTAAATTAGGATGTGGCTTGGTGTGTTCCTTCTTGGGTCCAACTTCTTTGGGACTCTCAGAGCTTCCTGGATTTCCTGGAAGTCTGTTTCCTTTGCCAGATTGGAGAAGTTCTCCTTTCTTATTTGTTCAAATAAGTTTTTTACTCATGGCTGTTTCTTTTTCCCTTCTGGTACCCCTATAATTCGGATGTTGGAATGTTTAAAGATGTCCTGAAGGTTCCTAAGCCTCCCTTCATTTTTTTTGAATTCTTGTTTCTTCATATTTTTCTGTTTGGTCATTTCTTCCTTCCTTCTGGTCCACTCCCTTGATTTGAGTCCCAGTTTCCTTTCCATCACTATTGGTTTCCTGTGCATTTCCCTTCATTTCAATCAGTTTAGCCTTCATATGTTCCTATAATTTAGACTATAATCAACCAGTTCTGTGAGCATCCTGATCACCAGTATTTTGAACTGTGCATCTGAGAGGTTCGCTATTTCTTTTTCGCTTAGAGTTATCGGCTCTGGGGCTTTGAGTTCTCAAGAGGATTTGCATTTAGAGAATGTTACTGCTGGTAGTTTATAGCCATTCGTCAGCGTATATGTGTGTAACTTATACTTATTTTGCTTTTAGAACCTTTTGCCCAGAATAGCAGCCAAACTTGATGTTGCCCCAATTTCTGACATCATTGCAATCAAGTCACCTGACACATTTGTGAGAACTATTTATGCAGGTGAGTACCCAAGGAAAATAATTAATGTTGTATTTTTGTAAATTTTAAAAGCAGAAATTAATCTCAAAGTTAGGATTTTTTTAAAAGCCACATACACTTGCTGATAGATCGTGGCAGGACATTCTCCTTGGTAGATCCACAGCACACTTTTTCCTGGTCAGTTTACGGAGTGAGATTTTTCCAGTGATCAATAAAAACCGGATTCACTATTCACTATATTTTGTAACTGGCACCTGGAAAAGCAAAACTTTCCCTTGAAAAAATAGCATTCTCAGTTATCTTTGCTGCTTCTCTCCATTTCCATCTGCATTCAGAAATTCATTTCTGTGTGTCTCTAGTGGTTTGATCTTTTGCTGAGCACACTGGTCTCTGGTGGGGCTGGAGAAAGCAGTGAATTCTTTCTGAGTGAAGTATGTTTCAAGGTAAATGGTCACCCTCAAATTAGATCTTCCGTTTTCAGTAGTGTTTGAGGGGAAAATATTTGGTCATAATTTAGGTCATTCTTAATGTGACTGCTAATTCATAAATATGTCTCAAAACCTTTAAACATCTCGGCACATCATCCTTCTTGTTCTTTATGCCCTACCGTGTTTTCGCTTTTCCTCCCCCAGCGTGCGTAGTAACTTCATTCTCGTTGGGGCAGCTCATTCTGTTGAGTTACTGATTGTGTTGTTTTTGAGGAAGGAAGCTTTTCTTGATTGATACTCCTTTTAGGAAGAGTGTGCCGTGTTAGTGTGGCTGCCTAGTCCAGTTACTTGTTTCGAGGCAGGTCAGCACTTGTTTTACTTTGAAAGACATCAAGGTTAAACAAATGTGTACTGATGTGTTTCTTCAGTGTTACGGTCTTTTTTTCCTGTGCTTTGTAGAGGGAGAAGGCAGCTGGCCCGTGGTCGTTTCTGTCTTGTCTTTGCAACGTAAATTCTGAACCAAAGGAATATTCCTTTATTGTCTTCCCAGGTTGTATGTGTGTATATGTGGTTTTTTGTTTGTTTGTTTTAAATAAACTGTGTATTTCAGGAAATGCTTTATGTACAGTGAAATGTGATGAAAAAGTGAAGGTGTTTTCTGTCCGAGGAACAGCTTTTGAAGCTGCAGCAACAAGTGGAGGCAGTGCCAGTTCAGAAAAGGGTGAGTGTTCATTTGCAGTTGTAGTTGGTTTTGTTTCTTGTTTTTCCGTTCACAGGTTAGTTGAGAGATGATCTGATTTCTGATGCAGAGCACTTGAGAGCTCAATGTAAATGATATTCTTAATCTTATACAAAATTAAGAAATATTTATAGCGTCTTTTTAAATATCATTCTTTGTACCACCAGGATAGCCACTTTGGGAGATCAAGGGGTGGGAGAAAGAAAGGGTCCATAAGGATGAATGTGCCGTGTTGGTATTAAGATTTTTTGCCCTCTCTCACTGCTTCCTGTTATGATACTCAGCAGATTTAGTATTGTGGAAGAAGGTAATAGTAAATGTATAGAGAGTGTTACACTTTAACATACACATTTTAAAATATATTTTTAATAGTTTATTATATCTTCTTCCATTTTCATTTATCCCACCTTATACCCTCTTCCACCTCCACCCACTGCCGTCCCACCCCAACACACACAGTATCTTGTTTGAACTGCAGAGGCAGACGGGGTTAATCCATTACAGGTAAACAAACGCAATGAAATGACTTTTCAAAAGTCATACAGCTGATGAGGTGACGGCTGGACTCTAGTCCCTTCAGTCTTTCAAAAAAAATAAAAAAGAATGAAAGTGGGAGCACAGAAATTTACAGTAACTAACAAATAAGCCCTGGCTGGTGTAGCTCATTGGATTGAGCGCGGGCCTGCGAACCAGACGATCGCGGTTCGATTCCCAGTCAGGGCACATGCTTGGGTTGCAGGCCAGTTTCCGGCAGGAGCCAGTTCCCTGCAGGGGTTGCACAAGAAGCAACCATACATTGATGTTTCTTTCCTCTCTCCTTCCTTTCCCCTCTAAAAAGATAAATAAATAAAATATAAAAAAAGAATCAAATGTTAAAAAAAACACAACTTAAATTTCATGGAATTCTCTGTATACTTCTCTTAAAATTGGTGTTATTTCAGAACTTGAATTCATAGTCATTGTTTTGTTGTGTATGTCATGTTTATAGCATCAGCTACGTCCCCGGCGGGGGTGTCAGAATGGCTCGACCAGAAATTAACCAAAAGCGATCGGCCAGAGCTAACTGGTGCCAAAGTGGTGGTGTCCGGTGGTGAGTGAAATTTATAATGGATTAATTTAAAAGATGATATCAACCTAATGTACTTGGATTTTCTTAATATTTATTTTATAGGAGCACAGATTTTTTTTCAAACATAGAAAGTACCTAAGTTGCAAGTATTCCCACGTACCAATAAGGAAAACAAAATCATTAGCTTAACACACAACTCGGGCTTTCTGTTGCAAAGCTGCGTGCCTAGCACCAGGGGGAGCACTGTATAAATCTCATCTGCTTTGCCATTTGGTGTTACCTTTGTTTTATTGACTGACTTCATGTTATTCTGAAGAGAATGGTTGGCTCTGAGTCACAGAAAAATTGATGGGGAAGTCAGGACCGTGTTGTGTGATTCCTGCCCTTCACACACCTTTGAAGAACTTGCGGTGTGTGCCCATCAGTCTTTCTGAATAACTCTGAAAATTTCTTCACATTTAGTATCAGAGCTGTTAATACTGCACAAGACGTACTTTTTTTTTGTATATCATGCTTTTTAAGAAGAAAATATGAAATCATTTAATCCTGTCTTTCCGGTCAAGATGGAGGCGTAGGTTAAATACACTTCTCCTTGTACAACTACAGCAAAAATTACAACTAGATTTCCAGCCAGAATGGCAGCATAGGCAGATATGGCTCACCTCCTTGCACAACCACATCAAAATTACAACTAAAATACAGAACAGCATTCATTCAACTGTCAGAAATTGAGTTGAATGAAAGTCTGACAACTATCAAATTAAAGAAACCATATCCATCCAGACTGGTAGGAGGAGTGCAGATGTGGAACAGGCTGGTCCTATACCCTTGCAGGGTAGATAAAAATTTGGGAGGGATATCTTGGGAGAGAGAAGTCCCAGCCACACACCAGCCCCACCCCGCTTTCCCCCCTCCCCCTGCCCCCACCCAGGGTTTCAATGCCAGGAAGGTAAGTCCCCACAACTTCTGGTTGCAAAAACCAACAGGGATTGAGTCACTGGAAGAAACTTCTGGAGCCCCAGACAGTTCCCCATGAAGAATCCACATGTGGGCTCACCTCCTCTGACTCATTCCCTCTGAGCTCCAGGACCTGGGTAGCAGCTTGAAAGGCACCAGGGGTATATTGCAAGAACCTGAAGTGTCTAGCATTGAGGTGAGCAAAGGCCATTGTTCCTTTTCAAAACTCCAGCCACAGAGCTGGCAAGCTAGTGCCATATCTTGAGACTCCATTAACCTGGCTAATACTGTTTGACTCACCTTGGAAATCCCCAAAGATTCCCACCCAACTTACAGGCCCACCCAAGCTATATTTCCGTGTGAATGGCTGGCCTTGGCTAATGCTGCACAACTTCCTAAATCCTCTTGAACAAGCGAGAGCTGACCTCAACGAGTCCTAGGCCGGGCACCAATAGCAGCCAGCCTAGATTCACAGCCTGGCTTTGCCAAAAAATCTCCAAGCCCAGCACAAATAACTGCATTTCAGATTGCTTCATAGCTTAGGCTGGGTGGTTCTGGGAAAAACCACAGGTGGGGGCTGACTTTGGCCCTGTACTACCTGGGAAACCCCATGGCCAGTGCACCCAGTGGACAGCTACAGACCACACTGGAGGACCACTACCCTGCCCTTGCACAGCTGATCCTCCATGGAGGGTGGATGTTGGTGGTCAGTGGTCATAGCCAATCTTTGCAGTTGACCGGCCTGGGTGAATCCTTCCCATTGATCTGCCAACAGCAACCAAAGCTCAACTACAAGAGGAGTGTGTACTTAGCCCACACAAAGGGCACACTTTGAGCACCCAGCTTAGGTGATAGGGGAGGCCGGACCCTGTGGGATACCTACTACATTGGGCCACATTACCAAGACATGGAGTCATAGCAGCTCTAGCTAATACATAGAAACAAAGACAGGGAGGCTGCCAAAATGAGGAGACACAGAAACATGGCCCAAATGAAAGAACACATCAAAACTTCAGAAAAAGAATGAAACGAAATGGAGGTAAGCAATCTGTCAGATGCAGAGTTCAAAACACTGGTTCTAAGGATGCTCAAGGAAATTTAGTGAGGACCTCAACAGAATAAAAAAGATTCAGTCAGAAATAAAGGATACACTAATTGAAATAAAGAACAATTTATAGGGAAACAACAGTAGTGTGGGTGAAGCCAAGAATAAAATCAATGATTTGGAACATAAGGAAGCAAAAAACAACCAATCAGAACAAGAAGAAAAAGAATCCAAAAAAATTGAGGATAGTATAAGCAACCTCTGGGACAACTCCAAGAGGTCCAATGTTCACATCATAGGGGTGCCAGAAGGAAAAGAGGAAGAGCAAGAAATTGGGAAATCTATTTGAAAAAATACTGAAAGAGAATTTCCCTAATTTGGTGAAGGAAATAGACATGCAAGTCCAGGAAGCACAGAGAGTCCCAAAGAAGATAGATGCAAAGAGGCCCACTCCAAGACACATCATAATTAAAATGCCAAAGGTTAATGATAGAATCTTAAAAGCAAGAGAAAAGTTAGTTATCTACAGGGGAGCTCCCATAAGACTGTGAGCCGATTGCTCATAATAAATAAGTTTTAGGAATGCTGAACAGAGTGGGGTGCAGGGCAGAGGGGGAAAAAGAAATGGGATGACTATAATACCATAATCAATAAAATACACTGAAAAATGTCAACAAATTCACAACTATCAATAATCGAATCTAAATAACTAAGCAAACATGCTGCAGGACAGGAACAGAATAATAGATGCGGAAATCTTTTGGAGGGTGACCAGTACGAGGGGGCGGGGGGAGAATGAGCAGAAAGGCGCAGGGATTAGGAAGCCTAACTGGCAGGTACAAAGCAGGGGGGTATTAAGAACAGTGTAGGAATGGAGTAGCCAAAGAATTTACGTACATGACCCATGGACGTGAACTAGGGGGGATTGCTGGAGGGAGTCGTACCAGGTGGAGGAGGGCAAAGGGAAAAATTGGGACAACTGTAATAACATAATGAAATACATTAGAAGAAAAAAACACATGGTTAATAGTCTGTTATGATTTTAAAATCTCTAAACATCAAAACAAACTCCTAAATAGGCTTGTATTGACAAGGGTCGTTGAGAGGAAATAATTTATTCAAGAAATGATTATCGGGTATTTGTTCTATGCCAGGCCTATTGCAAAATGCTGGAGAAGCAAAGAGGGAAAAGCAAGGCTTCTTGCTGTTGGGGAGTTGGGATGTAGTGGACTGACTTCCATTCAAATCGTAAACAACTTCTGTCATTCAGCGGTGTTTTGCTAAATACTGTGGGTATAGCAGTGACGGAGACAGATGTGGATTCTGCAGTTAAAGAGTCTTTGTTATGGTGGGGAAGACCAATTGTAGAATTAGTTACCCGGTTGGTTAATTAACAACAGTGTGGAATGCTTTGCCGAGGTGCAGGAGCGTCACTGTGGAAGTCAGGAAGAGCTGCTTGGTGCAGGTGGCATGAGCTATGACAGTTGTGTAATGCGAAGATCACTCAGGTATACAAAGTTGCAAAATATTTGTAGGATGGAATTTATATTTGCCTAATTTTTTTCATCTTTTTTTAAAAATGAGGTCGCGGTTTGAAGAGCGGAGAGAACTTTAAGTTGTTATATGATTTGGCAGATCAACTACATGCTGCAGGTAAAGTTGTTTTTCTTAGTGGAAAAATGTTCCCTTTTTGTAGGTGATACTTTCCTTCATTATTCACTTTTATCTCTGTCACTCAAGGCTGAAAATTATTTTAGTTTCTCTGGTTTTTGTGGTCTCTGAAACAGTTTTTCTTAGTCTCCAAGTAAAAGATACAGCACTCAGGATAGATATGATACATTTGCCAAATCTTAGTTACATACGGAATTCCTACAGAGACAATGAAAAGACAAAGCACCCCGTTTTTAAATGAACAAAAAACTGAAATGTCTGTGTCTAAAAACATTTTTATTAAAACAACACACATACAGGAAACCACACAAATTACAGATGTACTGCTCAACAGCTTATGAAAAGGTGAATACCGCCACATAACTGTTACCTGGGACGAGTATTTTAAACGCACTCTGATTAGGTTTCTGTCCTCACTATTCCACCCAAACTGCCCCAGATCTCCAAGAGATTGGGTATAGATTATGAGAGAACATTTTTATCCAGCAGCTGGTAGGGTGGGGTTGCAGTTAGCTGAGATGGGTAAGACTCCAAGTGATGTCATTTCCAGGGAGGGATCAGAAGTTCAGTTTGGAGCATGTTGAGTTTTGAGATGTCTAATAATAGATACCCAAGTAGAGATATTAGTTAGGCCGTCGGTATAGGAATGTGGAGTTCATTGGGAATCATTTGCACTTAGATGGCATTTGAAGCCGTGAGACTGGATGAAATCACCAGGGGTAGTGTGTAGATAAAAAAGAGGCCCAGGACTAAGCCCTAGACACTGTAAGAATAAGAAGTAGGGGAGAATGAAGACCAAAAAGGTAAGTCAGACAGGAAAACCAGGGCAGAGAGTTTGATGTTTGGAATCCAAGTGAAGTGTTTCAGGAAGGGAGAGAGTGATCAACTATGTCCAGTGCTGCCAATAGGTCCAAGAAGATGGGTCCTAAAGGCAGTCACCTAGAAAGAGGAAGTCGCAAGGAGACGTTGGACATGGAATTATCGAGGGGTATTGGTAACGGGAAGGTTGGGGATATGGTCATAGGTGTGGCTGAGGTCGCGTGAAGGACAAGACACCCGGAGGAAAGTTGTTCATGAAACCAAGATGCCACGGTGTTAAAATCTCCTGAGAGACTAGTACCTGAGAAGGTGACAGTGACCCAGAAATGAAGGGGGTTGACCTAGCGGCTGATGAAGCCTTACTAAAATGACTTTCTAACTGTACTGTATCAGTGTCTTTTTTTTTTATAATTATCATTGAATATCTGAACTAGCTGAATTAAAAAAGGACAAAAGGTTTTAAAAAGGACACCTTTTTCTTCCCCTTTTAGTTGGTGCTTCTCGTGCTGCTGTTGATGCTGGTTTTGTTCCCAATGACATGCAGGTTGGACAGACAGGAAAAATAGTAGCACCAGTAAGTATGACAGTAAAATACATGACACAGAGTTAAATGGGGAAAGGAGCAGGGGTGGGCAAAACAGTGTACTCACACTGTTTATCGTACGTGAAACACGGAATTCATCCTTATGTCACTGTTCGTTACTTCCTGTGTTGTTTCCCATACAGACAGCTGTAGACCTGCTCTGTGCACTTAGGCGGGGAGCCATCTCCACGGGGAATGCGCTCTTTTCCCAAGGCCTCTGACTTCTTGGTCTCAGTGACAGGCTTAGCTGTTTTTAAACCCACTGTTGTTTTTCATATATTTTGAAGCACTGGGACCGTTTGTTACACTCATATTACAACACCAAATATGAAACTGATCAAAGCAGCATTTCATTGTGGAATGGACTTCATAAGTTCACATGACATTTATTTACCATACAGCCTATTGCAGCTGTGGGTTACAAAACTGAGTTTTCTATATTTTAGTCCAAACATTTGCAAAATGTAAACTAATAAGCTTAGATTAATTTTGAAACAACATTTTTAAAAATTAACTATTACTGCCATACAAGACAATAAATACTGCGTTTCCTTGTGGGCACAAGGAAATTGTTGGGATTTTAGACATCAATTTATTGGATGATAATGTACTTAGAGACATAACATTGTAACTGTAAGAGCACCACTATTATACTGAGAATAAACTGAGTTAATCTCTACAAACATTCGTGTTTCTAATTAAAATCTACTACCTTAAAGGTTTTTAGAAAACACAAAAATAAGGGTACATTCTAGTAGTTATCAGAGTAATGATTTCCTCAAAAGTCGTGCAGCCACTGGGGACTCTGCTACACGGTTGTGATAGGATGAGAGAAAGGGGCAAATAAGTTTAGTGTTAAAGTGAAACAGTCTTGATCTGCCGACCCCTGAAAGTGTGGTGGGGCTCCCAGGAGTGTGCAGACCATATTTTGAGAGTCACTGGCCTAGTACTTTTGGATTATAAACATTGAATAGCATGTGTGGAGATTGTGCATTTGTTATATTCCTATAAGGATATTAATTTTTTGTTTTAGCAGGCAGTTAAGTTGGCAGAACTGCAAACGCTGTCTTCTCTTTTAGTCCTAGCCGTGTGGCTTAGAGGCCAACTTGCACATGTCTGATGCAGGGGTCGGCCAGAGTTTTGAGCAGTGTGTGTGGTTCTCCTTCTGGGATTTTTTTCCTTCCTTTCCAGCTAATGTGGCAGCCACAAGTGCTGTCTTCTGTGTATTGCCTCAGCTAAAAGACTCCTGGTGTCTATCCAAAGTGGCTGCTTTCTGATTGTTTTTTACCCCCCTCGTGGGAAATCTGCAGATGCCTCGGGGGAGAAGTAAAGGTGTGTGGTAGGCTCATCTTGTGCCTTCCTCCATGCAGAATGCTGGCCTCTCAATGCTGCCTGTCTGGCTTGATCTCCACTGTACCTAAACAGTTGCTGTCTGTATTTTAATCGGGTTTCACAGTTTTTCTTCACAGGAGGGTTAGTCTGATAGGAGTTATTCCCTCAGGCCGGTGAGGAGGAGTCCTGAGGCCCAGAATTGAAAGCATTACTTCACATTGCTCTGACTAGTACAGAGTTGGATTATCTTCCTAAATATTTTAATTAATGCTACTTAATATTGTATTAGGTTCTTGGCAGCCATATCTTACTGTTGGCATGTATTACATTTGTGCACATCCAAAAGCTGTCTTCTTTCCTGCACACTTTATTGTCTGCTATTAAACCATGTCTCCCTTGTCTATTGATATTCAGTGTTTCTTTGTGTTTAAAGTTGCATACAATACTGTCATTTATCTTTATTAAACTTGGACCAGTGTTCTCTGCTGGAAGCCTCTTGTTGGCATCTTGTAATAGTTCTGAGAAGCACGACTGCAAATAGTAAGAAGTTCCCTACTTCTTTAAGTAAGGGGACACATAAAGGCAAATTTTGTTATCCTCACAAAATAATTTTTCTTATCCATTTCTTGAGAAAACATGTGATATTCAAAAGATTCTACGAATTTAGTTACATTTTTATTTATTTTTTAATTCTCACCCAAGGGCCTTTTTTCATCTCTTTTAGAGAGTGAGGGGGTGCGGGAGACATCAATCAGTTGCCTCCCTCACACTCCCTGCCTGGGGATCAAAGCGCAACCAAGATATGTACCCTGACTGGGAATCGAACCCATTTCAGTGTATGGCGTGACGTTTCAACCACCTCAGCCGCACTGGCCTAGGCTAGTTACGTTTTTAATCACATGTAAATATATTTTTATTTTATCATTCGTATCATTCTGTATGTATCATACACATATGGAAGACTATTGAACGTGTATATATGGAACAACTCCTGGTGTGTTTGTGGATTCACGATCCCTGTAAGAATTCCAACCCAGTCATGGGGAACCACTAGTCAATAGCTTAGTGTTGCAGCAAAGACTTCATTCCTCTTTATTTTTTGTAAAGATTTCATTTATTTATTTGTAGAGAAAGGGGAGGGAGGGGGAAAGACAGGGAGACATAAATGTGTGCTTGCCTCTTGTGCGCCCCCTCCTGGGGGCCTGGCCTGCAACCCAGCCATGTGGCCTGACAGGGAATCGAACCAGTGACTCTTTGGTTCATAGGCCCGCACTCAGTTCACTGAGCCACACCAGCCAGGACCATTCCTCTTTATTTTTTTAAATGAACTTTTAATTTGAAAATAATTCAAACTTACAAAAAGCTGTCAAAATTAAAATAATACTCTTTGTGGTTTTGATGTGCACATGGACCTTTTTGTCATCCGTATGTCTTTGGGAAAATGTCTATTTAGATTCTCTGTCCAATTTTTAATTGGGTTATTTTTTGCTATTAAGTTTTATGAGTTATTCATATATTTTGGATATTAGTCTCTTACCACCTACATGATTGGCAAATATCTCCTCCCATTCATCAGATTGCATTTCCATTTTGTCCATGGTTTCCTTTGCTGTGCAGAAGCTTTTTAGTTTGATGGAGTCCCACATGTTTGCTTTTGCTTTTGTCGCCTTTGCTTTTGGTGTCAAATCCAAAAAGTCATCACTGTGACTCACATCACAAGGCTTGCCACCTGTGTGTTCGTCTAGGAGTTTTATGGTTTTAGGTCTTAGGTTCAAGTCTTTAATCCGTTTTGAGTTAATTATTGTATATGGTGTCAGATAGTGGTTGAACTTTATTCTGTATATTTAATTTCTTTAGTCAGCATCTTATAGTTTTTACTTATTTGGTTAAATTTATTCCTAGGTATTATTTTTGAAGCAGTTGTAAATTGGATTGTTTTCTTAATTTGTCTTTCTGATAGTTGTCTTTCTGATAGCTATATATTGATTTTGTGTCTTACAGCTTTACTGAATATATTTATTAGATCTAACCTTTTTTATGGGAGTCTTTCAGCTTTTCTACGTATAATAATGTGTCAGCTCAAACAGAGACAAGTTTGCTTCTTTCTCTCCAGTTGGTGTGCCTGTCGCCCCTCCTTTGCATCCTGCTGTGGCGAGGATGCCATGCTTTCTCGTGTAGAAGCGGTGAGACTGTGCGTCCCTGTCTCGTTCTTGGTCTCAGAGGAGAAGCTTTCAGCTTTTTATTGCTGAGTATGATGTCAGCTGTGGGTTGTCATATTTGGCCTTTGTTATGTTGAGGTATGTTCTCTATAGCCATTTGTTAACTGTATGAGTTCTTTATCCTTTTTTTAGTCTTATTGTGGCGAGATTCAACCATTTTAACGCAGAGAGCATTTTTTCATCTGTGTTTTCTTTATAATATCAGATAGTCCTCAGGGCTTTAAACATGTACTTTAATGGGAATAAACAGTGAGAAAATATGCTAACCATACATGAGGAATGCAAGTAATTCTTAGCTAATAAGCAAGGCCATTCAAAAATGATACTCAGCTTACTGAAGCCTGTGGGTGACACTTGCTGCTGAGTCGGGGAGTGTGGGAGGGGCCTGGTGAAGGGGGCTCACATTCAGATCCCAAGGGGTGGTGGGCAGTTTCTCTTCTTGCCTCCTGGGACTCCAGAACTACATGCTGTGAATCATTGTCCAAAGCCTTAGAGTAAGCAAGGAAATTTTTAAAATTTCAAATGGCTATCTTTTGGGTTCCTATTACTTGTGGTTGCACAGTGTGAACATAAGATATGATCCTGGCAGGAAAATAGCTGAGGTACAGTTGCCAAGTGGATGGGACAGTCTCTGTGACTCATAAGCACCATAAATGTGCACTCATGCAAATTCATTGTAGGTTTTTTTTTAATTGATTATGACTTCTGGGTTTAAAAATACAATTTGTAATATCCAGATAGCAAAAATTCTTCAAGTGAGGAACATTGGATGTATAGATTAATTTGAGGAGAGTTGACGTCTTTGCAATATTTAGCCTTCTATCTATGACCATGGTTTTATTTCTCCATTTATTTAGATGGTTTCATTATTTAGTTATAAAGGCATATAGATGAGTAGGAATGCAATTGATATTTGTAGATTGCTCTTATTTTTCTGTAGATTCTCTTGGATGTAACACATACACAGTCATGTCTCTGGGAATAATGAAATTTTGTGTAATTTTC
Source organism: Sturnira hondurensis (assembly GCF_014824575.4). Classification (NCBI taxonomy): domain Eukaryota; kingdom Metazoa; phylum Chordata; class Mammalia; order Chiroptera; family Phyllostomidae; genus Sturnira; species Sturnira hondurensis. The sequence goes on along the minus strand of NW_028080496.1, from coordinate 735,100 downwards.
TTTTCTTAGTGTGTCAGCTATGGCTCCCGGGACATTGTTAAACAGAAATGGTGATGATAAGCATCCTTAGTTACAAGGAAATCCCCCTGGTGTTACACCCCTAGCTATGAACCCTGCTGTCTGGTTTGGGTAGATGTTCTTCATCAGATGAGAGGAGTTCCCTACAATAGACTGCGTGTGACGTTACAAAGGGTTACCGTCCGGCTTCCTGGCCGGGCTGCTGGGGCCCAGCTCTTAGTGTTACCACCCACTTGCTGTGTGATCTTGGGCTAATCACTTACTTTCTCTGTACCACAGTTCTCAGCCATAAAATGGTGCTAATAGTCTCTATTTCATTTGGTAGTTGTAAAGATTTAATGAGTTAATATATGTAAAACACTTAAAAGGTGCCCAGCATAGAGTGCTATTGTTACTATTAAAAATCCTTGTTTGCTAAGAGACTTCTTTTTTCTTTTGAAATCGTGAACAGATCCTGTTAAATTCTTATTTCTTTAACTGATGTCTGATGGTGTCGTTGGATTTCGTTAGCACGTTAGTATTTGTTGAGCTTAACACAGTGTCAGATTTAGGTTATGACTAGAAGTTATTGTATGGCTGTCCAAGTCTTGGCCAGTGGTTCCCAGGTTGTGTGTACGTACCATCGGTGACCTCACCTTCCTAACTGTGCAGACATAGAAGCGTATTGCAGTCGTTGGGAATTTGTTACCTGTTGCCAGGGAAATGAAGTTTACGTTAGGGCATCTTCTTTGTGGTAGTAGATTAGTTTGTCTACATTTTGGTATTTTACTGACAGATTAGTGGCCCATTAATAATTCTGATAGTAAGTGAATAGTTACTGAATGAAGAAGCAGTTTTGGGAGAATTTACCAACAGAAGAAATTTTGATTTGGGGTCCTGTTTTGAAAATCCACTCATGTTGCAAAGTCTGTGTGGAAACGAACTTTGTGGAGTTATTTGTGTACAGTTGGGGCTGGATTTATGGGCTGCTTCCGACTCGCTAAAAAGCTGCAGATTGACAGCCCCTTTCATGCTGCATTATCCAGCTTGGCTTTTAACTCCCAGAGAACTGGGTTCACAAATGGATGCTCTTATTCCTTTGGGTTTGGTATGGAAGCATTAAATTGTACTAAAATATTCATATGTGAGTGCATTTAGCTGAGAGCAATTGATGTTCTGTTCCCAGAGGACAAGGAGAAACGCTGCATGGCCCTGCGGTCCGCAGAGCGCCCCGCGCACTCTTCTCGGAGGGAGTCGCACGGCCTGGGCGGCCGGAGCCCTCACAGCCAAGCTTCTGAAGGCAGAGGGGAGTCAGGGGACCTAGAAGCAGTGTTGTGGCTATTTACATTGGTTTTGTAGCAGTAAAAAACTTATTTGCTAAAAATTAATTCTCATTATATCTTTGAGTTCTAATTTTATCTTTGATTCACTCCTTAGCTAATTTTTATTAGACTGATTTCTCTCAACATTTTTTCCAGAGGGCTATAACAGCGAAGTTTTTGATACAGCTTTTAATTTTATATACAAAATGGTAATGTAAGTTTGGAGAGCTTGTTGAGTTCTTTTTACATGTATAGTAACTTTAAAAGCATTCCACTGGTGTGAAATAGACGTGTCTTGTCAATCTAATGTAACAGCTGGCATGAAAATCAATAAGAACAGATCAAAAATCTTTGTAGTAGCTATTTTTGTGTGGTAATTTGAATAAAACTATTCTAAATTTTTATTCTTTTTTAAAAATATTTTATTTATCTTTAGAGGGGAAGGGAAGGAGAGAGGAAGGAAACATCAATGTATGGTTGCTTCTCGTGCAGCCCCTGCTGGGAACTGGCCTGCAACCCAAGCATGTGCCCTGACTGGGAATCGAACCACGATCGTCTGGTTCACAGGCCCGTGCTCAATCCACTGAGCTATACCAGCCGGGCTCTAAATTTTTATTCTTATTCTAACTGTATTTTTGTTTTTTCATGTAAAAGCTAATTTTACTTTCCCATGAGTAGCTTCAGCCATAAGCATGCACATGCACGTCAGAGAACATAAAACACTGGACTAGGAGGAAGTGTTTGTTCGGTGGGTCGCCGGTCACTTAGCGTGCAGTTCCATCCCTCTGCTCACTTAGGGCCTAAGGTACCAGCACTAACATCTTATACAAAAGAACATTTTACTTACCTTAAATTCTTACAGCTTTAGAACGTGCTTCAAGGAATCTTGAACTTCACAACTCTGATTGGCTTTTTTCTTTTTAATTTATTTTTTTAGAACAATTTTAGATTTACAGAAAACTATTGCAGTTCATACAGAATTCACACAAGTCCTGTGAACTGTGGGTTCGATACACTGTAGTGTCTGGTTTCCCTACAGCTGTGATGGTTAATGTTGTTGAACATTCTGTGAACTATTTATTTTTGATAACTGTCAAAACCACGAAGTTCTAGAATTAAGTTTTTTGAAGATGAATTGTGTGAAGGTTTCTGACACAAAGTTATCAGGCTGATAACTTTCTGATGACTTTTTTATTGTGAAATCTAACAAATTTGCCATTTAACCATTTTTAAGTGTACAGTGTAGCGGCATTAGTAACACTCACAGTGCCGTGCAGCCACCGCCAGTAGCCAACAGAGTCTTCACCCCAGACTGACACTCCGGCCCCGTGATGCACTGGAGGCCTCCCTCCACCTCAGCCTCTGGTCGTCCCTGACTTGTTGTGCGTGTCTGTGAGTTTGCTCGTGTTGGGTGTTTCATGAAGGAGGAATCATATAATATTTGTCCTTTCGTGACTGTCATAATTTTAGCATGTTTTTGGATTTCATCCGTGTTTTAGCATGCGTACAAGAAGGAGTAAGAACTTCATTCCTTCTTATGGATGGAAAATGTCCCAATAATATTCCATAAACACTTTGTTTACTAATTCATCTGTTGGTGGACACTTGAGTTGTTTGGTTTTCATCTTTTAACGACTGTCAGTGATGCTGCCGTGGACGTTCACATGCAAGTGTCTGTTTATGTCTGTTTTCACCTGTTTAGATTCTACACCCGGGTGTGGGACTGCTGGTCAGGTGATCCCTTTATGTTTAGCTCTTTGACGAACCTCCAAACTGTTTTTCTGTGGTTGCTTTGTAGCTTTCATGAGCGCCTTGGCACAGAAGTTACCACCGTAATTTTGGACAAAACATTAGGAAAGTGTGTGCCTGAGTGTGATATTTTTATGTTACACAATTACATGCTTATGATTTTGTAATAAAAGGGGGGCATTCTTTGTGCTGGACCCTGCATGTCATCACTGGGCTAGCAGTGAAAAAGGCATTTACGTGGTTTGGGGGCGGGGAAGTGATCCAGAAGAAAGAATATGAAGAAGGTCATTTCTAAGAATGAATTTAGGATTTCAAAAATGTTTCTGACTGAATTCAAGTTTCACATTCTGTGCCTAATGAGCACCAAGTCTGGGAATGTCCACCCCTGTGAGGACCCCCAGGGGCTGAATGAGGACTGCTGCTTTGTCCTCTACATGACTTTCCTGCCTTTGCTTCTACTGCCATCCCTCCAGTAGTTACTTGGAACCAGATACTGACTTCATTGAAAGGCAGGTCAGAGTTTTTATGTAAAAATGTTAGCTGATTTTCAATATAGGTATATGAGTTAAAACAAACATCAACAACAGCAAACAGTTTCCAGATCCTGCCCCTTCTGAGTCAGTCTCCTTTGGTAGCCTTGTAGCTGGTGTGTGAGGGGTGTCAGCTGACATCAGTGGTGGGGAGAGAAGCACATTGGCAGGGTGTGGCTTGTGTCCTCCTTCAGCACAGGGAACCCAGAGCTAATACACCAACTGACTTCTAGTGATGCAGGACAAAAAAGCAGTGGCAGCTAAAATTTGGGATACTTTTCATATATAAACTTAAGTTAGCTGTTTATCTCATCTCAACTGGTTTTAGAAATATTTCTCTAGATGAATACGTATACTGGACTTAATGGACTAGTGACTTCTGTTAAAGGATATTACCAGTACTGTCACAATGTTGAAAAAGTACTGAATTTAAAATCAGCTCTGGCTGGAGTAGCTCAGTGAATTGAGCACAGGCCTGTGAAGCAAAGGGTCACCGGTTCAATTCCCAGTCAGGGCACATGCCTGGGTTGCAGGCCAGGTCCCCAGTAGGGGACACATGAGAGGCAACCACACACTGGTATTTATCTCTCCCTCCCTCTCCCTCCCTCTCCCTCCCTCTCCCTCCCTCTCCCTCCCTCTCCCTCCCTCTCCCTCCCTCTCCCTTCCCCTCTCTCTAAAAATAAAATCTTTTTAAAAAATATTTTATTTATTTATTTTTAGAGAGAGGAGAAGGGAGGGAGAAAGAGTGGGAGAGAAACATCAGTGTGTGGTTGCCTCTCATGTGTCCCCTACTGGGATTCGAACTGGCGACCCTTTGCTTCACAGGCCTGTGCTCAATTCACTGAGCTATGTCAGCCAGGGCTAAACTATTTTAAAAAAATAAAATCAAAAGACTTCCATTAAGAACCCGTCTTCCACCGGGTATATATAACCTTGGACAACTCACCAAGCCTGCCTGAACCTGTGCTTTCTCGTCTACAGAATAGGAATAATTTCTACTCCTGTGAGTTGCTGTCATAATTGATACCATGTGTATAAAGCACAGCGTGATGACTGGCAAGCGGAGACAGCTCGTGTAACTGTGATGACAAGTGTGCCACTTGAATCCAGATGAGACCTGAGCTCCTGAGTGGGAGCACTGTCCGACAGAGGGGGCGTGGGTCAGGTCTTCCGTTCACACACACAGTTTCACCATGTCCCCGCCTGAGAACAGGAGCCTCAGGTTGCTGCTT